>NC_064929.1:174357140-174991653 GCF_023897955.1 Schistocerca gregaria
CGCGACATAGCTTTGCAGATGATAAATGTAAACGTTTCAGAGAGTAGAGCGGCCAATGTGACGATCTGGCTTTAAGTCGATTCGATAACAAATGACGAAAACGGACGGATTTCTCAGGTTTTTACTACATATGAACACTTTTCACATTCTCCCGTGCAAAGCGGCTGCTAGTCTTCCTTTCATGCAAAATCTTAAGGTTCCACCTCATGTCCAAGCCACCATAGCCGGCTAAAAAGTGAATAATCGACAACTAAAACTTGAATTGTACTACTTCTTACTGGCTATTACTTCAACTTAGAAGCTTCTTCTGTGTTCTACTATGGTGCTTTTAGTGTCTCCGCATACCGCAGCACGCGACATAGCTTTGCAGACGATAAATGTAACCGTCTCAGAGAGAAAGGCGGCCAATGTGACGATCTGGCTTTAAGTCGATTCGATAACAAATGACGAAAACGGACGGATTTCTCAGGTTTTTACTACATATGAACACTTTTCAGCTAAAACTTGAATTGTACTACTTCTTACTGGCTATTGCTTCAACTTAGAAGCTTCTTCTGTGTTCTACTATGGTGCTTTTAGTGTCTCCGCATACCGCAGCACGCGACATAGCTTTGCAGATGATAAATGTAAACGTTTCAGAGAGTAGAGCGGCCAATGTGACGATCTGGCTTTAAGTCGATTCGATAACAAATGACGAAAACGGACGGATTTCTCAGGTTTTTACTACATATGAACACTTTTCACATTCTCCTGTGCAACGCGGCTGCAAGTCCTCCTTTCATGCAAAATCTTAAGGTCCTAGGTGGTGTCCAAGCCACCAAAGCCGGCTAAAAAGTGAATAATCGACAACTAAAACTTGAATTGTACTACTTCCTACTGGCTATTGCTTCAACTTAGAAGCTTCTTCTGTGTTCTACTATGGTGCTTTTAGTGTCTCCACATACCGCAGCACGCGACATAGCTTTGCAGACGATAAATGTAACCGTCTCAGAGAGAAAAGCCTCCAATGTGACGATCTGGCTTTAAGTCGATTCGATAACAAATGACGGAAACGGACGGATTTCTCAGGTTTTTACTACAGATGAACACTTTTCACATTCTCCCGTGCAACGCGGCTGCTAGTCCTCCTTTCATGCAAAATCTTAAGGCCCTAGGTCATATCCAAGCCACCAAAGCCGGCTAAAAAGTGAATAATCGATAATTAAAACTTGAATTGTACTACATCTTACTGGCTGTTTCTTCAACTTAGAAGCTTCTTCTGTGTTCTACTATGGTGCTTTTAGTGTTTCCGCATACCGCAGCACGCGACATAGCTTCGCAAACGATAAATGTAACCGTTTCAGAGAGAAGAACGGCCAATGTGACGATCTGGCTTTAAGTCGATTCGATAACAAATGACGAAACCGGACGGATTTCTCAGGTTTTTACTACATATGAACACTTTTCACATTCTCCCGTGCAACGCGGCTGCAAGTCCTCCTTTCATGGAAAATCTTAAGGTCCTAGTTCATGTCCAATCCACCAAAGCCGGCTAAAAAGTGAATAATCGACAACTAAAACTTGAATTGTACTACTTCTTACTGGCTATTACTTCAACTTAGAAGCTTCTTCTGTGTTCTACTATGGTGCATTTAGTGTCTCCGCATACCGCAGCACGCGACATAGCTTTGCAGACGAAAAATGTAACCGTCTCAGAGAGAAAGGCGGCCAATGTGACGATCTGGCCTTAAGTCGATTCGATAACAAATGACGAAAGCGGACGGATTTCTCAGGTTTTTACTACATATGAACACTTTTCACATTCTCCCGTGCAACTCGGCTGCCAGTCCTCCTTTCATGCAAAATCTTAACGTCCTAGGTAATGTCCAATCCACCAAAGCCGGCTAAAAAGTGAATAATCGACAACTAAAACTTGAATTGTATTATTTCTTACTGGCTATTGTTTCAACTTAGAAGCTTCTTCTGTGTTCTACTATGGTGCTTTTAGTGTCTCAACATACCGCAGCACGCGACATAGCTTTGCAGACGATAAATGTAACCGTCTCAGAGAGAAAAGCGGCCAATCTGACGATATGGCTTTAAGTCGATTCGATAACAAATGACGAAAACGGACGGATTTCTCAGGTTTTTAGTACATATGAACACTTTTCACATTCTCCCGTGCAACGCGGCTGCTAGTCCTCCTTTCATGCAAAATCTTAAGGTCCTAGGTCATATCCAAGCCACCAAAGCCGGCTAAAAAGTGAATAATCGATAATTAAAACTTGAATTGTACTACTTCTTACTGGATATTACTTCAACATAGAAGCTTCTTCTGTGTTCTACTATGGTGCTTTTAGTGTTTCCGCATACCGCAGCACGCGACATAGCTTTGTAGACGATAAATGTAACCGTTTCAGAGAGAAGAGCGGCCTATGTGACGATCTGGCTTTAAGTCGATTCGATAACAAATGACGAAAACGGACGGATTTCTCAGGTTTTTACTACATTTGAACACTTTTCACATTCTCCCGTGCAACGCGGCTGCTAGTCCTCCTTTCATGCAAAATCTTAAGGTCCTAGGTCATGTCCAAGCCACCAAAGCCGACTAAAAAGTGAATAATCGACAACTAAAACTTCAATTGTACTACTTCTGACAGGCTATTACTTCAACTTAGAAGCTTCTTCTGTGTTCTACTATGGTGCTTTTAGTGTTTCGGCATACCGGAGCACGCGACATAGCTTTGCAGACGATAAGTGTAACCGTTTCAGAGAGAAGAGCGGCCATTGTGACGATCTGTCTTTAAGTCGATTAATAACAAATGACGAAAACGGACGGATTTCTCAATTTTTTACTACATATGAACTCATTTCACATTCTCCCGTGCACCGCGGCTGCTAGTCCACCTTTCATGCAAAATCTTATGGTCCTAGGTCATGTCATAGCCACCAAAGCCGGCTAAAAAGTGAATAATCGACATCCAAAACTTGTATTGTACTACCTCATACTGGCTATTACTTCAACTTAGAAGCTTCTTCTGTGTTCTACTATGGTGCTTTTAGTGTTTCCGCATACTGCAGCACGCGTCATAGCTTTGCAGACGATGAATGTAACCGTTTCAGAGAGAAGAGTGGCCAATGTGACGATGTGGCTTTAAGTCGATTCGATAACAAATGACGAAAACGGACGGATTTCTCAGGTTTTTACTACATATGAACACTTTTCACATTCTCCCGTGCAACGCGGCTGCTAGTCTTCCTTTCATGCAAAATCTTAAGGTTCCACCTCATGTCCAAGCCACCAAAGCTGGCTAAAAAGTGAATAATCGACAACAAAAACTTGAATTGTACTACTTCTTACTGGCTATTACTTCAACTTAAAAGCTTCATCTGTGTTCTACTATGGTGCTTTTTGTGTTTCCGCATACAGCAGCTCGCGACATAGCTTTGCAGATGATAAATGTAAACGTTTCAGAGACTAGAGCGGCCAATGTGACGATCTGGATTTAAGTCGATTCGATAACAAATGACGAAAACGGACGGATTTCTCAGGTTTTTACTACATATGAACACTTTTCACATTCTCCCGTGCAAAGCGGCTGCTAGTCTTCCTTTCATGCAAAATCTTAAGGTTCCACCTCATGTCCAAGCCACCATAGCCGGCTAAAAAGTGAATAATCGACAACTAAAACTTGAATTGTACTACTTCTTACTGGCTATTACTTCAACTTAGAAGCTTCTTCTGTGTTCTACTATGGTGCTTTTAGTGTCTCCGCATACCGCAGCACGCGACATAGCTTCGCAGACGATAAATGTAACCGTCTCAGAGAGATAGGCGGCCAATGTGACGATCTGGCTTTAAGTCGATTCGATAACAAATGACGAAAACGGACGGATTTCTCAGGTTTTTACTACATATGAACACTTTTCAGCTAAAACTTGAATTGTACTACTTCTTACTGGCTATTGCTTCAACTTAGAAGCTTCTTCTGTGTTCTACTATGGTGCTTTTAGTGTCTCCGCATACCGCAGCACGCGACATAGCTTTGCAGACGATAAATGTAACCGTCTCAGAGAGAAAAGCGGCCAATGTGACGATCTGGCTTTAAGTCGATTAATAACAAATGACGGAAACGTACGGATTTCTCAGGTTTTTACTACATATGAACACTTTTCACATTCTCCCGTGCAACGCGGCTGCTAGTCCTCCTTTCATGCAAAATCTTAAGGTCCTAGGTCATATCCAAGCCACCAAAGCCGGCTAAAAAGTGAATAATCGATAATTAAAACTTGAATTGTACTACATCTTACTGGCTGTTTCTTCAACTTAGAAGCTTCTTCTGTGTTCTACTATGGTGCTTTTAGTGTTTCCGCATACCGCAGCACGCGACATAGCTTTGCAGACGATAAATGTAACCGTTTCAGAGAGAAGAACGGCCAATGTGACGATCTTGCTTTAAGTCGATTCGATAACAAATGACGAAAACGGACGGATTTCTCAGGTTTTTACTACATATGAACACTTTTCACATTCTCCCGTGCAACGCGGCTGCTAGTCTTCCTTTCATGCAAAATCTCAAGGTTCCACCTCATGTCCAAGCCACCAAAGCCGGCTACAAAGTGAATAATCGACAACAAAAACTTGAATTGTACAACTTCTTACTGGCTATTACTTCAACTTAGAAGCTTCTTCTGTGTTTTACTATGGTGCTTTTAGTGTCTCCGCATACCGCAGCACGCGACATAGCTTTGCAGACGATAAATGTAACCGTCTCAGAGAGAAAGGCGGCCAATGTGACGATCTGGCTTTAAGTCGATTCGATAACAAATGACGAAAACGGACGGATTTCTCAGGTTTTTACTACATATGAACACTTTTCACATTCTCCCGTGCAACGCGGCTGCTAGTCCTCCTTTCATGCAAAATCTTAAGGTTCCACCTCATGTCCAAGCCACCAAAGCCGGCTAAAAAGTGAATAATCGACAACTAAAACTTGAATTGTACTACTTCTTAAAAACTATTGCTTCAACTTAGAAGCTTCTTCTGTGTTCTACTATGGTGCTTTTAGTGTCTCCGCATACCGCAGCATGCGACATAGCTTTGCAGACGATAAATGTAACCGTCTCAGAGAGAAAAGCGGCCAATGTGACGATCTGGCTTTAAGTCGATTCGATAACAAATGACGGAAACGTATGGATTTCTCAGGTTTTTACTACATATGAACACTTTTCACATTCTCCCGTGCAACGCGGCTGCTAGTCCTCCTTTCATGCAAAATCTTAAGGTCCTAGGTCATATCCAAGCCACCAAAGCCGGCTAAAATGTGAATAATCGATAATTAAAACTTGAATTGTACTACTTCTTACTGGCTATTACTTCAACATAGAAGCTTCTTCTGTGTTCTACTATGGTGCTTTTATTGTTTCCGCATACCGCAGCACGCGACATAGCTTTGTAGACGATAAATGTAACCGTTTCAGAGAGAAGAGCGGCCTATGTGACGATCTGGCTTTAAGTCGATTCGATAACAAATGACGAAAACGGACAGATTTCTCAGGTTGTTACTACATTTGAACACTTTTCACATTCTCCCGTGCAACGCGGCTGCTAGTCTTCCTTTCATGCAAAATCTCAAGGTTCCACCTCATGTCCAAGCCACCAAAGACGGCTAAAAAGTGAATAATCGACAACAAAAACTTGAATTGTACTACTTCTTACTGGCTATTACTTCAACTTAGAAGCTTCTTCTGTGTTTTACTATGGTGCTTTTAGTGTCTCCGCATACCGCAGCACGCGACATAGCTTTGCAGACGATAAATGTAACCGTCTCAGAGAGAAAAGCGGCCAATCTGACGATATGGCTTTAAGTCGATTCGATAACAAATGACGAAAACGGACGGATTTCTCAGGTTTTTACTACATATGAACACATTTCACATTCTCCCGTGCAACGCGGCTGCTAGTCCTCCTTTCATGCAAAATCTTAAGGTCCTAGGTCATATCCAAGCCACCAAAGCCGGCTAAAAAGTGAATAATCGACAACAAAAACTTGAATTGTACTACTTCTTACTGGCTATTACTTCAACTTAAAAGCTTCTTCTGTGTTCTACTATGGTGCTTTTTGTGTTTCCGCATACAGCAGCACGCGACATAGCTTTGCAGATGATAAATGTAAACGTTTCAGAGAGTAGAGCGGCCAATGTGACGATCTGGCTTTAAGTCGATTCGATAACAAATGACGAAAACGGACGGATTTCTCAGGTTTTTACTACATTTGAACACTTTTCACATTCTCCCGTGCAACGCGGCTGCTAGTCCTCCTTTCATGCAAAATCTTAAGGTCCTAGGTCATGTCCAAGCCACCAAAGCCGACTAAAACGTGAATAATCGACAACTAAAACTTCAATTGTACTACTTCTTACAGGCTATTACTTCGACTTAGAAGCTTCTTCTGTGTTCTACTATTGTGCTTTTAGTGTTTCGGCATACCGCAGCACGCGACATAGCTTTGCAGACGATAAGTGTAACCGTTTCAGAGAGAAGAGCGGCCATTGTGACGATCTGGCTTTAAGTCGATTAATAACAAATGACGAAAACGTACGGATTTCTCAA
This sequence comes from Schistocerca gregaria, assembly GCF_023897955.1. Classification (NCBI taxonomy): domain Eukaryota; kingdom Metazoa; phylum Arthropoda; class Insecta; order Orthoptera; family Acrididae; genus Schistocerca; species Schistocerca gregaria. The sequence continues at coordinate 174,363,733 of NC_064929.1, forward strand.
TTTTTTACTACATATGAACACATTTCACATTCTCCCGTGCAACGCGGCTGCTAGTCCTCCTTTCATGCAAAATCTTAAGGTCCTCGGTCATATCCAAGCCACCAAAGCCGGCTAAAAAGTGAATAATCGATAATTAAAATTTGAATTGTACTACATCTTACTGGCTGTTTCTTCAACTTAGAAGCTTCTTCTGTGTTCTACTATGGTGCTTTTAGTGTTTCCGCATACCGCAGCACCGACATAGCTTTGCAGACGATAAATGTAACCGTTTCAGAGAGAATAACGGCCAATGAGACGATCTGGCTTTAAGTCGATTCGATAACAAATGACGAAAACGGACGGATTTCTCAGGTTTTTACTACATATGAACACTTTTCACATTCTCCCGTGCAACGCGGCTGCTAGTCTTCCTTTCATGCAAAATCTTAAGGTTCCACCTCATGTCCAAGCCACCAAAGCTGGCTAAAAAGTGAATAATCGACAACTAAAACTTGAATTGTACTACTTCTTAATGGCTATTGCTTCAACTTAGAAGCTTCTTCTGTGTTCTACTATGGTGCTTTTAGTGTCTCCGCATACCGCAGCACGCGACATAGCTTTGCAGACGATAAATGTAACCGTCTCAGAGAGAAAAGCGGCCAATGTGACGATCTGGCTTTAAGTCGATTCGATAACAAATGACGGAAACGTACGAATTTCTCAGGTTTTTACTACATATGAACACTTTTCACATTCTCCCGTGCAACGCGGCTGCTAGTCCTCCTTTCATGCAAAATCTTAAGGTCCTAGGTCATATCCAAGCCACCAAAGCCGGCTAAAAAGTGAATAATCGATAATTAAAACTTGAATTGTACTACTTCTTACTGGCTATTACTTCAACATAGAAGCTTCTTCTGTGTTCTACTATGGTGCTTTTAGTGTTTCCGCATACCGCAGCACGCGACATAGCTTTGTAGACGATAAATGTAACCGTTTCAGAGAGAAGAGCGGCCAATGTGACGATCTGGCTTTAAGTCGATTCGATAACAAATAACGAAAACGGACGGATTTCTCAGGTTTTTACAACATTTGAACACTTTTCACATTCTCCCGTGCAACGCGGCTGCTAGTCCTCCTTTCATGCAAAATCTTAAGGTCCTAGGTCATGTCCAAGCCACCAAAGCCGACTAAAAAGTGAATAATCGACAACTAAAACTTCAATTGTACTACTTCTGACAGGCTATTACTTCAACTTAGAAGCTTCTTCTGTGTTCTACTATGGTGCTTTTAGTGTTTCGGCATACCGCAGCACGCGACATAGCTTTGCAGACGATAAGTGTAACCTTTTCAGAGAGAAGAGCGGCCATTGTGACGATCTGGCTTTAAGTCGATTAATAACAAATTATGAAAACGTACGGATTTCTCAATTTTTTACTACATATGAACACATTTCACATTCTCCCGTGCAACGCGGCTGCTAGTCCTCATTTCATGCAAAATCTTAAGGTCCTAGGTCATATCCAAGCCACCAAAGCCGGCTTATAAGTGAATAATCGATAATTAAAATTTGAATTGTACTATATCTTACTGGCTGTTTCTTCAACTTAGAAGCTTCTTCTGTGTTCTACTATGGTGCTTTTAGTGTTTCCGCATACCGCAGCACCGACATAGCTTTGCAGACGATAAATGTAACCGTTTCAGAGAGAATAACGGCCAATGTGACGATCTGGCTTTAAGTCGATTCGATAACAAATGACGAAAACGGACGGATTTCTCAGGTTTTTACTACATATGAACACTTTTCACATTCTCCCGTGCAACGCGGCTGCTAGTCTTCCTTTCATGCAAAATCTCAAGGTTCCACCTCATGTCCAAGCCACCAAAGCCGGCTAAAAAGTGAATAATCGACAACAAAAACTTGAATTGTACTACTTCTTACTGGCTATTACTTCAACTTAGAAGCTTCTTCTGTGTTTTACAATGGTGCTTTTAGTGTCTCCGCATACCGCAGCACGCGACATAGCTTTGCAGACGATATATGTAACCGTCTCAGAGAGAAAAGCGGCCAATCTGACGATATGGCTTTAAGTCGAAACGATAACAAATGACGAAAACGGACGGATTTCTCAGGTTTTTACTACATATGAACACATTTCACATTCTCCCGTGCAACGCGGCTGCTAGTCCTCCTTTCATTCAAAATCTTATGGTCCTAGGTCATGTCCAAGCCACCAAAGCCGGCAAAAAAGTGAATAATCGACAACAAAAACTTGAATTGTACTACTTCTTACTGGCTATTACTTCATCTTAGAAGCTTCTTCTGTGTTCTACTCTGGTGCTTTTTGTGTTTCCGCATACAGCAGCACGCGACATAGCTTTGCAGACGATAAATGTAACCGTTTCAGTGAGAAGAGCGGCCTATGTGACGATCTGGCTTTAAGTCGATTCGATAACAAATGACGAAAACGGACGGATTTCTTAGGTTTTTACTACATATGAACACTTTTCACATTCTCCCATGCAACGCGGCTGATAGTCCTCCTTTCATGCAAAATCTTAAGGTCCTAGGTCATGTCCAAGCCACCAAAGCCGACTAAAAAGTGAATAATCGACAACTAAAACTTCAATTGTACTACTTCTTACAGGCTATTACTTCAACTTAGAAGCTTCTTCTGTGTTCTACTACGGAGATTTTAGTGTTTCAGCATACCGCAGCACGCGACATAGCTTTGCAGACGATAAGTGTAACCGTTTCAGAGAGAAGAGCGGCCAATGTGTCGATCTGGCTTTAAGTCGATTAATAACAAATGACGAAAACGGACGGATTTCTCAGGTTTTTACTACATATGAACACATTTCACATTCTCCCGTGCACCGCGGCTGCTAGTCCGCCTTTCATGCAAAATCTTATGGTCCTAGGTAATGTCATAGCCACCAAAGCCGGCTAAAAAGTGAATAATCGACATCCAAAACTTGTATTGTACTACCTCATACTGGCTATTACTTCAACTTAGAAGCTTCTTCTGTGTTCTACTATGGTGCTTTTAGTGTCTCCGCATACCGCAGCACGCGACATAGCTTTGCAGACGATAAGTGTAACCGTTTCAGAGAGAAGAGCGGCCAATGTGTCGATCTGGCTTTAAGTCGATTAATAACAAATGACGAAAACGGACGGATTTCTCAGGTTTTTACTACATATGAACACATTTCACATTCTCCCGTGCAACGCGGCTGCTAGTCCTCCTTTCATTCAAAATCTTATGGTCCTAGGTCATGTCCAAGCCACCAAAGCCGGCAAAAAAGTGAATAATCGACAACAAAAACTTGAATTGTACTACTTCTTACTGGCTATTACTTCATCTTAGAAGCTTCTTCTGTGTTCTACTATGGTGCTTTTAGTGTTTCCGCATACTGCAGCACGCGTCATAGCTTTGCAGACGATGAATGTAACCGTTTCAGAGAGAAGAGTGGCCAATGTGACGATGTGGCTTTAAGTCGATTCGATAACAAATGACGAAAACGGACGGATTTCTCAGGTTTTTACTACATATGAACACTTTTCACATTCTCCCGTGCAACGCGGCTGCTAGTCTTCCTTTCATGCAAAATCTTAAGGTTCCACCTCATGTCCAAGCCACCAAAGCCGGCTAAAAAGTGAATAATCGACAACTAAAACTCGAATTGTACTACTTCTTACTGGCTATTGCTTCAACTTAGAAGCTTCTTCTGTGTTCTACTATGGTGCTTTTAGTGTCTCCGCATACCGCAGCACGCGACATAGCTTTGCAGACGATAAATGTAACCGTCTCAGAGAGAAAAGAGGCCAATGTGACGATCTGGCTTTAAGTCGATTCGATAACAAATGACGGAAACGTACGGATTTCTCAGGTTTTTGCTACATATGAACACTTTTCACATTCTCCCGTGCAACGCGGCTGCTAGTCCTCCTTTCATGCAAAATCTTAAGGTCCTAGGTCATATCCAAGCCACCAAAGCCGGCTAAAAAGTGAATAAACGAAATTAAAACTTGAATTGTACTACATCTTACTGGCTGTTTCTTCAACTTAGAAGCTTCTTCTGTGTTCTACTATGGTGCTTTTAGTGTTTCCGCATACCGCAGCACGCGACATAGCTTTGCAGACGATAAATGTAACCGTTTCAGAGAGAAGAACGGCCAATGTGACGATCTGGCTTTAAGTCGATTCGATAACAAATGACGAAAACGGACGGATTTCTCAGGTTTTTACTACATATGAACACTTTTCACATTCTCCCGTGCAACGCGGCTGCTACTCTTCCTTTCATGCAAAATCTCAAGGTTCCACCTCATGTCCAAGCCACCAAAGCCGGCTACAAAGTGAATAATCGACAACAAAAACTTGAATTGTACTACTTCTTACTGGCTATTACTTCAACTTAGAAGCTTCTTCTTTGTTTTACTATGGTGCTTTTAGTGTCTCCGCATACCGCAGCACGCGACATAGCTTTGCAGACGATAAATGTAACCGTCTCAGAGAGAAAGGCGGCCAATGTGACGATCTGGCTTTAAGTCGATTCGATAACAAATGACGAAAACGGACGGATTTCTCAGGTTTTTACTACATATGAACACATTTCACATTCTCCCGTGCAACGCGGCTGCTAGTCCTCCTTTCATGCAAAATCTTAAGGTCCTAGGTCATGTCCAAGCCACCAAAGCCGGCTAAAAAGTGAATAATCGACAACAAAAACTTGAATTGTACTACATCTTACAGGCTATTACTTCATCTTAGAAGCTTCTTCTGTGTTCTACTATGGTGCTTTTTGTGTTTCCGCATACAGCAGCACGCGTCATAGCTTTGCAGACGATAAATGTAACCGTTTCAGAGAGTAGAGCGGCCAATGTGACGATCTGGCTTTAAGTCGATTCGATAACAAATGACGAAAACGGACGGATTTCTCAGGTTTTTACTACATATGAACACTTTTCACATTCTCCCGTGCAACGCGGCTGCTAGTCCTCCTTTCATGCAAAATCTTAAGGTCCTAGGTCATATCCAAGCCACCAAAGCCGGCTAAAAAGTGAATAATCGACAACTAAAACTTGTATTGTACTACCTCATACTGGCCATTACTTCAACTTAGAAGCTTCTTCTGTGTTCTACTATGGTGCTTTTAGTGCTTCCGCATACTGCAGCACGCGTCATAGCTTTGCAGACGATGAATGTAACCGTTTCAGAGAGAAGAGTGGCCAATGTGACGATGTGGCTTTAAGTCGATTCGATAACAAAAGACGAAAACGGACGGATTTCTCAGGTTTTTACTACATATGAACACTTTTCACATTCTCCCATGCAACGCGGCTGCAAGTCCTCCTTTCATGCAAAATCTTAAGGTCCTAGGTCATATCCAAGCCACCAAAGCCGGCTAAAAAGTGAATAATCGATAATTAAAACTTGAATTGTACTACATCTTACTGGCTGTTTCTTCAACTTAGAAGCTTCTTCTGTGTTCCACTATGGTGCTTTTAGTGTTTCCGCATACCGCAGCACGCGACATAGCTTTGCAGACGATAAATGTAACCGTTTCAGAGAGAAAAGCGGCCAATGTGACGATCTGGCTGTAAGTCGATTCGATAACAAATGACGGAAACGGACGGATTTCTCAGGTTTTTACTACATATGAACACTTTTCACATTCTCCCGTGCAACGCGGCTGCTAGTCCTCCTTTCATGCAAAATCTTAAGGTCCTAGGTCATGTCATATGAACCAAAGCCGGCTAAAAGGTGAATAATCGACAACAAAAACTTGAATTGTACTACTTCTTACTGGCTATTACTTCAACTTAGAAGCTTCTTCTGTGTTCTACTATGGTGCTCTTTGTGTTTCCGCATACAGCAGCACGCGACATAGCTTTGCAGACGATAAATGTAACCGTTTCAGAGAGTAGAGCGGCCAATGTGACGATCTGGCTTTAAGTCGATTCGATAACAAATGACGAAAACGGACGGATTTCTCAGGTTTTTACTACATATGAACACTTTTCACATTCTCCCGTGCAAAGCGGCTGCTAGTCTTCCTTTCATGCAAAATCTTAAGGTTCCACCTCACGTCCAAGCCACCAAAGCCGGCTAAAAGTGAATAATCGGCAACTAAAACTTGAATTGTACTACTTATTACTGGCTATTACTTCAACTTAGAAGCTTCTTGTGTGTTCTACTATGGTGCTTTTAGTGTCTCCGCATACAGCAGCACGCGACATAGCTTTGCAGACGATAAATGTAACCGTCTGAGAGAGAAAGGCGGCCAATGTGACGGTCTGGCTTTAAGTCGATTCGATAAAAAATGACGAAAACGGACTGATTTCTCAGGTTTTTACTACATATGAACACTTTTCACATTCTCCCATGCAACGCGGCTGCTAGTCCTCCTTTCATGCAAAATCTTAAGGTCCTAGGTCATGTCCAAGCCACCAAAGCCGGCTAAAAAGTGAATAATCGACAACAAAAACTTGAATTGTACTAAATCTTACTGGCTATTGCTTCAACTTAGAAGCTTCTTCTGTGTTCTACTATGGTGCTTTAAGTGTTTCCGCACACCGCAGCTCGCGACATAGCTTCGCAGACGATAAATGTAACCGTTTCAGAGAGAAGAACGGCCAATGTGACGATCTATCTTTAAGTCGATTCGATAACAAATGACGAAAACGGACGGATTTCTCAGGTTTATACTACATATGAACACTTTTCACATTCTCCCGTGCAACGCGGCTGCAAGTCCTCCTTTCATGGAAAATCTTAAGGTCCTAGGTCATGTCCCAGCCACCACAGCCGGCTATAAAGTGAATAATCGACAACTAAAACTTGAATTGTACTACTTCTTACTGGCTATTACTTCAACTTAGAAGCTTCTTGTGTGTTCTACTATGGTGCTTTTAGTGTCTCCGCATACAGCAGCACGCGACATAGCTTTGCAGACGATAAATGTAACCGTCTCAAAGAGAAAGGCGGCCAATGTGACGATCTGGCTTTAAGTCGATTCGATAAAAAATGACGAAAACGGACGGATTTCTCAGGTTTTTACTACATATGAACACTTTTCACATTCTCCCGTGCAACGCGGCTGCCAGTCCTCCTTTCATGCAAAATCTTAACGTTCTAGGTAATGTCCAATCCACCAAAGCCGGCTAAAAAGTGCATAATCGACAACTAAAACTTGAATTGTACTACTTCTTACTGGCTATTGCTTCAACTTAGAAGCTTCTTCTGTGTTCTACTATGGTGCTTTTAGTGTCTCCGCATACCGCAGCACGCGACATAGCTTTGCAGACGATAAATGTAACCGTCTCAGAGAGAAAAGCGGCCAATGTGACGATCTGGCTTTAAGTCGATTCGATAAAAAATGACGAAATCGGACGGATTTCTCAGGTTTTTACTACATATGAACAATTCTCACATTCTCCCGTGCAAAGCGGCTGCTAGTCCTCCTTTCATGCAAAATCTTAAGGTTCCACCTCATGTCCAAGCCACCAAAGCCGACTAAAAAGTGAATAATCGACAACTAAAACTTGAATTGTACTACTTCTTACTGGCTATTACTTCAACTTAGAAGCTTCTTCTGTGTTCTACTATGGTGCTTTTAGTGTCTCCGCATACCGCAGCACGCGACATAGCTTTGCAGACGATAAATGTAACCGTCTCAGAGAGAAAAGCGGCCAATGTGACGATCTGGCTTTAAGCCGATTCGATAACAAATGACAGAAACGGACGGATTTCTCAGGTTTTTACTACATATGAACACTTTTCACATTCTCCCGTGCAACGCGGCTGCTAGTCCTCCTTTCATTCAAAATCTTGTGGTCCTAGGTCATGTCATAGCCACCAAAGCCGGCTAAAAAGTGAATAATCGACAACTAAAACTTGAATTGTACTACTTCTTACTGGCTATTGCTTCAACTTAGAAGCTTCTTCTGTGTTCTACTATGGTGCTTTTAGTGTCTCCGCATACCGCAGCACGCGACATAGCTTTGCAGACGATAAATGTAACCGTCTCAGAGAGAAAAGCGGCCAATGTGACGATCTGGCTTTAAGTCGATTCGATAACAAATGACGGAAACGGACGGATTTCTCAGGTTTTTACTACATATGAACACTTTTCACATTCTCCCGTGCAACGCGGCTGCTAGTCCTCCTTTCATGCAAAATCTTAAGGTCCTAGGTCATATCCAAGCCACCAAAGCCGGCTAAAAAATGAATAATCGATAATTAAAACGTGAATTGTACTACATCTTACTGGCTGTTTCTTCAACTTAGAAGCTTCTTCTGTGTTCTACTATGGTGCTTTTAGTGTTTCCGCATAACGCAGCACGCGACATAGCTTTGCAGACGATAAATGTAACTGTTTCAGAGAGAAGAACAGCCAATGTGACGATCTGGCTTTAAGTCGATTCGATAACAAATGACGAAAACGGACGGATTTCTCAGGTTTTTACTACATATGAACACTTTTCACATTCTCCCGTGCAACGCGGCTGCAAGTAATCCTTTCATGGAAAATCTTAAGGTCCTAGGTCATGTCCAAGCCACCAAAGCCGGCTATAAAGTGAATAATCGACAACTAAAACTTGAATTGTACTACTTCTTACTGGCTGTTTCTTCAACTTAGAAGCTTCTTCTGTGTTCTACTATGGTGCTTTTAGTGTTTCCGCATACCGCAGCACGCGGCATAGCTTTGCAGACGATAAATGTAACCGTTTCAGAGAGAAAAGCGGCCAATCTGACGATCTGGCTTTAAGACGATTCGATAACAAATGACGAAAGCGGACGGATTTCTCAGGTTTTTACTACATATGAACACTTTTCACATTCTCCCGTGCAACGCGGCTGCCAGTCCTCCTTTCATGCAAAATCTTAACGACCTAGGTAATGTCTAATCCACCAAAGCCGGCTAAAAAGTGAATAATCGACAACTAAAACTTGAATTGTACTACCTCTTACTGGCTATTGCTTTAAATTAGAAGCTTCTTCTGTGTTCTACTATGGTGCTTTTAGTGTCTCCGCATACCGCAGCACGCGACATAGCTTTGCAGACGATAAATGTAACCGTTTCAGAGAGTAGAGCGGCCAATGTGACGATCTGGCTTTAACTCGATTCGATAACAAATGACGAAAACGGACGGATTTCTCAGGTTTTTACTACATATGAACATTTTTTACATTCTCCCGTGCAACGCGGCTGCTAGTCTTCCTTTCATGCAAAATCTTAAGCTTCCACCTCATGTCCAAGCCACCAAAGCCGGCTAAAAAGTGAATAATCGACAACCAAAACTTGAATTGTACTGCTTCTTACTGACTATTGCTTCAACTTAGAAGCTTATTTTGTGTTCTACTATGGTGCTTTTAGTGTCTCCGCATACCGTAGCACGCGACATAGCTTTGCAGACGATAAATGTAACCGTCTCAGAGAGAAAGGCGGCCAATGTGACGATCTGGCTTTAAGTCGATTCGATAACAAATGACGAAAACGGACTGATTTCTCATTTTTTTACTACATATGAACACTTTTCACATTCTCCCATGCAACGCGGCTGCTAGTCCTCCTTTCATGCAAAATCTTAAGGTCCTAGGTCATACCCAAGCCACCAAAGCCGGCTAAAAAGTGAATAATCGATAACTAAAACTTGAATTGTACTACTTCTTACTGGCTATTTCTTCAACTTAGAAGCTTCTTCTATGTTCTACTATGGTGCTTTTGGTGTCTCCGCATACCGCAGTACACGACATAGCTTTGCAGACGTTAAATGTAACCGTCTCAGAGCGAAAAGCGGCCAATGTGACGATCTGGCTTTAAGTCGATTCGATAACAAATGACGAAAACGGACGGTTTTCTCAGGTTTTTACTACATATGAACACTTTTAACATTCTCCCGTGCAACGCGGCTGCTAGTCCTCCTTTCATGCAAAATCTTAAGGTCCTAGGTCATGTCCAAGCCACCAAAGCCGGCTAAAATGTGAATAATCGACAACTAAAGCTTGAATTGTATTACTTCTTACTGGCTATTACTTCAACTTAGAAGCTTCTTCTGTGTTCTACTATGGTGCTTTTAGTGTCTCCGAATACCGCAGCACGCGACATAGCTTTGCAGACGATAAATGTAACCGTCTCAGAGAGAAAAGCGGCCAATGTGACGATCTGGCTTTAAGCCGATTCGATAACAAATGACGAAAACGGACGGATTTCTCAGGTTTTTACTACATATGAACACTTTTCACATTCTCCCGTGCAACGCGGCTTCAAGTCCTCCTTTCATGGAAAATCTTAAGGTCCTAGGTCATGTCCAAGCCACCAAAGCCGGCTACAAAGTGAATAATCGACAACTAAAACTTAAATTGTACTACTTCTTACTGGCTGTTTCTTCAACTTAGAAGCTTCATCTGTGTTCTACTATGGTGCTTTTAGTGTTTCCGCATACCGCAGAACGCGGCATAGCTTTGCAGACGATAAATGTAACCGTCTCAGAGAGAAAAGCGGCCAATGTGACGATCTGGCTTTAAGTCGATTCGATAACAAATGACGAAAACGGACTGATTTCTCAGGTTTTTACTACATATGAACACTTTTCACATTCTCCCATGCAACGCGGCTGCTAGTCCTCCTTTCATGCAAAATCTTAAGGTGCTAGGTCATGTCCAAGCCACCAAAGCCGGCTAAAAAGTAAATAATCGACAAATAAAACTTGAATTGTACTACTTCTTACTGGCTATTACTTCAACATAGGAGCTTCTTCTGTGTTCTACTATGGTGCTTTTAGTGTCTCCGCATACCGCAGCTCGCGACATAGCTTTGAAGACAACAAATGTAACCGTGCCAGAGAGTAAAGCGGCCAATGTGACGATCTGGCTTTAAGTCGATTCGATAACAAATGCCGAAAACGGACGGATTTATCAGGGTTTTATTACATATGAACACTTTTCACATACTCCCGTGCAACGCGGCTGCTAGTCCTCCTTTCATGCAAAATCTTAAGGTCCTAGGTCATGGCCAAGCCACCAAGGCCGGCTAAAAAGTGAATAATCGACAACTAAAACTTGAATTGTACTACTTCTTACCGGCTATTACTTCAACTTAGAAGCTTCTTCCGTGTTCTAATATGGTGCTTTTAGTGTCTCCACACACCGCAGCACGCGACATAGCTTTGCAGACGATAAATGTAACCGTCTCAGAGAGAAAAGCGGCCAATGTGACGATCTGGCTTTAAGTCGATTCGATAATAAATGACGAAAACGGACGGATTTCTCAGGTTTTTACTACATATGAACACTTTTCACATTCTCCCATGCAATGCGGCTGCTAGACCTCCTTTCATGCAAAATCTTAAGGCCCTAGGTCATGTCCAAGCCACCAAAGCCGGCTAAAAAGTGAATAATCGATAACTAAAACTTGAATTGTACTACTTCTTACTGGCTATTACTTCAACTTAGAAGCTTCTTCTATGTTCTATTATGGTGCTTTTGGTGTCTCCGCATACCGCAGTACGCGACATAGCTTTGCAGACGATAAATGTAACCGTCTCAGAGAGAAAAGCGGCCAATGTGACGATCTGGCTTTAAGTCGATTCGATAACAAATGACGAAAACGGACGTATTTCTCAGGTGTTTACTACATATGAACACTTTTCACATTCTCCCATGCAACGCGGCTGCTAGTTCTCCTTTCATGCAAAATCGTAAGGACCTAGGTCATGTCAAAGCCACCAAAGCCGGCTAAAAAGTGAATAATCGACAACTAAAACTTGAATTGTACTACTACTTACTGGCTATTACTTCAACATAGAAGCTTCTTCTGTGTACTACTATGGTGCTTTTAGTGTTTCCGCATAACGCAGCACGCGACATAGCTTTGTAGACGATAAATGTAACCGTTTTAGAGAGAAGAGCGACCAATGTGACGATCTGGCTTTAAGTCGATTCGATAACAAATGACGAAAACGGACGGTTTTCTCAGGTTTTTACTACATATGAACACTTTTAACATTCTCCCGTGCAACGCGGCTGCTAGTCCTCCTTTCATGCAAAATCTTAAGTTCCTAGGTCATGTCCAAGCCACCAAAGCCGGCTAAAATGTGAATAATCGACAACTAAAACTTGAATTGTATTACTTCTTACTGGCTATTACTTCAACTTAGAAGCTTCTTCTGTGTTCTACTATGGTGCTTTTAGTGTCTCCGCATACCGCAGCACGCGACATAGCTTTGCAGACGATAAATGTAACCGTCTCAGAGAGAAAAGCGGACAATGTGACGATCTGGCTTTAAGTCGATTCGATAACAAATGACGAAAACGGACGGATTTCTCAGGGTATTACTACATATGAACACTTTTCACATTCTCCCGTGCAACGCGGCTGCATGTACTCCTTTCATGCCAAATCTTAAGGTCCTAGGTCATGTCCAAGCCACCAAAGCCGGCTAAAAAGTGAATAATCGACAACTAAAACTTGAATTGTACTACTTCTTACTGGCTATTACTTCAACATAGAAGCTTCTTCTGTGTTCTACTATGGTGCTTTTAGTGTCTCCGCATACCGCAGCACGCGACATAGCTTTGCAGACGATAAATGTAACCGTTTTAGAGAGAAAAGCGGCCAATGTGACGATCTGGCTGTAAGTCGATTCGATAACAAATGACGAAAACGGACGGATTTCTCAGGTTTTTACTACATATGAACACTTTTCACATTCTCCCGTGCAACGCGGCTGCCAGCCCTCCTTTCATGCAAAATCTTAACGTCCTAGGTAATGTCCAATCCACCAAAGCTGGCTAAAAAGTGAATAATCGACAACTAAAACTTGAATTGTATTACTTCTTACAGGCTATTGCTTTAACTGAGAAGCTTCTTCTGTGTTCTACTATGGTGCTTTTAGTGTCTCCGCATACCGCCGCACGCGACATAGCTTTGCAGACGATAAATGTAACCGTCTCAGAGAGAAAAGCGGCCAATCTGACGATATGGCTTTAAGTCGATTCGATAACAAATGACGAAAACGGACGGATTTCTCAGGTTTTTACTACATATGAACACATTTCACATTCTCCCGTGCAACGCGGCTGCTAGTCCTCCTTTCATGCAAAATCTTATGGTCTTAGGTCATGTCCAAGCCACCAAAGCCGGCTAAAAAGTGAATAATCGATAACTAAAACTTGAATTGTACTACTTCTTACTGGCTATTACTTCAACTTAGAAGCTTCTTCTATGTTCTATTATGGTGCTTTTGGTGTCTCCGCATACCGCAGTACGCGACATAGCTTTGCAGACGATAAATGTAACCGTCTCAGAGAGAAAAGCGGCCAATGTGACGATCTGGCTTTAAGTCGATTCGATAACAAATGACGAAAACGGACGTATTTCTCAGGTGTTTACTACATATGAACACTTTTCACATTCTCCCATGCAACGCGGCTGCTAGTTCTCCTTTCATGCAAAATCGTAAGGACCTAGGTCATGTCAAAGCCACCAAAGCCGGCTAAAAAGTGAATAATCGACAACTAAAACTTGAATTGTACTACTACTTACTGGCTATTACTTCAACATAGAAGCTTCTTCTGTGTTCTACTATGGTGCTTTTAGTGTTTCCGCATAACGCAGCACGCGACATAGCTTTGTAGACGATAAATGTAACCGTTTTAGAGAGAAGAGCGACCAATGTGACGATCTGGCTTTAAGTCGATTCGATAACAAATGACGAAAACGGACGGTTTTCTCAGGTTTTTACTACATATGAACACATTTCACATTCTCCCGTGCAACGCGGCTGCTAGTCCTCCTTTCATGCAAAATCTTATGGTCTTAGGTCATGTCCAAGCCACCAAAGCCGACTAAAATGTAAATAATTGACAACAAAAACTTGAATTGTACTACTTCTTACTGGCTATTACTTCAACTTAGAAGCTTCTTCTGTGTTCTACTATGGTGCTTTTTGTGTTTCCGCATACAGCAGCACGCGACATAGCTTTGCAGACGATAAATGTAAGCGTTTCAGAGAGTAGAGCGGCCAATGTGACGATCTGGCTTTAAGTCGATTCGATAACAAATGACGAAAACGGACGGATTTCTCAGTTTTTTACTACATATGAACACTTTTCACATTCTCCCGTGCAACGCGGCTGCTAGTCCTCCTTTCATGCAAAATCTTAAGGTCCTAGGTCATATCCAAGCCACCAAAGCCGGCTAAAAAGTGAATATTCGACAACTAAAACTTCAATTGTACTACTTCTTACTGGCTATTACTTCAACTTAGAAGCTTCTTCTGTGTTCTACTATGGTGCTTTTAGTGTCTCCGCATACCGCAGCTCGCGACATAGCTTTGAAGACAACAAATGTAACCGTGTCAGAGAGTAAAGCGGCCAATGTGACGATCTGGCTTTAAGTCGATTCGATAACAAATGACGAAAACGGACGGATTTATCAGGGTTTTACTACATATGAACACTTTTCACATTCTCCCGTGCAACGCGGCTGCTAGTCCTCCTTTCATGCAAAATCTTAAGGCCCTAGGTCATGTCCAAGCCACCAAAGCCGGCTAAAATGTGAATAATCGATAACTAAAACTTGAATTGTACTACTTCTTACTGGCTATTGCTTCAACTTAGAAGCTTCTTCTGTGTTCTACTATGGTGCTTTTGGTGTCTCCGCATACCGAAGCACGCGACATAGCTTTGCAGACGATAAATGTACCCGTCTCAGAGAGAAAAGCGGCCAATGTGACGATCTGGCTGTAAGTCGATTCGATAACAAATGACGGAAACGGACGGATTTCTCAGGTTTTTACTACATATGATCACTTTTCACATTCTCCCGTGCAACGCGGCTGCTAGTCCTCCTTTCATGCAAAATCTTAAGGACCTAGGTCATGTCCCAGCCACCAAAGCCGGCTAAAAAGTGAATAATCGACAACTAAAACTTGAATTGTACTACTTCTTACTGGCTATTACTTCAACATAGGAGTTTCTTCTGTGTTCTACTATGGTGCTTTTAGTGTCTCCGCACACTGCAGCACGCGACATAGCATTGCAGACGATAAATGTAACCGTCTCAGAGAGAAAAGCGGCCAATGTGACGATCTGGCTTTAAGTCGATTCGATAACAAATGACGAAAACGGACGGATTTCTCAGGTTTTTACTACATATGAACACTTTTCACATTCTCCCGTGCAACGCGGCTGCTAGTCCTCCTTTCATGCAAAATCTTAAGGTCCTAGGTCATATCCAAGCCACCAAAGCCGGCTAAAAAGTGAATATTCGACAACTAAAACTTCAATTGTACTACTTCTTACTGGCTATTACTTCAACTTAGAAGCTTCTTCTGTGTTCTACTATGGTGCTTTTAGTGTCTCCGCATACCGCAGCTCGCGACATAGCTTTGAAGACAACAAATGTAACCGTGTCAGAGAGTAAAGCGGCCAATGTGACGATCTGGCTTTAAGTCGATTCGATAACAAATGACGAAAACGGACGGATTTATCAGGGTTTTACTACATATGAACACTTTTCACATTCTCCCGTGCAACGCGGCTGCTAGTCCTCCTTTCATGCAAAATCTTAAGGCCCTAGGTCATGTCCAAGCCACCAAAGCCGGCTAAAATGTGAATAATCGACAACTAAAACTTGAATTGTACTACTTCTTACAGGCTATTGCTTTAACTTAGAAGCTTCTTCTGTGTTCTACTATGGTGCTTTTAGTGTCTCCGCATACCGCCGCACGCGACATAGCTTTGCAGACGATAAATGTAACCGTCTCAGAGAGAAAAGCGGCCAATCTGACGATATGGCTTTAAGTCGATTCGATAACAAATGACGAAAACGGACGGATTTCTCAGGTTTTTACTACATATGAACACATTTCACATTCTCCCGTGCAACGCGGCTGCCAGTCCTCCTTTCATGCAAAATCTTATGGTCTTAGGTCATGTCCAAGCCCACAAAGCCGGCTAAAAAGTGAATAATTGACAACAAAAACTTGAATTGTACTACTTCTTACTGGCTATTACTTCAACTTAGAAGCTTCTTCTGTGTTCTACTATGGTGCTTTTTGTGTTTCCGCATACAGCAGCACGCGACATAGCTTTGCAGACGATAAATGTAAGCGTTTCAGAGAGTAGAGCGGCCAATGTGACGATCTGGCTTTAAGTCGATTCGATAACAAATGACGAAAACGGACGGATTTCTCAGGGTATTACTACATATGAACACTTTTCACATTCTCCCGTGCAACGCGGCTGCATGTACTCCTTTCATGCCAAATCTTAAGGTCCTAGGTCATGTCCAAGCCACCAAAGCCGGCTAAAAAGTGAATAATCGACAACTAAAACTTGAATTGTACTACTTCTTACTGGCTATTACTTCAACATAGAAGCTTCTTCTGTGTTCTACTATGGTGCTTTTAGTGTCTCCGCATACCGCAGCACGCGACATAGCTTTGCAGACGATAAATGTAACCGTTTTAGAGAGAAAAGCGGCCAATGTGACGATCTGGCTTTAAGTCGATTCGATAACAAATGACGAAAACGGACGGATTTCTCAGGTTTTTACTACATATGAACACTTTTCACATTCTCCCGTGCAACGCGGCTGCAAGTACTCCTTCCATGCAAAATCATAAGGTCCTAGGTCATGTCCAAGCCACCAAAGCCGGCTAAAAAGTGAATATTCGACAACTAAAACTTGAATAGTACTACTTCTTACTGGCTATTACTTCAACTTAGAAGCTTCTTCTGTGTTCTACTATGGTGCTTTTAGTGTCTCCGCATACCGCAGCTCGCGACATAGCTTTGAAGACAACAAATGTAACCGTGTCAGAGAGTAAAGCGGCCAATGTGACGATCTGGCTTTAAGTCGATTCGATAACAAATGACGAAAACGGACCGATTTCTCAGGGTTTTACTACATTTGAAAACTTTTCACATTCTCCCGTGCAACGCGGCTGCTAGTCCTCCTTTCATACAAAATCTTAAGGTCCTAGGTCATGTCCAAGCCACCAAGGCCGGCTAAAAAGTGAATAATCGACAACTAAAACTTGAATTGTACTACTTCTTACTGGCTATTACTTCAACTTAGAAGCTTCTTCTGTGTTCTACTATGGTGCTTTTAGTGTCTCCACACACCGCAGCATGCGACATAGCTTTGCAGGCGATAAATGTAACCGTCTCAGAGAGAAAAGCGGCCAATGTGACGATCTGGCTTTAAGTCGATTCGATAGCAAATGACGAAAACGGACGTATTTCTCAGCTGTTTACTACATATGAACACTTTTCACATTCTCCCATGCAACGCGGCTGCTAGTCCTCCTTTCATGCAAAATCGTAAGGTCCTAGGTCATATCAAAGCAACCAAAGCCGACAAAAAAGTGAATAATCGACAACTAAAACTTGAATTGTACTACTTCTTACTGGCTATTACTTCAACATAGAAGCTTCTTCTGTGTTCTACTATGGTGCTGTTAGTGTTTCCGCATAACGCAGCACGCGACATAGCTTTGTAGACGATAAATGTAACCGTTTTAGAGAGAAGAGCGGCCAATATGACGATCTGGCTTTAAGTCGATTCGATAACAAATGACGAAAACGGACGGTTTTCTCAGGTTTTTACTACATATGAACACTTTTAACATTCTCCCGTGCAACGCGGCTGCTAGTCCTCCTTTCATGCAAAATTTTAAGGTCCTAGGTCATGTCCAAGCCACCAAAGCCGGCTAAAAAGTGAATAATCGACAACTAAAACTTGAATTGTACTCCTTCTTACTGGCTATTACTTCAACATAGAAGCTTCTTCTGTGTTCTACTATGGCGCTTTTAGTGTCTCCGCACACCGCATCACGCGACATAGCGTTGCAGACGATAAATGTAACCGTCTCAGAGAGAAAAGCGGCCAATGTGACGATCTGGCTTTAAGTCGATTCGATAACAAATGACGAAAACGGACGGATTTCTCAGGTTTTTACTACATATGAACACTTTTCACATTCTCCCGTGCAACGCGGCTGCAAGTACTCCTTCCATGCAAAATCTTAAGGTCCTAGGTCATGTCCAAGCCACCAAAGCCGGCTAAAAAGTGAATATTCGACAACTAAAACTTGAATAGTACTACTTCTTACTGGCTATTACTTCAACTTAGAAGCTTCTTCTGTGTTCTGCTATGGTGCTTTTAGTGTCTCCGCATAAGCAGCTCGCGACATAGCTTTGAAGACAACAAATATAACCGTGTCAGAGAGTAAAGCGGCAATGTGACGATCTGGCTTTAAGTCGATTCGATAACAAATGACGAAAACGGACGGATTTCTCAGGGTTTTACTACATATGAAAACTTTTCACATTCTCCCATGCAACGCGGCTGCTAGTCCTCCTTTCATGCAAAATCTTAAGGTCCTAGGTCATGTCCAAGCCACCAAAGCCGTCTAATAAGTGAATAATCGACAACTAAAACTTGAATTGTACTACTTCTTACTGGCTATTACTTCAACATAGAAGCTTCTTCTGTGTTCTACTATGGTGCTGTTAGTGTTTCCGCATAACGCAGCACGCGACATAGCTTTGTAGACGATAAATGTAACCGTTTTAGAGAGAAGAGCGGCCAATATGACGATCTGGCTTTAAGTCGATTCGATAACAAATGACGAAAACGGACGGATTTCTCAGGTTTTTACTACATATGAACACTTTTCACATTCTCCCGTGCAACGCGGCTGCCAGCCCTCCTTTCATGCAAAATCTTAACGTCCTAGGTAATGTCCAATCCACCAAAGCTGGCTAAAAATTGAATAATCGACAACTAAAACTTGAATTGTACTACTTCTTACAGGCTATTGCTTTAACTGAGAAGCTTCTTCTGTGTTCTACTATGGTGCTTTTAGTGTCTCCGCATACCGCCGCACGCGACATAGCTTTGCAGACGATAAATGTAACCGTCTCAGAGAGAAAAGCGGCCAATCTGACGATATGGCTTTAAGTCGATTCGATAACAAATGACGAAAACGGACGGATTTCTCAGGTTTTTACTACATATGAACACATTTCACATTCTCCCGTGCAACGCGGCTGCTAGTCCTCCTTTCATGCAAAATCTTATGGTCTTAGGTCATGTCCAAGCCACCAAAGCCGACTAAAATGTGAATAATTGACAACAAAAACTTGAATTGTACTACTTCTTACTGGCTATTACTTCAACTTAGAAGCTTCTTCTGTGTTCTACTATGGTGCTTTTAGTGTCTCCGCATACCGCCGCACGCGACATAGCTTTGCAGACGATAAATGTAACGGTTTCAGAGAGAAAAGCGGCCAATGACACGATCTGGCTTTAAGTCGATTCGATAACAAATGACGAAAACGGACGGATTTCTCAGGTTTTTACTACATATGAACACTTTTCACATTCTCCCGTGCAACGCGGCTGCAAGTACTCCTTGCATGCAAAATCTTATGGTCCTAGGTCATGTCCAAGCCACCAAAGCCGGCTAAAAAGTGAATATTCGACAACTAAAACTTGAATAGTACTACTTCTTACTGGCTATTACTTCAACTTAGAAGCTTCTTCTGTGTTCTACTATGGTGCTTTTAGTGTCTCCGCATACCGCAGCTCGCGACATAGCTTTGAAGACAACAAATGTAACCGTGCCAGAGATTAAAGCGGCCAATGTGACGATCTGGCTTTAAGTCGATTCGATAACAAATGACGAAAACGGTCGGATTTATCAGGGTTTTATTACATATGAACACTTTTCACATTCTCCCGTGCAACGCGGCTGCTAGTCCTCCTTTCATGCAAAATCTTAAGGTCCTAGGTCATGTCCAAGCCACAAAGGCCGGCTAAAAAGTGAATAATCGACTACTAAAACTTGAATTGTACTACTTCTTACTGGCTATTACTTGAACTTAGAAGCTTCCTCTATGTTCTATTATGGTGCTTTTGGTGTCTCCGCATACCGCAGTACGCGACATAGCTTTGCAGACGATAAATGTAACCGTCTCAGAGAGAAAAGCGGCCAATGTGACGATCTGGCTTTAAGTCGATTCGATAACAAATGACGAAAACGGACGTATTTCTCAGGTGTTTAGTACATATGAACACTTTTCACATTCTCCCATGCAACGCGGCTGCTAGTCCTCCTTTCATGCAAAATCGTAAGGACCTAGGTCATGTCAAAGCCACCAAAGCCGGCTAAAAAGTGAATAATCGGCAACTAAAACTTGAATTGTACTACTACTTACTGGCTATTACTTCAACATAGAAGCTTCTTCTGTGTTCTACTATGGTGCTTTTAGTGTTTCCGCATAACGCAGCACGCGACATAGCTTTGTAGACGATAAATGTAACCGTTTTAGAGAGAAGAGCGACCAGTGTGACGATCTGGCTTTAAGTCGATTCGATAACAAATGACGAAAACGGACGGTTTTCTCAGGTTTTTACTACATATGAACACTTTTCACATTCTCCCGTGCAACGCGGCTGCTAGTCCTCCTTTCATGCAAAATCTTAAGGTCCTAGGTCATGTCCAAGCCACCAAAGCCGGCTAAAATGTGAATAATCGACAACTAAAACTTGAATTGTATTACTTCTTACTGGCTATTACTTCAACTTAGAAGCTTCTTCTGTGTTCTACTATGGTGCTTTTAGTGTCTCCGCATACCACAGCACGCGACATAGCTTTGCAGACGATAAATGTAACCGTCTCAGAGAGAAAAGCGGACAATGTGACGATCTGGCTTTAAGTCGATTCGATAACAAATGACGAAAACGGACGGATTTCTCAGGATATTACTACATATGAACACTTTTCACATTCTCCCGTGCAACGCGGCTGCAAGTACTCCTTTCATGCCAAATCATAAGGTCCTAGGTCATGTCCAAGCCACCAAAGCCGGCTAAAAAGTGAATAATCGACAACTAAAACTTCAATTGTACTACTTCTTACTGGCTATTACTTCAACATAGAAGCTTCTTCTGTGTTCTACTATGGTGCTTTTAGTGTCTCCGCATACCGCAGCACGCGACATAGCTTTGCAGACGATAAATGTAACCGTTTTAGAGAGAAAAGCGGCCAATGTGACGATCTGGCTGTAAGTCGATTCGATAACAAATGACGAAAACGGACGGATTTCTCAGGTTTTTACTACATATGAACACTTTTCACATTCTCCCGTGCAACGCGGCTGCCAGTCCTCCTTTCATGCAAAATCTTAACGTCCTAGGTAATGTCCAATCCACCAAAGCTGGCTAAAAAGTGAATAATCGACAACTAAAACTTGAATTGTACTACTTCTTACAGGCTATTGCTTTAACTTAGAAGCTTCTTCTGTGTTCTACTATGGTGCTTTTAGTGTCTCCGCATACCGCCGCACGCGACATAGCTTTGCAGACGATAAATGTAACCGTCTCAGAGAGAAAAGCGGCCAATCTGACGATATGGCTTTAAGTCGATTCGACAACAAATGACGAAAACGGACGGATTTCTCAGGTTTTTACTACATATGAACACATTTCACATTCTCCCGTGCAACGCGGCTGCCAGTCCTCCTTTCATGCAAAATCTTATGGTCTTAGGTCATGTCCAAGCCAACAAAGCCGGCTAAAAAGTGAATAATTGACAACAAAAACTTGAATTGTACAACTTCTTACTGGCTATTACTTCAACTTAGAAGCTTCTTCTGTGTTCTACTATGGTGCTTTTTGTGTTTCCGCATACAGCAGCACGGGACATAGCTTTGCTGACGATAAATGTAAGCGTTTCAGAGAGTAGAGCGGCCAATGTGACGATCTGGCTTTAAGTCGATTCGATAACAAATGACGAAAACGGACGGATTTCTCAGGTTTTTACTACATATGAACACTTTTCACATTCTCCCGTGCAACGCGGCTGCTAGTCCTCCTTTCATGCAAAATCTTATGGTCCTAGGTCATGTCATAGCCACCAAAGCCGGCTAAAAAGTGAATAATCGACAACTAAAACTTGAATTGTACTACTTCTTACTGGCTGTTTCTTCAACTTAGAAGCTTCTTCTGTGTTCTACTATGGTGCTTTTAGTGTTTCCGCATACCGCAGCACGCGGCATAGCTTTGCAGACGATAAATGTAACCGTTTCAGAGAGAAAAGCGGCCAATGAGACGATCTGGCTTTAAGTCGATTCGATAACAAATGACGAAAGCGGACGGATTTCTCAGGTTTTTACTACATATGAACACTTTTCACATTCTCCCGTGCAACGCGGCTGCCAGTCCTCCTTTCATGCAAAATCTTAACGTCCTAGGTAATGTCCAATCCACCAAAGCCGGCTAAAAAGTGAATAATCGACAACTAAAACTTGAATAGTACTACTTCTTACTGGCTATTGCTTTAACTTAGAAGCTTCTTCTGTGTTCTACTATGGTGCTTTTAGTGTCTCCGCATACCGCAGCACGCGACATAGCTTTGCAGACGATAAACGTAACCGTCTCAGAGAGAAAAGCGGCCAAGCTGACGATATGGCTTTAAGTCGATTCGATAACAAATGACGAAAACGGACGGATTTCTCAGGTTTTTACTACATATGAACACTTTTCACATTCTCCCATGCAACGCGGCTGCTAGTCCTCCTTTCATGCAAAATCTTAAGGACCTAGGTCATGTCCAAGCCACCAAGGCCGGCTTATAAGTGAATAATCGACAACTAAAACTTGAATTGTACTACTTCTTACTGGCTATTACTTCAACATAGAAGCTTCTTCTGTGTTCTACTATGGTGCTTTTAGTGTCTCCGCACACCGCAGCACGCGACATAGCGTTGCAGACGATAAATGTAACCGTCTCAGAGAGAAAAGCGGCCAATGTGACGATCTGGCTTTAAGTCGATTCGATAACAAATGACGAAAACGGACGGATTTCTCAGGTTTTTACTACATATGAACACTTTTCACATTCTCCCGTGCAACGCGGCTGCAAGTACTCCTTCCATGCAAAATCATAAGGTCCTAGGCCATGTCCAAGCCACCAAAGCCGGCTAAAAAGTGAATATTCGACAACTAAAACTTGAATAGTACTACTTCTTACTGGCTATTACTTCAACTTAGAAGCTTCTTCTGTGTTCTACTATGGTGCTTTTAGTGTCTCCGCATACCGCAGCTCGCGACATAGCTTTGAAGACAACAAATGTAACCGTGTCAGAGAGTAAAGCGGCCAACGTGACGATCTGGCTTTAAGTCGATTCGATAACAAATGACGAAAACGGACCGATTTCTCAGGGTTTTACTACATTTGAAAACTTTTCACATTCTCCCGTGCAACGCGGCTGCTAGTCCTCCTTTCATACAAAATCTTAAGGTCCTAGGTCATGTCCAAGCCACCAAGGCCGGCTAAAAAGTGAATAATCGACAACTAAAACTTGAATTGTACTACTTCTTACTGGCTATTACTTCAACTTAGAAGCTTCTTCTGTGTTCTACTATGGTGCTTTTAGTGTCTCCACACACCGCAGCATGCGACATAGCTTTGCAGGCGATAAATGTAACCGTCTCAGAGAGAAAAGCGGCCAATGTGACGATCTGGCTTTAAGTCGATTCGATAGCAAATGACGAAAACGGACGGATTTCTCAGGTTTTTACTACATATGAACACTTTTCACATTATCCCATGGAACGCGGCTGCTAGTCCTCCTTTCATGCAAAATCGTAAGGTCCTAGGTCATATCAAAGCAACCAAAGCCGACTAAAAAGTGAATAATCGACAACTAAAACTTGAATTGTACTACTTCTTACTGGCTATTACTTCAACATAGAAGCTTCTTCTGTGTTCTACTATGGTGCTGTTAGTGTTTCCGCATAACGCAGCACGCGACATAGCTTTGTAGACGATAAATGTAACCGTTTTAGAGAGAAGAGCGGCCAATATGACGATCTGGCTTTAAGTCGATTCGATAACAAATGACGAAAACGGACGGTTTTCTCAGGTTTTTACTACATATGAACACTTTTAACATTCTCCCGTGCAACGCGGCTGCTAGTCCTCCTTTCATGCAAAATTTTAAGGTCCTAGGTCATGTCCAAGCCACCAAAGCCGGCTAAAAAGTGAATAATCGACAACTAAAACTTGAATTGTACTCCTTCTTACTGGCTATTACTTCAACATAGAAGCTTCTTCTGTGTTCTACTATGGCGCTTTTAGTGTCTCCGCACACCGCATCACGCGACATAGCGTTGCAGACGATAAATGTAACCGTCTCAGAGAGAAAAGCGGCCAATGTGACGATCTGGCTTTAAGTCGATTCGATAACAAATGACGAAAACGGACGGATTTCTCAGGTTTTTACTACATATGAACACTTTTCACATTCTCCCGTGCAACGCGGCTGCAAGTACTCCTTCCATGCAAAATCTTAAGGTCCTAGGTCATGTCCAAGCCACCAAAGCCGGCTAAAAAGTGAATATTCGACAACTAAAACTTGAATAGTACTACTTCTTACTGGCTATTACTTCAACTTAGAAGCTTCTTCTGTGTTCTGCTATGGTGCTTTTAGTGTCTCCGCATAAGCAGCTCGCGACATAGCTTTGAAGACAACAAATGTAATCGTGTCAGAGAGTAAAGCGGCAATGTGACGATCTGGCTTTAAGTCGATTCGATAACAAATGACGAAAACGGACGGATTTCTCAGGGTTTTACTACATATGAAAACTTTTCACATTCTCCCATGCAACGCGGCTGCTAGTCCTCCTTTCATGCAAAATCTTAAGGTCCTAGGTCATGTCCAAGCCCCCAAAGCCGGCTAATAAGTGAATAATCGACAACTAAAACTTGAATTGTACTACTTCTTACTGGCTATTACTTCAACATAGAAGCTTCTTCTGTGTTCTACTATGGTGCTTTTAGTGTCTCCGCACACCGCAGCTCGGGACATAGCGTTGCAGACGATAAATGTAACCGTCTCAGAGAGAAAAGCGGCCAATGTGACGATCTGGCTTTAAGTCGATTCGATAACAAATGACGAAAGCGGACGGATTTCTCAGGGTTTTACTACATATGAAAACTTTTCACATTCTCCCATGCAATGCGGCTGCTAGTCCTCCTTTCATGCAAAATCTTAAGGTCCTAGGTCATGTCCAAGCCACCAAAGCCGGCTAAAAAGTGAATATTCGACAACTAAAACTTGAATAGTACTACTTCTTACTGGCTATTACTTCAACTTAGAATCTTCTTCTGTGTTCTACTATGGTGCTTTTAGTGTCTCCGCATACCGCAGCTCGCGACATAGCTTTGAAGACAACAAATGTAACCGTGTCAGAAAGTAAAGCGGCCAATGTGACGATCTGGCTTTAAGTCGATTCGATAACAAATGACGAAAACGGACGGATTTCTCAGGGTTTTACTACATATGAAAACTTTTCACATTCTCCCGTGCAACGCGGCTGCTAGTCCTCCTTTCATACAAAATCTTAAGGTCCTAGGTCATGTCCAAGCCACCAAGGCCGGCTAAAAATTGAATAATCGACAACTAAAACTCAAATTTACTACTTCTTACTGGCTATTACATCAACTTAGAAGCTTCTTCTGTGTTCTACTATGGTGCTTTTAGTGTCTCCACACACCGCAGCATGCGACATAGCTTTGCAGACGATAAATGTAACCGTCTCAGAGAGAAAAGCGGCCAATGTGACGATCTGGCTTTAAGTCGATTCGATAACAAATGACGAAAACGGACGGATTTCTCAAGGTTTTACTACATATGAAAACTTTTCACATTCTCCCATGCAACGCGGCTGCTAGTCCTCCTTTCATGCAAAATCTTAACGTCCTAGGTCATGTCCAAGCCACCAAAGCCGGCTAATAAGTGAATAATCGACAACTAAAACTTGAATTGTACTACTTCTTACTGTCTATTACTTCAACATAGAAGCTTCTTCTGTGTTCTACTATGGTGCTTTTAGTGTCTCCGCACACCGCAACACGCGACATAGCGTTGCAGACGATAAATGTAGCCGTCTCAGAGAGAAAAGCGGCCAATGTGACGATCTGGCTTTAAGTCGATTCGATAACAAATGACGAAAACGGACGGATTTCTCAGGTTTTTACTACATATGAACACTTTTCACATTCTCCCGTGCAACGCGGCTGCAAGTACTCCTTCCATGCAAATTCATAAGGTCCTAGGTCATGTCCAAGCCACCAAAGCCGGCTAAAAATTGAATATTCGACAACTAAAACTTGAATAGTACTACTTCTAACTGGCTATTACTTCAACTTAGAAGCTTCTTCTGTGTTCTACTATGGTGCTTTTAGTGTCTCGGCATACCGCAGCTCGCGACATAGCTTTGAAGACAACAAATGTAACCGTGTCAGAGAGTAAAGCGGCCAATGTGACGATCTGGCTTTAAGTCGATTCGATAACAAATGACGAAAACGGACGGATTTCTCAGGGTTTTACTACATATGAAAACTTTTCACATTCTCCCGTGCAACGCGGCTGCTAGTCCTCCTTTCATACAAAATCTTAAGGTCCTAGGTCATGTCCAAGCCACCAAGGCCGGCTAAAAAGTGAATAATCGACAACTAAAACTTGAATTGTACTACTTCTTACTGGCTATTACTTCAACTTAGAAGCTTCTTCTGTGTTCTACTATGGTGCTTTTAGTGTCTCCACACACCGCAGCATGCGACATAGCTTTGCAGACGATAAATGTAACCGTCTCAGAGAGAAAAGCGGCCAATGTGACGATCTGGCTTTAAGTCGATTCGATAGCAAATGACGAAAACGGACGTATTTCTCAGGTGTTTACTACATATGAACACTTTTCACATTCTCCCATGCAACGCGGCTGCTAGTCCTCCTTTCATGCAAAATCGTAAGGTCCTAGGTCATGTCAAAGCCACCAAAGCCGACTAAAAAGTGAATAATCGACAACTAAAACTTGAATTGTACTACTTCTTACTGGCTATTACTTCAACATAGAAGCTTCTTCTGTGTTCTACTATGGTGCTTTTAGTGTTTCCGCATAACGCAGCACGCGACATAGCTTTGTAGACGATAAATGTAACCGTTTTAGAGAGAAGAGCGGCCAATGTGACGATCTGGCTTTAAGTCGATTCGATAACAAATGACGAAAACGGACGGTTTTCTCAGGTTTTTACTACATATGAACACTTTTAACATTATCCCGTGCAACGCGGCTGCTAGTCCTCCTTTCATGCAAAATTTTAAGGTCCTAGGTCATGTCCAAGCCACCAAAGCCGGCTAAAAAGTGAATAATCGACAGCTAAAACTTGAATTGTACTACTTCTTACTGGCTATTACTTCAACATAGAAGCTTCTTCTGTGTTCTACTATGGTGCTTTTAGTGTCTCCGCACACCGCATCACGCGACATAGCGTTGCAGACGATAAATGTAACCGTCTCAGAGAGAAAAGCGGCCAATGTGACGATCTGGCTTTAAGTCGATTCGATAACAAATGACGAAAACGGACGGATTTCTCAGGTTTTTACTACATATGAACACTTTTCACATTCTCCCGTGCAACGCGGCTGCAAGTACTCCTTCCATGCAAAATCATAAGGTCCTAGGTCATGTCCAAGCCACCAAAGCCGGCTAAAAAGTGAATATTCGACAACTAAAACTTGAATAGTACTACTTCTTACTGGCTATTACTTCAACTTAGAACCTTCTTCTGTGTTCTGCTATGGTGCTTTTAGTGTCCGCATACCGCAGCTCGCGACATAGCTTTGAAGACAACAAATGTAACCGTGTCAGAGAGTAAAGCGGCCAATGTGACGATCTGGCTTTAAGTCGATTCGATAACAAATGACGAAAACGGACGGATTTCTCAGGTTTTTACTACATATGAACACTTTTCACATTCTCCCGTGCAACGCGGCTGCTAGTCCTCTTTTCATGCAAAATCTTAAGGTCCTAGGTCATGTCCAAGCCACCAAGGCCGGCTAAAAAGTGAATAATCGACAACTAAAACTTGAATTGTACTACTTCTTACTGGCTATTACTTCAACTTAGAAGCTTCTTCTGTGTTCTACTATGGTGCTTTTAGTGTCTCCTCACACCGCAGCACGCGACATAACTTTGCAGACGATAAATGTAACCATCTCAGAGAGAAAAGCGGCCAATGTGACGTTCTGGCTGTAAGTCGATTCGATAACAAATGATGGAAACGGACGGATTTCTCAGGTTTTTACTACATATGAACACTTTTCACATTCTCACGTGCAACGCGGCTGCTAGTCCTCCTTTCATGCAAAATCTTAAGGTCATAGGTCATATCCAAGCCACCAAAGCCGGCTAAAAAGTGAATAATCGATAATTAAAACTTGAATTGTACTACATCTTACTGGCTGCTTCTTCAACTTAGAAGCTTCTTCTGTGTTCTACTATGGTGCTTTTAGTGTTTCCGCATACCGCAGCACGCGACATAGCTTTGCAGACGATAAATATAACCGTTTCAGAGAGAAGAACTGCCAATGTGACGATCTTTCTTTAAGTCGATTCGATAACAAATGACGAAAACGGACGGATTTCTCAGGTTTTTACTACATATGAACACTTTTCACATTCTCCCGTGCAACGCGGCTGCCAGTCCTCCTTTCATGCAAATTCTTAACGTCCTAGGTAATGTCCAATCCACCAAAGCCGGCTAAAAAGTGAATAATCGACAACTAAAACTTGAATTGTACTACTTCTTACTGGCTATTGCTTTAACTTAGAAGCTTCTTCTGTGTTCTACTATGGTGCTTTTAGTGACTCCGCATACCGCAGCACGCGACATAGCTTTGCAGACGATAAATGTAACCGTCTCAGAGAGAAAAGCGGCCAATCTGACGATATGGCTTTAAGTCGATTCGATAACAAATGACGAAAACGGACGGATTTCTCAGGTTTTTACTACATATGAACACATTTCACATTCTCCCGTGCAAAGCGGCTGCTAGTCCTCCTTTCATGCAAAATTGTATGGTTCTAGGTCATGTCCAAGCCACCAAAGCCGGCTAAAAAGTGAATAATCGACAACTAAAACTTGAATTGTACTACTTCTTACTGGCTATTACTTCAACTTAGAAGCTTCATCTGTGTTCTACTATGGTGATTTTTGTGTTTCCGCATACAGCAGCACGCGACATAGCTTTGTAGACGATAAATGTAACCGTTTCAGAGAGTAGAGCGGCCAATGTGACGATCTGGCTTTAAGTCGATTCGATAACAAATGACGAAAACGGACGGATTTGTCAGGGTTTTACTACATATGAACACTTTTCACATTTTCCCGTGCAACGCGGCTGCTGGCCTTCCTTTCATGCAAAATCTTAAGGTTCCACCTCACGTCCAAGCCACCAAAGCCGGCAAAAAAGTGAATAATCGACAACCAAAACTTGAATTGTACTGCTTCTTACTGACTATTGCTTCAACTTAGAAGCTTGTTTTGTGTTCTACTATGGTGCTTTTAGTGTCTCCGCATACCACAGCACGCGAAATAGCTTTGCAGACGATAAATGTAACCGTCTCAGAGAGAAAGGCGGCCAATGTGACGATCTGGCTTTAAGTCGATTCGATAACAAATGACGAAAACGGACGGATTTCTCAGGTTTTTACTACATATGAACACTTTTCACATTCTCCCATGCAACGCGGCTGCTAGTCCTCCTTTCATGCAAAATCTTAAGGTCCTAGGTCATGTCCAAGCCACCTAAGCCGGCTAAAAAGTGAATAATCGACAACTAAAACTTGAATTGTACTACTTTTTACTGGCTATTACTTCAACATAGAAGCTTCTTCTGTGTTCTACTATGGTGCTTTTAGTGTCTCCGCACACCGCAGCTGGCGACATAGCGTTGCAGACGATAAATGTAACCGTCTCAGAGAGAAAAGCGGCCAATGTGACGATCTGGCTTTAAGTCGATTCGACAACAAATGACGAAAACGGACGGATTTCTCAGGTTTTTACTACATATGAACACTTTTCACATTCTCCCGTGCAACGCGGCTGCAAGTACTCCTTCCATGCAAAATCATAAGGTCCTAGGTCATGTCCAAGCCACCAAAGCCGGCTAAAAAGTGAATATTCGACAACTAAAACTTGAATAGGACTACTTCTTACTGGCTATTACTTCAACTTAGAAGCTTCTTCTGTGTTCTACTATGGTGCTTTTAGTGTCTCAGCATACCGCAGCTCGTGACATAGCTTTGAAGACAACAAATGTAACCGTGTCAGAGAGTAAAACGGCCAAAGTGACGATCTGGCTTTAAGTCGATTCGATAACAAATGACGAAAACGGACGGATTTCTCAGGGTTTTACTACATATGAAAACTTTTCACATTCTCCCGTGCAACGCGGCTGCTAGTCCTCCTTTCATACAAAATCTTAAGGTCCTAGGTCATGTCCAAGCCACCAAGGCCGGCTAAAAAGTGAATAATCGACAACTAAAACTTGAATTGTACTACTTCTTACTGGCTATTACTTCAACATAGAAGCTTCTTCTGTGTTCTACTATGGTGCTTTTAGTGTCTCCACACACCGCAGCATGGGACATAGCTTTGCAGACGATAAATGTAACCGTCTCAGAGAGAAAAGCGGCCAATGTGACGATCTGGCTTTAAGTCGATTCGATAATAAATGACGAAAACGGACGGATTTCTCAGGTTTTTACTACATATGAACACTTTTCACATTCTCCCGTGCAACGCGGCTGCAAGTCCTCCTTTCATGCAAAATCTTAAGGCCCTAGGTCATGTCCAAGCCACCAAAGCCGGCTAAAAAGTGAATAATCGACAACTAAAACTTGAATAGTACTACTTCTTACTGGCTGTTTCTTCAACTTAGAAGCTTCTTCTGTGTTCTACTATGGTGCTTTTAGTGTTTCCGCATACCGCAGCACGCGGCATAGCTTTGCAGACGATAAATGTAACCGTTTCAGAGAGAAAAGCGGCCAATGAGACGATCTGGCTTTAAGTCGATTCGATAACAAATGACGAAAGCGGACGGATTTCTCAGGTTTTTACTACATATGAACACTTTTCACATTCTCCCGTGCAACGCGGCTGCCAGTCCTCCTTTCATGCAAAATCTTAACGTCCTAGGTAATGTCCAATCCACCAAAGCCGGCTAAAAAGTGAATAATCGACAACTAAAACTTGAATTGTACTACTTCTTACTGGCTATTGCTTTAACTTAGAAGCTTCTTCTGTGTTCTACTATGGTGCTTTTAGTGTCTCCGCACACCGCAGCACGCGACATAGCTTTGCAGACGATAAATGTAACCGTCTCAGAGAGAAAAGCGGCCAATCTGACGATATGGCTTTAAGTCGATTCGATAACAAATGACGAAAACGGACGGATTTCTCAGGTTTTTACTACATATGAACACATTTCACATTCTCCCGTGCAACGCGGCTGCTAGTCCTCCTTTCATGCAAAATCTTATGGTTCTAGGTCATGTCCAAGCCACCAAAGCCGGCTAAAAAGTGAATGATCGACAACTAAAACTTGAATTGTACTACTTCTTACTGGCTATTACTTCAACTTAGAAGCTTCTTCTGTGTTCTACTATGGTGCTTTTTGTGTTTCCGCATACAGCGGCACGCGACATAGCTTTGCAGACGATAAATGTAACCGTTTCAGAGAGTAGAGCGGCCAATCTGACGATATGGCTTTAAGTCGATTCGATAACAAATGACGAAAACGGACGGATTTCTCAGGTTTTTACTACATATGAACACTTTTCACATTTTCCCGTGCAACGCGGCTGCTAGTCTTCCTTTCATGCAAAATCTTAAGGTTCCACCTCATGGCCAAGCCACCAAAGCCGGCTAAAAAGTGAATAATCGACAACCAAAACTTGAATTGTACTACTTCTTACTGGCTATTACTTCAACATAGAAGCTTCTTCTGTGTTCTACTATGGTGCTTTTAGTGTCTCCGCACACCGCAGCACGCGACATAGCGTTGCAGACGATAAATGAAACCGTCTCAGAGAGAAAAGCGGCCAATGTGACGCTCTGGCTTTAAGTCGATTCAATAACAAATGACGAAAACGGACGGATTTCTCAGGTTTTTACTACATATGAACACTTTTCACATTCTCCCGTGCAACGCATCTGCAAGTACTCCTTCCATGAAAAATCATAAGGTCCTAGGTCATGTCCAAGCCACCAAAGCCGGCTAAAAAGTGAATATTCGACAACTAAAACTTGAATAGTACTACTTCTTACTGGCTATTACTTCAACTTAGAAGCTTCTTCTGTGTTCTACTGTGGTGCTTTTAGTGTCTCCGCATACCGCAGCTTGCGACATAGCTTTGAAGACAACAAATGTAACCGTGTCAGAGAGTAAAGCGGCCAATGTGACGATCTGGCTTTAAGTCGATTAAATAACAAATGACGAAAACGGACGGATTTCTCAGGGTTTTACTACATATGAAAACTTTTCACATTCTCCCGTGCAACGCGGCTGCTAGTCCTCCTTTCATACAAAATCTTAAGGTCCTAGGTCATGTCCAAGCCACCAAGGCCGGCTAAAAAGTGAATAATCGACAACTAAAACTTGAATTGTACTACTTCTTACTGGCTATTACTTCAACTTAGAAGCTTCTTCTATGTTCAACTATGGTGCTTTTAGTGTCTCCGCATACCGCAGTACGCGACATAGCTTTGCAGACGATAAATGTAACCGTCTCAGAGAGAAAAGCGGCCAATGTGACGATCTGGCTTTAAGTCGATTCGATAGCAAATGACGAAAACGGACGTATTTCACAGGTGTTTACTACATATGAACACTTTTCACATTCTCCCATGCAACGCGGCTGCTAGTCCTCCTTTCATGCAAAATCGTAAGGTCCTAGGTCATGTCAAAGCCACCAAAGCCGACTAGAAAATGTGAAAAATCGACAACTAAAACTTGAATTGTACTACTTCTTACTGGCTATTACTTCAACATAGAAGCTTCTTCTGTGTTCTACTATGGTGCTTTTAGTGTTTCCGCACACCGCATCACGCGACATAGCGTTGCAGACGATAAATGTAACCGTCTCAGAGAGAAAAGCGGCCAATGTGACGATCTGGCTTTAAGTCGATTCGATAACAAATGACGAAAACGGACGGATTTCTCAGGTTTTTACTACATATGAACACTTTTCACATTCTCCCGTGCAACGCGGCTGCAAGTGCTCCTTCCATGCAAAATCTTAACGTCCTAGGTCATGTCCAAGCCACCAAAACCGGCTAAAAAGTGAATAATCGACAACTAAAACTTGAATTGTACTACTTCTTACTGGCTATTACTTCAACATAGAAGCTTCTTCTATGTTCTACTATGGTGCTTTTAGTGTCTCCGCATACCGCAGTACGCGACATAGCTTTGCAGACGATAAATGTAAACGTCTCAGAGAGAAAAGCGGCCAATGTGACGATCTGGCTTTAAGTCGATTCGATACAAATGACGAAAACGGACGTATTTCTCAGGTGTTTACTACATATGAACACTTTTCACATTCTCCCATGCAACGCGGCTGCTAGTCCTCCTTTCATGCAAAATCGTAAGGTCCTAGGTCATGTCAAAGCCACCAAAGCCGACTAAAAAGTGAATAATCGACAACTAAAACTTGAATTGTACTACTTCTTACTGGCTATTACTTCAACTTAGAAGCTTCTTCTGTGTTATACTATGGTGCTTTTAGTGTCTCCACACACCGCATCACGCGACATAGCTTTGCAGACGATAAATGTAACCGTCTCAGAGAGAAAAGCGGCCAATGTGACGTTCTGGCTTTAAGTCGATTCGATAACAAATGACGGAAACGGACGGATTTCTCAGGTTTTTACTACATATGAACACTTTTCACATTCTCACGTGCAACGCGGCTGCTAGTCCTCCTTTCATGCAAAATCTTAAGGTCCTAGGTCATATCCAAGCCACCAAAGCCGGCTAAAAAGTGAATAATCGATAATTAAATTTGAATTGTACTACATCTTACTGGCTGCTTCTTCAACTTAGAAGCTGCTTCTGTGTTCTACTATGGTGCTTTTAGTGTTTCCGCATACCGCAGCACGCGACATAGCTTTGCAGACGATAAATGTAACCGTTTCAGAGAGAAGAACAGCCAATGTGACGATCTGTCTTTAAGTCGATTCGATAACAAATGACGAAAACGGACGGATTTCTCAGGTTTTTACTACATATGAACACTTTTCACATTCTCCCGTGCAACGCGGCTGCAAGTCCTCCTTTCATGCAAAATCTTAAGGCCCTAGGTCATGTCCAAGCCACCAAAGCCGGCTAAAAAGTGAATAATCGACAACTAAAACTTGAATAGTACTACTTCTTACTGGCTGTTTCTTCAACTTAGAAGCTTCTTCTGTGTTCTACTATGGTGCTTTTAGTGTTTCCGCATACCGCAGCACGCGGCATAGCTTTGCAGACGATAAATGTAACCGTTTCAGAGAGAAAAGCGGCCAATGAGACGATCTGGCTTTAAGTCGATTCGATAACAAATGACGAAAGCGGACGGATTTCTCAGGTTTTTACTACATATGAACACTTTTCACATTCTCCCGTGCAACGCGGCTGCCAGTCCTCCTTTCATGCAAAATCTTAACGTCCTAGGTAATGTCCAATCCACCAAAGCCGGCTAAAAAGTGAATAATCGACAACTAAAACTTGAATTGTACTACTTCTTACTGGCTATTGCTTTAACTTAGAAGCTTCTTCTGTGTTCTACTATGGTGCTTTTAGTGTCTCCGCACACCGCAGCACGCGACATAGCTTTGCAGACGATAAATGTAACCGTCTCAGAGAGAAAAGCGGCCAATCTGACGATATGGCTTTAAGTCGATTCGATAACAAATGACGAAAACGGACGGATTTCTCAGGTTTTTACTACATATGAACACATTTCACATTCTCCCGTGCAACGCGGCTGCTAGTCCTCCTTTCATGCAAAATCTTATCGTTCTAGGTCATGTCCAAGCCACCAAAGCCGGCTAAAAAGTGAATGATCGACAACTAAAACTTGAATTGTACTACTTCTTACTGGCTATTACTTCAACTTAGAAGCTTCTTCTGTGTTCTACTATGGTGCTTTTTGTGTTTCCGCATACAGCGGCACGCGACATAGCTTTGCAGACGATAAATGTAACCGTTTCAGAGAGTAGAGCGGCCAATCTGACGATATGGCTTTAAGTCGATTCGATAACAAATGACGAAAACGGACGGATTTCTCAGGTTTTTACTACATATGAACACTTTTCACATTTTCCCGTGCAACGCGGCTGCTAGTCTTCCTTTCATGCAAAATCTTAAGGTTCCACCTCATGGCCAAGCCACCAAAGCCGGCTAAAAAGTGAATAGTCGACAACCAAAACTTGAATTGTACTACTTCTTACTGGCTATTACTTCAACATAGAAGCTTCTTCTGTGTTCTACTATGGTGCTTTTAGTGTCTCCGCACACCGCAGCACGCGACATAGCGTTGCAGACGATAAATGAAACCGTCTCAGAGAGAAAAGCGGCCAATGTGACGCTCTGGCTTTAAGTCGATTCAATAACAAATGACGAAAACGGACGGATTTCTCAGGTTTTTACTACATATGAACACTTTTCACATTCTCCCGTGCAACGCATCTGCAAGTACTCCTTCCATGAAAAATCATAAGGTCCTAGGTCATGTCCAAGCCACCAAAGCCGGCTAAAAAGTGAATATTCGACAACTAAAACTTGAATAGTACTACTTCTTACTGGCTATTACTTCAACTTAGAAGCTTCTTCTGTGTTCTACTGTGGTGCTTTGAGTGTCTCCGCATACCGCAGCTTGCGACATAGCTTTGAAGACAACAAATGTAACCGTGTCAGAGAGTAAAGCGGCCAATGTGACGATCTGGCTTTAAGTCGATTAAATAACAAATGACGAAAACGGACGGATTTCTCAGGGTTTTACTACATATGAAAACTTTTCACATTCTCCCGTGCAACGCGGCTGCTAGTCCTCCTTTCATACAAAATCTTAATGTCCTAGGTCATGTCCAAGCCATCAAGGCCGGCTAAAAAGTGAATAATCGACAACTAAAACTTGAATTGTACTACTTCTTACTGGCTATTACTTCAACTTAGAAGCTTCTTCTATGTTCAACTATGGTGCTTTTAGTGTCTCCGCATACCGCAGTACGCGACATAGCTTTGCAGACGATAAATGTAACCGTCTCAGAGAGAAAAGCGGCCAATGTGACGATCTGGCTTTAAGTCGATTCGATAGCAAATGACGAAAACGGACGTATTTCACAGGTGTTTACTACATATGAACACTTTTCACATTCTCCCATGCAACGCGGCTGCTAGTCCTCCTTTCATGCAAAATCGTAAGGTCCTAGGTCATGTCAAAGCCACCAAAGCCGACTAGAAAATGTGAAAAATCGACAACTAAAACTTGAATTGTACTACTTCTTACTGGCTATTACTTCAACGTAGAAGCTTCTTCTGTGTTCTACTATGGTGCTTTTAGTGTTTCCGCACACCGCATCACGCGACATAGCGTTGCAGACGATAAATGTAACCGTCTCAGAGAGAAAAGCGGCCAATGTGACGATCTGGCTTTAAGTCGATTCGATAACAAATGACGAAAACGGACGGATTTCTCAGGTTTTTACTACATATGAACACTTTTCACATTCTCCCGTGCAACGCGGCTGCAAGTGCTCCTTCCATGCAAAATCTTAACGTCCTAGGTCATGTCCAAGCCACCAAAACCGGCTAAAAAGTGAATAATCGACAACTAAAACTTGAATTGTACTACTTCTTACTGGCTATTACTTCAACATAGAAGCTTCTTCTATGTTCTACTATGGTGCTTTTAGTGTCTCCGCATACCGCAGTACGCGACATAGCTTTGCAGACGATAAATGTAAACGTCTCAGAGAGAAAAGCGGCCAATGTGACGATCTGGCTTTAAGTCGATTCGATACAAATGACGAAAACGGACGTATTTCTCAGGTGTTTACTACATATGAACACTTTTCACATTCTCCCATGCAACGCGGCTGCTAGTCCTCCTTTCATGCAAAATCGTAAGGTCCTAGGTCATGTCAAAGCCACCAAAGCCGACTAAAAAGTGAATAATCGACAACTAAAACTTGAATTGTACTACTTCTTACTGGCTATTACTTCAACTTAGAAGCTTCTTCTGTGTTATACTATGGTGCTTTTAGTGTCTCCACACACCGCAGCACGCGACATAGCTTTGCAGACGATAAATGTAACCGTCTCAGAGAGAAAAGCGGCCAATGTGACGTTCTGGCTTTAAGTCGATTCGATAACAAATGACGGAAACGGACGGATTTCTCAGGTTTTTACTACATATGAACACTTTTCACATTCTCACGTGCAACGCGGCTGCTAGTCCTCCTTTCATGCAAAATCTTAAGGTCCTAGGTCATATCCAAGCCACCAAAGCCGGCTAAAAAGTGAATAATCGATAATTAAATTTGAATTGTACTACATCTTACTGGCTGCTTCTTCAACTTAGAAGCTGCTTCTGTGTTCTACTATGGTGCTTTTAGTGTATCCGCATACCGCAGCACGCGACATAGCTTTGCAGACGATAAATGTAACCGTTTCAGAGAGAAGAACAGCCAATGTGACGATCTGTCTTTAAGTCGATTCGATAACAAATGACGAAAACGGACGGATTTCTCAGGTTTTTACTACATATGAACACTTTTCACATTCTCCCGTGCAACGCGGCTGCAAGTCCTCCTTTCATGGAAAATCTTAAGGCCCTAGGTCATGTCCAAGCCACCAAAGCCGGCTAAAAAGTGAATAATCGACAACTAAAACTTGAATTGTACTACTTCTTACTGGCTGTTTCTTCAACTTAGAAGCTTCTTCTGTGTTCTACTATGGTGCTTTTAGTGTTTCCGCATACCGCAGCACGCGGCATAGCTTTGCAGACGATAAACGTAACCGTTTCAGAGAGAAAAGCGCCCAATGATACGATCTGGCTTTAAGTCGATTCGATAACAAATGACGAAAGCGGACGGATTTCTCAGGTTTTTACTACATATGAACACTTTTCACATTCTCCCGTGCAACGCAGCTGCCAGTCCTCCTTTCATGCAAAATCTTAACGTCCTAGGTAATGTCCAATCCACCAAAGCCGGCTAAAAAGTGAATAATCGACAACTAAAACTTGAATTGTACTGCTTCTTACTGGCTATTGCTTTAACTTAGAAGCTTCTTCTGTGTTCTACTATGGTGCTTTTAGTGTCTCCGCACACCGCAGCACGCGACATAGCTTTGCAGACGATAAATGTAACCGTCTCAGAGAGAAAAGCGGCCAATCTGACGATATGGCTTTAAGTCGATTCGATAACAAATGACGAAAACGGACGGATTTCTCAGGTTTTTACTACATATGAACACATTTCACATTCTTCCGTGCAACGCGGCGGCTAGTCCTCCTTTCATGCAAAATCTTAACGTCCTAGGTCATGTCCAAGCCACCAAAACCGGCTAAAAAGTGAATAATCGACAACTAAAACTTGAATTGTACTACTTCTTACTGAGTATTACTTCAACTTAGAAGCTTCTTCTGTGTTCTACTATGGTGCTTTTTGTGTTTCCGCATACAGCAGCACGCGACAAAGCTTTGCAGACGATAAATGTAACCGTTTCAGAGAGTAGAGCGGCCAATCTGACGATATGGCTTTAAGTCGATTCGATAACAAATGACGAAAACGAACGGATTTCTCAGGTTTTTACTACATATGAACACTTTTCACATTTTCCCGTGCAACGCGGCTGCTAGTTTTCCTTTCATGCAAAATCTTAAGGTTCCACCTCATGTCCAAGCCACCAAAGCCGGCTAAAAAGTGAATAATCGACAACCAAAACTTGAATTGTACTACTTCTTACTGGCTATTACTTCAACTTAGAAGCTTCTTCTATGTTCAACTATGGTGCTTTTAGTGTCTCCGCATACCGCAGTACGCGACATAGCTTTGCAGACGATAAATGTAACCGTCTCTGAGAGAAAAGCGGCCAATGTGACGATCTGGCTTTAAGTCGATTCGATAGCAAATGACGAAAACGGACGTATTTCTCAGGTGTTTACTACATATAAACACTTTTCACATTCTCCCATGCTACGCGGCTGCTAGTCCTCCTTTCATGCAAAATCGTAAGGTCCTAGGTCATGTCAAAGCCACCAAAGCCGACTAAAAAGTGAATAATCGACAACTAAAACTTGAATTGTACTACTTCTTACTGGCTATTACTTCAACATAGAAGCTTCTTCTGTGTTCTACTATGGTGCTTTTAGTGTTTCCGCACACCGCATCACGCGACATAGCGTTGCAGACGATAAATGTAACCGTCTCAGAGAGAAAAGCGGCCAATGTGACGATCTGGCTTTAAGTCGATTCGATAACAAATGACGAAAACGGACGGATTTCTCAGGTTTTTACTACATATGAACACATTTCACATTCTCCCGTGCAACGTGGCTGCAAGTACTCCTTCCATGCAAAATCTTAAGGTCCTAGGTCATGTCCAAGCCACCAAAGCCGGCTAACAAGTGAATAATCGACAACTAAAACTTGAATTGTACTACTTCTTACTGGCTATTACTTCAACTTAGAAGCTTCTTCTGTGTTCTAATATGGTGCTTTTAGTGTCTCCGCATACCGCAGCTCGCGACATAGCTTTGAAGACAACAAATGTAACCGTGTCAGAGAGTAAAGCGGCCAATGTGACGATTTGGCTTTAAGTCGATTCGATAACAAATGACGAAAACGGACGGATTTCTCAGGGTTTTACTACATATGAACACTTTTCACATTCTCCCGTGCAACGCGGCTGCTAGTCCTCCTTTCATGCAAAATCTTCAGGTCCTAGGTCATGTCCAAGCCACCAAGGCCGGCTAAAAAGTGAATAATCGACAACTAAAACTTGAATTGTACTACTTCTTACTGGCTATTACTTCAACTTAGAAGCATCTTCGGTGTTCTACTATGGTGCTTTTAGTGTCTCCACACACCGCAGCACGCGACATAGCTTTGCAGACGATAAATGTAACCGTCTCAGAGAGAAAAGCGGCCAATGTGACGATCTGGCTTTAAGTCGATTCGATAACAAATGACGAAAACGGACGGATTTCTCAGGTTTTTACTACATATGAACACTTTTCACATTCTCCCGTGCAACGCGGCTGCAAGTACTCCTTCCATGCAAAATCATAAGGTCCTAGGTCATGTCCAGGCTACCAAAGCCGGATAAAAAGTGAATATTCGACAACTAAAACTTGAATAGTACTACTTCTTACTGGCTATTGCTTCAACTTAGAAGCTTCTTCTGTGTTCTACTATGGTGCTTTTTGTGTTTCCGCATACAGCAGCACGCGACATAGCTTTGCAGACGATAAATGTAACCGTCTCAGAGAGAAAAGCGGCCAATGTGACGATCTGGCTTTAAGTCGATTCGATAACAAATGACGAAAACGGACGGATTTCTCAGGTTTTTACTACATATGAACACTTTTCACATTCTCCCGTGCAACGCGGCTGCAAGTACTCCTTCCATGCAAAATCATAAGGTCCTAGGTCATGTCCAGGCTACCAAAGCCGGATAAAAAGTGAATATTCGACAACTAAAACTTGAATAGTACTACTTCTTACTGGCTATTGCTTCAACTTAGAAGCTTCTTCTGTGTTCTACTATGGTGCTTTTAGTGTCTCCGCATACCGCAGCTCGCGACATAGCTTTGAAGACAACAAATGTAACCGTGTCAGAGAGTACAGCGGCCAATGTGACGTTCTGGCTTTAAGTCCATTCGATAACAAATGACGAAAACGGACGGATTTCTCAGGCTTTTACTACATATGAAAACTTTTCACATTCTCCCGTGCAACGCGGCTGCTAGTCCTCCTTTCATACAAAATCTTAAGGTCCTAGGTCATGTCCAAGCCACCAAGGCCGGCTAAAAAGTGAATAATCGACAACTAAAACTTGAATTGTACTACTTCTTACTGGCTATTACTTCAACTTAGAAGCTTCTTCTGTGTTCTACTATGGTGCTTTTAGTGTCTCCGCATACCGCAGCTCGCGACATAGCTTTGAAGACAACAAATGTAACCGAGTCAGAGAGTAAAGCGGCCAATGTGACGATCTGGCTTTAAGTCGATTCGATAACAAATGACGAAAACGGACGGATTTCTCAGGGTTTTACTACAAATGAAATTTTTTCACATTCTCCCGTGCAACGCGGCTGCTAGTCCTCCTTTCATACAAAATCTTAAGGTCCTAGGTCATGTCCAAGCCACCAAGGCCGGCTAAAAAGTGAATAATCGACAACTAAAACTTGAATTGTACTACTTCTTACTGGCTATTACTTCAACTTAGAAGCTTCTTCTGTGTTCTACTATGGTGCTTTTAGTGTCTCCACACACCGCAGCATGCGACATAGCTTTGCAGACGATAAATGTAACCGTCTCAGAGAGAAAAGCGGCCAAAATGATGATCTGGCTTTAAGTCGATTCGATAATAAATGACGAAAACGGACGGATTTCTCAGGTTTTTACTACATATGAACACTTTTCACATTCTCCCATGCAACGCGGCTGCTAGACCTCCTTTCATGCAAAATCTTAAGGCCCTAGGTCATGTCCAAGCCACCAAAGCCGGCTAAAAAGTGAATAATCGATAACTAAAACTTGAATTGTACTACTTCTTACTGGCTATTACTTCAACTTAGAAGCTTCTTCTATGTTCTACTATGGTGCTTTTAGTGTCTCCGCATACCGCAGTACGCGACATAGCTTTGCAGACGATAAATGTAACCGTCTCAGAGAGAAAAGCGGCCAATGTGACGATCTGGCTTTAAGTCGATTCGATAGCAAATGACGAAAACGGACGTATTTCTCAGGTGTTTACTACATATGAACACTTTTCACATTCTCCCATGCAACGCGGCTGCTAGTCCTCCTTTCATACAAAATCTTAAGGTCCTAGGTCATGTCCAAGCCACCAAGGCCGGCTAAAAAGTGAATAATCGACAACTAAAACTTGAATTGTACTACTTCTTACTGGCTATTACTTCAACTTAGAAGCTTCTTCTGTGTTCTACTATGGTGCTTTTAGTGTCTCCACACACCGCAACATGCGACATAGCTTTGCAGACGATAAATGTAACCGTCTCAGAGAGAAAAGCGGCCAAAATGATGATCTGGCTTTAAGTCGATTCGATAATAAATGACGAAAACGGACGGATTTCTCAGGTTTTTACTACATATGAACACTTTTCACATTCTCCCATGCAACGCGGCTGCTAGACCTCCTTTCATGCAAAATCTTAAGGCCCTAGGTCATGTCCAAGCCACCAAAGCCGGCTAAAAAGTGAATAATCGATAACTAAAACTTGAATTGTACTACTTCTTACTGGCTATTACTTCAACTTAGAAGCTTCTTCTATGTTCTACTATGGTGCTTTTAGTGTCTCCGCATACCGCAGTACGCGACATAGCTTTGCAGACGATAAATGTAACCGTCTCAGAGAGAAAAGCGTCCAATGTGACGATCTGGCTTTAAGTCGATTCGATAGCAAATGACGAAAACGGACGTATTTCTCAGGTGTTTACTACATATGAACACTTTTCACATTCTCCCATGCAACGCGGCTGCTAGTCCTCCTTCCATGCAAAATCGTAAGGTCCTAGGTCATGTTAAAGCCACCAAAGCCGACTAAAAAGTGAATAATCGACAACTATAACTTGAATTGTACTACTTCTTACTGGCTATTACTTCAACATAGAAGCTTCTTCTGTGTTCTACTATGGTGCTTTTAGTGTTTCCGCATAACGCAGCACGCGACATAGCTTTGTAGACGATAAATGTAACCGTTTTAGAGAGAAGAGCGGCCAATGTGACGATCTGGCTTTAAGTCGATTCGATAACAAATGACGAAAACGGACGGTTTTCTCAGGTTTTTACTACATATGAACACTTTTAACATTCTCCCATCCAACGCGGCTGCTAGTCTTCCTTTCATGCAAAATCTTAAGGTCCTAGGTCATATCCAAGCCACCAAAGCCGGATAAAAGTGAATAATCGATAATTAAAACTTGAATTGTACTACATGTTACTGGCTGCTTCTTCAACTTAGAAGCTTCTTCTGTGTTCTACTATGGTGCTTTTAGTGTTTCCGCATACCGCAGCACGCGACATAGCTTTGCAGACGATAAATGTAACCGTTTCAGAGAGAAGAACAGCCAATGTGACGATCTGTCTTTAAGTCGATTCGATAACAAATGACGAAAACGGACGGATTTCTCAGGTTTTTACTACATATGAACACTTTTCACATTCTCCCGTGCAACGCGGCTGAGAGTCCTCCTTTCATGGAAAATCTTAAGGTCCTAGGTCATGTCCAAGCCACCAAAGCCGGCTAAAAAGTGAATAATCGACAACTAAAACTTGAATTGTACTACTTCTTACTGGCTGTTTCTTCAACTTAGAAGCTTCCTCTGTGTGCTACTATGGTGCTTTTAGTGTTTCCGCATACCGCAGCACGCGGCATAGCTTTGCAGACGATAAATGTAACCGTTTCAGAGAGAAAAGCGGCCAATGAGACGATCTGGCTTTAAGTCGATTCGATAACAAATGACGAAAGCGGACGGATTTCTCAGGTTTTTGCTACATATGAACACTTTTCACATTCTCCCGTGCAACGCGGCTGCCAGTCCTTCTTTCATGCAAAATCTTAACGTCCTAGGTAATGTCCAATCCACCAAAGCCGGCTAAAAAGTGAATAATCGACAACCAAAACTTGAATTGTACTACTTCTTACTGGCTATTGCTTTAACTTAGAAGCTTCTTCTGTGTTCTACTACGGTGCTTTTAGTGTCTCCGCATACCGCAGCACGCGACATAGCTTTGCAGACGATAAATGTAACCGTCTCAGAGAGAAAGGCGGCCAATGTGACGATCTGGCTTTAAGTCGATTCGATAACAAATGACGAAAACGGACGGATTTCTCAGGTTTTTACTACATATGAACACTTTTCACATTCTCCCATGCAACGCGGCTGCTAGTCCTCCTTTCATGCAAAATCTTAAGGTCCTAGGTCATGTCCAAGCCACCAAAGCCGGCTAAAAAGTGAATAATCGACATCTAAAACTTGAATTGTACTACTTCTTACTAGCTATTACTTCAACATAGAAGCTTCTTCTGTGTTCTACTATCGTGCCTTTAGTGTCTCCGCACACCGCAGCACGCGACATAGCGTTGCAGACGATAAATGTAACCGTCTCAGAGAGAAAAGCGGCCAATGTGACGATCTGGCTTTAAGTCGATTCGATAACAAATGACGAAAACGGACGGATTTCTCAGGTTTTTACTACATATGAACACTTTTCACATTCTCCCGTATAACGCGGCTGCAAGTACTCCTTCCATGCAAAATCATAAGGTCCTAGGTCATGTCCAAGCCACCAAAGCCGGCTAAAAAGTGAATATTCGACAACTAAAACTTGAATAGTACTACTTCTTACTGGCTATTACTTCAACTTAGAAGCTTCTTCTGTGTTCTACTATGGTGCTTTTAGTGTCTCCGCATACCGCAGCTCGCGACATAGCTTTGAAGACAACAAATGTAACCGTGTCAGAGAGTAAAGTGGCCAATGTGACGATCTGGCTTTAAGTCGATTCGATAACAAATGACGAAAGCGGACGGATTTCTCAGGGTTTTACTACATATGAATACTTTTCACATTCTCCCGTGCAACGCGGCTGCTAGTCCTCCTTTCATACAAAATCTTAAGGTCCTAGGTCATGTCCAAGCCACCAAGGCCCGCTAGAAAGTGAATAATCGACAACTAAAACTTGAATTGTACTACTTCTTACTGGCTATTACTTCAACTTAGAAGCTTCTTCTGTGTTCTATTATGGTGCTTTTAGTGTCTCCGCATACCGCAGTACGCGACATAGCTTTGCGGACGATAAATGTAACCGTCTCAGAGAGAAA
Source organism: Schistocerca gregaria (assembly GCF_023897955.1). Classification (NCBI taxonomy): domain Eukaryota; kingdom Metazoa; phylum Arthropoda; class Insecta; order Orthoptera; family Acrididae; genus Schistocerca; species Schistocerca gregaria. The sequence continues at coordinate 174,408,704 of NC_064929.1, forward strand.
AGCGGCCAATGTGACGATCTGGCTTTAAGTCGATTCGATAGCAAATGACGAAAACGGACGTATTTCTCAGGTGTTTACTACATATGAACACTTTTCACATTCTCCCATGCAACGCGGCAGCTAGTCCTCCATTCATGCAAAATCGTAAGGTCCTAGGTCATGTCAAAGCCACCAAAGCCGACTAAAAAGTGAATAATCGACAACTAAAACTTGAATTGTACTACTTCTTACTGGCTATTACTTCAACATAGAAGCTTCTTCTGTGTTCTACTATGGTGCGTTTAGTGTTTCCGCATAACGCAGCACGCGACATAGCTTTGTAGACGATAAATGTAACCGTTTTAGAGAGAAGAGCGGCCAATGTGACGATCTGGCTTTAAGTCGATTCGATAACAAGTGACGAAAACGGACGGTTTTCTCAGGTTTTTACTACATATGAACACTTTTAACATTCTCCCGTGCAAAGGGGCAGCTAGTCCTCCTTTCATGCAAAATCTTAAGGTCCTAGGTCATGTCCAAGCCACCAAAGCCGGCTAAAAAGTGAATAATCGACAACTAAAACTTGAATTGTACTACTTCTTACTGGCTATTACTTCAACTTAGAAGCTTCTTCTGTGTTCTACTATGGTGCTTTTAGTGTCTCCACACACCGCAGCACGCGACATAGCTTTGCAGACGATAAATGTAACCGTCTCAGAGAGAAAAGCGGCCAATGTGACGATCTGGCTTTAAGTCGATTCGATAACAAATGACGAAAACGGACGGATTTCTCAGGGTTTTACTACATATGAAAACTTTTCACATTCTCCCGTGCAACGCGGCTGCTAGTCCTCCTTTCATGCAAAATCTTAAGGTCCTAGGTCATATCCAAGCCACCAAAGCCGGCTAAAAAGTGAATAATCGATAATTAAAACTTGAATTGTAATACATCTTACTGGCTGTTTCTTCAACTTAGAAGCTTCTTCTGTTTTCTACTATGGTGCTTTTAGTGTCTCCGCATACCGCAGCACGCGACATAGCTTTGCAGACGATAAATGTAACCGTCTCAGAGAGAAAAGCGGCCAATCTGACGAGATGGCTTTAAGTCGATTCGATAACAAATCTAAATCTACATCTACATCCGTACTCCGCAAGCCACCTGACGGTGTGTGGCGGAGGGTACCCTGAGTACCTCTATCGGTTCTCCCTTCTATTCCAGTCTCGTATTGTACGTGGAAAGAAGGATTGTCGGTATGCTTCTGTGTGGGCTCTAACCTCTCTGATTTTATCCTCATGGTCTCTTCGCGAGATATACGTAGGAGGGAGCAATATACTGCTTGACTCTTCGGTGAAAGTATGTTTTCGAAACTTCAACAAAAGCCCGTACCGAGCTACTGAGCGTCTCTCCTGCAGAGTCTTCCACTGGAGTTTATCTATCATCTCCGTAACGCTTTCGCAATTACTAAATTATCCTGTAACGAAGCGCGCTGCTCTCCGTTGGATCTTCTCTATCTCTTCTATCAACCCTACCTGGTGCGGATCCCACACTGCTGAGCAGTATTCAAGCATTGGGCGAACAAGCGTACTGTAACCTACTTCCTTTGTTGTCGGATTGCATTTCCTTAGGATTCTTCCAATGAATCTCAGTCTGGCATCTGCTTTACCGACGATCAACTTTATATGATCATTCCATTTTAAATCACTCCTAATGCGTACTCCCAGATAATTTATGGAATTAACTGCTTCCAGTTGCTGACCTGCTATTTTGTAGCTAAATGATAAGGGACCTATCTTTCTATGTATTCGCATCACATTACACTTCGCTACATTGAGATTCAATTGCCATTCCGTGCACCATGCGTCAATTCGCTGCAGATCCCCTTGCATTTCAGTACAATTTTCCATTGTTGCAACCTCTCGATACACCACAGCATCATCTGCAAAAAGCCTCAGTGAACTTCCGATGTCATCCACCAGGTCATTTATGTATATTGTGAATAGCAACGGTCCTATGACACTCCCCTGCGGCACACCTGAAATCACTCTTACTTCGGAAGACTTCTCTCCATTGAGAATGACGTGCTGCGTTCTGTTATCTAGGAACTCCTCAATCCAATCACACAATTGATCTGATAGTCCGTATGCTCTTACTTTGTTCATTAAACGACTATGGGGAACTGTGTCAAACGCCTTGCGGAAGTCAAGACGAAAACGGACGGATTTCTCAGGTTTTTACTACATATGAATACATTTCACATTCTCCCGTGCGACGCGGCTGCTAGTCCTCCTTTCATGCAAAATCTTATGGTCCTAGGTCATGTCCAAGCCACCAAAGCCGGCTAAAAAGTGAATAATCGACAACTAAAACTTCAATTGTACTACTTCTTACTGGCTGTTGCTTCAACATAGAAGCTTCTTCTGTGTTCTACTATGGTGCTTTAAGTGTCTCCGCATACCGCAGCACGCGACATAGCTTTGCAGACGATAAATGTAACCGTTTCAGAGAGTAGAGCGGCCAATGTGACGATCTGGCTTTAAGTCGATTCGATAACAAAAGAAGAAAACGGACGGATTTCTCAGGTTTTTACTACATATGAACACTTTTCACATTCTCCCGTGCAACGCGGCTGCAAGTAATCCTTCCATGCAAAATCATAAGGTCCTAGGTGATGTCCAAGCCACCAAAGCCGGCTAAAAAGTTAATATTCGACAACTAAAACTTGAATAGTACTACTTCTTACTGGCTATTACTTCAGCTTAGAAGCTTCTTCTGTGTTCTACTATGGTGCTTTTAGTGTCTCCGCATACCGCAGATCGCGACATAGCTTTGAAGACAACAAATGTAACCGTGTCAGAGAGTAAAGCGGCCAATGTGACGATCTGGCTTTAAGTCGATTCGATAACAAATGACGAAAACGGACGGATTTCTCAGGGTTTTACTACATATGAAAACTTTTCACATTCTCCCGTGCAACGCGGCTGCTAGTCCTCCTTTCATACAAAATCTTAAGGTCCTAGGTCATGTCCAAGCCACCAAGGCCGGCTAAAAAGTGAATAATCGACAACTAAAACTTGAATTTTACTACTTCTTACTGGCTATTACTTCAACTTAGAAGCTTCTTCTGTGTTCTACTATGGTGCTTTTAGTGTCTCCACACACCGCAGCATTCGACATAGCTTTGCAGACGATAAATGTAACCGTCTCAGAGAGAAAAGCGGCCAATGTGACGATCTGGTTTTAAGTCGATTCGATAACAAATGACGAAAACGGACGTATTTCTCAGGTTTTTACTACATATGAACACTTTTCACATTCTCCCATGCAACGCGGCTGCTAGACCTCCTTTCATGCAAAATCTTAAGGCCCTAGGTCATGTCCAAGCCACCAAAGCCGGCTAAAAAGTGAATAATCGATAACTAAAACTTGAATTGTACTATTTCTTACTGGCTATTACTTCAACTTAGAAGCTTCTTCTATGTTCTACTACGGTGCTTTTAGTGTCTCCGCATACCGCAGTACGCGACATAGCTTTGCAGACGATAAATGTAACCGTCTCAGAGAGAAAAGCGGCCAATGTGACGATCTGGCTTTAAGTCGATCCGATAGCAAATGACGAAAACGGACGTATTTCTCAGGTGTTTACTACATATGAACACTTTTCACATTATCCCATGCAACGCGGCTGCTAGTCCTCCATTCATGCAAAATCGTAAGGTCCTAGGTCATGTCAAAGCCACCAAAGCCGACTAAAAAGTGATAAATCGACAACTAAAACTTGAATTGTACTACTTCTTACTGGCTATTACTTCAACATAGAAGCTTCTTCTGTGTTCTACTATGGTGCTTTTAGTGTTTCCGCATAACGCAGCACGCGACATAGCTTTGATGACGATAAATGTAACCGTTTTAGAGAGAAGAGCGGCCAATGTGACGATCTGGCTTTAAGTCGATTCGATAACAAATGACGAAAACGGACGTATTTCTCAGGTTTTTACTACATATGAACACTTTTCACATTCTCCCGTGCAACGCGGCTGCAAGTACTCCTTCCATGCAAAATCTTAAGGTCCTAGGTCATGTCCAAGCCACCAAAGCCGGCTAAAAAGTGAATATTCGACAACTAAAACTTGAATAGTACTACTTCTTACTGGCTATTACTTCAACTTAGAACCTTCTTCTGTGTTCTGCTATGGTGCTTTTAGTGTCTCCGCATACCGCAGCTCGCGACATAGCTTTGAAGACAACAAATGTAACCGTGTCAGAGAGTAAAGCGGCCAATGTGACGATCTGGCTTTAAGTCGATTCGATAACAAATGACGAAAACGGACGGATTTCTCAGGGTTTTACTACATATGAACACTTTTCACATTCTCCCGTGCAACGCGGCTGCTAGTCCTCCTTTCATGCAAAATCTTAAGGTCCTAGGTCATGTCCAAGCCACCAAGGCCGGCTAAAAAGTGAATAATCGACAACTAAAACTTGAATTGTACTACTTCTTACTGGCTATTACTTCAACTTAGAAGCTTCTTCTGTGTTCTACTATGGTGCTTTTAGTGTCTCCACACACCGCAGCACGCGACATAGCTTTGCAGACGATAAATGTAACCGTCTCAGAGAGAAAAGCGGCCAATGTGACGTTCTGGCTGTAAGTCGATTCGATAACAAATGATGGAAACGGACGGATTTCTCAGGTTTTTAGTACATATGAACACTTTTCACATTCTCACGTGCAACGCGGCTGCTAGTCCTCCTTTCATGCAAAATCTTAAGGTCCTAGGTCATATCCAAGCCACCAAAGCCGGCTAAAAAGTGAATAATCGATAATTAAAACTTGAATTGTACTACATATTACTGGCTGCTTCTTCAACTTAGAAGCTTCTTCTGTGTTCTACTATGGTGCTTTTAGTGTCTCCGCATACCGCAGCACGCGACATAGCTTTGCAGACGATAAATGTAACCGTCTCAGAGAGAAAAGCGGCCAATGTGACGATCTGGCTTTAAGTCGATTCGATAACAAATGACGAAAACGGACGGATTTCTCAGGTTTTTACTACATATGAACACTTTTCACATTCTCCCGTGCAACGCGGCTGCAAGTACTCCTTCCATGCAAAATCTTAAGGTCCTAGGTCATGTCCAAGCCACCAAAGCCGGCTAAAAAGCGAATATTCGACAACTAAAACTTGAATAGTACTACTTCTTACTGGCTATTACTTCAACTTAGAACCTTCTTCTGTGTTCTGCTATGGTGCTTTTAGTGTCTCCGCATACCGCAGCTCGCGACATAGCTTTGAAGACAACAAATGTAACTGTGTCAGAGAGTAAAGCGGCCAATGTGACGATCTGGCTTTAAGTCGATTCGATAACAAATGACGAAAACGGACGGATTTCTCAGGGTTTTACTACATATGAACACTTTTCACATTCTCCCGTGCAACGCGGCTGCTAGTCCTCCTTTCATGCAAAATCTTAAGGTCCTAGGTCATGTCCAAGCCACCAAGGCCGGCTAAAAAGTGAATAATCGACAACTAAAACTTGAATAGTACTACTTCTTACTGGCTATTACTTCAACTTAGAACCTTCTTCTGTGTTCTGCTAAGGTGCTTTTAGTGTCTCCGCATACCGCAGCTCGCGACATAGCTTTGAAGACAACAAATCTAACCGTGTCAGAGAGTAAAGCGGCCAATGTGACGATCTGGCTTTAAGTCGATTCGATAACAAATGACGAAAACGGACGGATTTCTCAGGGTTTTACTACATATGAACACTTTTCACATTCTCCCGTGCAACGCGGCTGCTAGTCCTCCTTTCATGCAAAATCTTAAGGTCCTAGGTCATATCCAAGCCACCAAAGCCGGCTAAAAAGTGAATAATCGATAATTAAAACTTGAATTGTACTACATATTACTGGCTGTTTCTTCAACTTAGAAGCTTCTTCTGTGTTCTACTATGGTGCTTTTAGTGTTTCCGCATACCGCAGCACGCGACATAGCTTTGCAGACGATAAATGTAACCGTTTCAGAGAGAAAAGCGGCCAATGAGACGATCTGGCTTTAAGTCGATTCGATAACAAATGACGAAAGCGGACGGATTTCTCAGGTTTTTACTACATATGAACACTTTTCACATTCTCCCGTGCAACGCGGCTGCTAGTCCTCCTTTCATGCAAAATCTTAAGGTCCTAGGTCATGTCCAAGCCACCAAAGCCGGCTAAAAAGTGAATAATCGACAACTAAAACTTGAATTGTACTACTTCTTACTGGCTATTGCTTTAACTTAGAAGCTTCTTCTGTGTTCTACTATGGTGCTTTTAGTGTCTCCGCATACCGCAGCACGCGACATAGCTTTGCAGACGATAAATGTAACCGTCTCAGAGAGAAAAGCGGCCAATGTGACGATCTGGCTTTAAGTCGATTCGATAACAAATGACGAAAACGGATGGATTTCTCAGGTTTTTACTACATATGAACACTTTTCACATTCTCCCGTGCAACGCGGCTGCAAGTACTCCTTCCATGCAAAATCTTAAGGTCCTAGGTCATGTCCAAGCCACCAAAGCCGCCTAAAAAGTGAATATTCGACAACTAAAACTTGAATAGTACTACTTCTTACTGGCTATTACTTCAACTTAGAACCTTCTTCTGTGTTCTGCTATGGTGCTTTTAGTGTCTCCGCATACCGCAGCTCGCGACATAGCTTTGAAGACAACAAATGTAACCGTGTCAGAGAGTAAAGCGGCCAATGTGACGATCTGGCTTTAAGTCGATTCGATAACAAATGACGAAAACGGACGGATTTCTCAGGGTTTTACTACATATGAACACTTTTCACATTCTCCCGTGCAACGCGGCTGCTAGTCCTCCTTTCATGCAAAATCTTATGGTCCTAGGTCATGTCCAAGCCACCAAGGCCGGCTAAAAAGTGAATAATCGACAACTAAAACTTGAATAGTACTACTTCTTACTGGCTATTACTTCAACTTAGAACCTTCTTCTGTGTTCTGCTATGGTGCTTTTAGTGTCTCCGCATACCGCAGCTCGCGACATAGCTTTGAAGACAACAAATGTAACCGTGTCAGAGAGTAAAGCGGCCAATGTGACGATCTGGCTTTAAGTCGATTCGATAACAAATGACGATAACGGACGGATTTCTCAGGGTTTTACTACATATGAACACTTTTCACATTCTCCCGTGCAACGCGGCTGCTAGTCCTCCTTTCATGCAAAATCTTAAGGTCCTAGGTCATGTCCAAGCCACCAAGGCTGGCTAAAGAGTGAATAATCGACAACTAAAACTTGAATTGTACTACTTCTTACTGGCTATTACTTCAACTTAGAAGCTTCTTCTGTGTTCTACTATGGTGCTTTTAGTGTCTCCACACACCGCAGCACGCGACATAGCTTTGCAGACGATAAATGTAACCGTCTCAGAGAGAAAAGCGGCCAATGTGACGTTCTGGCTGTAAGTCGATTCGATAACAGATGACGGAAACGGACGGATTTCTCAGGTTTTTACTACTTATGAACACTTTTCACATTCTCACGTGCAACGCGGCTGCTAGTCCTCCTTTCATGCAAAATCTTAAGGTCCTAGGTCATGTCCAAGCCACCAAAGCCGGCTAAAAAGTGAATAATCGACAACTAAAACTCGAATTGTACTACTTCTTGCTGGCTGTTTCTTCAACTTAGAAGCTTCTTCTGTGTTCTACTATGGTGCTTTTAGTGTTTCCGCATACCGCAGCACGCGACATAGCTTTGCAGACGATAAATGTAACCGTTTCAGAGAGAAGAACAGCCAATGTGACGATCTGTGTTTAAGTCGATTCGATAACAAATGACGAAAACGGACGGATTTCTCAGGTTTTTACTACATATGAACACTTTTCACATTCTCCCGTGCAACGCGGCTGCAAGTCCTTCTTTCATGGAAAATCTTAAGGTCCTAGGTCATGTCCAAGCCACCAAAGCCGGCTAAAAAGTGAATAATCGACAACTAAAACTCGAATTGTACTACTTCTTACTGGCTGTTTCTTCAACTTAGAAGCTTCTTCTGTGTTCTACTATGGTGCTTTTAGTGTTTCCGCATACCGCAGCACGCGGCATAGCTTTGCAGACAATAAATGTAACCGTTTCAGAGAGAAAAGCGGCCAATGAGACGATCTGGCTATAAGTCGATTCGATAACAAATGACGAAAGCGGACGGATTTCTCAGGTTTTTACTACATATGAACACTTTTCACATTCTCCCGTGCAACGAGGCTGCAAGTCCTCCTTTCATGGAAAATCTTAAGGTCCTAGGTCATGTCCAAGCCACCAAAGCCCGCTAAAAAGTGAATAATCGACAACTAAAACTTGAATTTTACTACTTCTTACTGGCTGTTTCTTCAACTTAGAAGCTTCTTCTGTGTTCTACTATGGTGCTTTTAGTGTTTCCGCATACCGCAGCACGCGGCATAGCTTTGCAGACGATAAATGTAACCGTTTCAGAGAGAAAAGCGGCCAATGAGACGATCTGGCTATAAGTCGATTCGATAACAAATGACGAAAGCGGACGGATTTCTCAGGTTTTTACTACATATGTACACTTTTCACATTCTCCCGTGCAACGAGGCTGCAAGTCCTCCTTTCATGGAAAATCTTAAGGTCCTAGGTCATGTCCAAGCCACCAAAGCCGGCTAAAAAGTGAATAATCGACAACTAAAACTTGAATTTTACTACTTCTTACTGGCTGTTTCTTCAACTTAGAAGCTTCTTCTGTGTTCTACTATGGTGCTTTTAGTGTTTCCGCATACCGCAGCACGCGGCATAGCTTTGCAGACGATAAATGTAACCGTTTCAGAGAGAAAAGCGGCCAATGAGACGATCTGGCTTTAAGTCGATTCGATAACAAATGACGAAAGCGGACGGATTTCTCAGGTTTTTACTACATATGAACACTTTTCACATTCTCCCGTGCAACGCTGCTGCCAGTCCTCCTTTCATGCAAAATCTTAACGTCCTAGGTAATGTCCAATCCACCAAAGCCGGCTAAAAAGTGAATAATCGACAACTAAAACTTGAATTGTACTACTTCTTACTGGCTATTGCTTTAACTTAGAAGCTTCTTCTGTGTTCTACTATGGTGCTTTTAGTGTCTCCGCATACCGCAGCACGCGACATAGCTTTGCAGACGATAAATGTAACCGTTTCAGAGAGAAAAGCGGCCAATGTGACGATCTGGCTTTAAGTCGATTCGATAACAAATGACGAAAACGGACGGATTTCTCAGGTTTTTACTACATATGAACACTTTTCACATTCTCCCGTGCAACGCGGCTGCAAGTACTCCTTCCATGCAAAATCTTAAGGTCCTAGGTCATGTCCAAGCCACCAAAGCCGGCTAAAAAGTGAATATTCGACAACTAAAACTTGAATAGTACTACTTCTTACTGGCTATTACTTCAACTTAGAACCTTCTTCTGTGTTCTGCTATGGTGCTTTTAGTGTCTCCGCATACCGCAGCTCGCGACATAGCTTTGAAGACAACAAATGTAACCGTGTCAGAGAGTAAAGCGGCCAATGTGACGATCTGGCTTTAAGTCGATTCGATAACAAATGACGAAAACGGACGGATTTCTCAGGGTTTTACTACATATGAACACTTTTCACATTCTCCCGTGCAACACGGCTGCTAGTCCTCCTTTCATTCAAAATCTTAAGGTCCTAGGTCATGTCCAAGCCACCAAGGCCGGCTAAAAAGTGAATAATCGACAACTAAAACTTGAATAGTACTACTTCTTACTGGCTATTACTTCAACTTAGAACCTTCTTCTGTGTTCTGCTATGGTGCTTTTAGTGTCTCCGCATACCGCAGCTCGCGACATAGCTTTGAAGACAACAAATGTAACCGTGTCAGAGAGTAAAGCGGCCAATGTGACGATCTGGCTTTAAGTCGATTCGATAACAAATGACGAAAACGGACGGATTTCTCAGGGTTTTACTACATATGAACACTTTTCACATTCTCCCGTGCAACGCGGCTGCTAGTCCTCCTTTCATGCAAAATCTTAAGGTCCTAGGTCATGTCCAAGCCACCAAGGCTGGCTAAAGAGTGAATAATCGACAACTAAAACTTGAATTGTACTACTTCTTACTGGCTATTACTTCAACTTAGAAGCTTCTTCTGTGTTCTACTATGGTGCTTTTAGTGTCTCCACACACCGCAGCACGCGACATAGCTTTGCAGACGATAAATGTAACCGTCTCAGAGAGAAAAGCGGCCAATGTGACGTTCTGGCTGTAAGTCGATTCGATAACAGATGACGGAAACGGACGGATTTCTCAGGTTTTTACTACTTATGAACACTTTTCACATTCTCACGTGCAACGCGGCTGCTAGTCCTCCTTTCATGCAAAATCTTAAGGTCCTAGGTCATGTCCAAGCCACCAAAGCCGGCTAAAAAGTGAATAATCGACAACTAAAACTCGAATTGTACTACGTCTTGCTGGCTGTTTCTTCAACTTAGAAGCTTCTTCTGTGTTCTACTATGGTGCTTTTAGTGTTTCCGCATACCGCAGCACGCGACATAGCTTTGCAGACGATAAATGTAACCGTTTCAGAGAGAAGAACAGCCAATGTGACGATCTGTGTTTAAGTCGATTCGATAACAAATGACGAAAACGGACGGATTTCTCAGGTTTTTACTACATATGAACACTTTTCACATTCTCCCGTGCAACGCGGCTGCAAGTCCTCCTTTCATGGAAAATCTTAAGGTCCTAGGTCATGTCCAAGCCACCAAAGCCGGCTAAAAAGTGAATAATCGACAACTAAAACTAGAATTGTACTACTTCTTACTGGCTGTTTCTTCAACTTAGAAGCTTCTTCTGTGTTCTACTATGGTGCTTTTAGCGTTTCCGCATACCGCAGCACGCGGCATAGCTTTGCAGACGATAAATGTAACCGTTTCAGAGAGAAAAGCGGCCAATGAGACGATCTGGCTATAAGTCGATTCGATAACAAATGACGAAAGCGGACGGATTTCTCAGGTTTTTACTACATATGAACACTTTTCACATTCTCCCGTGCAACGCGGCTGCCAGTCCTCCTTTCATGCAAAATCTTAACGTCCTAGGTAATGTCCAATCCCCCAAAGCCGGCTAAAAAGTGAATAATCGACAACTAAAACTTGAATTGTACTACTTCTTACTGGCTATTGCTTTAACTTAGAAGCTTCTTCTGTGTTCTACTATGGTGCTTTTAGTGTCTCCGCATACCGCAGCACGCGACATAGCTTTGCAGACGATAAATGTAACCGTCTCAGAGAGAAAAGCGGCCAATCTGACGATATGGCTTTAAGTCGATTCGATAACAAATGACGAAAACGGACGGATTTCTCAGGTTTTTACTACATATGAACACTTTTCACATTTTCCCGTGCAACGCGGCTGTTAGTCTTCCTTTCATGCAAAATCTTAAGGTTCCACCTCATGTCCAAGCCACCAAAGCCGGCAAAAAAGTGAATAATCGACAAACAAAACTTGAATTGTACTGCTTCTTACTGACTATTGCTTCAACTTAGAAGCTTCTGTTGTGTTCTACTATGGTGCTTTCAGTGTCTCCGCATACCGCAGCACGCGACATAGCTTTGCAGACGATAAATGTAATCGTCTCAGAGAGAAAGGCGGATTATGTGACGATCTGGCTTTAAGTCGATTCGATAACAAATGACGAAAACGGACGGATTTCTCAGGTTTTTACTACATATAAACACTTTTCACATTTTCCCGTGCAACGCGGCTGCTAGTCTTCCTTTCATGCAAAATCTTAAGGTTCCACCTCATGTCCAAGCCACCAAAGCCGGCTAAAAAGTGAATAATCGACACCCAAAACTTGAATTTTACTGCTTCTTACTGACTATTGCTTCAACTTAGAAGCTTCTTTTGTGTTCTACTATGGTGCTTTTAGTGTCTCCGCGTACCGCAGCACGCGACATAGCTTTGCAGACGATAAATGTAACCGTCTCAGAGAGAAAGGCGGCCAATGTGACGATCTGGCTTTAAGTCGATTCGATAACAAATGACGAAAACGGACGGATTTCTCAGGTTTTTACTACATATGAACACTTTTCACATTCTCCCATGCAACGCGGCTGCTAGTCCTCCTTTCATGCAAAATCTTAAGGTCCTAGGTCATGTCCAAGCCACCAAAGCCGGCTAAAAAGTGAATAATCGACAACTAATACTTGAATTGTACTACTTCTTACTGGCTATTACTTCAACTTAGGAGCTTCTTCTGTGTTGTACTATGGTGCTTTTAGTGTTTCCGCATATCGCAGCACGCGACATATCTTTGCAGACGATAAGTGTAACCGTTTCAGAGAGAAGAGCGGCCAATGTGACGATCTGGCTTTAAGTCGATTCGATAACAAATGACGAAAACAGACGGATTTCTCAGGTTTTTACTACATATGAACACTTTTCACATTCTCCCGTGCAACGCGGCTGCTAGTCGTCGTTTCATGCAAAATCTTAAGGTTCAACCTCATGTCCAAGCCACCAAAGCCGGCTAAAAAGTGAATAATCGACAACTAAAACTTGAATTGTATTACTTCTTACTGGCTATTACTTCAACTTAGAAGCTTCTTCTGTGTTCTACTATGGTGCTTTTAGTGTCTAAGCAGACCGCAGCACGCGACATATCTTTGCAGACGATAAATGTAACCGTCTCAGAGAGAAAAGCGGCCAATGTGACGATCTGGCTTTAAGTCGATTCGATAACAAATGACGAAAACGGACGGATTTCTCAGGTTTTTACTATATATGAACACTTTTCACATTCTCCCATGCAACGCGGCTGCTAGTCCTCCTTTCATGCAAAATCTTAAGGTCCTAGGTCATGTAAAAGCCACCAAAGCCGGCTAAAAAGTGAATAATCGACAACTAAAACTTGAATTGTACTACTTCTTACTGGCTGTTTCTTCAACTTAGAAGCTTCTTCTGTGTTCTACTATGGTGCTTTTAGTGTTTCCGCATACCGCAGCACGTGGCATAGCTTTGATGACGATAAATGTAACCGTTTCAGAGAGAAAAGCGGCCAATGAGACGATCTGGCTTTAAGTCGATTCGATAACAAATGACGAAAGCGGACGGATTTCTCAGGTTTTTCTACATATGAACACTTTTCACATTCTCCCGTGCAACGCGGCTGCCAGTCCTCCTTTCATGTAAAATCTTAACGTCCTAGGTAATGTCCCATCCACCAAAGCCGGCTAAAAAGTGAATAATCGACAACTAAAACTTGAATTGTACTACTTCTTACTGGCTATTGCTTTAACTTAGAAGCTTCTTCTGTGTTCTACTATGGTGCTTTTTGTGTTTCCGCATACAGCAGCACGCGACATAGCTTTGCAGACGATAAATGTAACCGTTTCAGAGAGTAGAGCGGCCAATGTGACGATCTGGCTTTAAGTCGATTCGATAACAAATGACGAAAACGGACGGATTTCTCAGGTTTTTACTACATATGAACACTTTTCACATTTTCCCGTGCAACGCGGCTGCTAGTCTTCCTTTCATGCAAAATCTTAAGGTTCCACCTCATGTCCAAGCCACCAAAGCCGGCTAAAAAGTGAATAATCGACAAACAAAACTTGAATTGTGCTGCTTCTTACTGACTATTGCTTCAACTTAGAAGCTTCTTTTGTGTTCTACTATGGTGCTTTTAGTGTCTCCGCATACCGCAGCACGCGACATAGCTTTGCAGACGATTAATGTAACCGTCTCAGAGAGAAAGGCGGCCAATGTGATGATCTGGATTTAAGTCGATTCGATAACAAATGACGAAAACGGACGGATTTCTCAGGTTTTTACTACATATGAACACTTTTCACATTCTCCCGTGCAACGCGGCTGCAAGTCCTCCTTTCATGGAAAATCTTAAGGTCCTAGGTCATGTCCAAGCCACCAAAGCCGGCTAAGAAGTGAATAATCGACAACTAAAACTCGAATTGTACTACTTCTTACTGGCTGTTTCTTCAACTTAGAAGCTTCTTCTGTGTTCTACTATGGTGCTTTTAGTGTTTCCGCATACCGCAGCACGCGGCATAGCTTTGCAGACGATAAATGTAACCGTTTCAGAGAGAAAAGCGGCCAATGAGACGATCTGGCTATAAGTCGATTCGATAACAAATGACGAAAGCGGACGGATTTCTCAGGTTTTTACTACATATGAACACTTTTCACATTCTCCCGTGCAACGCGGCTGCCAGTCCTCCTTTCATGCAAAATCTTAACGTCCTAGGTAATGTCCAATCCCCCAAAGCCGGCTAAAAAGTGAATAATCGACAACTAAAACTCGAATTGTACTACTTCTTACTGGCTATTGCTTTAACTTAGAAGCTTCTTCTGTGTTCTACTATGGTGCTTTTAGTGTCTCCGCATACCGCAGCACGCGACATAGCTTTGCAGACGATAAATGTAACCGTCTCAGAGAGAAAAGCGGTCAATCTGACGATATGGCTTTAAGTCGATTCGATAACAAATGACGAAAACGGACGGATTTCTCAGGTTTTTACTACATATGAACACATTTCACATTCTCCCGTGCAACGCGGCTGCTAGTCCTCCTTTCATGCAAAATCTTATGGTCCTAGGTCATGTCCAAGCCACCAAAGCCGGCTAAAAAGTGAATAATCGACAACTAAAACTTGAATTGTACTACTTCTTACTGGCTATTACTTCAACTTAGAAGCTTCTTCTGTGTTCTACTATGGTGCTTTTTGTGTTTCCGCATACAGCAGCACGCGACATAGCTTTGCAGACGATAAATGTAACCGTTTCAGAGAGTAGAGCGGCCAATGTGACGATCTGGCTTTAAGTCGATTCGATAACAAATGACGAAAACGGACGGATTTCTCAGGTTTTTACTACATATGAACACTTTTCACATTTTCCCGTGCAACGCGGCTGCTAGTCTTCCTTTCATGCAAAATCTTAAGGTTCCACCTCATGTCCAAGCCACCAAAGCCGGCTAAAAAGTGAATAATCGACAAACAAAACTTGAATTGTACTGCTTCTTACTGACTATTGCTTCAACTTAGAAGCTTCTGTTGTGTTCTACTATGGTGCTTTCAGTGTCTCCGCATACCGCAGCACGCGACATAGCTTTGCAGACGATAAATGTAATCGTCTCAGAGAGAAAGGCGGATTATGTGACGATCTGGCTTTAAGTCGATTCGATAACAAATGACGAAAACGGACGGATTTCTCAGGTTTTTACTACATATGAACACTTTTCACATTCTCCCATGCAACGCGGCTGCTAGTCCTACTTTCATGCAAAATCTTAAGGTCCTAGGTCATGTCCAAGCCACCAAAGCCGGCTAAAAAGTGAATAATCGACAACTAATACTTGAATTGTACTACTTCTTACTGGCTATTACTTCAACTTAGGAGCTTCTTCTGTGTTGTACTATGGTGCTTTTAGTGTTTCCGCATATCGCAGCACGCGACATAGCTTTGCAGACGATAAGTGTAACCGTTTCAGAGAGAAGAGCGGCCAATGTGACGATCTGGCTTTAAGTCGATTCGATAACAAATGACGAAAACGGACGGATTTCTCAGGTTTTTACTACATATGAACACTTTTCACATTCTCCCGTGCAACGAGGCTGCTAGTCGTCGTTTCATGCAAAATCTTAAGGTTCAACCTCATGTCCAAGCCACCAAAGCCGGCTGAAAAGTGAATAATCGACAACTAAAACTTGAATTGTATTACTTCTTACTGGCTATTACTTCAACTTAGAAGCTTCTTCTGTGTTCTACTATGGTGCTTTTAGTGTCTAAGCAGACCGCAGCACGCGACATATCTTTGCAGACGATAAATGTAACCGTCTCAGAGAGAAAAGCGGCCAATGTGACGATCTGGCTTTAAGTCGATTCGATAACAAATGACGAAAACGGACGGATTTCTCAGGTTTTTACTATATATGAACACTTTTCACATTCTCCCATGCAACGCGGCTGCTAGTCCTCCTTTCATGCAAAATCTTAAGGTCCTAGGTCATGTAAAGGCCACCAAAGCCGGCTAAAAAGTGAATAATCGACAACTAAAACTTGAATTGTACTACTTCTTACTGGCTATTGCTTTAACTTAGAAGCTTCTTCTGTGTTCTACTATGGTGCTTTTAGTGTCTCCGCATACCGCAGCACGCGACATAGCTTTGCAGACGATAAATGTAACCGTCTCAGAGAGAAAAGCGGCCAATCTGACGATATGGCTTTAAGTCGATTCGATAACAAATGACGAAAGCGGACGGATTTCTCAGGTTTTTCTACATATGAACACCTTTCACATTCTCCCGTGCAACGCGGCTGCCAGTCCTCCTTTCATGCAAAATCTTAACGTCCTAGGTAATGTCCCATCCACCAAAGCCGGCTAAAAAGAGAATAATCGACAACTAAAACTTGAATTGTACTACTTCTTACTGGCTATTGCTTTAACTTAGAAGCTTCTTCTGTGTTCTACTATGGTGCTTTTTGTGTTTCCGCATACAGCAGCACGCGACATAGCTTTGCAGACGATAAATGTAACCGTTTCAGAGAGTAGAGCGGCCAATGTGACGATCTGGCTTTAAGTCGATTCGATAACAAATGACGAAAACGGACGGATTTCTCAGGTTTTTACTACATATGAACACTTTTCACATTTTCCCGTGCAACGCGGCTGCTAGTCTTCCTTTCATGCAAAATCTTAAGGTTCCACCTCATGTCCAAGCCACCAAAGCCGGCTAAAAAGAGAATAATCGACAAACAAAACTTGAATTGTACTGCTTCTTACTGACTATTGCTTCAACTTAGAAGCTTCTTTTGTGTTCTACTATGGTGCTTTTAGTGTCTCCGCATACCGCAGCACGCGACATAGCTTTGCAGACGATAAATGTAACCGTCTCAGAGAGAAAGGCGGCCAATGTGATGATCTGGATTTAAGTCGATTCGATAACAAATGACGAAAACGGACGGATTTCTCAGGTTTTTACTACATATGAAGACTTTTCACATTGTCCCATGCAACGCGGCCGCTACTCCTCCTTTCATGCAAAATCTTAAGGTTCAACCTCATGTCCAAGCCACCAAAGCCGGCTAAAAAGTGAATAATCGACAACTAAAACTTGAATTGTATTACTTCTTACTGGCTATTACTTCAACATAGAAGCATCTTCTGTGTTCTACTATGGAGCTTTTAGTGTCTCCGCATACCGCAGCACGCGACATAGCTTTGCAGACGATAAGTGTAACCGTTTCAGAGACAAGAGCGGCCAATGTGACGATCTGGCTTTAAGTCGATTCGATAACAAATGACGAAAACGGACATATTTCTCAGGTTTTTACTACATATGAACACTTTTCACATTCTCCCGTGCAACGCGGCTGCTAGTCGTCCTTTCATGCAAAATCTTAAGGTTCAACCTCATGTCCAAGCCACCAAAGCCGGCTAAAAAGTGAATAATCGACAACTAAAACTTCAATTGTATTAATTCTTACTGGCTATTACTTCAACTTTGAAGCTTCTTCAGTGTTCTACTATGGTGCTTTTAGTGTTTCGGCATATCGCAGCACGCGACATAGCTTTGCAGACGATAAATGTAACCGTCTCAGAGAGAAAAGCGGCCAATGTGACGATCTGGCTTTAAGTCGATTCGATAACAAATGACGAAAACGGACGGTTTTCTCAGGTTTTTACTACATATGAACACTTTTCACATTCTCCCGTGCAACGCGGCTGCTAGTCCTCTTTCATGCAAAATCTTAAGGTCCTAGGTCATGTCCAAGCGACCAAAGCCGGCAAAAATGTGAATAATCGACAACTAAAACTTGAATTGTATTACTTCTTACTGGCTATTACTTCAACTTAGAAGCTTCTTCTGTGTTCTACTATGGTGCTTTTAGTGTCTCCGCATACCGCAGCACGCGACATAGCTTTGCAGACGATAAATGTAACCGTCTCAGAGAGAAAAGGGTCCAATGAGACGATCTGGCTTTAAGTCGATTCGATAACAAATGACGAAAACGGACGGATTTCTCAGGTTTTTACTACATATGAACACTTTTCACAATCTCCCGTGCAACGCGGCTGCTAGTCTTCCTTTCATTCCTTTCATGCAAAATCTTAAGGTTCCACCGCATGTCCAAGCCACCAAAGCCTGCTAAAAAGTGAATAATCGACAACTAAAACTTGAATTATACTACTTCTTACTGGCTATTACTTCAACTTAGAAGCTTCTTTTGTGTTCTACTATGGTGCTTTTAGTGTTTCCGCATACCGCAGCATGCAACATAGCCTTGTAGACGATAAATGTAACCGTTTCAGAGAGAAGAGCGGCCAATGTGACGATCTGGCTTTAAGACGATTCGATAACAAATGGCGAAAACGGACGGATTTCTCAGGTTATTACTACATATGAACACCTTTCACATTCTCCCGTGCAACGCGGCTGCTAGTCGTCCTTTCATGCAAAATCTTAAGGTTCAACCTCATGTCCAAGCCACCAAAGCCGGCTAAAAAGTGAATAATCGACAACTAAAACTTCAATTGTATTAATTCTTACTGGCTATTACTTCAACTTTGAAGCTTCTTCAGTGTTCTACTACGGTGCTATTAGTGTTTTGGCATACCGTAGCACGCGACATAGCTTTGCAGACGATAAATGTAACCGTTTGAGAGAGAAGAATGGCCAATGTGACGATCTGGCTTTAAGTCGATTCGATAACAAATGACGAAAACGGACGGATTTCTCAGGTTTTTCCAACATATGAACACTTTTCACATTCTACCGTGCAACGCGGCTGCGAGTCCTCCTTTCATGCAAAATCCTAAGGTCCTAGGTCATGTCCAAGCCACCAAAGCCGGCTAAAAAGTGAATAATCGACAACTAAAACTTGAATTGTACTACTTCTTACTGGCTATTACTTCAACTTAGAAGCTTCTTCTGTGTTGTACTATGGTGCTTTTAGTGTTTCCGCATATCGCAGCACGCGACATAGCTTTGCAGCGATAAGTGTAACCGTTTCAGAGAGAAGAGCGGCCAATGTGACGATCTGGCTTTAAGTCGATTCGATAACAAATGACGAAAACGGACATATTTCTCAGGTTTTTACTACATATGAACACCTTTCACATTCTCCCGTGCAACGCGGCTGCTAGACGTCCTCTCATGCAAAATCTTAAGGTTCAACCTCATGTCCAAGCCACCAAAGCCGGCTAAAAAGTGAATAATCGACAACTAAAACTTGAATTGTATTACTTCTTACTGGCTATTACTTCAACTTAGAAGCTTCTTCTGTGTTCTACTATGGTGCTTTTAGTGTCTCCGCATACCGCAGCACGCGACATAGCTTTGCAGACGATAAATGTAACCGTCTCAGAGAGAAAAGCGGCCAATGTGACGATCTGGCTTTAAGTCGATTCGATAACAAATGACGAAAACGGACGGATTTCTCAGGATTTTACTACATATGAACACTTTTCACATTCTCCCGTGCAACGCGTCTGCATGTACTCCTTTCATGCCAAATCTTAAGGTCCTCGGTCATGTCCAAGCCACCAAAGCCGGCTAAAAAGTGAATAATCGACAACTAAAACTTGAATTGTACTACTTCTTACTGGCTATTACTTCAACTTAGAAGCTTCTTCTGTGTTGTACTATGGTGCTTTTAGTGTTTCCGCATATCGCAGCACGCGACATAGCTTTGCAGCGATAAGTGTAACCGTTTCAGAGAGAAGAGCGGCCAATGTGACGATCTGGCTTTAAGTCGATTCGATAACAAATGACGAAAACGGACATATTTCTCAGGTTTTTACTACATATGAACACTTTTCACATTCTCCCGTGCAACGCGGCTGCTAGTCGTCCTTTCATGCAAAATCTTAAGGTTCAACCTCATGTCCAAGCCACCAAAGCCGGCTTAAAAGTGAATAATCGACAACTAAAACTTGAATTGTACTACTTCTTACTGGCTATTACTTCAACTTAGAAGCTTCTTCAGTGTTCTACTATGGTGCTTTTAGTGTTTCGGCATATCGCAGCACGCGACATAGCTTTGCAGACGATAAATGTAACCGTTTCAGAGCGAAGAGCGGCCAATGTGACGATCTGGCATTAAGACGATTCGATAACAAATGGCGAAAACGGACGGTTTTCTCAGGTTTTTACTACATATGAACACTTTTCACATTCTCCCGTGCAACGCGGCTGCTAGTCCTCCTTTCATGGAAAATCTTAAGGTTCTAGGTCATGTCCAAGCGACCAAAGCCGGCAAAAATGTGAATAATCGACAACTAAAACTTGAATTGTATTACTTCTTACTGGCTATTACTTCAACATAGAAGCTTCTTCTGTGTTCTACTATGGTGCTTTTAGTGTCTCCGCATACCGCAGCACGCGACATAGCTATGCAGACGATAAATGTAACAGTCTCAGAGAGAAAAGCGGCCAATGTGACGATCTGGCTTTAAGTCGATTCGATAACAAATGACGAAAACGGACAGATTTGTCAGGTTTTTACCACATATGAACACTTTCCACATTCTCCCGTGCAACGCTGCTGCTAGTCCTCCTTTCATGCAAAATCTTAAGGTCCTAGGTCATGTCAAAGCCACCAAAGCCGGCTAAAGAGTGAATAATCGACAACTAAAACTTGAATTGTACTACATCTTACTGGCTATTACTTCAACTTAGAAGCTTCTTCTGTGTTCTACTATGGTGCTTTTAGTGTCTCCGCATACCGCAGCACGCGACATAGCTTTGCAGACGATAAATGTAACCGTCTCAGAGAGAAAAGCGGCCAATGTGACGATCTGGCTTTAAGTCGATTCGATAACAAATGACGAAAACGGACGGATTTCTCAGGTTTTTACTACATATGAACACTTTTCACATTCTCCCGTGCAACGCGGCTGCTAGTCGTCCTTTCATGCAAAATCTTAAGGTTCAACCTCATGTCCAAGCCACCAAAGCCGGCTTAAAAGTGAATAATCGACAACTAAAACTTGAATTGTACTACTTCTTACTGGCTATTACTTCAACTTAGAAGCTTCTTCAGTGTTCTACTATGGTGCTTTTAGTGTTTCGGCATATCGCAGCACGCGACATAGCTTTGCAGACGATAAATGTAACCGTTTCAGAGCGAAGAGCGGCCAATGTGACGATCTGGCATTAAGACGATTCGATAACAAATGGCGAAAACGGACGGTTTTCTCAGGTTTTTACTACATATGAACACTTTTCACATTCTCCCGTGCAACGCGGCTGCTAGTCCTCCTTTCATGCAAAATCTTAAGGTTCTAGGTCATGTCCAAGCGACCAAAGCCGGCAAAAATGTGAATAATCGACAACTAAAACTTGAATTGTATTACTTCTTACTGGCTATTACTTCAACATAGAAGCTTCTTCTGTGTTCTACTATGGTGCTTTTAGTGTCTCCGCATACCGCAGCACGCGACATAGCTATGCAGACGATAAATGTAACAGTCTCAGAGAGAAAAGCGGCCAATGTGACGATCTGGCTTTAAGTCGATTCGATAACAAATGACGAAAACGGACGGATTTGTCAGGTTTTTACCACATATGAACACTTTCCACATTCTCCCGTGCAACGCTGCTGCTAGTCCTCCTTTCATGCAAAATCTTAAGGTCCTAGGTCATGTCAAAGCCACCAAAGCCGGCTAAACAGTGAATAATCGACAACTAAAACTTGAATTGTACTACATCTTACTGGCTATTACTTCAACTTAGAAGCTTCTTCTGTGTTCTACTATGGTGCTTTTAGTGTCTCCGCATACCGCAGCACGCGACATAGCTTTGCAGACGATAAATGTAACCGTCTCAGAGAGAAAAGCGGCCAATGTGACGATCTGGCTTTAAGTCGATTCGATAACAAATGACGAAAACGGACGGATTTCTCAGGTTTTTACTACATATGAACACTTTTCACATTCTCCCGTGCAACGCGGCTGCTAGTCTTCCTGTCATGCAAAATCTTAAGGTTCGACCGCATGTCCAAGCCACCAAAGCCGGCTAAAAAGTGAATAATCGACAACTAAAACTTGAATTGTACTATTTCTTACTGGCTATTACTTCAACTTAGAAGCTCCTTCTGTGTTCTACTATGGTCCTTTTAGTGTTTCGGCATATCGCAGCACGCGACATAGCTTTGCAGACGATAAATGTAATCGTTTGAGAGAGAAGAAAGGCCAATGTGACGATCTGGCTTGAAGTCAATTCGATAACAAATGACGAAAATGGACGGATTTCTCAGGTTTTTACTACTTATGAACACTTTTCACATTCTCCCATGCAACGCGGCTGCTAGTCCTCCTTTCATGCAAAATCTTAAGGTCCTAGTTCATGTCCATGCCACCAAAGCCGGCAAAAAGTGAATAATCGACACCTAAAACTTCAATTGTACTACTTCTTACTGGCTATTACTTCAACTTAGAAGCTTCTTCTGTGTTCTACTATGGTGCTTTTAGTGTTTCCACATACCGCAGCACGCGACATAGCTTTGTAGACGATAAATGTAACCGTTTCAGAGAGAAGAGCGGTCAATGTGACGATCTGGCTTTAAGACGATTCGATAACAAATGGCGAAAACGGACGGATTTCTCAGGTTTTTACTACATATGAACACCTTTCACATTCTCCCGTGCAACGCGGCTGCTAGTCCTCCTTTCATGGAAAATCTTAAGGTCCTAGGTCATGTCCAAGCCACCAAAGCCGGCTAAAAAGTGAATAATCGACAACTAAAACTTGAATTGTACTACTTCTTACTGGCTATTACTTCAACTTAGAAGCTTCTTCTGTTTTCTACTATGGAGCTTTTAGTGTCTCCGCATACCGCAGCACGCGACATAGCTTTGCAGACGATAAGTGTAACCGTTTCAGAGAGAAAAGAGACCAATGTGACGATCTGGCTTTAAGTCGATTCGATAACAAATGACGAAAACGGACGGATTTCTCAGGTTTTTACTACATATGAACACTTTTCACATTGTCCCGTGCAACGCGGCTGCTAGTCCCCCTTTCATGCAAAATCTTATGGTCCTAGGTCATGTCATAGCCACCAAAGCCGGCTAAAAAGTGAATAATCGACAACTAATACTTGAATTGTACTACTTCTTACTGGCTATTACTTCAACTTAGAAGCTTCTTCTGGGTTCTACTATGGTGCTTTTAGTGTTTTGGCATACCGTAGCACGCGACATAGCTTTGCAGACGATAAATGTAACCGTTTGAGAAAGAAGAATGGCCAATGTGACGATCTGGCTTTAAGTCGATTCGATAACAAATGACGAAAACGGACGGATTTCTCAGGTTTTTACTGCATATGAACACTTTTCACATTCTACCGTGCATCGCGGCTGCTAGTCCTCCTTTCATGCTAAATCCTAAGGTCCTAGGTCATGTCCAAGCCACCAAAGCCGGCTAAAAAGTGAATAATCGACAACTAAAACTTGAATTGTACTACTTCTTATTGGCTATTACTTCAACTTAGAAGCTTCTTCTGTGTTCAACTATGGTGCTTTTAGTGTTTCCGCATATCGCAGCACGCGACATAGCTTTGCAGACGATAAGTGTAACCGTTTCAGAGAGAAGAGCGGCCAATGTGACGATCTGGCTTTAAGTCGATTCGATAACAAATGACGAAAACGGACGGATTTCTCAGGTTTTTACTACATATTAACACTTTTCACATTCTCCCGTGCAACGCGGCTGCTGATCTTCCTTTCATGCAACATCTTAAGGTTCCACCTCATGTCCAGGCCACCAAAGCCGGCTAAAATGTGAATAATCGACAACTAAAACTTGAATTGTACTACTTCTTACTGGCTATTACTTCAACTTAGAAGCTTCTTCTGTGTTCTACTATGGTGCTTTTAGTGTTTCGACATATCGCAGCACGCGACATAGCTTTGCAGACGATAAATGTAACCGTCTCAGAGAGAAAAGCGGCTAATATGACTATCTGGCTTGAAGTCGATTCCATAACAAATGACGAAAACGGACATATTTCTCAGGTTTTTCCAACATATGAAGACTTTTCACATTCTCCCGTGCAAAGCGGCTGCTACTCCTCCTTTCATGCAAAATCTTAAGGTCCTAGGTCATGTCCAAGCCACCAAAGCCGGCTAATAAGTGAGTAATCGACAACTAAAACTTGAATTGTACTACTTCTTACTGGCTATTACTTCAACATAGAAGCTTCTTCTGTGTTGTACTATGGAGCTTTTAGTGTCTCCGCATACCGCAGCACGCGACATAGCTTTGCAGACGATAAGTGTAACCGTTTCAGAGACAAGAGCGGCCAATGTGACGATCTGGCTTTAAGTCGATTCCATAACAAATGACGAAAACGGACATATTTCTCAGGTTTTTACTACATATGAACACTTTTCACATTCTCCCGTGCAACGCGGCTGCTAGTCGTCCTTTCATGCAAAATCTTAAGGTTCAACCTCATGTCGAAGCCACCAAAGCCGGCTAAAAAGTGAATAATCGACAACTAAAACTTGAATTGTACTACTTCTTACTGGCTATTACTTCAACTTAGAAGCTTCTTCAGTGTTCTACTATGGTGCTTTTAGTGTTTCGGCATATCGCAGCACGCGACATAGCTTTGCAGACGATAAATGTAACCGTTCCAGAGAGAAGAGCGGCCAATGTGACGATCTGGCATTAAGACGATTCGATAACAAATGGCGAAAACGGGCGGTTTTCTCAGGTTTTTACTACATATGAACACTTTTCACATTCTCCCATGCAACGCGGCTGCTAGTCCTCCTTTCATGCAAAATCTTAAGGTTCTAGGTCATGTCCAAGCGACCAAAGCCGGCAAAATGTGAATAATCGACAACTAAAACTTGAATTGTATTACTTCTTACTGGCTATTACTTCAACTTAGAAGCTTCTTCTGTGTTCTACTATGGTGCTTTTAGTGTCTCCGCATACCGCAGCACGCGACATAGCTATGCAGACGATAAATGTAACCGTCTCAGTGAGAAAAGCGGCCAATGTGACGATCTGGCTTGAAGTCGATTCGATAACAAATGACGAAAACGGACGGATTTCTCAGGTTTTTCCAACATATGAACACTTTTCACATTCTCCCGTGCAACGCGGCTGCTAGTCCTCCTTTCATGCAAAATCTTAAGGTCCTAGGTCATGTCAAAGCCACCAAAGCCGGCTAAACAGTGAATAATCGACAACTAAAACTTGAATTGTACTACATTTTACTGGCTATTACTTCAACTTAGAAGCTTCTTCTGTGTTCTACTATGGTGCTTTTAGTGTCTCCGCATAACGCAGCACGCGACATAGCTTTGCAGACGATAAATGTAACCGTCTCAGAGAGAAAAGCGGCCAATGTGACGATCTGGCTTTAAGTCGATTCGATAACAAATGACGAAAACGAACGGATTTCTCAGGTTTTTACTACATATGAACACTTTTCACATTCTCCCGTGCAACGCGGCTGCTAGTCTTCCTTTCATGCAAAATCTTAAGGTTCCACCGCATGTCCAAGCCACCAAAGCCGGCTAAAAAGTGAATAATCTACAACTAAAACTTGAATTGTACTACTTCTTACTGGCTATTACTTCAACTTAGAAGCTTCTTCTGTTTTCTACTATGGAGCTTTTAGTGTCTCCGCATACCGCAGCACGCGACATAGCTTTGTAGACGATAAGTGTAACCGTTTCAGAGAGAAAAGAGACCAATGTGACGATCTGGCTTTAAGTCGATTCGATAACAAATGACGAAAACGGACGGATTTCTCAGGTTTTTACTACATATGAACACTTTTCACATTGTCCCGTGCAACGCGGCTGCTAGTCCTCCTTTCATGCAAAATCTTATGGTCCTAGGTCATGTCATAGTCACCAAAGCCGGCTAAAAAGTGAATAATCGACAACTAATACTTGAATTGTACTACTTCTTACTGGCTATTACTTCAACTTAGAAGCTTCTTCTGTGTTCTACTATGGTGCTTTTAGTGTTTCCGCATTTCGCAGCACGCGACATAGCTTTGCAGAAGATAAGTGTAACCATTTCAGAGAGAAGAGCGGCCAATGTGACGATCTGGCTTGAAGTCGATTCGATAACAAATGACGAAAACGGACAAATATTTCTCAGGTTTTTACTACATATGAACACTTTTCACATTCTCCCGTGCAACGCGGCTGCTAGTCGTCCTCTCATGCAAAATCTTAAGGTTCAACCTCATGTCCAAGCCACCAAAGCTGGCTAAAAATTGAATAATCGACAACTAAAACTTGAATTGTACTACTTCTTACTGGCTATTACTTCAACTTAGAAGCTTCTTCTGTGTTCTACTATGGTGCTTTTAGTGTTTCGGCATATCGCAGCACGCGACATAGCTTTGCAGACGATAAATGTAACCGTTTGAGAAAGAAGAATGGCCAATGTGACGATCTGGCTCTAAGTCGATTCGATAACAAATGACGAAAACGGACGGATTTCTCAGGTTTTTACTGTATATGAACACTTTTCACATTCTACCGTGCAACGCGGCTTCTAGTCCTCCTTTCATGCTAAATCCTAAGGTCCTAGGTCATGTCCAAGCCACCAGAGATGGCTAAAAAGTGAATAATCGACAACTAAAACTGGAATTGTACTACATCTTACTGGCTATTACTTCAACTTAGAAGCTTCTTCTGTGTTCTACTATGGTGCTTTTAGTGTTTCCGCATATCGCAGCACGCGACATAGCTTTGCAGACGATTATTGTAACCGTTTCAGAGAGAAGAGCGGCCAATGTGACGATCTCGCTTTGAGTCGATTCGATAACAAATGACGAAAACGGACGGATTTCTCAGGTTTTTACTACATATGAACACTTTTCACATTCTCCCGTGCAACGCGGCTGCTAGTCCTCCTTTCATGCAAAATCTTAAGGTCCTAGGTCATGTCCAAGCCACCAAAGCCGGCTAAAAAGTGAATAATCGACAACTAAAACTTGAATTGTACTACTTCTTACTGGTTACTAATTCAACTTAGAAGCTTCTTCTGTGTTCTACTATGGTGTTTTTAGTGTTTCGACATATCGCAGCACGCGACATAGCTTTGCAGACGATAAATGTAACCGTCTCAGAGAGAAAAGCGGCTAATGTGACTATCTGGCTTGAAGTCGATTCCATAACAAATGACGAAAACGGACAGATTTCTCAGG
This sequence comes from Schistocerca gregaria, assembly GCF_023897955.1. NCBI lineage: Eukaryota > Metazoa > Arthropoda > Insecta > Orthoptera > Acrididae > Schistocerca > Schistocerca gregaria. The sequence goes on from NC_064929.1 coordinate 174,435,908, forward strand.
TTTTTCCAACATATGAAGACTTTTCACATTCTCCCGTGCAACGCGGCTGCTACTCCTCCTTTCATGCAAAATCTTAAGGTCCTAGGTCATGTCCAAGCCACCAAAGCCGGCTAAAAAGTGAATAATCGACAACTAAAACTTGAATTGTACTACTTCTTACTGGCTATTACTTCAACTTAGAAGCTTCTTCTGTGTTCTACTATGGTGCTTTTAGTGTCTCCGCATACCGCACCACGCGACATAGCTTTGCATACGATAAATGTAACCGTCTCAGAGAGAAAAGGGTCCAATGAGACGATCTGGCTTTAAGTCGATTCGATAACAAATGACGAAAACGGACGGATTTCTCAGTTTTTTACTACATATGAACACTTTTCACATTCTCCCGTGCAACGCGGCTGCTAGTCTTCCTTTCATGCAAAATCTTAAGGTTCCACCGCATGTCCAAGCCACCAAAGCCGGCTAAAAAGTGAATAATCGACATCTAAAACTTGAATTGTACTACTTCTTACTGGCTATTACTTCAACTTAGAAGCTCCTTCTGTGTTCTACTATGGTGCTTTTAGTGCTTCGGCATATCGCAGCACGCGACATAGCGTTCCAGACGATAAATGTAACCGTTTGAGGGAGAAGAATGGCCAATGTGATGATCTGGCTTGAAGTCAATTCGATAACAAATGACGAAAATGGACGGATTTCTCAGGTTTTTACTACTTATGAACACTTTTCACATTCTCCCATGCAACGCGGCGGCTAGTCCTCCTTTCATGCAAAACCTTAAGGTCCTAGGTCATGTCCAAGCCACCAAATCCGGTAAAAAAGTGAATAATCGACAACTAAAACTTCAATTGTACTACTTCTTACTGGCTATTACGTCAACTTAGAAGCTTCTTCTGGGTTCTACTATGGTGCTTTTAGTGTTTTGGCATACCGTAGCACGCGACATAGCTTTGCAGACGATAAATGAAACCGTTTGAGAGAGAAGAATGGCCAATGTGACGATCTGGCTTTAAGTCGATTCGATAACAAATGACGAAAACGGACGGATTTCTTAGGTTTTTACTGCATACGAACACTTTTCACATTCTACCGTGCAACGCAGCTGCTAGTCCTCCTTTCATGCAAAATCCTAAGGTCCTAGGTCATGTCCAAGCCACCAAAGCCGGCTAAAAAGTGAATAATCGACAACTAAAACTTGAATTGTACTACTTCTTACTGGCTATTACTTCAACTTAGAAGCTTCTTCTGTGTTGTACTATGGTGCTTTTAGTGTTTCCGCATTTCGCAGCACGCGACATAGCTTTGCAGAAGATAAGTGTAACCGTTTCAGAGAGAAGAGCGGCCAATGTGACGATCTGGCTTGAAGTCGATTCGATAACAAATGACGAAAACGGACAAATATTTCTTAGGTTTTTACTGCATACGAACACTTTTCACATTCTCCCGTGCAACGCGGCTGCTAGTCCTCCTTTCATGGAAAATCTTAAGGTCCTAGGTCATGTCCAAGCCACCAGAGCCGGCTAAAAAGTGAATAATCGACAACTAAAACTTGAATTGTACTACTTCTTACTGGCTATTACTACAACTTAGAAGCTTCTTCTGTTTTCTACTATGGAGCTTTTAGTGTCTCCGCATACCGCAGCACGCGACATAGCTTTGCAGACGATAAGTGTAACCGTTTCAGAGAGAAAAGAGACCAATGTGACGATCTGGCTTTAAGTCGATTCGATAAAAAATGACGAAAACGGACGGATTTCTCAGGTTTTTCCAACATATGAACACTTTTCACATTCTACCGTGCAACGCGGCTGCTAGTCCTCCTTTCATGCAAAATCCTAAGGTCCTAGGTCATGTCCAAGCCACCAAAGCCGGCTAAAAAGTGAATAATCGACAACTAAAACTTGAATTGTACTACTTCTTACTGGCTATTACTTCAACTTAGAAGCTTCTTCTGTGTTGTACTATGGTGCTTTTAGTGTTTCCGCATATCGCAGCACGCGACATAGCTTTGCAGCGATAAGTGTAACCGTTTCAGAGAGAAGAGCGGCCAATGTGACGATCTGGCTTTAAGTCGATTCGATAACAAATGACGAAAACGGACATATTTCTCAGGTTTTTACTACATATGAACACCTTTCACATTCTCCCGTGCAACGCGGCTGCTAGACGTCCTCTCATGCAAAATCTTAAGGTTCAACCTCATGTCCAAGCCACCAAAGCCGGCTAAAAAGTGAATAATCGACAACTAAAACTTGAATTGTATTACTTCTTACTGGCTATTACTTCAACTTAGAAGCTTCTTCTGTGTTCTACTATGGTGCTTTTAGTGTCTCCGCATACCGCAGCACGCGACATAGCTTTGCAGACGATAAATGTAACCGTCTCAGAGAGAAAAGCGGCCAATGTGACGATCTGGCTTTAAGTCGATTCGATAACAAATGACGAAAACGGACGGATTTCTCAGGATTTTACTACATATGAACACTTTTCACATTCTCCCGTGCAACGCGTCTGCATGTACTCCTTTCATGCCAAATCTTAAGGTCCTCGGTCATGTCCAAGCCACCAAAGCCGGCTAAAAAGTGAATAATCGACAACTAAAACTTGAATTGTATTACTTCTTACTGGCTATTACTTCAACATAGAAGCTTCTTCTGTGTTCTACTATGGAGCTTTTAGTGTCTCCGCATACCGCAGCACGCGACATAGCTTTGCAGACGATAAGTGTAACCGTTTCAGAGATAAGAGCGGCCAATGTGACGATCTGGCTATAAGTCGATTCGATAACAAATGACGAAAACGGACATATTTCTCAGGTTTTTACTACATATGAACACTTTTCACATTCTCCCGTGCAACGCGGCTGCTAGTCGTCCTTTCATGCAAAATCTTAAGGTTCAACCTCATGTCCAAGCCACCAAAGCCGGCTTAAAAGTGAATAATCGACATCTAAAACTTGAATTGTACTACTTCTTACTGGCTATTACTTCAACTTAGAAGCTTCTTCAGTGTTCTACTATGGTGCTTTTAGTGTTTCGGCATATCGCAGCACGCGACATAGCTTTGCAGACGATAAATGTAACCGTTTCAGAGAGTAGAGCGGCCAATGTGACGATCTGGCATTAAGACGATTCGATAACAAATGGCGAAAACGGACGGTTTTCTCAGGTTTTTACTACATATGAACACTTTTCACATTCTCCCGTGCAACGCGGCTGCTAGTCCTCCTTTCATGCAAAATCTTAAGGTTCTAGGTCATGTCCAAGCGACCAAAGCCGGCAAAAATGTGAATAATCGACAACTAAAACTTGAATTGTATTACTTCTTACTGGCTATTACTTCAACTTAGAAGCTTCTTCTGTGTTCTACTATGGTGCTTTTAGTGTCTCCGCATACCGCAGCACGCGACATAGCTATGCAGACGATAAATGTAAGTCTCAGAGAGAAAAGCGGCCAATGTGACGATCTGGCTTTAAGTCGATTCGATAACAAATGACGAAAACGGACGGATTTGTCAGGTTTTTACCACATATGAACACTTTCCACATTCTCCCGTGCAACGCTGCTGCTAGTCCTCCTTTCATGCAAAATCTGAAGGTCCTAGGTCATGTCAAAGCCACCAAAGCCGGCTAAACAGTGAATAATCGACAACTAAAACTTGAATTGTACTACATCTTACTGGCTATTACTTCAACTTAGAAGCTTCTTCTGTGTTCTACTATGGTGCTTTTAGTGTCTCCGCATACCGCAGCACGCGACATAGCTTTGCAGACGATAAATGTAACCGTCTCAGAGAGAAAAGCGGCCAATGTGACGATCTGGCTTTAAGTCGATTCGATAACAAATGACGAAAACGGACGGATTTCTCAGGTTTTTACTACATATGAACACTTTTCACATTCTCCCGTGCAACGCGGCTGCTAGTCTTCCTGTCATGCAAAATCTTAAGGTTCCACCGCATGTCCAAGCCACCAAAGCCGGCTAAAAAGTGAATAATCGACAACTAAAACTTGAATTGTACTATTTCTTACTGGCTATTACTTCAACTTAGAAGCTCCTTCTGTGTTCTACTATGGTCCTTTTAGTGTTTCGGCATACCGCAGCACGCGACATAGCTTTGCAGACGATAAGTGTAACCGTTTCAGAGAGAAAAGAGACCAATGTGACGATCTGGCTTTAAGTCGATTCGATAACAAATGACGAAAACGGACGGATTTCTCAGGTTTTTACTACATATGAACACTTTTCACATTGTCCCGTGCAACGCGGCTGCTAGTCCCCCTTTCATGCAAAATCTTATGGTCCTAGGTCATGTCATAGCCACCAAAGCCGGCTAAAAAGTGAATAATCGACAACTAATACTTGAATTGTACTACTTCTTACTGGCTATTACTTCAACTTAGAAGCTTCTTCTGTGTTCTACTATGGTGCTTTTAGTGTTTCGGCATATCGCAGCACGCGACATAGCTTTGCAGACGATAAATGTAACCGTTTGAGAAAGAAGAATGGCCAATGTGACGATCTGGCTCTAAGTCGATTCGATAACAAATGACGAAAACGGACGGATTTCTCAGTTTTTTACTACATATGAACACTTTTCACATTCTCCCGTGCAACGCGGCTGCTAGTCTTCCTTTCATGCAAAATCTTAAGGTTCCACCGCATGTCCAAGCCACCAAAGCCGGCTAAAAAGTGAATAATCGACATCTAAAACTTGAATTGTACTACTTCTTACTGGCTATTACTTCAACTTAGAAGCTCCTTCTGTGTTCTACTATGGTGCTTTTAGTGCTTCGGCATATCGCAGCACGCGACATAGCGTTCCAGACGATAAATGTAACCGTTTGAGGGAGAAGAATGGCCAATGTGATGATCTGGCTTGAAGTCAATTCGATAACAAATGACGAAAATGGACGGATTTCTCAGGTTTTTACTACTTATGAACACTTTTCACATTCTCCCATGCAACGCGGCGGCTAGTCCTCCTTTCATGCAAAACCTTAAGGTCCTAGGTCATGTCCAAGCCACCAAAGCCGGCAAAAAAGTGAATAATCGACAACTAAAACTTCAATTGTACTACTTCTTACTGGCTATTACTTCAACTTAGAAGCTTCTTCTGGGTTCTACTATGGTGCTTTTAGTGTTTTGGCATACCGCAGCACGCGACATAACTTTGCAGACGATAAATGTAACCGTCTCAGAGAGAAAAGCGGCCAATGTGACGATCTGGCTTTAAGTCGATTCGATAACAAATGACGAAAACGGACGGATTTCTTAGGTTTTTACTGCATACGAACACTTTTCACATTCTACCGTGCAACGCAGCTGCTAGTCCTCCTTTCATGCAAAATCCTAAGGTCCTAGGTCATGTCCAAGCCACCAAAGCCGGCTAAAAAGTGAATAATCGACAACTAAAACTTGAATTGTACTACTTCTTACTGGCTATTACTTCAACTTAGAAGCTTCTTCTGTTTTCTACTATGGAGCTTTTAGTGTCTCCGCATACCGCAGCACGCGACATAGCTTTGCAGACGATAAGTGTAACCGTTTCAGAGAGAAAAGAGACCAATGTGACGATCTGGCTTTAAGTCGATTCGATAACAAATGACGAAAACGGACGGATTTCTCAGGTTTTTACTACATATGAACACTTTTCACATTGTCCCGTGCAACGCGGCTGCTAGTCCCCCTTTCATGCAAAATCTTATGGTCCTAGGTCATGTCATAGCCACCAAAGCCGGCTAAAAAGTGAATAATCGACAACTAATACTTGAATTGTACTACTTCTTACTGGCTATTACTTCAACTTAGAAGCTTCTTCTAAGTTCTACTATGGTGCTTTTAGTGTTTTGGCATACCGTAGCACGCGACATAGCTTTGCAGACGATAAATGTAAGCGTTTGAGAAAGAAGAATGGCCAATGTGACGATCTGGCTTTAAGTCGATTCGATAACAAATGACGAAAACGGACGGATTTCTCAGGTTTTTACTGCATATGAACACTTTTCACATTCTACCGTGCATCGCGGCTGCTAGTCCTCCTTTCATGCAAAATCCTAAGGTCCTAGGTCATGTCCAAGCCACCAAAGCCGGCTAAAAAGTGAATAATCGACAACTAAAACTTGAATTGTACTACTTCTTACTGGCTATTACTTCAACTTAGAAGCTTCTTCTGTGTTCTACTATGGTGCTTTTAGTGTTTCCGCATATCGCAGCACGCGACATAGCTTTGCAGACGATAAGTGTAACCGTTTCAGAGAGAAGAGCGGCCAATGTGACGATCTGGCTTTAAGTCGATTCGATAACAAATAACGAAAACGGACGGATTTCTCAGGTTTTTACTACATATTAACACTTTTCACATTCTCCCGTGCAACGCGGCTGCTGATCTTCCTTTCATGCAACATCTTAAGGTTCCACCTCATGTCCAGGCCACCAAAGCCGGCTAAAATGTGAATAATCGACAACTAAAACTTGAATTGTACTACTTCTTACTGGCTATTACTTCAACTTAGAAGCTTCTTCTGTGTTCTACTATGGTGCTTTTAGTGTTTCGACATATCGCAGCACGCGACATAGCTTTGCAGACGATAAATGTAACCGTCTCAGAGAGAAAAGCGGCTAATATGACTATCTGGCTTGAAGTCGATTCCATAACAAATGACGAAAACGGACATATTTCTCAGGTTTTTCCAACATATGAAGACTTTTCACATTCTCCCGTGCAAAGCGGCTGCTACTCCTCCTTTCATGCAAAATCTTAAGGTCCTAGGTCATGTCCAAGCCACCAAAGCCGGCTAATAAGTGAGTAATCGACAACTAAAACTTGAATTGTACTACTTCTTACTGGCTATTACTTCAACATAGAAGCTTCTTCTGTGTTCTACTATGGAGCTTTTAGTGTCTCCGCATACCGCAGCACGCGACATAGCTTTGCAGACGATAAGTGTAACCGTTTCAGAGTCAAGAGCGGCCAATGTGACGATCTGGCTTTAAGTCGATTCCATAACAAATGACGAAAACGGACATATTTCTCAGGTTTTTACTACATATGAACACTTTTCACATTCTCCCGTGCAACGCGGCTGCTAGTCGTCCTTTCATGCAAAATCTAAAGGTTCAACCTCATGTCGAAGCCACCAAAGCCGGCTAAAAAGAGAATAATCGACAACTAAAACTTGAATTGTACTACTTCTTACTGGCTATTACTTCAACTTAGAAGCTTCTTCAGTGTTCTACTATGGTGCTTTTAGTGTTTCGGCATATCGCAGCACGCGACATAGCTTTGCAGACGATAAATGTAACCGTTCCAGAGAGAAGAGCGGCCAATGTGACGATCTGGCATTAAGACGATTCGATAACAAATGGCGAAAACGGACGGTTTTCTCAGGTTTTTACTACATATGAACACTTTTCACATTCTCCCATGCAACGCGGCTGCTAGTCCTCCTTTCATGCAAAATCTTAAGGTTCTAGGTCATGTCCAAGCGACCAAAGCCGCCAAAAATGTGAATAATCGACAACTAAAACTTGAATTGTATTACTTCTTACTGGCTATTACTTCAACTTAGAAGCTTCTTCTGTGTTCTACTATGGTGCTTTTAGTGTCTCCGCATACCGCAGCACGCGACATAGCTATGCAGACGATAAATGTAACCGTCTCAGAGAGAAAAGCGGCCAATGTGACGATCTGGCTTGAAGTCGATTCGATAACAAATGACGAAAACGGACGGATTTCTCAGGTTTTTCCAACATATGAACACTTTTCACATTCTCCCGTGCAACGCGGCTGCTAGTCCTCCTTTCATGCAAAATCTTAAGGTCCTAGGTCATGTCAAAGCCACCAAAGCCGGCTAAACAGTGAATAATCGACAACTAAAACTTGAATTGTACTACATTTTACTGGCTATTACTTCAACTTAGAAGCTTCTTCTGTGTTCTACTATGGTGCTTTTAGTGTCTCCGCATACCGCAGCACGCGACATAGCTTTGCAGACGATAAATGTAACCGTCTCAGAGAGAAAAGCGGCCAATGTGACGATCTGGCTTTAAGTCGATTCGATAACAAATGACGAAAACGGACGGATTTCTCAGGTTTTTACTACATATGAACACTTTTCACATTCTCCCGTGCAACGCGGCTGCTAGTCTTCCTTTCATGCAAAATCTTAAGGTTCCACCGCATGTCCAAGCCACCAAAGCCGGCTAAAAAGTGAATAATCGACAACTAAAACTTGAATTGTACTACTTCTTACTGGCTATTACTTCAACTTAGAAGCTTCTTCTGTGTTGTACTATGGTGCTTTTAGTGTTTCCGCATTTCGCTGCACGCGACATAGCTTTGCAGACGATAAGTGTAACCGTTTCAGAGAGAAAAGAGACCAATGTGACGATCTGGCTTTAAGTCGATTCGATAACAAATGACGAAAACGGACGGATTTCTCAGGTTTTTACTACATATGAACACTTTTCACATTGTCCCGTGCAACGCGGCTGCTAGTCCTCCTTTCATGCAAAATCTTATGGTCCTAGGTCATGTCATAGCCACCAAAGCCGGCTAAAAAGTGAATAATCGACAACTAATACTTGAATTGTACTACTTCTTACTGGCTATTACTTCAACTTAGAAGCTTCTTCTGTGTTCTACTATGGTGCTTTTAGTGTTTCCGCATTTCGCAGCACGCGACATAGCTTTGCAGAAGATAAGTGTAACCGTTTCAGAGAGAAGAGCGGCCAATGTGACGATCTGGCTTGAAGTCGATTCGATAACAAATGACGAAAACGGACAAATATTTCTCAGGTTTTTACTACATATGAACACTTTTCACATTCTCCCGTGCAACGCGGCTGCTAGTCGTCCTCTCATGCAAAATCTTAAGGTTCAACCTCATGTCCAAGCCACCAAAGCCGGCTAAAAAGTGAATAATCGACAACTAAAACTTGAATTGTACTACTTCTTACTGGCTATTACTTCAACTTAGAAGCTTCTTCTGTGTTCTACTATGGTGCTTTTAGTGTTTCGGCATATCGCAGCACGCGACATAGCTTTGCAGACGATAAATGTAACCGTTTGAGAAAGAAGAATGGCCAATGTGACGATCTGGCTCTAAGTCGATTCGATAACAAATGACGAAAACGGACGGATTTCTCAGTTTTTTACTACATATGAACACTTTTCACATTCTCCCGTGCAACGCGGCTGCTAGTCTTCCTTTCATGCAAAATCTTAAGGTTCCACCGCATGTCCAAGCCACCAAAGCCGGCTAAAAAGTGAATAATCGACATCTAAAACTTGAATTGTACTACTTCTTACTGGCTATTACTTCAACTTAGAAGCTCCTTCTGTGTTCTACTATGGTGCTTTTAGTGCTTCGGCATATCGCAGCACGCGACATAGCGTTCCAGACGATAAATGTAACCGTTTGAGGGAGAAGAATGGCCAATGTGATGATCTGGCTTGAAGTCAATTCGATAACAAATGACGAAAATGGACGGATTTCTCAGGTTTTTACTACTTATGAACACTTTTCACATTCTCCCATGCAACGCGGCGGCTAGTCCTCCTTTCATGCAAAACCTTAAGGTCCTAGGTCATGTCCAAGCCACCAAAGCCGGCAAAAAAGTGAATAATCGACAACTAAAACTTCAATTGTACTACTTCTTACTGGCTATTACTTCAACTTAGAAGCTTCTTCTGGGTTCTACTATGGTGCTTTTAGTGTTTTGGCATACCGCAGCACGCGACATAGCTTTGCAGACGATAAATGTAACCGTCTCAGAGAGAAAAGCGGCCAATGTGACGATCTGGCTTTAAGTCGATTCGATAACAAATGACGAAAACGGACGGATTTCTTAGGTTTTTACTGCATACGAACACTTTTCACATTCTACCGTGCAACGCAGCTGCTAGTCCTCCTTTCATGCAAAATCCTAAGGTCCTAGGTCATGTCCAAGCCACCAAAGCCGGCTAAAAAGTGAATAATCGACAACTAAAACTTGAATTGTACTACTTCTTACTGGCTATTACTTCAACTTAGAAGCTTCTTCTGTTTTCTACTATGGAGCTTTTAGTGTCTCCGCATACCGCAGCACGCGACATAGCTTTGCAGACGATAAGTGTAACCGTTTCAGAGAGAAAAGATACCAATGTGACGATCTGGCTTTAAGTCGATTCGATAACAAATGACGAAAACGGACGGATTTCTCAGGTTTTTACTACATATGAACACTTTTCACATTGTCCCGTGCAACGCGGCTGCTAGTCCCCCTTTCATGCAAAATCTTATGGTCCTAGGTCATGTCATAGCCACCAAAGCCGGCTAAAAAGTGAATAATCGACAACTAATACTTGAATTGTACTACTTCTTACTGGCTATTACTTCAACTTAGAAGCTTCTTCTGTGTTCTACTATGGTGCTTTTAGTGTTTCCGCATATCGCAGCACGCGACATAGCTTTGCAGACGATAAGTGTAACCGTTTCAGAGAGAAGAGCGGCCAATGTGACGATCTGGCTTTAAGTCGATTCGATAACAAATGACGAAAACGGACGGATTTCTCAGGTTTTTACTACATATTAACACTTTTCACATTCTCCCGTGCAACGCGGCTGCTAGTCTTCCTTTCATGCAACATCTTAAGGTTCCACCTCATGTCCAGGCCACCAAAGCCGGCTAAAATGTGAATAATCGACAACTAAAACTTGAATTGTACTACTTCTTACTGGCTATTACTTCAACTTAGAAGCTTCTTCTGTGTTCTACTATGGTGCTTTTAGTGTTTCGACATATCGCAGCACGCGACATAGCTTTGCAGACGATAAATGTAACCGTCTCAGAGAGAAAAGCGGCTAATATGACTATCTGGCTTGAAGTCGATTCCATAACAAATGACGAAAACGGACATATTTCTCAGGTTTTTCCAACATATGAAGACTTTTCACATTCTCCCGTGCAAAGCGGCTGCTACTCCTCCTTTCATGCAAAATCTTAAGGTCCTAGGTCATGTCCAAGCCACCAAAGCCGGCAAAAATGTGAATAATCGACAACTAAAACTTGAATTGTATTACTTCTTACTGGCTATTACTTCAACTTAGAAGCTTCTTCTGTGTTCTACTATGGTGCTTTTAGTGTCTCCGCATACCGCAGCACGCGACATAGCTATGCAGACGATAAATGTAACCGTCTCAGAGAGAAAAGCGGCCAATGTGACGATCTGGCTTGAAGTCGATTCGATAACAAATGACGAAAACGGACGGATTTCTCAGGTTTTTCCAACATATGAACACTTTTCACATTCTCCCGTGCAACGCGGCTGCTAGTCCTCCTTTCATGCAAAATCTTAAGGTCCTAGGTCATGTCAAAGCCACCAAAGCCGGCTAAACAGTGAATAATCGACAACTAAAACTTGAATTGTACTACATTTTACTGGCTATTACTTCAACTTAGAAGCTTCTTCTGTGTTCTACTATGGTGCTTTTAGTGTCTCCGCATACCGCAGCACGCGACATAGCTTTGCAGACGATAAATGTAACCGTCTCAGAGAGAAAAGCGGCCAATGTGACGATCTGGCTTTAAGTCGATTCGATAACAAATGACGAAAACGGACGGATTTCTCAGGTTTTTACTACATATGAACACTTTTCACATTCTCCCGTGCAACGCGGCTGCTAGTCTTCCTTTCATGCAAAATCTTAAGGTTCCACCGCATGTCCAAGCCACCAAAGCCGGCTAAAAAGTGAATAATCGACAACTAAAACTTGAATTGTACTACTTCTTACTGGCTATTACTTCAACTTAGAAGCTTCTTCTGTTTTCTACTATGGAGCTTTTAGTGTCTCCGCATACCGCAGCACGCGACATAGCTTTGCAGACGATAAGTGTAACCGTTTCAGAGAGAAAAGAGACCAATGTGACGATCTGGCTTTAAGTCGATTCGATAACAAATGACGAAAACGGACGGATTTCTCAGGTTTTTACTACATATGAACACTTTTCACATTGTCCCGTGCAACGCGGCTGCTAGTCCTCCTTTCATGCAAAATCTTATGGTCCTAGGTCATGTCATAGCCACCAAAGCCGGCTAAAAAGTGAATAATCGACAACTAATACTTGAATTGTACTACTTCTTACTGGCTATTACTTCAACTTAGAAGCTTCTTCTGTGTTCTACTATGGTGCTTTTAGTGTTTCCGCATTTCGCAGCACGCGACATAGCTTTGCAGAAGATAAGTGTAACCGTTTCAGAGAGAAGAGCGGCCAATGTGACGATCTGGCTTGAAGTCGATTCGATAACAAATGACGAAAACGTACAAATATTTCTCAGGTTTTTACTACATATGAACACTTTTCTCATTCTCCCGTGCAACGCGGCTGCTAGTCGTCCTCTCATGCAAAATCTTAAGGTTCAACCTCATGTCCAAACCACCAAAGCCGGCTAAAAAGTGAATAATCGACAACTAAAACTTGAATTGTACTACTTCTTACTGGCTATTACTTCATCTTAGAAGCTTCTTCTGTGTTCTACTATGGTGCTTTTAGTGTTTCGGCATATCGCAGCACGCGACATAGCTATGCAGACGATAAATGTAACCGTTTGAGAAAGAAGAATGGCCAATGTGACGATCTGGCTCTAAGTCGATTCGATAACAAATGACGAAAACGGACGGATTTCTCAGTTTTTTACTACATATGAACACTTTTCACATTCTCCCGTGCAACGCGGCTGCTAGTCTTCCTTTCATGCAAAATCTTAAGGTTCCACCGCATGTCCAAGCCACCAAAGCCGGCTAGAAAGTGAATAATCGACATCTAAAACTTGAATTGTACTACTTCTTACTGGCTATTACTTCAACTTAGAAGCTCCTTCTGTGTTCTACTATGGTGCTTTTAGTGCTTCGGCATATCGCAGCACGCGACATAGCGTTCCAGACGATAAATGTAACCGTTTGAGGGAGAAGAATGGCCAATGTGATGATCTGGCTTGAAGTCAATTCGATAAAAAATGACGAAAATGGACGGATTTCTCAGGTTTTTACTACTTATGAACGTTTTTCACATTCTCCCATGCAACGCGGCAGCTGGTCCTCCTTTCATGCAAAACCTTAAGGTCCTAGGTCATGTCCAAGCCACCAAATCCGGCAAAAAAGTGAATAATCGACAACTAAAACTTCAATTGTACTACTTCTTACTGGCTATTACTTCAACTTAGAAGCTTCTTCTGGGTTCTACTATGGTGCTTTTAGTGTTTTGGCATACCGTAGCACGCGACATAGCTTTGCAGACGATAAATGAAAACGTTTGAGAGAGAAGAATGGACAATGTGACGATCTGGCTTTAAGTCGATTCGATAACAAATGACGAAAACGGACGGATTTCTTAGGTTTTTACTGCATACGAACACTTTTCACATTCTACCGTGCAACGCAGCTGCTAGTCCTCCTTTCATGCAAAATCCTAAGGTCCTAGGTCATGTCCAAGCCACCAGAGCCGGCTAAAAAGTGAATAATCGACAACTAAAACTTGAATTGTACTACTTCTTACTGGCTATTACTACAACTTAGAAGCTTCTTCTGTTTTCTACTATGGAGCTTTTAGTGTCTCCGCATACCGCAGCACGCGACATAGCTTTGCAGACGATAAGTGTAACCGTTTCAGAGAGAAAAGAGACCAATGTGACGATCTGGCTTTAAGTCGATTCGATAACAAATGACGAAAACGGACGGATTTCTCAGGTTTTTACTACATATGATCACTTTTCACATTGTCCCGTGCAACGTGGCTGCTAGTCCTCCTTTCATGCAAAATCTTATGGTCCTAGGTCATTTCATAGCCACCAAAGCCGGCTAAAAAGTGAATAATCGACAACTAATACTTGAATTGTACTACTTCTTACTGGCTATTACTTAACTTAGAAGCTTCTTCTGGGTTCTACTATGGTGCTTTTAGTGTTTTGGCATACCGTAGCACGCGACATAGGTTTGCAGACGATAAATGTAACCGTTTGAGAAAGAAGAATGGCCAATGTGACGATCTGGCTTTAAGTCGATTCGATAACAAATGACGAAAACGGACGGATTTCTCAGGTTTTTACTGCATATGAACACTTTTCACATTCTACCGTGCAACGCGGCTGCTAGTCCTCCTTTCATGCTAAATCCTAAGGTCCTAGGTCATGTCCAAGCCACCAAAGCCGGCTAAAAAGTGAGTAATCGACAACTTAAACTTGAATTGTACTACTTCTTACTGGCTATTACTTCAACTTAGAAGCTTCTTCTGTGTTCTACTATGGTGCTTTTAGTGTTTCCGCATATCGCAGCACGCGACATAGCTTAGCAGACGATAAGTGTAACCGTTTCAGAGAGAAGAGCGGTCAATGTGACGATCTGGCTTTAAGTCGATTCGATAACAAATGACGAAAACGGACGGATTTCTCAGGTTTTTACTACATATGAACACTTTTCACATTCTCCCGTGCAACGCGGCTGCGAGTCCTCCTTTCATGCAAAATCTTAAGGTCCTAGGTCATGTCCAAGCCACCAAAGCCGGCTAAAAAGTGAATAATCGACAACTAAAACTTGAATTGTACTACTTCTTACTGGCTATTAATTCAACTTAGAAGCTTCTTCTGTGTTCTACTATGGTGTTTTTAGTGTTTCGACATATCGCAGCACGCGACATAGCTTTGCAGACGATAAGTGTAACCGTTTCCGAGAGAAGAGCGGCCAATGTGACGATCTGGCTTGAAGTCGATTCGATAACAAATGACGAAAACGGACAAATATTTCTCAGGTTTTTACTACATATGAACACTTTTCACATTCTCCCGTGCAACGCGGCTGCTAGTCGTCCTCTCATGCAAAATCTTAAGGTTCAACCTCATGTCCAAGCAACGAAAGCCGGCTAAAAAGTGAATAATCGACAACTAAAACTTGAATTGTACTACTTCTTACTGGCTATTACTTCAACTTAGAAGCTTCTTCTGTGTTGTACTATGGTGCTTTTAGTGTTTCCGCATTTCGCTGCACGCGACATAGCTTTGCAGAAGATAAGTGTAACCGTTTCAGAGAGAAGAGCGGCCAATGTGACGATCTGGCTTGAAGTCGATTCGATAACAAATGACGAAAACGGACAAATATTTCTTAGGTTTTTACTGCATACGAACACTTTTCACATTCTCCCGTGCAACGCGGCTGCTAGTCCTCCTTTCATGGAAAATCTTAAGGTCCTAGGTCATGTCCAAGCCACCAGAGCCGGCTAAAAAGTGAATAATCGACAACTAAAACTTGAATTGTACTACTTCTTACTGGCTATTACTACAACTTAGAAGCTTCTTCTGTTTTCTACTATGGAGCTTTTAGTGTCTCCGCATACCGCAGCACGCGACATAGCTTTGCAGACGATAAGTGTAACCGTTTCAGAGAGAAAAGAGACCAATGTGAAGATCTGGCTTTAAGTCGATTCGATAACAAATGACGAAAACGGACGGATTTCTCAGGTTTTTACTACATATGAACACTTTTCACATTGTCCCGTGCAACGTGGCTGCTAGTCCTCCTTTCATGCAAAATCTTATGGTCCTAGGTCATTTCATAGCCACCAAAGCCGGCTAAAAAGTGAATAATCGACAACTAATACTTGAATTGTACTACTTCTTACTGGCTATTACTTCAACTTAGAAGCTTCTTCTGGGTTCTACTATGGTGCTTTTAGTGTTTTGGCATACCGTAGCACGCGACATAGGTTTGCAGACGATAAATGTAACCGTTTGAGAAAGAAGAATGGCCAATGTGACGATCTGGCTTTAAGTCGATTCGATGACAAATGACGAAAACGGACGGATTTCTCAGGTTTTTACTGCATATGAACACTTTTCACATTCTACCGTGCAACGCGGCTGCTAGTCCTCCTTTCATGCTAAATCCTAAGGTCCTAGGTCATGTCCAAGCCACCAAAGCCGGCTAAAAAGTGAGTAATCGACAACTTAAACTTGAATTGTACTACTTCTTACTGGCTATTACTTCAACTTAGAAGCTTCTTCTGTGTTCTACTATGGTGCTTTTAGTGTTTCCGCATATCGCAGCACGCGACATAGCTTAGCAGACGATAAGTGTAACCGTTTCAGAGAGAAGAGCGGCCAATGTGACGATCTGGCTTTAAGTCGATTCGATAACAAATGACGAAAACGGACGGATTTCTCAGGTTTTTACTACATATGAACACTTTTCACATTCTCCCGTGCAACGCGGCTGCGAGTCCTCCTTTCATGCAAAATCTTAAGGTCCTAGGTCATGTCCAAGCCACCAAAGCCGGCTAAAAAGTGAATAATCGACAACTAAAACTTGAATTGTACTACTTCTTACCGGCTATTAATTCAACTTAGAAGCTTCTTCTGTGTTCTACTATGGTGTTTTTAGTGTTTCGACATATCGCAGCACGCGACATAGCTTTGCAGACGATAAGTGTAACCGTTTCAGAGAGAAGAGCGGCCAATGTGACGATCTGGCTTGAAGTCGATTCGATAACAAATGACGAAAACGGACAAATATTTCTCAGGTTTTTACTACATATGAACACTTTTCACATTCTCCCGTGCAACGCGGCTGCTAGTCGTCCTCTCATGCAAAATCTTAAGGTTCAACCTCATGTCCAAGCCACCAAAGCCAGCTAAAAAGTGAATAATCGACAACTAAAACTTGAATTGTACTACTTCTTACTGGCTATTACTTCAACTTAGAAGCTTCTTCTGTGTTCTACTATGGTGCTTTTAGTGTTTCGGCATATCGCAGCACGCGACATAGCTTTGCAGACGATAAATGTAACCGTTTGAGAAAGAAGAATGGCCAATGTGACGATCTGGCTTTAAGTCGATTCGATAACAAATGACGAAAACGGACGGATTTCTCAGGTTTTTACTGTATATGAACACTTTTCACATTCTACCGTGCAACGCGGCTGCTAGTCCTCCTTTCATGCTAAATCCTAAGGTCCTAGGTCATGTCCAAGCCACCAAAGATGGCTAAAAAGTGAATAATCGACAACTAAAACTTGAATTGTACTACTTCTTACTGGCTATTACTTCAACTTAGAAGCTTCTTCTG
Source organism: Schistocerca gregaria (assembly GCF_023897955.1). Taxonomy (NCBI): domain Eukaryota; kingdom Metazoa; phylum Arthropoda; class Insecta; order Orthoptera; family Acrididae; genus Schistocerca; species Schistocerca gregaria. The sequence goes on from NC_064929.1 coordinate 174,453,004, forward strand.
TGTTCTACTATGGTACTTTTAGTGTTTCCGCATATCGCAGCACGCGACATAGCTTTGCAGACGATAAGTGTAACCGTTTCAGAGAGAAGAGCGGCCAATGTGACGATCTCGCTTTGAGTCGATTCGATAACAAATGACGAAAACGGACGGATTTCTCAGGTTTTTACTACATATGAACACTTTTCACATTCTCCCGTGCAACGCGGCTGCGAGTCCTCCGTTCATGCAAAATCTTAAGGTGCTAGGTCATGTCCAAGCCACCAAAGCCGGCTAAAAAGTGAATAATCGACAACTAAAACTTGAATTGTACTACTTCTTACTGGCTATTAATTCAACTTAGAAGCTTCTTCTGTGTTCTACTATGGTGTTTTTAGTGTTTCGACATATCGCAGCACGCGACATAGCTTTGCAGACGATAAATGTAACCGTCTCAGAGAGAAAAGCGATTATGTGACTATCTGGCTTGAAGTCGATTCCATAATAAATGACGAAAACGGACAGATTTCTCAGGTTTTTCCAACATATGAAGACTTTTCACATTCTCCCGTGCAACGCGGCTGCTACTCCTCCTTTCATGCAAAATCTTAAGGTCCTAGGTCATGTCCAAGCCACCAAAGCCGGCTAAAAAGTGAATAATCGACAACTAAAACTTGAATTGTACTACTTCTTACTGGCTATTACTTCAACTTAGAAGCTTCTTCTGTGTTCTACTATGGTGCTTTTAGTGTCTCCGCATACCGCAGCACGCGACATAGCTTTGCATACGATAAATGTAACCGTCTCAGAGAGAAAATGGTCCAATGAGACGATCTGGCTTTAAGTCGATTCGATAACAAATGACGAAAACGGACGGATTTCTCAGTTTTTTACTACATATGAACACTTTTCACATTCTCCCGTGCAACGCGGCTGCTAGTCTTCCTTTCATGCGAAATCTTAAGGTTCCACCGCATGTCCAAGCCACCAAAGCCGGCTAAAAAGTGAATAATCGACATCTAAAACTTGAATTGTACTACTTCTTACTGGCTATTACTTCAACTTAGAAGCTCCTTCTGTGTTCTACTATGGTGCTTTTAGTGTTTCGGCATATCGCAGCACGCGACATAGCGTTGCAGACGATAAAAGTAACCGTTTGAGGGAGAAGAATGGCCAATGTGATGATCTGGCTTGAAGTCAATTCGATAACAAATGAAGCAAATGGACGGATTTCTCAGGTTTTTACTACTTATGAACACTTATCACATTCTCCCATGCAACGCGGCTGCTAGTCCTCCTTTCATGCAAAACCTTAAGGTCCTAGGTCATGTCCAAGCCACCAAAGCCGGCAAAAAAGTGAATAATCGACAACTAAAACTTCAATTGTACTACTTCTTACTGGCAATTACTTCAACTTAGAAACTTCTTCTGTGTTCTAATATGGAGCATTTAGTGTCTCCGCATACCGCAGCACGCGACATAGCTTTGCAGACGATAAGTGTAACCGTTTCAGAGAGAAAAGAGACCAATGTGACGATCTGGCTTTAAGTCGATTCGATAACAAATGACGAAAACGGACGGTTTTCTCAGGTTTTTACTGCATATGAACACTTTTCACATTCTCCCATGCAACGCGGCTGCTAGTCCTCCTTTCATGCAAAATCTTATGGGCCTACGTCATGTCATAGCCACCAAAGCCGGCTAAAAAGTGAATAATCGACAACTAAAACTTCAATTGTACTACTTCTTACTAGCTATTACTTCAACTTAGAAGCTTCTTCTGGGTTCTACTATGGTGCTTTTAGTGTTTTGGCATACCGTAGCACGCGACATAGGTTTGCAGACGATAAATGAAACCGTTTGAGAGAGAAGAATGGCCAATGTGACGATCTGGATTTAAGTCGATTCGATAACAAATGACGAAAACGGACGGATTTCTTAGGTTTTTACTGCATACGAACACTTTTCACATTCTACCGTGCATCGCAGCTGCTAGTCCTCCTTTCATGCAAAATCCTAAGGTCCTAGGTCATGTCCAAGCCACCAAAGCCGGCTAAAAAGTGAATAATCGACAACTAAAACTTGAATTGTACTACTTCTTACTGGCTATTACTTCAACTTATAAGCTTCTTCTGTGTTGTACTATGGTGCTTTTAGTGTTTCCGCATTTCGCAGCACGCGACATAGCTTTGCAGAAGATAAGTGTAACCGTTTCAGAGAGAAGAGCGGCCAATGTGACGATCTGGCTTGAAGTCGATTCGATAACAAATGACGAAAGCGGACAAATATTTCTTAGGTTTTTACTGCATACGAACACTTTTCACATTCTCCCGTGCAACGCGGCTGCTAGTCCTCCTTTCATGGAAAATCTTAAGGTCCTAGGTCATGTCCAAGCCACCAGAGCCGGCTAAAAAGTGAATAATCGACAACTAAAACTTGAATTGTACTACTTCTTACTGGCTATTACTTCAACTTAGAAGCTACTTCTGTTTTCTACTATGGAGCTTTTAGTGTCTCCGCATACCGCAGCACGCGACATAGCTTTGCAGACGATAAGTGTAACCGTTTCAGAGAGAAAAGAGACCAATGTGACGATCTGGCTTTAAGTCGATTCGATAACAAATGACGAAAACGGACGGATTTCTCAGGTTTTTACTACATATGAACACTTTTCACATTGTCCCGTGCAACGCGGCTGCTAGTCCTCCTTTCATGCAAAATCTTATGGTCCTAGGTCATGTCATAGCCACCAAAGCCGGCTAAAAAGTGAATAATCGACAACTAATACTTGAATTGTACTACTTCTTACTGGCTATTACTTCAACTTAGAAGCTTCTTCTGGGTTCTACTATGGTGCTTTTAGTGTTTTGGCATACCGTAGCACGCGACATAGCTTTTCAGACGATAAATGTAACCGTCTCAGAGAGAAAAGCGGCCAATGAGACGATCTGGCTTTAAGTCGATTCGATAACAAATGACGAAAACGGACGGATTTCTCAGGTTTTTACTACATATGAACACTTTTCACATTCTCCCGTGCAACGCGGCTGCTAGTCTTCCTTTCATGCAAAATCTTAAGGTTCCACCGCATGTCCAAGCCACCAAAGCCGGCTAAAAAGTGAATAATCGACAACTAAAACTTGAATTGTACTACTTCTTACTGGCTATTACTTCAACTTAGAAGCTTCTTCTGTTTTCTACTATGGAGCTTTTAGTGTCTCCGCATACCGCAGCACGCGACATAGCTTTGCAGACGATAAGTGTAACCGTTTCAGAGAGAAAAGAGACCAATGTGACGATCTGGCTTTAAGTCGATTCGATAACAAATGACGAAAACGGACGGATTTCTCAGGTTTTTACTACATATGAACACTTTTCACATTGTCCCGTGCAACGCGGCTGCTAGTCCTCCTTTCATGCAAAATCTTATGGTCCTAGGTCATGTCATAGCCACCAAAGCCGGCTAAAAAGTGAATAATCGACAACTAATACTTGAATTGTACTACTTCTTACTGGCTATTACTTCAACTTAGAAGCTTCTTCTGTGTTCTACTATGGTGCTTTTAGTGTTTCCGCATTTCGCAGCACGCGACATAGCTTTGCAGAAGATAAGTGTAACCGTTTCAGAGAGAAGAGCGGCCAATGTGACGATCTGGCTTGAAGTCGATTCGATAACAAATGACGAAAACGTACAAATATTTCTCAGGTTTTTACTACATATGAACACTTTTCACATTCTCCCGTGCAACGCGGCTGCTAGTCGTCCTCTCATGCAAAATCTTAAGGTTCAACCTCATGTCCAAGCCACCAAAGCCGGCTAAAAAGTGAATAATCGACAACTAAAACTTGAATTGTACTACTTCTTACTGGCTATTACTTCATCTTAGAAGCTTCTTCTGTGTTCTACTATGGTGCTTTTAGTGTTTCGGCATATCGCAGCACGCCACATAGCTATGCAGACGATAAATGTAACCGTTTGAGAAAGAAGAATGGCCAATGTGACGATCTGGCTCTAAGTCGATTCGATAACAAATGACGAAAACGGACGGATTTCTCAGTTTTTTACTACATATGAACACTTTTCACATTCTCCCGTGCAACGCGGCTGCTAGTCTTCCTTTCATGCAAAATCTTAAGGTTCCACCGCATGTCCAAGCCACCAAAGCCGGCTAAAAAGTGAATAATCGACATCTAAAACTTGAATTGTACTACTTCTTACTGGCTATTACTTCAACTTAGAAGCTCCTTCTGTGTTCTACTATGGTGCTTTTAGTGCTTCGGCATATCGCAACACGCGACATAGCGTTCCAGACGATAAATGTAACCGTTTGAGGGAGAAGAATGGCCAATGTGATGATCTGGCTTGAAGTCAATTCGATAAAAAATGACGAAAATGGACGGATTTCTCAGGTTTTTACTACTTATGAACCCTTTTCACATTCTCCCATGCAACGCGGCGGCTGGTCCTCCTTTCATGCAAAACCTTAAGGTCCTAGGTCATGTCCAAGCCACCAAAGCCGGCAAAAAAGTGAATAATCGACAACTAAAACTTCAATTGTACTACTTCTTACTGGCTATTACTTCAACTGAGAAGCTTCTTCTGGGTTCTACTATGGTGCTTTTAGTGTTTTGGCATACCGTAGCACGCGACATAGCTTTGCAGACGATAAATGAAAACGTTTGAGAGAGAAGAATGGACAATGTGACGATCTGGCTTTAAGTCGATTCGATAACAAATGACGAAAACGGACGGATTTCTCAGGTTTTTACTGCATATGAACACTTTTCACATTCTACCGTGCAACGCGGCTGCTAGTCCTCCTTTCATGCTAAATCCTAAGGTCCTAGGTCATGTCCAAGCCACCAAAGCCGGCTAAAAAGTGAGTAATCGACAACTTAAACTTGAATTGTACTACTTCTTACTGGGTATTACTTCAACTTAGAAGCTTCTTCTGTGTTCTACTATGGTGCTTTTAGTGTTTCCGCATATCGCAGCACGCGACATAGCTTAGCAGACGATAAGTGTAACCGTTTCAGAGAGAAGAGCGGCCAATGTGACGATCTGGCTTTAAGTCGATTCGATAACAAATGACGAAAACGGACGGATTTCTCAGGTTTTTACTACATATGAACACTTTTCACATTCTCCCGTGCAACGCGGCTGCGAGTCCTCCTTTCATGCAAAATCTTAAGGTCCTAGGTCATGTCCAAGCCACCAAGGCCGGCTAAAAAGTGAATAATCGACAACTAAAACTTGAATTGTACTACTTCTTACTGGCTATTAATTCAACTTAGGAGCTTCTTCTGTGTTCTACTATGGTGTTTTTAGTGTTTCGACATATCGCAGCACGCGACATAGCTTTGCAGACGATAAGTGTAACCGTTTCAGAGAGAAGAGCGGCCAATGTGACGATCTGGCTTGAAGTCGATTCGATAACAAATGACGAAAACGGACAAATATTTCTCAGGTTTTTACTACATATGAACACTTTTCACATTCTCCCGTGCAACGCGGCTGCTAGTCGTCCTCTCATGCAAAATCTTAAGGTTCAACCTCATGTCCAAGCCACCAAAGCCGGCTAAAAAGTGAATAATCGACAACTAAAACTTGAATTGTACTACTTCTTACTGGCTATTACTTCAACTTAGAAGCTTCTTCTGTGTTCTACTATGGTGCTTTTAGTGTTTCGGCATATCGCAGCACGCGACATAGCTTTGCAGACGATAAATGTAACCGTTTGAGAAAGAAGAATGGCCAATGTGACGATCTGGCTTTAAGTCGATTCGATAACAAATGACGAAAACGGACGGATTTCTCAGGTTTTTACTGTATATGAACACTTTTCACATTCTACCGTGCAACGCGGCTGCTAGTCCTCCTTTCATGCTAAATCCTAAGGTCCTAGGTCATGTCCAAGCCACCAAAGATGGCTAAAAAGTGAATAATCGACAACTAAAACTTGAATTGTACTACTTCTTACTGGCTATTACTTCAACTTAGAAGCTTCTTCTGTGTTCTACTATGGTGCTTTTAGTGTTTCCGCATATCGCAGCACGCGACATAGCTTTGCAGACGATAAGTGTAACCGTTTCAGAGAGAAGAGCGGCCAATGTGACGATCTCGCTTTGAGTCGATTCGATAACAAATGACGAAAACGGACGGATTTCTTAGGTTTTTACTACATATGAACACTTTTCACATTCTCCCGTGCAACGCGGCTGCGAGTCCTCCTTTCATGCAAAATCTTAAGGTGCTAGGTCATGTCCAAGCCACCAAAGCCGGCTAAAAAGTGAATAATCGACAACTAAAACTTGAATTGTACTACTTCTTACTGGCTATTAATTCAACTTAGAAGCTTCTTCTGTGTTCTACTATGGTGTTTTTAGTGTTTCGACATATCGCAGCACGCGACATAGCTTTGCAGACGATAAATGTAACCGTCTCAGAGAGAAAAGCGATTATGTGACTATCTGGCTTGAAGTCGATTCCATAATAAATGACGAAAACGGACAGATTTCTCAGGTTTTTCCAACATATGAAGACTTTTCACATTCTCCCGTGCAACGCGGCTGCTACTACTCCTTTCATGCAAAATCTTAAGGTCCTAGGTCATGTCCAAGCCACCAAAGCCGGCTAAAAAGTGAATAATCGACAACTAAAACTTGAATTGTACTACTTCTTACTGGCTATTACTTCAACTTAGAAGCTTCTTCTGTGTTCTACTATGGTGCTTTTAGTGTCTCCGCATACCGCAGCACGCGACATAGCTTTGCATACGATAAATGTAACCGTCTCAGAGAGAAAATGGTCCAATGAGACGATCTGGCTTTAAGTCGATTCGATAACAAATGACGAAAACGGACGGATTTCTCAGTTTTTTACTACATATGAACACTTTTCACATTCTCCCGTGCAACGCGGCTGCTAGTCTTCCTTTCATGCAAAATCTTAAGGTTCCACCGCATGTCCAAGCCACCAAAGCCGGCTAAAAAGTGAATAATCGACATCTAAAACTTGAATTGTACTACTTCTTACTGGCTATTACTTCAACTTAGAAGCTCCTTCTGTGTTCTACTATGGTGCTTTTAGTGTTTCGGCATATCGCAGCACGCGACATAGCGTTCCAGACGATAAATGTAACCGTTTGAGGGAGAAGAATGGCCAATGTGATGATCTGGCTTGAAGTCAATTCGATAACAAATGACGAAAATGGACGGATTTCTCAGGTTTTTACTACTTATGAACACTTTTCACATTCTCCCATGCAACGCGGCTGCTAGTCCTCCTTTCATGCAAAACCTTAAGGTCCTAGGTCATGTCCAAGCCACCAAAGCCGGCAAAAAAGTGAATAATCGACAACTAAAACTTCAATTGTACTACTTCTTACTGGCAATTACTTCAACTTAGAAACTTCTTCTGTGTTCTAATATGGAGCATTTAGTGTCTCCGCATACCGCAGCACGCGACATAGCTTTGCAGACGATAAGTGTAACCGTTTCAGAGAGAAAAGAGACCAATGTGACGATCTGGCTTTAAGTCGATTCGATAACAAATGACGAAAACGGACGGTTTTCTCAGGTTTTTACTGCATATGAACACTTTTCACATTCTCCCATGCAACGCGGCTGCTAGTCCTCCTTTCATGCAAAATCTTATGGGCCTACGTCATGTCATAGCCACCAAAGCCGGCTAAAAAGTGAATAATCGACAACTAAAACTTCAATTGTACTACTTCTTACTGGCTATTACTTCAACTTAGAAGCTTCTTCTGGGTTCTACTATGGTGCTTTTAGTGTTTTGGCATACCGTAGCACGCGACATAGGTTTGCAGACGATAAGTGAAACCGTTTGAGAGAGAAGAATGGCCAATGTGAGGATCTGGCTTTAAGTCGATTCGATAACAAATGACGAAAACGGACGGATTTCTTAGGTTTTTACTGCATACGAACACTTTTCACATTCTACCGTGCATCGCAGCTGCTAGTCCTCCTTTCATGCAAAATCCTAAGGTCCTAGGTCATGTCCAAGCCACCAAAGCCGGCTAAAAAGTGAATAATCGACAACTAAAACTTGAATTGTACTACTTCTTACTGGCTATTACTTCAACTTATAAGCTTCTTCTGTGTTGTACTATGGTGCTTTTAGTGTTTCCGCATTTCGCAGCACGCGACATAGCTTTGCAGAAGATAAGTGTAACCGTTTCAGAGAGAAGAGCGGCCAATGTGACGATCTGGCTTGAAGTCGATTCGATAACAAATGACGAAAACGGACAAATATTTCTTAGGTTTTTACTGCATACGAACACTTTTCACATTCTCCCGTGCAACGCGGCTGCTAGTCCTCCTTTCATGGAAAATCTTAAGGTCCTAGGTCATGTCCAAGCCACCAGAGCCGGCTAAAAAGTGAATAATCGACAACTAAAACTTGAATTGTACTACTTCTTACTGGCTATTACTTCAACTTAGAAGCTTCTTCTGTTTTCTACTATGGAGCTTTTAGTGTCTCCGCATACCGCAGCACGCGACATAGCTTTGCAGACGATAAGTGTAACCGTTTCAGAGAGAAAAGAGACCAATGTGACGATCTGGCTTTAAGTCGATTCGATAACAAATGACGAAAACGGACGGATTTCTCAGGTTTTTACTACATATGAACACTTTTCACATTGTCCCGTGCAACGCGGCTGCTAGTCCTCCTTTCATGCAAAATCTTATGGTCCTAGGTCATGTCATAGCCACCAAAGCCGGCTAAAAAGTGAATAATCGACAACTAATACTTGAATTGTACTACTTCTTACTGGCTATTACTTCAACTTAGAAGCTTCTTCTGGGTTCTACTATGGTGCTTTTAGTGTTTTGGCATACCGTAGCACGCGACATAGCTTTTCAGACGATAAATGTAACCGTCTCAGAGAGAAAAGCGGCCAATGAGACGATCTGGCTTTAAGTCGATTCGATAACAAATGACGAAAACGGACGGATTTCTCAGTTTTTTACTACATATGAACACTTTTCACATTCTCCCGTGCAACGCGGCTGCTAGTCTTCCTTTCATGCAAAATCTTAAGGTTCCACCGCATTTCCAAGCCACCAAAGCCGGCTAAAAAGTGAATAATCGACATCTAAAACTTGAATTGTGCTACTTCTTACTGGCTATTACTTCAACTTAGAAGCTCCTTCTGTGTTCTACTATGGTGCTTTTAGTGTTTCGGCATATCGCAGCACGCGTCATAGCTTTCCAGACGATAAATGTAACCGTTTGAGGGAGAAGAATGGCCAATGTGACGATCTGGCTTGAAGTCAATTCGATAACAAATGACGAAAACGGACGGATTTCTCAGGTTTTTACTACATATGAACACTTTTCACATTCTCCCGTGCAACGCGGCTCCGAGTCCTCCTTTCATGCAACACCTTAAGGTCCTAGGTCATGTCCAAGCCACCAAAGCCGGCAAAAAAGTGAATAATCGACAACTAAAACTTCAATTGTACAACTTCTTACTGGCAATTACTTCAACTTAGAAACTTCTTCTGTGTTCTACTATGGAGCTTTTAGTGTCTCCGCATACCGCAGCACGCGACATAGCTTTGCAGACGATAAGTGTAACCGTTTCAGAGAGAAAAGAGACCAATGTGACGATCTGGCTTTAAGTCGATTCGATAACAAATGACGAAAACGGACGGTTTTCTCAGGTTTTTACTACATATGAACACTATTCACATTCTCCTATGCAACGCGGCTGCTAGTCCTCCTTTCATGCAAAATCTTATGGGCCTACGTCATGTCATAGCCACCAAAGCCGGCTAAAAAGTGAATAATCGACAACTAAAACTTGAATTGTACTACTTCTTACTGGCTATTACTTCAACTTAGAAGCTTCTTCTGGGTTCTACTATGGTGCTTTTAGTGTTTTGGCATTCCGTAGCACGCGACATAGCTTTGCAGACGATAAATGTAACCGTTTGAGAGAGAAGAATGGCCAATGTGACGATCTGGTTTTAAGTCGATTCGATAACAAATGACGAAAACGGACGGATTTCTTAGGTTTTTACTGCATACGAACACTTTTCACATTCTACCGTGCAACGCAGCTGCTAGTCCTCCTTTCATGCAAAATCCTAAGGTCCTAGGGCATGTCCAAGCCACCAAAGCCGGCTAAAAAGTGAATAATCGACAACTAAAACTTGAATTCTACTACTTCTTACTGGCTATTACTTCAACTTAGAAGCTTCTTCTGTGTTGTACTATGGTGCTTTTAGTGTTTCCGCATTTCGCAGCACGCGACATAGCTTTGCAGAAGATAAGTGTAACCGTTTCAGAGAGAAAAGCGGCCAATGTGACGATCTGGCTTGAAGTCGATTCGATAACAAATGACGAAAACGGACAAATATTTCTCAGGTTTTTACTACATATGAACACTTTTCACATTCTCCCGTGCAACGCGGCTGCTAGTCGTCCTCTCATGCAAAATCTTAAGGTTCAACCTCATGTCCAAGCCACCAAAGCCGGCTAAAAAGTGAATAATCGACAACTAAAACTTGAATTGTACTACTTCTTACTGGCTATTACTTCAACTTAGAAGCTCCTTCTGTGTTCTACTATGGTGCTTTTAGTGTTTCGGCATATCGCAGCACGCGACATAGCGTTCCAGACGATAAATGTAACCGTTTGAGGGAGAAGATTGCCAATGTGATGATCTGGCTTGAAGTCAATTCGATAACAAATGACCAAAATGGACGGATTTCTCAGGTTTTTACTACTTATGAACACTTTTCACATTCTCCCATGCAACGCGGCTGCTAGTCCTCCTTTCATGAAAACCTTAAGGTCCTAGGTCATGTCCAAGCCACCAAAGCCGGCAAAAAAGTGAATAATCGACAACTAAAACTTCAATTGTACTACTTCTTACTGGCAATTACTTCAACTTAGAAACTTCTTCTGTGTTCTAATATGGAGCGTTTAGTGTCTCCGCATACCGCAGCACGCGACATAGCTTTGCAGACGATAAATGAAACCGTTTGAGAGAGAAGAATGGCCAATGTGACGATCTGGCTTTAAGTCGATTCGATAACAAATGACGAAAACGGACTGATTTCTTAGGTTTTTACTGCATACGAACACTTTTCACATTCTACCGAGCAACGCAGCTGCTAGTCCTCCTTTCATGCAAAATCCTAAGGTCCTAGGTCATGTCCAAGCCACCAAAGCCGGCTAAAAAGTGAATAATCGACAACTAAAACTTGAATTGTACTACTTCTTACTGCCTATTACTTCAATTTAGAAGCTTCTTCTGTGTTCTACTATGGTGCTTTTAGTGTTTCGACATATCGCAGCATGCGACATAGCTTTGCAGACGATAAATGTAACCGTCTCAGAGAGAAAAGCGGCTAATGTGAATATCTGGCTTGAAGTCGATTCCATAACAAATGACGAAAACGGACAGATTTCTCAGGTTTTTCCAACATATGAAGACTTTTCACATTCTCCCGTGCAACGCGGCTGCTACTCCTCCTTTCATGCAAAATCTTAAGGTCCTAGGTCATGTCCAAGCCACCAAAGCCGGCTAAAAAGTGAATAATCGACAACTAAAACTTGAATTCTACTACTTCTTACTGGCTATTACTTCAACTTAGAAGCTTCAACTGTGTTCTACTATGGTGCTTTTAGTGTCTCCGCATAACGCAGCACGCGACATAGCTTTGCATACGATAAATGTAACCGTCTCAGAGAGAAAAGGGGCCATAGAGACGATCTGGCTTTAAGTCGATTCGATAACAAATGACGAAAATGGACGGATTTCTCAGTTTTTTACTACATATGAACACTTTTCACATTCTCCCGTGCAACGCGGCTGCTAGTCTTCCTTTCATGCAAAATCTTAAGGTTCCACCGCATGTCCAAGCCACCAGAGCCGGCTAAAAAGTGAATAATCGACATCTAAAATTTGAATTGTACTACTTCTTACTGGCTATTACTTCAACTTAGAAGATCCTTCTGTGTTCTACTATGGTGCTTTTAGTGTTTCGGCATATCGCAGCACGCGACATAGCGTTCCAGACGATAAATGTAACCGTTTGAGGGAGAAGAATGGCCAATGTGATGATCTGGCTTGAAGTCAATTCGATAACAAATGACGAAAATGGACGGATTTCTCAGGTGTTTACTACTTATGAACACTTTTCACATTCTCCCATGCAACGCGGCTGCTAGTCCTCCTTTCATGCAAAACCTTAAGGTCCTAGGTCATGTCCAAGCCACCAAAGCCGGCAAAAAAGTGATAATCGACAACTAAAACTTCAATTGTACTACTTCTTACTGGCAATTACTTCAACTTAGAAACTTCTTCTGTGTTCTAATATGGAGCTTTTAGTGTCTCCGCATACCGCAGCACGCGACATAGCTTTGCAGACGATAAATGAAACCGTTTGAGAGGGAAGAATGGCCAATGTGACGATCTGGCTTTAAGTCGATTCGATAACAAATGACGAAAACGGACTGATTTCTTAGGTTTTTACTGCATACGAACACTTTTCACATTCTACCGTGCAACGCAGCTGCTAGTCCTCCTTTCATGCAAAATCCTAAGGTCCTAGGTCATGTCCAAGCCACCAAAGCCGGCTAAAAAGTGAATAATCGACAACTAAAACTTGAATTGTACTACTTCTTACTGGCTATTACTTCAATTTAGAAGCTTCTTCTGTTTTCTACTATGGAGCTTTTAGTGTCTCCGCATACCGCAGCACGCGACATAGCTTTGCAGACGATAAGTGTAACCGTTTCAGAGAGAAAAGAGACCAATGTGGCGATCTGGCTTTAAGTCGATTCGATAACAAATGACGAAAACGGACGGATTTCTCAGGTTTTTACTACATATGAACACTTTTCACATTCTCCCGTGCAACGCGGCTGCGAGTCCTCCTTTCATGCAAAATCTTAAGGTCCTAGGTCATGTCCAAGCCACCAAAGCCGGCAAAAAAGTGAATTATCGACAACTAAATCTTGAATTGTACTACTTCTTACTGGCTATTACTTCAACTTAGAAGCTTCTTCTGTGTTCTACTATGGTGCTTTTAGTGTCTCCGCATACCGCAGCACGCGACATAGCTTTGCATACGATAAATGTAACCGTCTCAGAGAGAAAAGGGGCCATAGAGACGATCTGGCTTTAAGTCGATTCGATAACAAATGACGAAAACGGACGGATTTCTCAGTTTTTTACTACATATGAACACTTTTCACATTCTCCCGTGCAACGCGGCTGCTAGTCTTCCTTTCATGCAAAATCTTAAGGTTCCACCGCATGTCCAAGCCACCAAAGCCGGCTAAAAAGTGAATAATCGACATCTAAAACTTGAATTGTACTACTTCTTACTGGCTATTACTTCAACTTAGAAGCTCCTTCTGTGTTCTACTATGGTGCTTTTAGTGTTTCGGCATATCGCAGCACGCGACATAGCGTTCCAGACGATAAATGTAACCGTTTGAGGGAGAAGAATGGCCAATGTGATGATCTGGCTTGAAGTCAATTCGATAACAAATGACGAAAATGGACGGATTTCTCAGGTTTTTACTACTTATGAACACTTTTCACATTCTCCCATGCAACGCGGCTGCTAGTCCTCATTTCATGCAAAACCTTAAGGTCCTAGGTCATGTCCAAGCCACCAAAGCCGGCAAAAAAGTGAATAATCGACAACTAAAACTTCAATTGTACTACTTCTTACTGGCAATTACTTCAACTTAGAAACTTCTTCTGTGTTCTAATATGGAGCTTTTAGTGTCTCCGCATACCGCAGCACGCGACATAGCTTTGCAGACGATTAATGAAACCGTTTGAGAGAGAAGAATGGCCAATGTGACGATCTGGCTTTAAGTCGATTCGATAACAAATGACGAAAACGGACTGATTTCTTAGGTTTTTAATGCATACGAACACTTTTCACATTCTACCGTGCAACGCAGCTGCTAGTCCTCCTTTCATGCAAAATCCTAAGGTCCTAGGTCATGTCCAAGCCACCAAAGCCGGCTAAAAAGTGAATAATCGACAACTAAAACTTGAATTGTACTACTTCTTACTGGCTATTACTTCAATTTAGAAGCTTCTTCTGTTTTCTACTATGGAGCTTTTAGTGTCTCCGCATACCGCAGCACGCGACATAGCTTTGCAGACGATAAGTGTAACCGTTTCAGAGAGAAAAGAGACCAATGTGGCGATCTGGCTTTAAGTCGATTCGATAACAAATGACGAAAACGGACGGATTTCTCAGGTTTTTACTACATATGAAAACTTTTCACATTGTCCCATGCAACGCGGCTGCTAGTCCTCCTTTCATGCAAAATCTTATGGTCCTAGGTCATGTCATAGCCACCAAAGCCAGCTAAAAAAGTGAATAATCGACAACTAAAACTTGAATTGTACTACTTCTTACTGGCTATTACTTCAACTTAGAAGCTTCTTCTGTGTTCTACTATGGTGCTTTTAGTGTGTCGGCATATCGCAGCACGCGACATAGCTTTGCAGACGATAAATGTAACCGTCTCAGAGAGAAAAGGGTCCAATGAGACGATCTGGCTTTAAGTCGATTCGATAACAAATGACGAAAACGGACGGATTTCTCAGGTTTTTCCAACATATGAACACTTTTCACATTCTCCCGTGCAACGCGGCTGCTAGTCCTCCTTTCATGCAAAATGGTAAGGTCCTAGGTCATGTCCAAGCGACCAAAGCCGGCAAAAATGTGAATAATCGACAACTAAAACTTGAATTGTATAACTTCTTACTGGCTATTACTTCAACTTAGAAGCTTCTTCTGTGTTCTACTATGGTGCTTTTAGTGTCTCCGCATACCGCAGCACGCGACATAGCTTTGCAGACGATAAATGTAACCGTCTCAGAGAGAAAAGGGTCCAATGAGACGATCTGGCTTTAAGTCGATTCGATAACAAATGACGAAAACGGACGGATTTCTCAGGTTTTTCCAACATATGAACACTTTTCACATTCTCCCGTGCAACGCGGCTGCTAGTCCTCCTTTCATGCAAAATCGTAAGGTCCTCGGTCATGTCCAAGCGACCAAAGCCGGCAAAAATGTGAATAATCGACAACTAAAACTTGAATTGTATTACTTCTTACTGGCTATTACTTCAACTTAGAAGCTTCTTCTGTGTTCTACTATGGTGCTTTTAGTGTCTCCGCATACCGCAGCACGCGACAAAGCTTTGCAGACGATAAATGTAACCGTCTCAGAGAGAAAAGCGGACAATGTGACGATCTGGCTTTAAGTCGATTCGATAACAAATGACGAAAACGGACGGATTTCTCAGGTTTTTCCAACATATGAACACTTTTCACATTCTCCCGTGCAACGCGGCTGCTAGTCCTCCTTTCATGCAAAATCTTAAGGTACTATGTCATGTCCAAGCCACCAAAGCCGGCTAAAAAGTGAATAATCGACAACAAAAACTTGAATTGTACTACTTCTTACTGGCTATTACTTCAACTTAGAAGCTTCTTCTGTGTTCTACTATGGTGCTTTTAGTGTCTCCACACACCACAGCACGCGACATAGCTTTGCAGACGATAAATGTAACCGTCTCAGAGAGAAAAGCGGCCAATGTGACGATCAGGCTGTAAGTCGATTCGATAACAAATGACGGAAACGGACGGATTTCTCAGGTTTTTCCAACATATGAACACTTTTCACATTCTCCCGTGCAACGCGGCTGCTAGTCCTCCTTTCATGCAAAATCTTAAGGTACTATGTCATGTCCAAGCCACCAAAGCCGGCTAAAAAGTGAATAATCGACAACTAAAACTTCAATTGTACTACTTCTTACTGGCAATTACTTCAACTTAGAAACTTCTTCTGTGTTCTAATATGGAGCTTTTAGTGTCTCCGCATACCGCAGCACGCGACATAGCTTTGCAGACGATTAATGAAACCGTTTGAGAGAGAAGAATGGCCAATGTGACGATCTGGCTTTAAGTCGATTCGATAACAAATGACGAAAACGGACTGATTTCTTAGGTTTTTACTGCATACGAACACTTTTCACATTCTACCGTGCAACGCAGCTGCTAATCCTCCTTTCATGCAAAATCCTAAGGTCCTAGGTCATGTCCAAGCCACCAAAGCCGGCTAAAAAGTGAATAATCGACAACTAAAACTTGAATTGTACTACTTCTTACTGGCTATTACTTCAATTTAGAAGCTTCTTCTGTTTTCTACTATGGAGCTTTTAGTGTCTCCGCATACCGCAGCACGCGACATAGCTTTGCAGACGATAAGTGTAACCGTTTCAGAGAGAAAAGAGACCAATGTGGCGATCTGGCTTTAAGTCGATTCGATAACAAATGACGAAAACGGACGGATTTCTCAGGTTTTTACTACATATGAAAACTTTTCACATTGTCCCATGCAACGCGGCTGCTAGTCCTCCTTTCATGCAAAATCTTATGGTCCTAGGTCATGTCCAAGCCACCAAAGCCAGCTAAAAAAGTGAATAATCGACAACTAAAACTTGAATTGTACTACTTCTTACTGGCTATTACTTCAACTTAGAAGCTTCTTCTGTGTTCTACTATGGTGCTTTTAGTGTGTCGGCATATCGCAGCACGCGACATAGCTTTGCAGACGATAAATGTAACCGTCTCAGAGAGAAAAGGGTCCAATGAGACGATCTGGCTTTAAGTCGATTCGATAACAAATGACGAAAACGGACGGATTTCTCAGGTTTTTCCAACATATGAACACTTTTCACATTCTCCCGTGCAACGCGGCTGCTAGTCCTCCTTTCATGCAAAATGGTAAGGTCCTAGGTCATGTCCAAGCGACCAAAGCCGGCAAAAATGTGAATAATCGACAACTAAAACTTGAATTGTATAACTTCTTACTGGCTATTACTTCAACTTAGAAGCTTCTTCTGTGTTCTACTATGGTGCTTTTAGTGTCTCCGCATACCGCAGCACGCGACATAGCTTTGCAGACGATAAATGTAACCGTCTCAGAGAGAAAAGGGTCCAATGAGACGATCTGGCTTTAAGTCGATTCGATAACAAATGACGAAAACGGACGGATTTCTCAGGTTTTTCCAACATATGAACACTTTTCACATTCTCCCGTGCAACGCGGCTGCTAGTCCTCCTTTCATGCAAAATCGTAAGGTCCTCGGTCATGTCCAAGCGACCAAAGCCGGCAAAAATGTGAATAATCGACAACTAAAACTTGAATTGTATTACTTCTTACTGGCTATTACTTCAACTTAGAAGCTTCTTCTGTGTTCTAATATGGAGCTTTTAGTGTCTCCGCATACCGCAGCACGCGACATAGCTTTGCAGACGATAAATGAAACCGTTTGAGAGGGAAGAATGGCCAATGTGATGATCTGGCTTGAAGTCAATTCGATAACAAATGACGAAAATGGACGGATTTCTCAGGTTTTTACTACTTATGAACACTTTTCACATTCTCCCATGCAACGCGGCTGCTAGTCCTCATTTCATGCAAAACCTTAAGGTCCTAGGTCATGTCCAAGCCACCAAAGCCGGCAAAAAAGTGAATAATCGACAACTAAAACTTCAATTGTACTACTTCTTACTGGCAATTACTTCAACTTAGAAACTTCTTCTGTGTTCTAATATGGAGCTTTTAGTGTCTCCGCATACCGCAGCACGCGACATAGCTTTGCAGACGATTAATGAAACCGTTTGAGAGAGAAGAATGGCCAATGTGACGATCTGGCTTTAAGTCGATTCGATAACAAATGACGAAAACGGACTGATTTCTTAGGTTTTTAATGCATACGAACACTTTTCACATTCTACCGTGCAACGCAGCTGCTAGTCCTCCTTTCATGCAAAATCCTAAGGTCCTAGGTCATGTCCAAGCCACCAAAGCCGGCTAAAAAGTGAATAATCGACAACTAAAACTTGAATTGTACTACTTCTTACTGGCTATTACTTCAATTTAGAAGCTTCTTCTGTTTTCTACTATGGAGCTTTTAGTGTCTCCGCATACCGCAGCACGCGACATAGCTTTGCAGACGATAAGTGTAACCGTTTCAGAGAGAAAAGAGACCAATGTGGCGATCTGGCTTTAAGTCGATTCGATAACAAATGACGAAAACGGACGGATTTCTCAGGTTTTTACTACATATGAAAACTTTTCACATTGTCCCATGCAACGCGGCTGCTAGTCCTCCTTTCATGCAAAATCTTATGGTCCTAGGTCATGTCATAGCCACCAAAGCCAGCTAAAAAAGTGAATAATCGACAACTAAAACTTGAATTGTACTACTTCTTACTGGCTATTACTTCAACTTAGAAGCTTCTTCTGTGTTCTACTATGGTGCTTTTAGTGTGTCGGCATATCGCAGCACGCGACATAGCTTTGCAGACGATAAATGTAACCGTCTCAGAGAGAAAAGGGTCCAATGAGACGATCTGGCTTTAAGTCGATTCGATAACAAATGACGAAAACGGACGGATTTCTCAGGTTTTTCCAACATATGAACACTTTTCACATTCTCCCGTGCAACGCGGCTGCTAGTCCTCCTTTCATGCAAAATGGTAAGGTCCTAGGTCATGTCCAAGCGACCAAAGCCGGCAAAAATGTGAATAATCGACAACTAAAACTTGAATTGTATAACTTCTTACTGGCTATTACTTCAACTTAGAAGCTTCTTCTGTGTTCTACTATGGTGCTTTTAGTGTCTCCGCATACCGCAGCACGCGACATAGCTTTGCAGACGATAAATGTAACCGTCTCAGAGAGAAAAGGGTCCAATGAGACGATCTGGCTTTAAGTCGATTCGATAACAAATGACGAAAACGGACGGATTTCTCAGGTTTTTCCAACATATGAACACTTTTCACATTCTCCCGTGCAACGCGGCTGCTAGTCCTCCTTTCATGCAAAATCGTAAGGTCCTCGGTCATGTCCAAGCGACCAAAGCCGGCAAAAATGTGAATAATCGACAACTAAAACTTGAATTGTATTACTTCTTACTGGCTATTACTTCAACTTAGAAGCTTCTTCTGTGTTCTACTATGGTGCTTTTAGTGTCTCCGCATACCGCAGCACGCGACAAAGCTTTGCAGACGATAAATGTAACCGTCTCAGAGAGAAAAGCGGACAATGTGACGATCTGGCTTTAAGTCGATTCGATAACAAATGACGAAAACGGACGGATTTCTCAGGTTTTTCCAACATATGAACACTTTTCACATTCTCCCGTGCAACGCGGCTGCTAGTCCTCCTTTCATGCAAAATCTTAAGGTACTATGTCATGTCCAAGCCACCAAAGCCGGCTAAAAAGTGAATAATCGACAACAAAAACTTGAATTGTACTACTTCTTACTGGCTATTACTTCAACTTAGAAGCTTCTTCTGTGTTCTACTATGGTGCTTTTAGTGTCTCCACACACCACAGCACGCGACATAGCTTTGCAGACGATAAATGTAACCGTCTCAGAGAGAAAAGCGGCCAATGTGACGATCAGGCTGTAAGTCGATTCGATAACAAATGACGGAAACGGACGGATTTCTCAGGTTTTTCCAACATATGAACACTTTTCACATTCTCCCGTGCAACGCGGCTGCTAGTCCTCCTTTCATGCAAAATCTTAAGGTACTATGTCATGTCCAAGCCACCAAAGCCGGCTAAAAAGTGAATAATCGACAACTAAAACTTCAATTGTACTACTTCTTACTGGCAATTACTTCAACTTAGAAACTTCTTCTGTGTTCTAATATGGAGCTTTTAGTGTCTCCGCATACCGCAGCACGCGACATAGCTTTGCAGACGATTAATGAAACCGTTTGAGAGAGAAGAATGGCCAATGTGACGATCTGGCTTTAAGTCGATTCGATAACAAATGACGAAAACGGACTGATTTCTTAGGTTTTTACTGCATACGAACACTTTTCACATTCTACCGTGCAACGCAGCTGCTAATCCTCCTTTCATGCAAAATCCTAAGGTCCTAGGTCATGTCCAAGCCACCAAAGCCGGCTAAAAAGTGAATAATCGACAACTAAAACTTGAATTGTACTACTTCTTACTGGCTATTACTTCAATTTAGAAGCTTCTTCTGTTTTCTACTATGGAGCTTTTAGTGTCTCCGCATACCGCAGCACGCGACATAGCTTTGCAGACGATAAGTGTAACCGTTTCAGAGAGAAAAGAGACCAATGTGGCGATCTGGCTTTAAGTCGATTCGATAACAAATGACGAAAACGGACGGATTTCTCAGGTTTTTACTACATATGAAAACTTTTCACATTGTCCCATGCAACGCGGCTGCTAGTCCTCCTTTCATGCAAAATCTTATGGTCCTAGGTCATGTCCAAGCCACCAAAGCCAGCTAAAAAAGTGAATAATCGACAACTAAAACTTGAATTGTACTACTTCTTACTGGCTATTACTTCAACTTAGAAGCTTCTTCTGTGTTCTACTATGGTGCTTTTAGTGTGTCGGCATATCGCAGCACGCGACATAGCTTTGCAGACGATAAATGTAACCGTCTCAGAGAGAAAAGGGTCCAATGAGACGATCTGGCTTTAAGTCGATTCGATAACAAATGACGAAAACGGACGGATTTCTCAGGTTTTTCCAACATATGAACACTTTTCACATTCTCCCGTGCAACGCGGCTGCTAGTCCTCCTTTCATGCAAAATGGTAAGGTCCTAGGTCATGTCCAAGCGACCAAAGCCGGCAAAAATGTGAATAATCGACAACTAAAACTTGAATTGTATAACTTCTTACTGGCTATTACTTCAACTTAGAAGCTTCTTCTGTGTTCTACTATGGTGCTTTTAGTGTCTCCGCATACCGCAGCACGCGACATAGCTTTGCAGACGATAAATGTAACCGTCTCAGAGAGAAAAGGGTCCAATGAGACGATCTGGCTTTAAGTCGATTCGATAACAAATGACGAAAACGGACGGATTTCTCAGGTTTTTCCAACATATGAACACTTTTCACATTCTCCCGTGCAACGCGGCTGCTAGTCCTCCTTTCATGCAAAATCGTAAGGTCCTCGGTCATGTCCAAGCGACCAAAGCCGGCAAAAATGTGAATAATCGACAACTAAAACTTGAATTGTATTACTTCTTACTGGCTATTACTTCAACTTAGAAGCTTCTTCTGTGTTCTACTATGGTGCTTTTAGTGTCTCCGCATACCGCAGCACGCGACAAAGCTTTGCAGACGATAAATGTAACCGTCTCAGAGAGAAAAGCGGACAATGTGACGATCTGGCTTTAAGTCGATTCGATAACAAATGACGAAAACGGACGGATTTCTCAGGTTTTTCCAACATATGAACACTTTTCACATTCTCCCGTGCAACGCGGCTGCTAGTCCTCCTTTCATGCAAAATCTTAAGGTACTATGTCATGTCCAAGCCACCAAAGCCGGCTAAAAAGTGAATAATCGACAACAAAAACTTGAATTGTACTACTTCTTACTGGCTATTACTTCAACTTAGAAGCTTCTTCTGTGTTCTACTATGGTGCTTTTAGTGTCTCCACACACCACAGCACGCGACATAGCTTTGCAGACGATAAATGTAACCGTCTCAGAGAGAAAAGCGGCCAATGTGACGATCAGGCTGTAAGTCGATTCGATAACAAATGACGGAAACGGACGGATTTCTCAGGTTTTTACTACATATGAACACTTTTCACATTCTCACGTGCAACGCGGCTGCTAGTCCTCCTTTCATGCAAAATCTTAAGGACCTAGGTCATATCCAAGCCACCAAAGCAGGCTAAAAAGTGAATAATCGATAATTAAAACTTGAATTGTACTACATCTTACTGGCTGCTTCTTCAACTTAGAAGCTTCCTCTGTGTTCTACTATGGTGCTTTTAGTGTCTCCGCATACCGCAGCACGCGACATAGCTTTGCAGACGATAAATGTAACCGTCTCAGAGAGAAAAGGGGCCAATGAGACGATCTGGCTTTAAGTCGATTCGATAACAAATGACGAAAACGGACGGTTTTCTCAGGTTTTTACTACATATGAACACTTTTCACATTCTCCCGTGCAACGCGGCTGCTAGTCCTCCTTTCATGCAAAATCTTAAGGTCCTACGTCATGTCAAAGCCACCAAAGCCGGCTATAAAGTGAATAATCGACAACTAAAACTTGAATTGTACTACTTCTTACTGGCTATTACTTCAACTTAGAAGCTTCTTCTGTGTTCTACTATGGTGCTTCTAGTGTCTCCGCATACCGCAGCACGCGACATATCTTTGCAGACGATAAATGTAACCGTCTCAGAGAGAAAAGGGGCCAATGAGACGATCTGGCTTTAAGTCGATTCGATAACAAATGACGAAAACGGACGGATTTCTCAGGTTTTTACTACATATGAACACTTTTCACATTCTCCCGTGCAACGCGGCTGCTAGTCTTCCTTTCATGCAAAATCTTAAGGTTCCACCGCATGTCCAAGCCACCAAAGCCGGCAAAAAAGTGAATAATCGACAACTTAAACTTGAATTGTACTACTTCTAACTGGCTATTACTTCAACTTAGAAGCTCCTTCTGTGTTCTACTATGGTCCTTTTAGTGTTTCGGAATATCGCAGCACGCGACATAGCTTTGCAGACGATAAATGTAACCGTTTGAGAGAGAAGAATGGCCAATGTGACGATCTGGCTTGAAGTCAATTCGATAACAAATGACGAAAATGGACGGATTTCTCAGGTTTTTACTACTTATGAACACTTTTCAAATTCTCCCATGCAACGCGGCTGCTAGTCCTCCTTTCATGCAAAATCTTAAGGTCCTAGTTCATGTCCAAGCCACCAAAGCCGGCAAAAAAGTGAATAATCGACAACTAAAACTTGAATTGTACTACTTCTTACTGGCTATTACTTCAACTTAGAAGCTTCTTCTGTGTTCTACTATGGTGCTTTTAGTGTTTCCGCATACCGCAGCACGCAACATAGCTTTGCAGACGATAAATGTAACCGTCGCAGAGAGAAAAGCGGCCAATGTGACGATCTGGCTTTAAGTCGATTCGATAACAAATGACGAAAACGGACATATTTCTCAGGTTTTTACTACATATGAACACTTTTCACATTCTCCCGTGCAATGCGGCTGCTAGTCGTCCATTCATGCAAAATCTTAAGGTTCAAACTCATGTCCAAGCCACCAAAGCCGGCTAAAAAGTGAATAATCGATAACTAAAACTTGAATTGTATTACTTCTTACTGGCTATTACTTCAACTTAGAAGCTTCTTCTGTGTTCTACTATGGTGCTTTTAGTGTCTCCGCATACCGCAGCACGCGACATAGCTTTTCAGACGATAAATGTAACCGTCTCAGAGAGAAAAGCGGCCAATGTGACGATCTGGCATTAAGACGATTCGATAACAAATGGCGAAAACGGACAGTTTTCTCAGGTTTTTACTACATATGAACACTTTTCACATTCTACCGTGCAACGCGGCTGCTAGTCCTCCTTTCATGCAAAATCCTAAGGTCCTAGGTCATGTCAAAGCCACCAAAGCCGGCTAAAAAGTGAATAATCGACAACTAATACTTGAATTGTACTACTTCTTACTGGCTATTACTTCAACTTAGAAGCTTCTTCTGTGTTCTACTATGGTGCTTTTAGTGTCTCCGCATACCGCAGCACGCGACATAGCTTTGCAGACGATAAATGTAACCGTCTCAGAGAGAAAAGGGGCCAATGAGACGATCTGGCTTTAAGTCGATTCGATAACAAATGACGACAACGGACGGATTTCTCAGGTTTTTACTACATATGAACACTTTTCACTTTCTCCCGTGCAACGCGGCTGCTAGTCTTTCTTTCATGCAAAATCTTAAGGTTCCACCGCATGTCCAAACCACCAAAGCCGGCTAAAAAGTGAATAATCGACAACTAAAACTTGAATTGTACTACTTATTACTGGCTATTACTTCAACTTAGAAGCTTCTTCTGTGTTCTACTATGGTGCTTTTAGTGTCTCCGCATACCGCAGCACGCGACATAGCTTTTCAGACGATAAATGTAACCGTCTCAGAGAGAAAAGCGGCCAATGTGACGATCTGGCATTAAGACGATTCGATAACAAATGGCGAAAACGGACAGTTTTCTCAGGTTTTTACTACATATGAACACTTTTCACATTCTACCGTGCAACGCGGCTGCTAGTCCTCCTTTCATGCAAAATCCTAAGGTCCTAGGTCATGTCAAAGCCACCAAAGCCGGCTAAAAAGTGAATAATCGACAACTAATACTTGAATTGTACTACTTCTTACTGGCTATTACTTCAACTTAGAAGCTTCTTCTGTGTTCTACTATGGTGCTTTTAGTGTCTCCGCATACCGCAGCACGCGACATAGCTTTGCAGACGATAAATGTAACCGTCTCAGAGAGAAAAGGGGCCAATGAGACGATCTGGCTTTAAGTCGATTCGATAACAAATGACGAAAACGGACGGATTTCTCAGGTTTTTACTACATATGAGCACTTTTCACATTGTCCCGTGCAACGCGGCTGCTAGTCCTCCTTTCATGCAAAATCTTATGGTCCTAGGTCATGTCATAGCCACCAAAGCCGGCTAAAAAGTGAATAATCGACAACTAAAACTTGAATTGTACTACTTCTTACTGGCTATTACTTCAACTTAGAAGCTTCTTCTGTGTTCTACTATGGTGCTTTTAGTGTTTCGGCATATCGCAGCACGCGACATAGCTTTGCAGACGATAAATGTAACCGTTTCAGAGAGAAAAGCGGCCAATGTGACGATCTGGCTTGAAGTCGATTCGATAACAAATGACGAAAACGGACGGATTTCTCAGGTTTTTCCAACATATGAACACTTTTCACATTCTCCCGTGCAACGCGGCTGCTAGTCCTCCTTTCATGCAAAATCTTAAGGTACTATGTCATGTCCAAGCCACCAAAGCCGGCTAAAAAGTGAATAATCGACAACTAAAACTTGAATTGTATTACTTCTTACTGGCTATTACTTCAACTTAGATGCTTCTTCTGTGTTCTACTATGGTGCTTTTAGTGTCTCCGCATACCGCAGCACGCGACATAGCTTTGCAGACGATAAATGTAACCGTCTCAGAGAGAAAAGGGGCCAATGAAACGATCTGGCTTTAAGTCGATTCGATAACAAATGACGAAAACGGACGGTTTTCTCAGGTTTTTACTACATATGAACACTTTTCACATTCTCCCGTGCAACGCGGCTGCTAGTCCTCCTTTCATGCAAAATGGTAAGGTCCTAGGTCATGTCCAAGCGACCAAAGCCGGCAAAAATGTGAATAATCGACAACTAAAACTTGAATTGTATTACTTCTTACTGGCTATTACTTCAACTTAGAAGCTTCTTCTGTGTTCTACTATGGTGCTTTTAGTGTCTCCGCATACCGCAGCACGCGACATAGCTTTTCAGACGATAAATGTAACCGTCTCAGAGAGAAAAGGGTCCAATGAGACGATCTGGCTTTAAGTCGATTCGATAACAAATGACGAAAACGGACGGATTTCTCAGGTTTTTCCAACATATGAACACTTTTCACATTCTCCCGTGCAACGCGGCTGCTAGTCCTCCTTTCATGCAAAATCCTAAGGTCCTAGGTCATGTCCAAGCGACCAAAGCCGGCAAAAATGTGAATAATCGACAACTAAAACTTGAATTGTATTACTTCTTACTGGCTATTACTTCAACTTAGAAGCTTCTTCTGTGTTCTACTATGGTGCTTTTAGTGTCTCCGCATACCGCAGCACGCGACATATCTTTTCAGACGATAAATGTAACCGTCTCAGAGAGAAAAGCGGCCAATGTGACGATCTGGCTGTAAGTCGATTCGATAACAAATGACGAAAACGGACGGATTTCTCAGGTTTTTCCAACATATGAACACTTTTCACATTCTCCCGTGCAACGCGGCTGCTAGTCCTCCTTTCATGCAAAATCTTAAGGTACTATGTCATGTCCAAGCCACCAAAGCCGGCTAAAAAGTGAATAATCGACAACAAAAACTTGAATTGTACTACTTCTTACTGGCTATTACTTCAACTTAGAAGCTTCTTCTGTGTTCTACTATGGTGCTTTTAGTGTCTCCACACACCACAGCACGCGACATAGCTTTGCAGACGATAAATGTAACCGTCTCAGAGAGAAAAGCGGCCAATGTGACGATCTGGCTGTAAGTCGATTCGATAACAAATGACGGAAACAGACGGATTTCTCAGGTTTTTACTACATATGAACACTTTTCACATTCTCACGTGCAACGCGGCTGCTAGTCCTCCTTTCATGCAAAATCTTAAGGTCCTAGGTCATATCCAATCCACCAAAGCCGGCTAAAAAGTGAATAATCGATAATTAAAACTTGAATTGTACTACATCTTACTGGCTGCTTCTTCAACTTAGAAGCTTCCTCTGTGTTCTACTATGGTGCTTTTAGTGTCTCCGCATACCGCAGCACGCGACATAGCTTTGCAGACGACAAATGTAACCGTCTCAGAGAGAAAAGTGGCCAATGAGACGATCTGGCTTTAAGTCGATTCGATAACAAATGACGAAAACGGATGGTTTTCTTAGGTTTTTACTAGATATGAACACTTTTCACATTCTCCCGTGCAACGCGGCTGCTAGTCCTCCTTTCATGCAAAATGGTAAGGTCCTAGGTCATGTCCAAGCGACCAAAGCCGGCAAAAATGTGAATAATCGACAACTAAAACTTGAATTGTATTACTTCTTACTGGCTATTACTTCAACTTAGAAGCTTCTTCTGTGTTCTACTATGGTGCTTTTAGTGTCTCCGCATACCGCAGCACGCGACATAGCTTTGCAGACGATAAATGTAACCGTCTCAGAGAGAAAAGGGTCCAATGAGACGATCTGGCTTTAAGTCGATTCGATAACAAATGACGAAAACGGACGGATTTCTCAGGTTTTTCCAACATATGAACACTTTTCACATTCTCCCGTGCAACGCGGCTGCTAGTCCTCCTTTCATGCAAAATCGTAAGGTCCTAGGTCATGTCCAAGCGACCAAAGCCGGCAAAAATGTGAATAATCGACAACTAAAACTTGAATTGTATTACTTCTTACTGGCTATTACTTCAACTTAGAAGCTTCTTCTGTATTCTACTATGGTGCTTTTAGTGTCTCCGCATACCGCAGCACGCGACATAGCTTTTCAGACGATAAATGTAACCGTCTCAGAGAGAAAAGCGGCCAATGTTACGATCTGGCTGTAAGTCGATTCGATAACAAATGACGGAAACGGACGGATTTCTCAGGTTTTTACTACATATGAACACTTTTCACATTCTCACGTGCAACGCGGCTGCTAGTCCTCCTTTCATGCAAAATCTTAAGGTCCTAGGTCATATCCAAGCCACCAAAGCCGGCTAAAAAGTGAATAATCGATAATTAAAACTAGAATTGTACTACATCTTACTGGCTGCTTCTTCAACTTAGAAGCTTCCTCTGTGTTCTACTATGGTGCTTTTAGTGTCTCCGCATACCGCAGCACGCGACATAGCTTTGCAGACGATAAATGTAACCGTCTCAGAGAGAAAAGGGGCCAATGAGACGATCTGGCTTTAAGTCGATTCGATAACAAATGACGAAAACGGACGGTTTTCTCAGGTTTTTACTACATATGAACACTTTTCACATTCTCCCGTGCAACGCGGCTGCTAGTCCTCCTTTCGTGCAAAATGGTAAGGTCCTAGGTCATGTCCAAGCGACCAAAGCCGGCAAAATTGTGAATAATCGACAACTAAAACTCTAATTGTATTACTTCTTACTGGCTATTACTTCAACTTAGAAGCTTCTTCTGTGTTCTACTATGGTGCTTTTAGTGTCTCCGCATACCGCAGCACGCGACATAGCGTTGCAGACGATAAATGTAACCGTCTCAGAGAGAAAAGCGGCCAATGTGACGATCTGGCTTTAAGTCGATTCGATAACAAATGACGAAAACGGACGGATTTCTCAGGTTTTTACTACATATGAACACTTTTCACATTCACCCGTGCAACGCGGCTGCAAGTCCTCCTTTCATGGAAAATCTTAAGGTCCTAGGTCATGTCCAAGCCACCAAAGCCGGCTAAAAAGTGAATAATCGACAACTAAAACTTGAATTGTACTACTTCTTACTGGCTGTTTCTTCAACTTAGATGCTTCTTCTGTGTTCTACTATGGTGCTTTTAGTGTTTCCGCATACCGCAGCACGCGGCATAGCTTTGCAGACGATAAATGTAACCGTTTCAGGGAGAAAAGCGGCCAATGTGACGATCTGGCTTTAAGTCGATTCGATAACAAATGACGAAAGCGGACGGATTTCTCAGGTTTTTACTACATATGAACACTTTTCACATTCTCCCGTGCAACGCGGCTGCCAGTTCTCCTTTCATGCAAAATCTTAACGTCCTAGGTAATGTCCAATCCACCAAAGCCGGCTAAAAAGTGAATAATCGACAACTAAAACTTGAATTGTACTACTTCTTACTGGCTATTGCTTTAACTTAGAAGCTTCTTCTGTGTTCTACTATGGTGCTTCTAGTGTCTCCGCATACCGCAGCACGTGGCATAGCTTTGCAGACGATAAATGAAACCGTCTCAGAGAGAAAAGCGGCCAATCTGACGATATGGCTTTAAGTCGATTCGATAACAAATGACGAAAACGGACGGATTTCTCAGGTTTTTACTACATATGAACACATTTCACATTCTTCCGTGCAACGCGGCTGCTAGTCCTCCTTTCATGCAAAATCTTATGGTCCTAGGTCATGTCCAAGCCACCAAAGCCGGCTAAAAAGTGAATAATCGACAACAAAAACTTGAATTGTACTACTTCTTACTGGCTATTACTTCAACTTAGAAGCTTCTTCTGTGTTCTACTAAGGTGCTTTTTGTGTTTCCGCATTCAGCAGTACGCGACATAGCTTTGCAGACGATAAATGTAACCGTTTCAGAGAGTAGAGCGGCCAATGTGACGATCTGGCCTTAAGTCGATTCGATAACAAATGACGAAAACGGACGGATTTCTCAGGTTTTTCCAACATATGAACACTTTTCACATTCTCCCGTGCAACGCGGCTGCTAGTCGTCCTTTCATGCAAAATCTTAAGGTTCAACCTCATGTCCAAGCAACCAAAGCCGGCTAAAAAGTGAATAATCGACAACTGAAACTTGAATTGTACTACTTCTTACTGGCTATTACTTCAACTTAGAAGCTTCTTCTGTGTTCTACTATGGTGCTTTTAGAGTCTCCGCATACCGCAGCACGCGACATAGCTTTGCAGACGATAAATGTAACCGTCTCAGAGACAAAAGGGGCCAATGAGACGATCTGGCTTTAAGTCGATTCGATAACAAATGACGAAAACGGACGGTTTTCCCAGGTTTTTACTACATATGAACACTTTTCACATTCTCCCGTGCAACGCGGCTCCTTTCATGCAAAATCGTAAGGTCCTAGGTCATGTCCAAGCGACCAAAGCCGGCAAAAATGTGAATAATCGACAACTAAAACTTGAATTGTATTACTTCTTACTGGCTATTACTTCAACTTAGAAGCTTCTTCTGTGTTCTACTATGGTGCTTTTAGTGTCTCCACACACCACAGCACGCGACATAGCTTTGCAGACGATAAATGTAACCGTCTCAGAGAGAATAGCGGCCAATGTTACGATCTGGCTGTAAGTCGATTCGATAACAAACGACGGAAACGGACGGATTTCTCAGGTTTTTACTACATATGAACACTTTTCACATTCTCACGTGCAACGCGGCTGCTAGTCCTCCTTTCATGCAAAATCTTAAGGTCCTAGGTCATATCCAAGCCACCAAAGCCGGCTAAAAAGTGAATAATCGATAATTAAAACTAGAATTGTACTACATCTTACTGGCTGCTTCTTCAACTTAGAAGCTTCCTCTGTGTTCTACTATGGTGCTTTTAGTGTCTCCGCATACCGCAGCACGCGACATAGCTTTGCAGACGATAAATGTAACCGTCTCAGAGAGAAAAGGGGCCAATGAGACGATCTGGCTTTAAGTCGATTCGATAACAAATGACGAAAACGGACGGTTTTCTCAGGTTTTTACTACATATGAACACTTTTCACATTCTCCCGTGCAACGCGGCTGCTAGTCCTCCTTTCGTGCAAAATGGTAAGGTCCTAGGTCATGTCCAAGCGACCAAAGCCGGCAAAAATGTGAATAATCGACAACTAAAACTTGAATTGTATTACTTCTTACTGGCTATTACTTCAACTTAGAAGCTTCTTCTGTGTTCTACTATGGTGCTTTTAGTGTCTCCGCATACCGCAGCACGCGACATAGCGTTGCAGACGATAAATGTAACCGTCTCAGAGAGAAAAGGGTCCAATGAGACGATCTGGCTTTAAGTCGATTCGATAACAAATGACGAAAACGGACGGATTTCTCAGGTTTTTCCAACATATGAACACTTTTCACATTCTCCCGTGCAACGCGGCTGCTAGTCCTCCTTTCATGCAAAATCGTAAGGTCCTAGGTCATGTCCAAGCGACCAAAGCCGGCAAAAATGTGAATAATCGACAACTAAAACTTGAATTGTATTACTTCTTACTGGCTATTACTTCAACTTAGAAGCTTCTTCTGTGTTCTACTATGGTGCTTTTAGTGTCTCCGCATACCGCAGCACGCGACATAGCTTTTCAGACGATAAATGTAACCGTCTCAGAGAGAAAAGCGGCCAATGTGACGATCTGTCTTTAAGTCGATTCGATAACAAATGACGAAAACGGACGGATTTCTCAGGTTTTTACTACATATGAACACTTTTCACATTCTCCCGTGCAACGCGGCTGCAAGTCCTCCTTTCATGGAAAATCTTAAGGTCCTAGGTCATGTCCAAGCCACCAAAGCCGGCTAAAAAGTGAATAATCGACAACTAAAACTTGAATTGTACTACTTCTTACTGGCTGTTTCTTCAACTTAGATGCTTCTTCTGTGTTCTACTATGGTGCTTTTAGTGTTTCCGCATACCGCAGCACGCGGCATAGCTTTGCAGACGATAAATGTAACCGTTTCAGGGAGAAAAGCGGCCAATGTGACGATCTGGCTTTAAGTCGATTCGATAACAAATGACGAAAGCGGACGGATTTCTCAGGTTTTTACTACATACGAACACTTTTCACATTCTCCCGTGCAACGCGGCTGCCAGTTCTCCTTTCATGCAAAATCTTAACGTCCTAGGTAATGTCCAATCCACAAAACCCGGCTAAAAAGTGAATAATCGACAACTAAAACTTGAATTGTACTACTTCTTACTGGCTATTGCTTTAACTTAGAAGCTTCTTCTGTGTTCTACTATGGTGCTTCTAGTGTCTCCGCATTCCGCAGCACGTGGCATAGCTTTGCAGACGATAAATGAAACCGTCTCAGAGAGAAAAGCGGCCAATCTGACGATATGGCTTTAAGTCGATTCGATAACAAATGACGAAAACGGACGGATTTCTCAGGTTTTTACTACATATGAACACATTTCACATTCTTCCGTGCAACGCGGCTGCTAGTTCTCCTTTCATGCAAAATCTTATGGTCCTAGGTCATGTCCAAGCCACCAAAGCCGGCTAAAAAGTGAATAATCGACAACAAAAACTTGAATTGTACTACTTCTTACTGGCTATTACTTCAACTTAGAAGCTTCTTCTGTGTTCTACTAAGGTGCTTTTTGTGTTTCCGCATTCAGCAGCACGCGACATAGCTTTGCAGACGATAAATGTAACCGTTTCAGAGAGTAGAGCGGCCAATGTGACGATCTGGCCTTAAGTCGATTCGATAACAAATGACGAAAACGGACGGATTTCTCAGGTTTTTCCAACATATGAACACTTTTCACATTCTCCCGTGCAACGCGGCTGCTAGTCGTCCTTTCATGCAAAATCTTAAGGTTCAACCTCATGTCCAAGCAACCAAAGCCGGCTAAAAAGTGAATAATCGACAACTGAAACTTGAATTGTACTACTTCTTACTGGCTATTACTTCAACTTAGAAGCTTCTTCTGTGTTCTACTATGGTGCTTTTAGAGTCTCCGCATACCGCAGCACGCGACATAGCTTTGCAGACGATAAATGTAACCGTCTCAGAGACAAAAGGGGCCAATGAGACGATCTGGCTTTAAGTCGATTCGATAACAAATGACGAAAACGGACGGTTTTCCCAGGTTTTTACTACATATGAACACTTTTCACATTCTCCCGTGCAACGCGGCTCCTTTCATGCAAAATCGTAAGGTCCTAGGTCATGTCCAAGCGACCAAAGCCGGCAAAAATGTGAATAATCGACAACTAAAACTTGAATTGTATTACTTCTTACTGGCTATTACTTCAACTTAGAAGCTTCTTCTGTGTTCTACTATGGTGCTTTTAGTGACTTCGCATACCGCAGCACGCGACATATCTTTTCAGACGATAAATGTAGCCGTCTCAGAGAGAAAAGGGGCCAATGAGACGATCTGGCTTTAAGTCGATTCGATAACAAATGACGAAAACGGACGGTTTTCTCAGGTTTTTACTACATATGAACACTTTTCACATTCTCCCGTGCAACGCGGCTGCTAGTCCTCCTTTCATGCAAAATCGTAAGGTCCTAGGTCATGTCCAAGCGACCAAAGCCGGCAAAAATGTGAATAATCGACAACTAAAACTTGAATTGTATTACTTCTTACTGGCTATTACTTCAACTTAGAAGCTTCTTCTGTGTTCTACTATGGTGCTTTTAGTGTCTCCGCATACCGCAGCACGCGAGATAGCTTTGCAGACGATAAATGTAACCGTCTCAGAGAGAAAAGCGGCCAATGTGACGATCTGGCTTTAAGTCGATTCGATAACAAATGACGAAAACGGACGGATTTCTCAGGTTTTTCCAACATATGAACACTTTTCACATTCTCCCGTGCAACGCGGGTGCTAGTCGTCCTTTCATGCAAAATCTAAAGGTTCAACCTCATGTCCAAGCCACCAAAGCCGGCTAAAAAGTGAATAATCGACAACTAAAACTTGAATTGTACTACTTCTTACTGGCTATTACTTCAACTTAGAAGCTTCTTCAGTGTACTACTATGGTGCTTTTAGTGTTTCCTCATATCGCAGCACGCGACATAGCTTTGCAGACGATAAATGTAACCGATTCAGAGAGAAGAGCGGCCAATGTGACGATCTGGCATTAAGACGATTCGATAACAAATGGCAAAAACGGACGGCTTTCTCAGGTTTTTACTACATATGAACTCTTTTCACATTCTCCCGTGCAACGCGGCTGCTAGTCCTCCTTTCATGCAAAATCTTAAGGTCCTAGGTCATGTCCAAGCGACCAAAGCCGGCAAAAATGTGAATAATCGACAACTAAAACTTGAATTGTATTACTTCTTACTGGCTATTACTTCAACTTAGAAGCTTCTTCTGTGTTCTACTATGGTGCTTTTAGTGTCTCCGCATACCGCAGCACGCGACATAGCTTTGCAGACGATAAATGTAACCGTCTCAGAGAGAAAAGGGTCCAATGAGACGTTCTGGCTTTAAGTCTATTCGATAACAAATGACGAAAACGGACGGATTTCTCAGGTTTTTCCAACATATGAACACTTTTCACATTCTCCCGTGCAACGCGGCTGCAAGTCCTCCTTTCATGGAAAATCTCAAGGTCCTAGGTCATGTCCAAGCCACCAAAGCCGGCTAAAAAGTGAATAATCGACAACTAAAACTTGAATTGTAC
Organism: Schistocerca gregaria; assembly: GCF_023897955.1. Taxonomy (NCBI): domain Eukaryota; kingdom Metazoa; phylum Arthropoda; class Insecta; order Orthoptera; family Acrididae; genus Schistocerca; species Schistocerca gregaria. The sequence goes on from NC_064929.1 coordinate 174,486,745, forward strand.
TACTTCTTACTGGCTGTTTCTTCAACTTAGAAGCTTCTTCTGTGTTCTACTATGGTGCTTTTAGTGTTTCCGCATACCGCAGCACGCGGCATAGCTTTGCAGACGATAAATGTAACCGTTTCAGAGAGAAAAGCGGCCAATGTGACGATCTGGCTTGAAGTCGATTCGATAACAAATGACGAAAACGGACGGATTTCTCAGGTTTTTCCAACATATGAACACTTTTCACATTCTCCCGTGCAACGCGGCTGCTAGTCCTCCTTTCATGCAAAATCTTAAGGTACTATGTCATGTCCAAGCCACCAAAGCCGGCTAAAAAGTGAATAATCGACAACTAAAACTTGAATTGTACTACTTCTTACTGGCTATTACTTCAACTTAGAAGCTTCTTCTGTGTTCTACTATGGTGCTTTTAGTGTCTCCGCATACCGCAGCACGCGACATAGCTTTGCAGACGATAAATGTAGCCGTCTCAGAGAGAAAAGGGGCCAATGAGACGATCTGGCTTTAAGTCGATTCGATAACAAATGACGAAAACGGACGGTTCTCTCAGGTTTTGACTACATATGAACACTTTTCACATTCTCCCGTGCAACGCGGCTGCTAGTCCTCCTTTCATGCAAAATCGTAAGGTCCTAGGTCATGTCCAAGCGACCAAAGCCGCCAAAAATGTGAATAATCGACAACTAAAACTTGAATTGTATTACTTCTTACTGGCTATTACTTCAACTTAGAAGCTTCTTCTGTGTTCTACTATGGTGCTTTTAGTGTCTCCGCATACCGCAGCACGCGACATAACTTTGCAGACGATAAATGTAACCGTCTCAGAGAGAAAAGCGGCCAATGTGACGATCTGGCTTTAAGTCGATTCGATAACAAATGACGAAAACGGATGGATTTCTCAGGTTTTTCCAACATATGAACACTTTTCACATTCTCCCGTGCAACGCGGCTGCTAGTCCTCCTTTCATGCAAAATCTTAAGGTCCTAGGTCATGTCCAAGCGACCAAACCCGGCAAAAATGTGAATAATCGACAACTAAAACTTGAATTGTATTACTTCTTACTGGCTATTACTTCAACTTAGAAGCTTCTTCTGTGTTCTACTATGGTGCTTTTAGTGTCTCCGCATACCGCAGCACGCGACATAGCTTTGCAGACGATAAATGTAACCGTTTGAGAGAGATGAATGGCCAATGTGACGATCTAGCTTTAAGTCGATTCGATAACAAATGACGAAAACGGACGGATTTCTCAGGTTTTCACTGCATATGAACACTTTTCACATTCTACCGTGCAACGCGGCTGCTAGTCCTCCTTTCATGCAAAATCTTAAGGTTCAACCTCATGTCCAAGCCACCAAAGCCGGCTAAAAAGTGAATAATCGACAACTACATTTTGAATTGTACTACATCTTACTGGCTATTACTTCAACGTAGAAGCTTCTTCTGTGTTCTACTATGGTGCTTTTAGTGTCTCCGCATACCGCAGCACGCGACATAGCTTTGCAGACGATAAATGTAACCGTCTCAGAGAGAAAAGGGTCCAATGAGACGTTCTGGCTTTAAGTCTATTCGATAACAAATGACGAAAACGGACGGATTTCTCAGGTTTTTCCAACATATGAACACTTTTCACATTCTCCCGTGCAACGCGGCTGCAAGTCCTCCTTTCATGGAAAATCTCAAGGTCCTAGGTCATGTCCAAGCCACCAAAGCCGGCTAAAAAGTGAATAATCGACAACTAAAACTTGAATTGTACTACTTCTTACTGGCTGTTTCTTCAACTTAGAAGCTTCTTCTGTGTTCTACTATGGTGCTTTTAGTGTTTCCGCATACCGCAGCACGCGGCATAGCTTTGCAGACGATAAATGTAACCGTTTCAGAGAGAAAAGCGGCCAATGTGACGATCTGGCTTGAAGTCGATTCGATAACAAATGACGAAAACGGACGGATTTCTCAGGTTTTTCCAACATATGAACACTTTTCACATTCTCCCGTGCAACGCGGCTGCTAGTCCTCCTTTCATGCAAAATCTTAAGGTACTATGTCATGTCCAAGCCACCAAAGCCGGCTAAAAAGTGAATAATCGACAACTAAAACTTGAATTGTACTACTTCTTACTGGCTATTACTTCAACTTAGAAGCTTCTTCTGTGTTCTACTATGGTGCTTTTAGTGTCTCCGCATACCGCAGCACGCGACATAGCTTTGCAGACGATAAATGTAGCCGTCTCAGAGAGAAAAGGGGCCAATGAGACGATCTGGCTTTAAGTCGATTCGATAACAAATGACGAAAACGGACGGTTCTCTCAGGTTTTGACTACATATGAACACTTTTCACATTCTCCCGTGCAACGCGGCTGCTAGTCCTCCTTTCATGCAAAATCGTAAGGTCCTAGGTCATGTCCAAGCGACCAAAGCCGCCAAAAATGTGAATAATCGACAACTAAAACTTGAATTGTATTACTTCTTACTGGCTATTACTTCAACTTAGAAGCTTCTTCTGTGTTCTACTATGGTGCTTTTAGTGTCTCCGCATACCGCAGCACGCGACATAACTTTGCAGACGATAAATGTAACCGTCTCAGAGAGAAAAGCGGCCAATGTGACGATCTGGCTTTAAGTCGATTCGATAACAAATGACGAAAACGGATGGATTTCTCAGGTTTTTCCAACATATGAACACTTTTCACATTCTCCCGTGCAACGCGGCTGCTAGTCCTCCTTTCATGCAAAATCTTAAGGTCCTAGGTCATGTCCAAGCGACCAAAGCCGGCAAAAATGTGAATAATCGACAACTAAAACTTGAATTGTATTACTTCTTACTGGCTATTACTTCAACTTAGAAGCTTCTTCTGTGTTCTACTATGGTGCTTTTAGTGTCTCCGCATACCGCAGCACGCGACATAGCTTTGCAGACGATAAATGTAACCGTCTCGGAGAGGAAAGCGGCCAATGTGACGATCTGGCTTGAAGTCGATTCGATAACAAATGACGAAAACCGACGGATTTCTCAGGTTTTTCCAACATATGAACACTTTTCACATTCTCCCGTGCAACGCGGCTGCTAGTCCTCCTTTCATGCAAAATCTTAAGGTCCTAGGTCATGTCCAAGCGACCAAAGCCGGCAAAAATGTGAATAATCGACAACTAAAACTTGAATTGTATTATTTCTTACTGGCTATTACTTCAACTTAGAAGCTTCTTCTGTGTTCTACTATGGTGCTTTTAGTGTCTCCGCATACCGCAGCACGCGACATAGCTTTGCAGACGATAAATGTAACCGTCTCAGAGAGAAAAGCGGACAATGTGACGATCTGGCTTTAAGTCGATTCGATAACAAATGACGAAAACGGACGGATTTCTCAGGTTTTTCCAACATATGAACACTTTTCACATTCTCCCGTGCAACGCGGCTGCTAGTCGTCCTTTCATGCAAAATCTAAAGGTTCAACCTCATGTCCAAGCCACCAAAGCCGGCTAAAAAGTGAATAATCGACAACTAAAACTTGAATTGTACTACTTCTTACTGGCTATTACTTCAACTTAGAAGCTTCTTCAGTGTTCTACTATGGTGCTTTTAGTGTTTCCTCATATCGCAGCACGCGACATAGCTTTGCAGACGATAAATGTAACCGTTTCAGAGAGAAGAGCGGCCAATGTGACGATCTGGCATTAAGACGATTCGATAACAAATGGCGAAAACGGACGGTTTTCTCAGGTTTTTACTACATATGAACACTTTTCACATTCTCCCGTGCAATGCGGCTGCTAGTCCTCCTTTCATGCAAAATCTTAAGGTCCTAGGTCATGTCCAAGCGACCAAAGCCGGCACAAATGTGAATAATCGACAACTAAAACTTGAATTGTATTACTTCTTACTGGCTATTACTTCAACTTAGAAGCTTCTTCTGTGTTCTACTATGGTGCTTTTAGTGTCTCCGCATACCGCAGCACGCGACATAGCTTTGCAGACGATAAATGTAACCGTCTCAGAGAGAAAAGCGGCCAATGTGACGATCTGGCTTGAAGTCGATTCGATAACAAATGACGAAAACGGACGGATTTCTCAGGTTTTTCCAACATATGAACACTTTTCACATTCTCCCGTGCAACGCGGCTTCTAGTCCTCCTTTCATGCAAAATCTTAAGGTCCTAGGTCATGTCAAAGCCACCAAAGCCGGCTAAAAAGTGAATAATCGACAACTAAACCTTGAATTGTACTACTTCTTACTGGCTATTACTTCAACTTAGAAGCTTCTTCTGTGTTCTACTATGGTGCTTTTAGTGTCTCCGCATACCGCAGCACGCGTCATAGCTTTGCAGACGATAAATGTAACCGTCTCAGAGAGAAAAGGATCCAATGAGACGATCTGGCTTTAAGTCGATTCGATAACAAATGACGAAAACGGACGGATTTCTCAGGTTTTTACTACATATGAACACTTTTCACATTCTCCCATGCAACGCGGCTGCTAGTCCTCCTTTCATTCAAAATCTTAAGGTCTTAGTTCATGTCCAAGCCACCAAAGCCGGCAAAAAAGTGAATAATCGACAACTAAAACTTCAATTGTACTACTTCTTACTGGCTATTACTTCAACTTAGAAGCTTCTTCTGTGTTCTACCATGGTGCTTTTAGTGTTTCCGCATACCGCAGCACGCGACATTGCTTTGTAGACGATAAATGTAACCGTTTCAGAGAGAAGAGCGGCCAATGTGACGATCTGGCTTTAAGACGATTCGATAACAAATGGCGAAAACGGACGGATTTCTCAGGTTTTTACTACATATGAACACCTTTCACATTCTCCCGTGCAACGCGGCTGCTAGTCCTCCTTTCATGGAAAATCTTAAGGTCCTAGGTCATGTCCAAGCCACCAAAGCCGGCTAAAAAGTGAATAATCGACAACTAAAACTTGAATTGTACTACTTCTTACTGGCTATTACTTCAACTTAGAAGCTTCTTCTGTTTTCTACTATGGAGCTTTTAGTGTCTCCGCATACCGCAGCACGCGACATAGCTTTGCAGACGATAAGTGTAACCGTTTCAGAGAGAAAAGAGACCCATGTGACGATCTGGCTTTAAGTCGATTCGATAACAAATGACGAAAACGGACGGATTTCTCAGGTTTTTACTACATATGAACACTTTTCACATTGTCCCGTGCAACGCGGCTGCTAGTCCTCCTTTCATGCAAAATCTTATGGTCCTAGGTCATGTCATAGCCACCAAAGCCGGCTAAAAAGTGAATAATCGACAACTAATACTTGAATTGTACTACTTCTTACTGGCTATTACTTCAACTTAGAAGCTTCTTCTGGGTTCTACTATGGTGCTTTTAGTGTTTTGGCATACCGTAGCACGCGACATAACTTTGCAGACGATAAATGTAACCGTTTGAGAGAGAAGAATGGCCAATGTGACGATCTGGCTTTAAGTCGATTCGATAACAAATGACGAAAACGGACGGATTTCTCAGGTTTTTACTGCATATGAACACTTTTCACATTCTCCCGTGCAACGCGGCTGCTAGTCCTCCTTTCATGCAAAATCTTAAGGTACTATGTCATGTCCAAGCCACCAAAACCGGCTAAAAAGTGAATAATCGACAACTAAAACTTGAATTGTACTACTTCTTACTGGCTATTACTTCAACTTAGAAGCTTCTTCTGTGTTCTACTATGGTGCTTTTAGTGTCTCCGCATACCGCAGCACGCGACATAGCTTTGCAGACGATAAATGTAGCCGTCTCAGAGAGAAAAGGGGCCAATGAGACGATCTGGCTTTAAGTCGATTCGATAACAAATGACGAAAACGGACGGTTCTCTCAGGTTTTGACTACATATGAACACTTTTCACATTCTCCCGTGCAACGCGGCTGCTAGTCCTCCTTTCATGCAAAATCGTAAGGTCCTAGGTCATGTCCAAGCGACCAAAGCCGCCAAAAATGTGAATAATCGACAACTAAAACTTGAATTGTATTACTTCTTACTGGCTATTACTTCAACTTAGAAGCTTCTTCTGTGTTCTACTATGGTGCTTTTAGTGTCTCCGCATACCGCAGCACGCGACATAACTTTGCAGACGATAAATGTAACCGCCTCAGAGAGAAAAGCGGCCAATGTGACGATCTGGCTTTAAGTCGATTCGATAACAAATGACGAAAACGGATGGATTTCTCAGGTTTTTCCAACATATGAACACTTTTCACATTCTCCCGTGCAACGCGGCTGCTAGTCCTCCTTTCATGCAAAATCTTAAGGTCCTAGGTCATGTCCAAGCGACCAAACCCGGCAAAAATGTGAATAATCGACAACTAAAACTTGAATTGTATTACTTCTTACTGGCTATTACTTCAACTTAGAAGCTTCTTCTGTGTTCTACTATGGTGCTTTTAGTGTCTCCGCATACCGCAGCACGCGACATAGCTTTGCAGACGATAAATGTAACCGTTTGAGAGAGATGAATGGCCAATGTGACGATCTAGCTTTAAGTCGATTCGATAACAAATGACGAAAACGGACGGATTTCTCAGGTTTTCACTGCATATGAACACTTTTCACATTCTACCGTGCAACACGGCTGCTAGTCCTCCTTTCATGCAAAATCTTAAGGTTCAACCTCATGTCCAAGCCACCAAAGCCGGCTAAAAAGTGAATAATCGACAACTACAACTTGAATTGTACTACTTCTTACTGGCTATTACTTCAACTTAGAAGCTTCTTCTGTGTTCTACTATGGTGCTTTTAGTGTCTCCGCATACCGCAGCACGCGACATAGCTTTGCAGACGATAAATGTAACCGTCTCAGAGACAAAAGGGGCCAATGAGACGATCTGTCTTTAAGTCGATTCGATAACAAATGACGAAAACGGACAGTTTTCTCAGGTTTTTACTACATATGAACACTTTTCACATTCTCCCGTGCAACGCGGCTGCTAGTCCTCCTTTCATGCAAAATCGTAAGGTCCTAGGTCATGTCCAAGCGACCAAAGCCGGCAAAAATGTGAATAATCGACAACTAAAACTTGAATTGTATTACTTCTTACTGGCTATTACTTCAACTTAGAAGCTTCTTCTGTGTTCTACTATGGTGCTTTTAGTGTCTCCGCATACCGCAGCACGCGACATAGCTTTGCAGACGATAAATGTAACCGTCTCAGAGAGGAAAGCGGCCAATGTGACGATCTGGCTTGAAGTCGATTCGATAACAAATGACGAAAACCGACGGATTTCTCAGGTTTTTCCAACATATGAACACTTTTCACATTCTCCCGTGCAACGCGGCTGCTAGTCCTCCTTTCATGCAAAATCGTAAGGTCCTAGGTCATGTCCAAGCGACCAAAGCCGGCAAAAATGTGAATAATCGACAACTAAAACTTGAATTGTATTATTTCTTACTGGCTATTACTTCAACTTAGAAGCTTCTTCTGTGTTCTACTATGGTGCTTTTAGTGTCTCCGCATACCGCAGCACGCGACATAGCTTTGCAGACGATAAATGTAACCGTCTCAGAGAGAAAAGCGGACAATGTGACGATCTGGCTTGAAGTCGATTCGATAACAAATGACGAAAACGGACGGATTTCTCAGGTTTTTCCAACATATGAACACTTTTCACATTCTCCCGTGCAACGCGGCTGCTAGTCGTCCTTTCATGCAAAATCTAAAGGTTCAACCTCATGTCCAAGCCACCAAAGCCGGCTAAAAAGTGAATAATCGACAACTAAAACTTGAATTGTACTACTTCTTACTGGCTATTACTTCAACTTAGAAGCTTCTTCAGTGTTCTACTATGGTGCTTTTAGTGTTTCCTCATATCGCAGCACGCGACATAGCTTTGCAGACGATAAATGTAACCGTTTCAGAGAGAAGAGCGGCCAATGTGACGATCTGGCATTAAGACGATTCGATAACAAATTGCGAAAACGGACGGTTTTCTCGGGTTTTTACTACATATGAACACTTTTCACATTCTCCCGTGCAACGCGGCTGCTAGTCCTCCTTTCATGCAAAATCTTAAGGTCCTAGGTCATGTCCAAGCGACCAAAGCCGGCACAAATGTGAATAATCGACAACTAAAACTTGAATTGTATTACTTCTTACTGGCTATTACTTCAACTTAGAAGCTTCTTCTGTGTTCTACTATGGTGCTTTTAGTGTCTCCGCATACCGCAGCACGCGACATAGCTTTGCAGACGATAAATGTAACCGTCTCAGAGAGAAAAGCGGCCAATGTGACGATCTGGCTTGAAGTCGATTCGATAACAAATGACGAAAACGGACGGATTTCTCAGGTTTTTCCAACATTTGAACACTTTTCACATTCTCCCGTGCAACGCGGCTTCTAGTCCTCCTTTCATGCAAAATCTTAAGGTCCTAGGTCATGTCAAAGCCACCAAAGCCGGCTAAAAAGTGAATAATCGACAACTAAACCTTGAATTGTACTACTTCTTACTGGCTATTACTTCAACTTAGAAGCTTCTTCTGTGTTCTACTATGGTGCTTTTAGTGTCTCCGCATACCGCAGCACGCGTCATAGCTTTGCAGACGATAAATGTAACCGTCTCAGAGAGAAAAGGATCCAATGAGTCGATCTGGCTTTAAGTCGATTCGATAACAAATGACGAAAACGGACGGATTTCTCAGGTTTTTACTACATATGAACACTTTTCACATTCTCCCATGCAACGCGGCTGCTAGTCCTCCTTTCATTCAAAATCTTAAGGTCTTAGTTCATGTCCAAGCCACCAAAGCCGGCAAAAAGGTGAATAATCGACAACTAAAACTTCAATTGTACTACTTCTTACTGGCTATTACTTCAACTTAGAAGCTTCTTCTGTGTTCTACCATGGTGCTTTTAGTGTTTCCGCATACCGCAGCACGCGACATTGCTTTGTAGACGATAAATGTAACCGTTTCAGAGAGAAGAGCGGCCAATGTGACGATCTGGCTTTAAGACGATTCGATAACAAATGGCGAAAACGGACGGATTTCTCAGGTTTTTACTACATATGAACACCTTTCACATTCTCCCGTGCAACGCGGCTGCTAGTCCTCCTTTCATGGAAAATCTAAAGGTCCTAGGTCATGTCCAAGCCACCAAAGCCGGCTAAAAAGTGAATAATCGACAACTAAAACTTGAATTGTACTACTTCTTACTGGCTATTACTTCAACTTAGAAGCTTCTTCTGTTTTCTACTATGGAGCTTTTAGTGTCTCCGCATACCGCAGCACGCGACATAGCTTTGCAGACGATAAGTGTAACCGTTTCAGAGAGAAAAGAGACCCATGTGACGATCTGGCTTTAAGTCGATTCGATAACAAATGACGAAAACGGACGGATTTCTCAGGTTTTTACTACATATGAACACTTTTCACATTGTCCCGTGCAATGCGGCTGCTAGTCCTCCTTTCATGCAAAATCTTATGGTCCTAGGTCATGTCATAGCCACCAAAGCCGGCTAAAAAGTGAATAATCGACAACTAATACTTGAATTGTACTACTTCTTACTGGCTATTACTTCAACTTAGAAGCTTCTTCTGGGTTCTACTATGGTGCTTTTAGTGTTTTGGCATACCGTAGCACGCGACATAACTTTGCAGACGATAAATGTAACCGTTTGAGAGAGAAGAATGGCCAATGTGACGATCTGGCTTTAAGTCGATTCGATAACAAATGACGAAAACGGACGGATTTCTCAGGTTTTTACTGCATATGAACACTTTTCACATTCTACCGTGCAACGCGGCTGCTAGTCCTCCTTTCATGCAAAATCCTAAGGTCCTAGGTCATGTCCAAGCCACCAAAGCCGGCTAAAAAGTGAATAATCGATAATTAAAACTTGAATTGTACTACATCTTACTGGCTGCTTATTCAACTTAGAAGCTGCTTCTGTGTTCTACTATGGTGCTTTTAGTGTTTCCGCATACCGCAGCACGCGACATAGCTTTGCAGACGATAAATGTAACCGTTTCAGAGAGAAGAACAGCCAATGTGACGATCTGTCTTTAAGTCGATTCGATAACAAATGACGAAAACGGACGGATTTCTCAGGTTTTTACTACATATGAACACTTTTCACATTCTCCCGTGCAACGCGGCTGCTACTCCTCCTTTCATGCAAAATCTTAAGGTCCTAGGTCATGTCAAAGCCACCAAAGCCGGGTAAAAAGTGAATAATCGACAACTAAAACTTGAATAGTACTACTTCTTACTGGCTATTACTTCAACTTAGAAGCTTCTTCTGTGTTCTACTATGGTGCTTTTAGTGTCTCCGTATACCGCAGCTCGCGACATAGCTTTGAAGACAACAAATGTAACGGTTTCAGAGAGAAGAGCGGCCAATGTGACGATCTGGCATTAAGACGATTCGATAACAAATGACGAAAACGGACGGTTTTCTCAGGTTTTTACTAGATATGAACACTTTTCACATTCTCCCGTGCAACACGGCTGCTAGTCCTCCTTTCATGCAAAATCTTAAGGTCCTAGGTCATGTCCAAGCGAGCAAAGCCGGCAAAAATGTGAATAATCGACAACTAAAACTTGAATTGTATTACTTCCTACTGGCTATTACTTCAACTTAGAAGCTTCTTCTGTGTTCTACTATGGTGCTTTTAGTGTCTCCGCATACCGCAGCACGCGACATAGCTTTGCAGACGATAAATGAAACCGTCTCAGAGAGAAAAGCGGCCGATGTGACGATCAGGCTTGAAGTCGATTCGATAACAAATGACGAAAGCGGACGGATTTCTCAGGTTTTTCCAACATATGAACACTTTTCACATTCTCCCGTGCAACGCGGCTGCTAGTCCTCCTTTCATGCAAAATCTTATGGTCGTAGGTCATGTCATAGCCACCAAAGCCGGCTAAAAAGTGAATAATCGACAACTAATACTTGAATTGTACTACTTCTTACTGGCTATTACTTCAACTTAGAAGCTTCTTCTGTGTTCTACTATGGTGCTTTTAGTGTTTCGACATATCGCAGCACGCGACATAGCTTTGCAGACGATAAATGTAACCGTCTCAGAGAGAAAAGCGGCTAATGTGACTATCTGGCTTGAAGTCGATTCCATAACAAATGACGAAAACGGACGGATTTCTCAGGTTTTTCCAACATATGAAGACTTTTCACATTCTCCCGTGCAACGCGGCTGCTACTCCTCCTATCATGCAAAATCTTAAGGTCCTAGGTCATGTCCAAGCCACCAAAGCCGGCTAAAAAGTGAATAATCGACAACTAAAACTTGAATTGTACTACTTCTTACTGGCTATTACTTCAACTTAGAAGCTTCTTCTGTGTTCTACTATGGTGCTTTTAGTGTCTCCACACACCGCAGCATGCGACATAGCTTTGCAGACGATAAATGTAACCGTCTCAGAGAGAAAAGCGGCCAATGTGACGATCTGGCTTTAAGTCGATTCGATAATAAATGACGAAAACCGACGGATTTCTCAGGTTTTTACTACATATGAACACTTTTCACATTCTCACGTGCAACGCGGCTGCTAGTCCTCCTTTCATGCAAAATCTTAAGGTCCTAGGTCATATCCAAGCCACCAAAGCCGGCTAAAAAGTGAATAATCGATAATTAAAACTTGAATTGTACTACATCTTACTGGCTGCTTATTCAACTTAGAAGCTGCTTCTGTGTTCTACTATGGTGCTTTTAGTGTTTCCGCATACCGCAGCACGCGACATAGCTTTGCAGACGATAAATGTAACCGTTTCAGAGAGAAGAACAGCCAATGTGACGATCTGTCTTTAAGTCGATTCGATAACAAATGACGAAAACGGACGGATTTCTCAGGTTTTTCCAACATATGAAGACTTTTCACATTCTCCCGTGCAACGCGGCTGCTACTCCTCCTTTCATGCAAAATCTTAAGGTCCTAGGTCATGTCAAAGCCACCAAAGCCGGGTAAAAAGTGAATAATCGACAACTAAAACTTGAATAGTACTACTTCTTACTGGCTATTACTTCAACTTAGAAGCTTCTTCTGTGTTCTACTATGGTGCTTTTAGTGTCTCCGTATACCGCAGCTCGCGACATAGCTTTGAAGACAACAAATGTAACGGTTTCAGAGAGAAGAGCGGCCAATGTGACGATCTGGCATTAAGACGATTCGATAACAAATGGCGAAAACGGACGGTTTTCTCAGGTTTTTACTAGATATGAACACTTTTCACATTCTCCCGTGCAACACGGCTGCTAGTCCTCCTTTCATGCAAAATCTTAAGGTCCTAGGTCATGTCCAAGCGAGCAAAGCCGGCAAAAATGTGAATAATCGACAACTAAAACTTGAATTGTATTACCTCTTACTGGCTATTACTTCAACTTAGAAGCTTCTTCTGTGTTCTACTATGGTGCTTTTAGTGTCTCCGCATACCGCAGCACGCGACATAGCTTTGCAGACGATAAATGAAACCGTCTCAGAGAGAAAAGCGGCCGATGTGACGATCTGGCTTGAAGTCGATTCGATAACAAATGACGAAAGCGGACGGATTTCTCAGGTTTTTCCAACATATGAACACTTTTCACATTCTCCCATGCAACGCGGCTGCTAGTCCTCCTTTCATGCAAAATCTTAAGGTCCTAGGTCATGTCAAAGCCACCAAAGCCAGCTGAACAATGAATAATCGACAACTAAATCTTGAATTGTACTACTTCTTACTGGCTATTACTTCAACTTAGAAGCTTCTTCTGTGTTCTACTATGGTGCTTTTAGTGTTTCCGCATACCGCAGCACGCGACATAGCTTTGTAGACGATAAATGTAACCGTTTCAGAGAGAAGAGCGGCCAATGTGACGATCTGGCTTTAAGACGATTCGATAACAAATGGTGAAAACGGACGGATTTCTCAGGTGTTTACTACATATGAACACCTTTCACATTATCCCGTGCAACGCGGCTGCTAGTCCTCCTTTCATGGAAAATCTTAAGGTCCTAGGTCATGTCCAAGCCACCAAAGCCGGCTAAAAAGTGAATAATCGACAACTAAAACTTGAATTGTACTACTTCTTACTGGCTATTACTTCAACTTAGAAGCTTCTTCTGTTTTCTACTATGGAGCTTTTAGTGTCTCCGCATACCGCAGCACGCGACATAGCTTTGCAGACGATAAGTGTAACCGTTTCAGAGAGAAAAGAGACCAATGTGACGATCTGGCTTTAAGTCGATTCGATAACAAATGACGAAAACGGACGGATTTCTCAGGTTTCTACTACATATGAACACTTTTCACATTGTCCCGTGCAACGCGGCTGCTAGTCCTCCTTTCATGCAAAATCTTATGGTCCTAGGTCATGTCATAGCCACCAAGGCCGGCTAAAAAGTGAATAATCGACAACTAATACTTGAATTGTACTACTTCTTACTGGCTATTACTTCAACTTAGAAGCTTCTTCTGGGTTCTACTATGGTGCTTTTAGTGTTTTGGCATACCGTAGCACGCGACATAGCTTTGCAGACGATAAATGTAACCGTTTGAGAGAGAAGAATGGCCAATGTGACGATCTGGCTTTAAGTCGATTCGATAACAAATGACGAAAACGGACGGATTTCTCAGGTTTTTACTGCATATGAACACTTTTCACATTCTACCGTGCAACGCGGCTGATAGTCCTCCTTTCATGCAAAATCTTAAGGTCCTAGGTCATGTCCAAGCCACCAAAGCCGGCTATAAAGTGAATAATCGACAACTAAAACTTGAATTGTACTACTTCTTACTGGCAATTACTTCAACTTACAAGCTTCTTCTGTGTTGTACTGTGGTGCTTTTAGTGTTTCCGCATATCGCAGCACGCGACATAGCTTTGCAGACGATAAGTGTAACCGTTTCAGAGAGAAGAGCGGCCAATGTGACGATCTGGCTTTAAGTCGATTCGATAACAAATGACGAAAACGGTCGGATTTCTCAGGTTTTTACTACATATGAACACTTTTCACATTCTCCCGTGCAACGTGGCTGCTAGTCGTCGTTTCATGCAAAACTTTAAGTTTCAACCTCATGTCCAAGCCACCAAAGCCGGCAAAAAAGTGAATAATCGACAACTAAAACTTGAATTGCACTACTTCTTACTGGCTATTACTGCAACTTAGAAGCTTCTTCTGTGTTCTACTATGGTGCTTTTAGTGTCTCCGCATACCGCAGCACGCGACATAGCTTTGCATACGATAAATGTAACCGTCTCAGAGAGAAAAGGGGCCAATGAGACGATCTGGCTTTAAGTCGATTCGATAACAAATGACGAAAACGGACGGATTTCTCAGGTTTTTACTACATATGAACACTTTTCACATTCGCCCATGCAACGCGGCTGCTAGTCTTCCTTTCATGCAAAATCTTAAGGTTCCACCGCATGTCCAAGCCACCAAAGCCGGCTAAAAAGTGAATAATCGACATCTAAAACTTGAATTGTACTACTTCTTACTGGCTATTACTTCAACTTAGAAGCTCCTTCTGTGTTCTACTATGGTGCTTTTAGTGTTTCGGCATATCGCAGCACGCGACATAGCTTTGCAGACGATAAATGTAACCGTTAGAGAGAGAAGAATGGCCAATGTGACGATCTGGCTTGAAGTCAATTCGATAACAAATGACGAAAATGGACGGATTTTTCAGGTTTTTACTACTTATGAACACTTTTCACATTCTCCCATGCAACGCGGCTGCTAGTCCTCCTTTCATGCAAAATCTTAAGGTCCTAGGACATGTCCAAGCCACCAAAGCCGGCTAAAAAGTGAATAATCGACAACTAAAACTTGAATTGTACTACTTCTTACTGGCTATTACTTCAACTTAGAAGCTTCTTCTGGGTTCTACTATGGTGCTTTTAGTGTTTTGGCATACCGTAGCACGCGACATAGCTTTGCAGACGATAAATGTAACCGTTTGAGAGAGAAGAATGGCCAATGTGACGATCTGGCTTTAAGTCGATTCGATAACAAATGACGAAAACGGACGGATTTCTCAGGTTTTCACTGCATATGAACACTTTTCACATTCTACCGTGCAACGCGGCTGCTAGTCCTCCTTTCATGCAAAATCCTAAGGTCCTAGGTCATGTCCAAGCCACCAAAGCCGGCTAAAAAGTGAATAATCGACAACTAAAACTTGAATTGTACTACTTCTTACAGGATATTACTTCAACTTAGAAGCTTCTTCTGTGTTGTACTGTGGTGCTTTTAGTGTTTCCGCATATCGCAGCACGCGACATCGCTTTGCAGACGATAAGTGTAACCGTTTCAGAGAGAAGAGCGGCCAATGTGACGATCTGGCTTTAAGTCGATTCGATAACAAATGACGAAAACGGTCGGATTTCTCAGGTTTTTACTACATATGAACACTTTTCACATTCTCCCGTGCAACGCGGCTGCTAGTCGTCGTTTCATGCAAAATCTTAAGGTTCAACCTCATGTCCAAGCCACCAAAGCCGGCTAAAAAGTGAATAATCGACAACTAAAACTTGAATTGTACTATTTCTTACTGGCTATTACTTCAACTTAGAAGCTTCTTCTGTGTTCTACTATGGTGCTTTTAGTGTTTCGACATATCGCAGCACGCGACATAGCTTTGCAGACGATAAATGTAACCGTCTCAGAGAGAAAAGCGGCTAATGTGACTATCTGGCTTGAAGTCGATTCCATAACAAATGACGAAAACGGACGGATTTCTCAGGTTTTTCCAACATATGAAGACTTTTCACATTCTCCCGTGCAACGCGGCTGCTACTCCTCCTATCATGCAAAATCTTAAGGTCCTAGGTCATGTCCAAGCCACCAAAGCCGGCGAAAAAGTGAATAATCGACAACTAAAACTTGAATTGTACTACTTCTTACTGGCTATTACTTCAACTTAGAAGCTTCTTCTGTGTTCTACTATGGTGCTTTTAGTGTCTCCGCATACCGCAGCACGCGACATAGCTTTGCATACGATAAATGTAACCGTCTCAGAGAGAAAAGGGGCCAATGAGACGATCTGGCTTTAAGTCGATTCGATAACAAATGACGAAAATGGACGGATTTCTCGGGTTTTTACTACTTATGAACACTTTTCACATTCTCCCATGCAACGCGGCTGCTAGTCTTCCTTTCATGCAAAATCTTAAGGTTCCACCGCATGTCCAAGCCACCAAAGCCGGCTAAAAAGTGAATAATCGACATCTGAAACTTGAATTGTACTACTTCTTACTGGCTATTACTTCAACTTAGAAGCTCCTTCTGTGTTCTACTATTGTGCTTTTAGTGTTTCGGCATATCGCAGCACGCGACATAGCTTTGCAGACGATAAATGTAACCGTTTGAGAGAGAAGAAGGGCCAATGTGACGATCTGGCTTGAAGTCAATTCGATAACAAATGACGAAAATGGACGGATTTCTCAGGTTTTTACTACTTATGAACACTTTTCACATTCTCCCATGCAACGCGGCTGCTAGTCCTCCTTTCATGCAAAATCTTAAGGTCCTAGGTCATGTCCAAGCCACCAAAGCCGGCAAAAAAGTGTATAATCGACAACTAAAACTTCAATTGTACCACTTCTTACTGGCTATTACTTCAACTTAGAAGCTTCTTCTGTGTTCTACTATGGTGCTTTTAGTGTCTCCGCATACCGCAGCACGCGACATAGCTTTGCAGACGATAAATGAAACCGTCTCAGAGAGAAAAGCGGCCGATGTGACGATCAGGCTTGAAGTCGATTCGATAACAAATGACGAAAGCGGACGGATTTCTCAGGTTTTTCCAACATATGAACACTTTTCACATTCTCCCGTGCAACGCGGCTGCTAGTCCTCCTTTCATGCAAAATCTTAAGGTCCTAGGTCATGTCAAAGCCACCAAAGCCAGCTGAACAATGAATAATCGACAACTAAATCTTGAATTGTACTACTTCTTACTGGCTATTACTTCAACTTAGAAGCTTCTTCTGTGTTCTACTATGGTGCTTTTAGTGTTTCCGCATACCGCAGCACGCGACATAGCTTTGTAGACGATAAATGTAACCGTTTCAGAGAGAAGAGCGGCCAATGTGACGATCTGGCTTTAAGACGATTCGATAACAAATGGCGAAAACGGACGGATTTCTCAGGTGTTTACTACATATGAACACCTTTCACATTATCCCGTGCAACGCGGCTGCTAGTCCTCCTTTCATGGAAAATCTTAAGGTCCTAGGTCATGTCCAAGCCACCAAAGCCGGCTAAAAAGTGAATAATCGACAACTAAAACTTGAATTGTACTACTTCTTACTGGCTATTACTTCAACTTAGAAGCTTCTTCTGTGTTCTACTATGGTGCTTTTAGTGTCTCCGCATACCGCAGCACGCGACATAGCTTTGCAGACGATAAATGAAACCGTCTCAGAGAGAAAAGCGGCCGATGTGACGATCAGGCTTGAAGTCGATTCGATAACAAATGACGAAAGCGGACGGATTTCTCAGGTTTTTCCAACATATGAACACTTTTCACATTCTCCCGTGCAACGCGGCTGCTAGTCCTCCTTTCATGCAAAATCTTAAGGTCCTAGGTCATGTCAAAGCCACCAAAGCCAGCTGAACAATGAATAATCGACAACTAAATCTTGAATTGTACTACTTCTTACTGGCTATTACTTCAACTTAGAAGCTTCTTCTGTGTTCTACTATGGTGCTTTTGATGTTTCCGCATACCGCAGCACGCGACATAGCTTTGTAGACGATAAATGTAACCGTTTCAGAGAGAAGAGCGGCCAATGTGACGATCTGGCTTTAAGACGATTCGATAACAATTGGCGAAAACGGACGGATTTCTCAGGTGTTTACTACATATGAACACCTTTCACATTATCCCGTGCAACGCGGCTGCTAGTCCTCCTTTCATGGAAAATCTTAAGGTCCTAGGTCATGTCCAAGCCACCAAAGCCGGCTAAAAAGTGAATAATCGACAACTAAAACTTGAATTGTACTACTTCTTACTGGCTATTACTTCAACTTAGAAGCTTCTTCTGTTTTCTACTATGGAGCTTTTAGTGTCTCCGCATACCGCAGCACGCGACATAGCTTTGCAGACGATAAGTGTAACCGTTTCAGAGAGAAAAGAGACCAATGTGACGATCTGGCTTTAAGTCGATTCGATAACAAATGACGAAAACGGACGGATTTCTCAGGTTTCTACTACATATGAACACTTTTCACATTGTCCCGTGCAACGCGGCTGCTAGTCCTCCTTTCATGCAAAATCTTATGGTCGTAGGTCATGTCATAGCCACCAAAGCCGGCTAAAAAGTGAATAATCGACAACTAATACTTGAATTGTACTACTTCTTACTGGCTATTACTTCAACTTAGAAGCTTCTTCTGTGTTCTACTATGGTGCTTTTAGTGTTTCGACATATCGCAGCACGCGACATAGCTTTGCAGACGATAAATGTAACCGTCTCAGAGAGAAAAGCGGCTAATGTGACTATCTGGCTTGAAGTCGATTCCATAACAAATGACGAAAACGGACGGATTTCTCAGGTTTTTCCAACATATGAAGACTTTTCACATTCTCCCGTGCAACGCGGCTGCTACTCCTCCTATCATGCAAAATCTTAAGGTCCTAGGTCATGTCCAAGCCACCAAAGCCGGCTAAAAAGTGAATAATCGACAACTAAAACTTGAATTGTACTACTTCTTACTGGCTATTACTTCAACTTAGAAGCTTCTTCTGTGTTCTACTATGGTGCTTTTAGTGTCTCCACACACCGCAGCATGCGACATAGCTTTGCAGACGATAAATGTAACCGTCTCAGAGAGAAAAGCGGCCAATGTGACGATCTGGCTTTAAGTCGATTCGATAATAAATGACGAAAACCGACGGATTTCTCAGGTTTTTACTACATATGAACACTTTTCACATTCTCACGTGCAACGCGGCTGCTAGTCCTCCTTTCATGCAAAATCTTAAGGTCCTAGGTCATATCCAAGCCACCAAAGCCGGCTAAAAAGTGAATAATCGATAATTAAAACTTGAATTGTACTACATCTTACTGGCTGCTTATTCAACTTAGAAGCTGCTTCTGTGTTCTACTATGGTGCTTTTAGTGTTTCCGCATACCGCAGCACGCGACATAGCTTTGCAGACGATAAATGTAACCGTTTCAGAGAGAAGAACAGCCAATGTGACGATCTGTCTTTAAGTCGATTCGATAACAAATGACGAAAACGGACGGATTTCTCAGGTTTTTCCAACATATGAAGACTTTTCACATTCTCCCGTGCAACGCGGCTGCTACTCCTCCTTTCATGCAAAATCTTAAGGTCCTAGGTCATGTCCAAGCCACCAAAGCCGGCTAAAAAGTGAATAATCGACAACTAAAACTTGAATTGTACTACTTCTTACTGGCTATTACTTCAACTTAGAAGCTTCTTCTGTTTTCTACTATGGAGCTTTTAGTGTCTCCGCATACCGCAGCACGCGACATAGCTTTGCAGACGATAAGTGTAACCGTTTCAGAGAGAAAAGAGACCAATGTGACGATCTGGCTTTAAGTCGATTCGATAACAAATGACGAAAACGGACGGATTTCTCAGGTTTCTACTACATATGAACACTTTTCACATTGTCCCGTGCAACGCGGCTGCTAGTCCTCCTTTCATGCAAAATCTTATGGTCCTAGGTCATGTCATAGCCACCAAGGCCTGCTAAAAAGTGAATAATCGACAACTAATACTTGAATTGTACTACTTCTTACTGGCTATTACTTCAACTTAGAAGCTTCTTCTGGGTTCTACTATGGTGCTTTTAGTGTTTTGGCATACCGTAGCACGCGACATAGCTTTGCAGACGATAAATGTAACCGTTTGAGAGAGAAGAATGGCCAATGTGACGATCTGGCTTTAAGTCGATTCGATAACAAATGACGAAAACGGACGGATTTCTCAGGTTTTTACTGCATATGAACACTTTTCACATTCTACCGTGCAACGCGGCTGATAGTCCTCCTTTCATGCAAAATCTTAAGGTCCTAGGTCATGTCCAAGCCACCAAAGCCGGCTAAAAAGTGAATAATCGACAACTAAAACTTGAATTGTACTACTTCTTACTGGCAATTACTTCAACTTACAAGCTTCTTCTGTGTTGTACTGTGGTGCTTTTAGTGTTTCCGCATATCGCAGCACGCGACATAGCTTTGCAGACGATAAGTGTAACCGTTTCAGAGAGAAGAGCGGCCAATGTGACGATCTGGCTTTAAGTCGATTCGATAACAAATGACGAAAACGGTCGGATTTCTCAGGTTTTTACTACATATGAACACTTTTCACATTCTCCCGTGCAACGTGGCTGCTAGTCGTCGTTTCATGCAAAACTTTAAGTTTCAACCTCATGTCCAAGCCACCAAAGCCGGCAAAAAAGTGAATAATCGACAACTAAAACTTGAATTGCACTACTTCTTACTGGCTATTACTTCAACTTAGAAGCTTCTTCTGTGTTCTACTATGGTGCTTTTAGTGTCTCCGCATACCGCAGCACGCGACATAGCTTTGCATACGATAAATGTAACCGTCTCAGAGAGAAAAGGGGCCAATGAGACGATCTGGCTTTAAGTCGATTCGATAACAAATGACGAAAACGGACGGATTTCTCAGGTTTTTACTACATATGAACACTTTTCACATTCGCCCATGCAACGCGGCTGCTAGTCTTCCTTTCATGCAAAATCTTAAGGTTCCACCGCATGTCCAAGCCACCAAAGCCGGCTAAAAAGTGAATAATCGACATCTAAAACTTGAATTGTACTACTTCTTACTGGCTATTACTTCAACTTAGAAGCTCCTTCTGTGTTCTACTATGGTGCTTTTAGTGTTTCGGCATATCGCAGCACGCGACATAGCTTTGCAGACGATAAATGTAACCGTTAGAGAGAGAAGAATGGCCAATGTGACGATCTGGCTTGAAGTCAATTCGATAACAAATGACGAAAATGGACGGATTTTTCAGGTTTTTACTACTTATGAACACTTTTCACATTCTCCCATGCAACGCGGCTGCTAGTCCTCCTTTCATGCAAAATCTTAAGGTCCTAGGACATGTCCAAGGCACCAAAGCCGGCTAAAAAGTGAATAATCGACAACTAAAACTTGAATTGTACTACTTCTTACTGGCTATTACTTCAACTTAGAAGCTTCTTCTGGGTTCTACTATGGTGCTTTTAGTGTTTTGGCATACCGTAGCACGCGACATAGCTTTGCAGACGATAAATGTAACCGTTTGAGAGAGAAGAATGGCCAATGTGACGATCTGGCTTTAAGTCGATTCGATAACAAATGACGAAAACGGACGGATTTCTCAGGTTTTCACTGCATATGAACACTTTTCACATTCTACCGTGCAACGCGGCTGCTAGTCCTCCTTTCATGCAAAATCCTAAGGTCCTAGGTCATGTCCAAGCCACCAAAGCCGGCTAAAAAGTGAATAATCGACAACTAAAACTTGAATTGTACTACTTCTTACAGGATATTACTTCAACTTAGAAGCTTCTTCTGTGTTGTACTGTGGTGCTTTTAGTGTTTCCGCATATCGCAGCACGCGACATCGCTTTGCAGACGATAAGTGTAACCGTTTCAGAGAGAAGAGCGGCCAATGTGACGATCTGGCTTTAAGTCGATTCGATAACAAATGACGAAAACGGTCGGATTTCTCAGGTTTTTACTACATATGAACACTTTTCACATTCTCCCGTGCAACGCGGCTGCTAGTCGTCGTTTCATGCAAAATCTTAAGGTTCAACCTCATGTCCAAGCCACCAAAGCCGGCTAAAAAGTGAATAATCGACAACTAAAACTTGAATTGTACTATTTCTTACTGGCTATTACTTCAACTTAGAAGCTTCTTCTGTGTTCTACTATGGTGCTTTTAGTGTTTCGACATATCGCAGCACGCGACATAGCTTTGCAGACGATAAATGTAACCGTCTCAGAGAGAAAAGCGGCTAATGTGACTATCTGGCTTGAAGTCGATTCCATAACAAATGACGAAAACGGACGGATTTCTCAGGTTTTTCCAACATATGAAGACTTTTCACATTCTCCCGTGCAACGCGGCTGCTACTCCTCCTATCATGCAAAATCTTAAGGTCCTAGGTCATGTCCAAGCCACCAAAGCCGGCGAAAAAGTGAATAATCGACAACTAAAACTTGAATTGTACTACTTCTTACTGGCTATTACTTCAACTTAGAAGCTTCTTCTGTGTTCTACTATGGTGCTTTTAGTGTCTCCGCATACCGCAGCACGCGACATAGCTTTGCATACGATAAATGTAACCGTCTCAGAGAGAAAAGGGGCCAATGAGACGATCTGGCTTTAAGTCGATTCGATAACAAATGACGAAAATGGACGGATTTCTCGGGTTTTTACTACTTATGAACACTTTTCACATTCTCCCATGCAACGCGGCTGCTAGTCCTCCTTTCATGCAAAATCCTAAGGTCCTAGGTCATGTCCAAGCCACCAAAGCCGGCAAAAAAGTGTATAATCGACAACTAAAACTTCAATTGTACTACTTCTTACTGGCTATTACTTCAACATAGAAGCTTCTTCTGTGTTCTACTATGGTGCTTTTAGTGTTTCCGCATACCGCAGCACGCGACATAGCTTTGTAGACGATAAATGTAACCGTTTCAGAGAGAAGAGCGGCCAATGTGACGATCTAGCTTTAAGGCGATTCGATAACAAATGGCGAAAACGGACGGATTTCTCAGGTTTTTACTACATATGAACACCTTTCACATTCTCCCGTGCAACGCGGCTGCTAGTCCTCCTTTCATGGAAAATCTTAAGGTCCTAGGTCATGTCCAAGCCACCAAAGCCGGCAAAAAAGTGAATAATCGACAACTAAAACTTGAATTGTACTACTTCTTACTGGCTATTACTTCAACTTAGAAGCTTCTTCTGGGTTCTACTATGGTGCTTTTAGTGTTTTGGCATACCGTAGCACGCGACATAGCTTTGCAGACGATAAGTGTAACCGTTTCAGAGAGAAAAGCGGCCAATGTGACGATCTGGCTTTAAGTCGATTCGATAACAAATGACGAAAACGGACATATTTCTCAGGTTTTTATACATATGAACGCTTTTCACATTCTCCCGTGCAACGCGGCTGCTAGTCGTCGTTTCATGCAAAATCTTAAGGTTCAACCTCATGTCCAAGCCACCAAAGCCGGCTAAAAAGTGAATAATCGACAACTAAAACTTGAATTGAACTACTTCTTACTGGCTATTACTTCAACTTAGAAGCTTCTTCTGTGTTCTACTATGGTGCTTTTAGTGTTTCGGCATATCGCAGCACGCGACATAGCTTTGCAGACGATAAATGTAACCGTTTCAGAGAGAAGAACGGCCAATGTGACGATCTGGCATTAAGACGATTCGATAACAAATGGCGAAAACGGACGGTTTTCTCAGGTTTTTACTACATATGAACACTTTTCACATTCTCCCGTGCAACGCGGCTGCTAGTCCTCCTTTCATGCAAAATCTTAAGGTCCTAGGTCATGTCCAAGCCACCAAAGCCGGCTAAAGAGTGAATAATCGACAACTAAAACTTGAATTGTACTACTTCTTACTGGCTATTACTTCAACTTAGAAGCTTCTTCTGTGTTCTACTATGGTGCTTTTAGTGTCTCCGCATACCGCAGCACGCGACATAGCTTTGCATACGATAAATGTAACCGTCTCAGAGAGAAAAGCGGCCAATGTGACGATCTGGCTTGAAGTAAATTCGATAACAAATGACGAAAATGGACGGATTTCTCAGGTTTTTACTACTTATGAACACTTTTCACATTCTCCCATGCAACGCGGCTGCTAGTCCTCCTTTCATGGAAAATCTTAAGGTCCTAGTTCATGTCCAAGCCACCAAAGCCGGCAAAAAAGTGAATAATCGACAACTAGAACTTCAATTGTACTACTTCTTACTGGCTATTACTTCAACTTAGAAGCTTCTTCTGTGTTCTGCTATGGTGCTTTTAGTGTTTCCGCATACCGCAGCACGCGACATAGCTTTGAAGACGATAAATGTAACCGTCTCAGAGAGAAAAACGGCTAATGTGACGATCTGGCTTCAAGTCGATTCGATAACAAATGACGAAAACGGACGGATTTCTCAGGTTTTTACTACATATGAACACTTTTCACATTCTCCCGTGCAACGCGGCTGCTAGTCGTCCTGTCATGCAAAATCTTAAGGTTCCACCGCATGTCCAAGCCACCAAAGCCGGCTAAAAAGTGAATAATCGACATCTGAAACTTGAATTGTACTACTTCTTACTGGCTATTACTTCAACTTAGAAGCTCCTTCTGTGTTCTACTATGGTGCTTTTAGTGTTTCGGCATATCGCAGCACGCGACATAGCTTTGCAGACGATAAATGTAACCGTTTGAGAGAGAAGAAGGGCCAATGTGACGATCTGGCTTGAAGTCAATTCGATAACAAATGACGAAAATGGACGGATTTCTCAGGTTTTTACTACTTATGAACACTTTTCACATTCTCCCATGCAACGCGGCTGCTAGTCCTCCTTTCATGCAAAATCTTAAGGTCCTAGGTCATGTCCAATCCACCAAAGCCGGCAAAAAAGTGTATAATCGACAACTAAAACTTCAATTGTACTACTTCTTACTGGCTATTACTTCAACATAGAAGCTTCTTCTGTGTTCTACTATGGTGCTTTTAGTGTTTCCGCATACCGCAGCACGCGACATAGCTTTGTAGACGATAAATGTAACCGTTTCAGAGAGAAGAGCGGCCAATGTGACGATCTAGCTTTAAGGCGATTCGATAACAAATGGCGAAAACGGACGGATTTCTCAGGTTTTTACTACATATGAACACCTTTCACATTCTCCCGTGCAACGCGGCTGCTAGTCCTCCTTTCATGGAAAATCTTAAGGTCCTAGGTCATGTCCAAGCCACCAAAGCCGGCTAAAAAGTGAATAATCGACAACTAAAACTTGAATTGTACTACTTCTTACTGGCTATTACTTCAACTTAGAAGCTTCTTCTGGGTTCTACTATGGTGCTTTTAGTGTTTTGGCATACCGTAGCACGCGACATAGCTTTGCAGACGACAAATGTAACCGTTTGAGAGAGAAGAATGGCCAATGTGACGATCTGGATTTAAGTCTATTCGATAACAAATGACGAAAACGGACGGATTTCTTAGGTTTTTACTGCATATGAACACTTTTCACATTCTCCCGTGCAACGCGGCTGCTAGTCCTCCTTTCATGGAAAATCTTAAGGTCCTAGGTCATGTCCAAGCCACCAAAGCCGGCAAAAAAGTGAATAATCGACAACTAAAACTTGAATTGTACTACTTCTTACTGGCTATTACTTCAACTTAGAAGCTTCTTCTGGGTTCTACTATGGTGCTTTTAGTGTTTTGGCATACCGTAGCACGCGACATAGCTTTGCAGACGATAAGTGTAACCGTTTCAGAGAGAAAAGCGGCCAATGTGACGATCTGGCTTTAAGTCGATTCGATAACAAATGACGAAAACGGACATATTTCTCAGGTTTTTATACATATGAACGCTCTTCACATTCTCCCGTGCAACGCGGCTGCTAGTCGTCGTTTCATGCAAAATCTTAAGGTTCAACCTCATGTCCAAGCCACCAAAGCCGGCTAAAAAGTGAATAATCGACAACTAAAACTTGAATTGAACTACTTCTTACTGGCTATTACTTCAACTTAGAAGCTTCTTCTGTGTTCTACTATGGTGCTTTTAGTGTTTCGGCATATCGCAGCACGCGACATAGCTTTGCAGACGATAAATGTAACCGTTTCAGAGAGAAGAACGGCCAATGTGACGATCTGGCATTAAGACGATTCGATAACAAATGGCGAAAACGGACGGTTTTCTCAGGTTTTTACTACATATGAACACTTTTCACATTCTCCCGTGCAACGCGGCTGCTAGTCCTCCTTTCATGCAAAATCTTAAGGTCCTAGGTCATGTCCAAGCCACCAAAGCCGGCTAAAAAGTGAATAATCGACAACTAAAACTTGAATTGTACTACTTCTTACTGGCTATTACTTCAACTTAGAAGCTTCTTCTGTGTTCTACTATGGTGCTTTTAGTGTCTCCGCATACCGCAGCACGCGACATAGCTTTGCATACGATAAATGTAACCGTCTCAGAGAGAAAAGCGGCCAATGTGACGATCTGGCTTGAAGTAAATTCGATAACAAATGACGAAAATGGACGGATTTCTCAGGTTTTTACTACTTATGAACACTTTTCACATTCTCCCATGCAACGCGGCTGCTAGTCCTCCTTTCATGGAAAATCTTAAGGTCCTAGTTCATGTCCAAGCCACCAAAGCCGGCAAAAAAGTGAATAATCGACAACTAGAACTTCAATTGTACTACTTCTTACTGGCTATTACTTCAACTTAGAAGCTTCTTCTGTGTTCTGCTATGGTGCTTTTAGTGTTTCCGCATACCGCAGCACGCGACATAGCTTTGAAGACGATAAATGTAACCGTCTCAGAGAGAAAAACGGCTAATGTGACGATCTGGCTTCAAGTCGATTCGATAACAAATGACGAAAACGGACGGATTTCTCAGGTTTTTACTACATATGAACACTTTTCACATTCTCCCGTGCAACGCGGCTGCTAGTCGTCCTGTCATGCAAAATCTTAAGGTTCAACCTCATGTCCAAGCCACCAAAGCCGGCTAAAAAGTGAATAATCGACAACTAAAACTTGAATTGTACTACTTCTTACTGGCTATTACTTCAACTTAGAAGCTTCTTCAGTGTTCTACTACGGTGCTTTTAGTGTTTCGGCATATCGCAGCACGCGACATAGCTTTGCAGACGATAAATGTAACCGTTTCAGAGAGAAAAGCGGCCAATGTGACGATCTGGCATTAAGACGATTCGATAACAAATGGCGAAAACGGACGGTTTTCTCAGGTTTTTACTACATATGAACACTTTTCACATTCTCCCATGCAACGCGGCTGCTAGTCCTCCTTTCATGCAAAATCTTAAGGTCCTAGGTCATGTCCAAGCGACCAAAGCCGGCAAAAATGTGAATAATCGACAACTAAAACTTGAATTGTATTACTTCTTACTGGCTATTACTTCAACTTAGAAGCTTCTTCTGTGTTCTACTATGGTGCTTTTAGTGTCTCCGCATACCGCAGCACGCGACATAGCTTTGCAGACGATAAATGTAACCGTCTCAGAGAGAAAAGCGGCCAATGTGACGATCTGGCATTAAGACGATTCGATAACAAATGGCGAAAACGGACGGTTTTCTCAGGTTTTTACTACATATGAACACTTTTCACATTCTACCGTGCAACGCGGCTGCTAGTCCTCCTTTCATGCAAAATCCTAAGGTCCTAGGTCATGTCAAAGCCACCAAAGCCGGCTAAAAAGTGAATAATCGACAACTAAAACTTCAATTGTACTACTTCATACTGGCTATTAGTTCAACTTAGAAGTTCTTCTGTGTTCTACTATGGTGCTTTTAGTGTCTCCGCATACCGCAGCACGGGACATAGCTTTGCAGACGATAAATGTAACCGTCTCAGAGAGAAAAGGTGCCAATGCGGCGATCTGGCTTTAAGTCAATTCGATAACAAATGAAGAAAACGGACGGATTTCTCAGGTTTATACTACATATGAACACTTTTCACATTCTCCCGTGCAACGCGGCTGCTAGTCTTCCTTTCATGCAAAATCTTAAGGTTCCACCGCATGTCCAAGCCACCAAAGCCGGCTAAAAAGTGAATAATCGACAATTAAACTTGAATTGTACTACTTATTACTGGCTATTACTTCAACTTAGAAGCTCCTTCTGTGTTCTACTATGGTCCTTTTAGTGTTTCGGCATATCGCAGCACGCGACATAGCTTTGCAGACGATAAATGTAACCGTTTGAGAGAGAAGAATGTCCAATGTGACGATCTGGCTTGAAGTCAATTCGATAACAAATGACGAAAATGGACGGATTTCTCAGGTTTTTACTACTTATGAACACTTTTCACATTCTCCCATGCAACGCGGCTGCTAGTCCTCCTTTCATGCAAAATCTTAAGGTCCTAGATCATGTCCAAGCCACCAAAGCCGGCAAAAAAGTGAATAACCGATAACTAAAACTTCAATTGTACTACTTCTTACTGGCTATTACTTCAACTTAGAAGCTTCTTCTGTTTTCTACTATGGAGCTTTTAGTGTCTCCGCATACCGCAGCACGCGACATAGCTTTGCAGACGATAAGTGTAACCGTTCCAGAGAGAAAAGGGACCAATGTGACGATCTGGCTATAAGTCGATTCGATAACAAATGACGAAAACGGACGGATTTCTCAGGTTTTTACTACATATGAACACTTTTCACATTGTCCTGTGCAACGCGGCTGCTAGTCCTCCTTTCATGCAAAATCTTATGGTCCTAGGTCATGTCATAGCCACCAAAGCCGGCTAAAAAGTGAATAATCGACAACTAATACTTGAATTGTACTACTTCTTACTGGCTATTACTTCAACTGAGAAGCTTCTTCTGCGTTCTACTATGGTGCTTTTAGTGTTTTGGCATACCGTAGCACGCGACATAGCTTTGCAGACGATAAATGTAACCGTTTGAGAGAGAGGAATGGCCAATGTGACGATCTGGCTTTAAGTCGATTCGATAACAAATGACGAAAACGGACGGATTTCGCAGGTTTTTACTGCATATGAACACTTTTCACATTCTACCGTGCAACGCGGCTGCTAGTCCTCCTCTCATGCAAAATCCTAAGGTCCTAGGTCATGTCCAAGCGACCAAAGCAGGCAAATATGTGAATAATCGACAACTAAAACTTGAATTGTATTACTTCTTACTGGCTATTACTTCAACTTAGAAGCTTCTTCTGTGTTCTACTATGGTGCTTTTAGTGTCTCCGCATACCGCAGCACGCGACATAGCTTTGCAGACGATAAATGTAACCGTCTCAGAGAGAAAAGCGGCCAATGTGACGATCTGGCTTTAAGTCGATTCGATAACAAATGAAGAAAACGGACGGATTTCTCTGGTTTTTCCAACATATGAACACTTTTCACATTCTCACGTGCAACGCGGCTGCTAATTTTCCTTTCATGCAAAATCTTAAGGTTCCATCGCATGTCCAAGCCACCAAAGCCGGCTAAAAAGTGAATAATCGACAACTAAAACTTGAATTGAACTACTTCTTACTGGCTATTACTTCAACTTAGAAGCTCCTTCTGTGTTCTACTATGGTGCTTTTAGTGTTTCGGCATATCGCAGCACGCGACATAGCTTTGCAGACGATAAATGTAACCGTTTGAGAGAGAAGAATGGCCAATGTGACGATCTGGCTTGAAGTCAATTCGATAACAAATGACGAAAATGGACGGATTTCGCAGGTTTTTACTACTTAAGAACACTTTTCTCATTCCCCATGCAACGCGGCTGCTAGTCCTCCTTTCATGCAAAATCTTAAGGTCCTAGGTCATGACCAAGCCACCAAAGCCGGCAAAAAAGTGAATAATCGACAACTAAAACTTCAATTGTACTACTTCTTACTGGCTATTACTTCAACATAGAAGCTTCTTCTGTGTTCTACTATGGTGCTTTTAGTGTTTCCGCATACCGCAGCACGCGACATAGCTTTGTAGACGATAAATGTAACCGTTTCAGAGAGAAGAATGGCCAATGTGACGATCTGGATTTAAGTCTATTCGATAACAAATGACGAAAACGGACGGATTTCTTAGGTTTTTACTGCATATGAACACTTTTCACATTCTCCCGTGCAACGCGGCTGCTAGTCCTCCTTTCATGCAAAATCTTAAGGTCCTAGGACATGTCCAAGCGACCAAAGCCGGCAAAAATGTGAATAATCGACAACTAAAACTTGAATTGTATTACTTCTTACTGGCTATTACTTCAACTTAGAAGCTTCTTCTGTGTTCTACTATGGTGCTTTTAGTGTCTCCGCATACCGCAGCACTTGACATAGCTTTGCAGACGATAAGTATATCCGTTTCAGAGAGAAGAGCGGCCAATGTGACGATCTGGCTTTAAGTCGATTCGATAACAAATGACGAAAATGGTCGTATTTCTCAGGTTTTTACTACATATGAACACTTTTCACATTCTCCCGTGCAACGTGGCTGCTAGTCGTCGTTTCATGCAAAATCTTAAGGTTCAACCTCATGTCCAAGCCACCAAAGCCGGCTAAAAAGTGAATAATCGACAACTAAAACTTGAATTGTACTACTTCTTACTGGCTATTACTTCAACTTAGAAGCTTCTTCTGTGTTCTACTATGGTGCTTTTAGTGTTTCGACATATCGCAGCACGCGACATAGCTTTGCAGACGATAAATGTAACCGTCTCAGAGAGAAAAGCGGCTAATGTGACTATCTGGCTTGAAGTCGATTCCATAACAAATGACGAAAACGGACGGATTTCTCAGGGTTTTCCAACATATGAAGACTTTTCACATTCTCCTGTGCAACGCGGCTGCTACTCCTCCTTTCATGCAAAATCTTAAGGTCCTAGGTCATGTCCAAGCCACCAAAGCCGGCTGAAAAGTGAATAATCGACAACTAAAACTTGAATTGTACTACTTCTTACTGGCTATTACTTCAACTTAGAAGCTTCTTCTGTGTTCTACTATGGTGCTTTTAGTGTCTCCGCATACCGCAGCACGCGACATAGCTTTGCATACGATAAATGTAACCGTCTCAGAGAGAAAAGCGGCCAATGTGACGATCTGGCTTGAAGTAAATTCGATAACAAATGACGAAAATGGACGGATTTCTCAGGTTTTTACTACTTATGAACACTTTTCACATTCTCCCATGCAACGCGGCTGCTAGTCCTCCTTTCATGGAAAATCTTAAGGTCCTAGTTCATGTCCAAGCCACCAAAGCCAGCAAAAAAGTGAATAATCGACAACTAAAACTTCAATTGTACTACTTCTTACTGGCTATTACTTCAACTTAGAAGCTTCTTCTGTGTTCTGCTATGGTGCTTTTAGTGTTTCATCATACCGCAGCACGCGACATAGCTTTGAAGACGATAAATGTAACCGTCTCAGAGAGAAAAACGGCTAATGTGACGATCTGGCTTCAAGTCGATTCGATAACAAATGACGAAAACGGACGGATTTCTCAGGTTTTTACTACATATGAACACTTTTCACATTCTCCCGTGCAACGCGGCTGCTAGTCGTCCTGTCATGCAAAATCTTAAGGTTCAACCTCATGTCCAAGCCACCAAAGCCGGCTAAAAAGTGAATAATCGACAACTAAAACTTGAATTGTACTACTTCTTACTGGCTATTACTTCAACTTAGAAGCTTCTTCAGTGTTCTACTACGGTGCTTTTAGTGTTTCGGCATATCGCAGCACGCGACATAGCTTTGCAGACGATAAATGTAACCGTTTCAGAGAGAAAAGCGGCCAATGTGACGATCTGGCATTAAGACGATTCGATAACAAATGGCGAAAACGGACGGTTTTCTCAGGTTTTTACTACATATGAACACTTTTCACATTCTCCCATGCAACGCGGCTGCTAGTCCTCCTTTCATGCAAAATCTTAAGGTCCTAGGTCATGTCCAAGCGACCAAAGCCGGCAAAAATGTGAATAATCGACAACTAAAACTTGAATTGTATTACTTCTTACTGGCTATTACTTCAACTTAGAAGCTTCTTCTGTGTTCTACTATGGTGCTTTTAGTGTCTCCGCATACCGCAGCACGCGACATAGCTTTGCAGACGATAAATGTAACCGTCTCAGAGAGAAAAGCGGCCAATGTGACGATCTGGCATTAAGACGATTCGATAACAAATGGCGAAAACGGACGGATTTCTCAGGTTTTTACTACATATGAACACTTTTCACATTCTACCGTGCAACGCGGCTGCTAGTCCTCCTTTCATGCAAAATCCTAAGGTCCTAGGTCATGTCAAAGCCAACAAAGCCGGCTAAAAAGTGAATAATCGACAACTAAAACTTCAATTGTACTACTTCTTACTGGCTATTAGTTCAACTTAGAAGTTCTTCTGTATTCTACTATGGTGCTTTTAGTGTCTCCGCATACCGCAGCACGGGACATAGCTTTGCAGACGATAAATGTAACCGTCTCAGAGAGAAAAGGGGCCAATGCGGCGATCTGGCTTTAAGTCGATTCGATAACAAATGAAGAAAACGGACGGATTTCTCAGGTTTTTACTACATATGAACACTTTTCACATTCTCCCGTGCAACGCGGCTGCTAGTCTTCCTTTCATGCAAAATCTTAAGGTTCCACCGCATGTCCAAGCCACCAAAGCCGGCTAAAAAGTGAATAATCGACAATTAAACTTGAATTGTACTACTTATTATTGGCTATTACTTTAACTTAGAAGCTCCTTCTGTGTTCTACTATGGTCCTTTTAGTGTTTCGGCATATCGCAGCACGCGACATAGCTTTGCAGACGATAAATGTAACCGTTTGAGAGAGAAGAATGTCCAATGTGACGATCTGGCTTGAAGTCAATTCGATAACAAATGACGAAAATGGACGGATTTCTCAGGTTTTTCCAACATATGAACACTTTTCACATTCTCCCATGCAACGCGCTGCTATTCCTCCTTTCATGAAAAATCTTAAGGTCCTAGGTCATGTCCAAGCCACCAAAGCCGGCTAAAAAGTGAATAATCGACAACTAAAACTTGAATTGTACTACTTCTTACTGGCTATTACTTCAACTTAGAAGCTTCTTCTGTTTTCTACTATGGAGCTTTTAGTGTCTCCGCATACCGCAGCACGCGACATAGCTTTGCAGACGATAAGTGTAACCGTTCCAGAGAGAAAAGGGACCAATGTGACGATCTGGCTTTAAGTCGATTCGATAACAAATGACGAAAACGGACGGATTTCTCAGGTTTTTACTACATATGAACACTTTTCACATTGTCCCGTGCAACGCGGCTGCTAGTCCTCCTTTCATGCAAAATCTTATGGTCCTAGGTCATGTCATAGCCACCAAAGCCGGCTAAAAAGTGAATAATCGACAACTAATACTTGAATTGTACTACTTCTTACTGGCTATTACTTCAACTGAGAAGCTTCTTCTGCGTTCTACTATGGTGCTTTTAGTGTTTTGGCATACCGTAGCACGCGACATAGCTTTGCAGACGATAAATGTAACCCTTTGAGAGAGAAGAATGGCCAATGTGACGATCTGGCTTTAAGTCGATTCGATAACAAATGACGAAAACTGACGGATTTCGCAGGTTTTTACTGCATATGAACACTTTTCACATTCTACCGTGCAACGCGGCTGCTAGTCCTCCTCTCATGCAAAATCCTAAGGTCCTAGGTCATGTCCAAGCCACCAAAGCCGGCTAAAAAGTGAATAATCGACTACTAAAACTTGAATTGTACTACTTCTTACTGGCTATTACATCAACTTAGAAGCTTCTTCTGTGTTGTACTATGGTGCTTTTATTGTTTCCGCATATCGCAGCACGCGACATAGCTTTGCAGACGATAAGTGTAACCGTCTCAGAGAGAAACGGGGCCAATGAGACGATCTGGCTTTAAGTCGATACGATAACAAATGACGAAAATGGACGGATTTCTCAGGTTTTTACTACTTATGAACACTTTTCACATTCTCCCATGCAACGCGGCGGCTAGTCCTCCTTTCATGCAAAATCTTAAGGTCCTAGGTCATGTCCAAGCCATCAAAGCAGGCAAAAAAGTGAATAATCGAAAACTAAAACTTCAATTGTACTACTTCTTAGTGGCTATTACTTCAACTTAGAAGCTACTTCTGTGTTCTACTATGGTGCTTTTAGTGTTTCGGCATATAGCAGCACGCGATATATCTTTGCAGACGATAAATGTAACCGTTTCAGAGAGAAGAGCGGCCAATGTGACGTTCTGGCATTAAGACGATTCGACAACAAATGGCGAAAACGGATTGTTTTCTCAGGTTTTTACTACATATGAACACTTTTCACGTTCTCCCGTGCAACGCGCTGCTATTCCTCCTTTCATGCAAAATCTTAAGGTCCTAGGTCATGTCCAAGCGACCAAAGCAGGCAAATATGTGAATAATCGACAACTAAAACTTGAAATGTATTACTTCTTACTGGCTATTACTTCAACTTAGAAGCTCCTTCTGTTTTCTACTATGGTGCTTTTAGTGTTTCGGCATATCGCAGCACGCGACATAGCTTTGCAGACGATAAATGTAACCGTTTGAGAGAGAAGAATGGCCAATGTGACGATCTGGCTTGAAGTCAATTCGATAACAAATGACGAAAATGGACGGATTTCTCAGGTTTTTACTACTTAAGAACACTTTTCTCATTCTCCCATGCAACGCGGCTGCTAGTCCTCCTTTCATGCAAAATCTTAAGGTCCTAGGTCATGACCAAGCCACCAAAGCCGGCAAAAAAGTGAATAATCGACAACTAAAACTTCAATTATACAACTTCTTACTGGCTATTACTTCAACATAGAAGCTTCTTCTGTGTTCTACTATGGTGCTTTTAGTGTTTTGGATCCCGTAGCACGCGACATAGCTT
Organism: Schistocerca gregaria; assembly: GCF_023897955.1. NCBI lineage: Eukaryota > Metazoa > Arthropoda > Insecta > Orthoptera > Acrididae > Schistocerca > Schistocerca gregaria. The sequence continues at coordinate 174,521,328 of NC_064929.1, forward strand.
TGCAGACGATAAATGTAACCGTGTGAGAGAGAAGAATGGCCAATGTGTAGATCTGGCTTTAATTCAATTCGATAACAAATGACGAAAATGGACGGATTTCTCAGGTTTTTACTACTTGTGAACACTTTTCACATTCTCCCATGCAACGCGGCTGCTAGTCCTCCTTTCATGCAAAATCTTAAGGTCCTAGGTCATGTCCAAGCCACCAAAGCCGGCAAAAAAGTGAATAATGACAACTAAAACTTCAATTGTACTACTTCTTAGTGGCTATTACTTCAACTTAGAAGCTTCTTCTGTGTTCTACTATGGTGCTTTTAGTGTATCGGAATATCGCAGCACGCGACATATCTTTGCAGACGATAAATGTAACCGTTTCAGAAAGAAGAGCGGCCAATGTGACGATCTGGGATTAAGACGATTCGACAACAAATGGCGAAAACGGACGGTTTTTTCAGGTTTTTACTACATATGAACACTTTTCACATTCTCCCGTGCAACGCGGCTGCTATTCCTCCTTTCATGCAAAATCTTAAGGTCCTAGGTCATGTCCAAGCCACCAAAGCCGGCTAAAAAGTGAATAATCGACAACTAAAACTTTAATTGTACTACTTCTTACTGGCTATTACTTCCACTTAGAAGATTCTTCTGTGTTCTACTATGGTGCTTTTAGTGTTTCCGCATACTGCAGCACGCGACATAGCTTTGCAGACGATAAATGTAACCGTTTCAGAGAGTAGAGCGGCCAATGTGACGGTCTGGCTTTAAGTCGATTCGATAACAAATGACGAAAACAGATGGATTTCTCACGTTTTTACTACATATGAACACTTTTCACATTCTCCCATGGAACGCGGCTGCAAGTACTCCTTTGATGCAAAATCTTAGGGTCCTAGTTCATGTCCAAGCCACCAAAGCCGGCTAAAAAGTGAATAATCGACAACTAAAACTTGAATTGTACTACTTCTTACTGGCTATTACTTCAACTTAGAAGCTTCTTCTGTGTTCTACTGTGGTGCTTTTAGTGTTTCCGCACACCGCAGCACGCGACAAGGCTTTGCAGACGATAAATGTAACCTTCTCAGAGAGAAAAGCGACCAATGTGACGATCTGGCTTTAAGTCGATTCGATAACAAATGACGAAAACGGACGGATTTCTCAGGTTTTTACTACATATGAACACTTTTCACATTCTACCATGCAATGCGGCTGTTAGACCTCCTTTCATGCAAAATCTTAAGGTCCTAGGTCATATCCAAGCCACCAAATCCGTCTAAAAAGTGAATAATCGACAACTAAAACTTGAATTGGATTACTTCTTACTGGCTATTACTTCAACTTAGAAGCTTCTTCTGTGTTCTACTATGGTGCTTTTAGTGTCTCCGCATACCGCAGCACGCGACGTAGCTTTGCAGACGATAAATGTAACCGTCTCAGAGAGAAAAGCGGCTAATGTGGCGATCTGGCTTTAAGTCGATTCGATAACAAATGACGAAAACGGACGGATTTCTCAGGTTTTTACTACATATGAAGACTTTTCACATTCTCCGGTGCAACGCGGCTGCTAGTCCTCCTTTCATGCAAAATCTTAAGGTCCTAGGTCATGTCCAAGCCACCAAAGCCGGCTAAAAAGCGAATAATCGACAACTAAAACTAGAATTGTACTACTTCTTACTGGCTATTACTTCAACTTAGAAGCTTCTTGTGTGTTCTACTATGGTGCTTTTAGTGTCTCCGCATACCGCAGCACGAGACATAGCTTTGCAGATGATAAATGTAACAGTCTCAGGGAGAAAAGCGGCCAATGTGACGATCTGGCTTTAAGTCGATTCGATAACAAATGACGAAAACGGACGGATTTCTCAGGTTTTTACTACATATGAACACTTTTCACATTCTCCCTTGCAACGCGGCTGCAAGTCCTCCTTTCATGCAAAATCTTAAGGTCCTAGGTCATGTCCAAGCCACCAAAGGCATCTAAAAAGTGAATAATCGACAACTAAAACTTGTATTGTACTACTTCTTACTGGCTATTACTTCAACATAGAAGCTTCTTCTGTGTTCTACTATGGAGCTTTTAGTGTCTCCGCATACCGCAGCACGCGACATAGCTTTGCAGACGATAAGTGTAACCGTTTCAGGGATAAGAGCGGCCAATGTGACGATTTGACTTTAAGACGATTCGATAACAAATGGCGAAAACGGACGGATTTCTCAGGTTTTTACTACATATGAACACCTTTCACATTCTCCCGTGCAACGCGGCTGCTAGTCCTCCTTTCATGGAAAATCTTAAGGTCCTAGGTCATGTCCAAGCCACCAAAGCCGGCAAAAAGTGAATAATCGACAACTAAAACTTGAATTGTACTACTTCTTACTGGCTATTACTTCAACTTAGAAGCTTCTTCTGTTTTCTACTATGGAGCTTTTAGTGTCTCCGCATACCGCAGCACGCGACATAGCTTTGCAGACGATAAGTGTAACCGTTTTAGAGAGAAAAGAGACCAATGTGACGATCTGGCTTGAAGTCGTTTCGATAACAAATGACGAAAACGGACGGATTTCTCAGGTTTTTACTACATATGAACACTTTTCACATTCTCCCATGCAACGCGGCTGCAAGTCCTCCTTTCATGCAAAATCTTAAGGTCCTAGGTCATGTCCAAGCCACCAAAGCCGGCTAAAAAATGAATAATCGACAACTAAAACTTGAATTGTACTACTTCTTACTGGCTATTACTTCAACATAGAAGCTTCTTCTGTGTTCTACTATGGAGCTTTTAGTGTCTCCGCATACCGCAGCACGCGACATAGCTTTGCAGACGATAAGTGTAACCGTTTCAGAGACAAGAGCGGCCAATGTGACGATCTGGCTTTAAGTCGATTAATAACAAATAACGAAAACGGACATATTTCTCAGGTTTTTACTACATATGAACACTTTTCACATTCTCCCATGCAACGCGGCTGCTAGTCCTCCTTTCATGCAAAATATTAAGGTTCAACCTCATGTCCAAGCCACCAAAGCCAGCTAAAAAGTGAATAATCGACAACTAAAACTTGAATTGTACTACTTCTTACTGGCTATTACCTCAACTTAGAAGCTTCTTCTGTGTTCTTCTATGGTGCTTTTAGTGTTTCGGCATATCGCAGCACGCGACATAGCTTTGCAGACGATAAATGTAACCGTTTCAGAGAGAAGAGCGGCCAATGTGACGATCTGGCTTTAAGACGATTCGATAACAAATGGCGAAAACGGACGGTTTTCTCAGGTTTTTACTACATATGAACAGTTTTCACATTCTCCCGTGCAACACGGCTGCTAGTCCTCCTTTCATGCAAAATCTTATGGTCCTAGGTCATGTCCAAGCCACCATAGCCGGCTAAAAAGTGAATAATCGACAACTAAAACTTGAATTGTACTACTTCTTACTGGCTATTACTTCCACTTAGAAGATTCTTCTGTGTTCTACTATGGTGCTTTTAGTGTTTCCGCATACTGCAGCACGCGACATAGCTTTGCAGACGATAAATGTAACCGTTTCAGAGAGTAGAGCGGCCAATGTGACGATCTGGCTTTAAGACGATTCGATAACAAATGGCGAAAACGGACGGATTTCTCAGGTTTTTAATACATATGAACTCCTTTCACATTCTCCCGTGCAACGCGGCTGCTAGTCCTCCTTTCATGGAAAATCTTAAGGTCCTAGGTCATGTCCAAGCCACCAAAGCCGGCTAAAAAGTGAATAATCGACAACTAAAACTTGAATTGTACTACTTCATACTGGCTATTACCTCAACTTAGAAGCTTCTTCTGTTTTCTACTATGGAGCTTTTAGTGTCTCCGCATACCGCAGCACGCGACATAGCTTTGCAGACATTAAGTGTAACCGTTTCAGAGAGAAAAGAGACCAATGTGACGATCTGGCTTGAAGTCGATTCGATAACAAATGACGAAAACGGACGGATTTCTCAGGTTTTTACTACATATGAACACTTTTCACATTTTCCCATGCAACGCGGCTGCAAGTCCTCATTTTATGCAAAATCATAAGGTCCTAGGTCATGTCCAAGCGACCAAAGCCGGCAAAAATGTGAATAATCGACAACTAAAACTTGAATTGTATTACTTCTTACTGGCTATTGCTTCAACTTAGAAGCTCCTTCTGAGTTCTACTATGGTGCTTTTAGTGTCTCCGCATACCGCAGCACGCGACGCAGCTTTGCAGACGATAAGTGTAACCGTTTCATAGAGAAGAGCGGCCAATGTGACGATCTGGCTTTAAGACGATTCGATAACAAATGGCGAAAACGGACGGTTTTCTCAGGTTTTTACTACATATGAACACTTTTCACATTCTCCCGTGCAACGCGGCTGCTAGTCCTCCTTTCATGCAAAATCGTAAGTTCCTAGGTCATGTCCAAGCGACCAAAGACGGCAAAAATGTGAATAATCGACAACTAAAACTTCAATTGTATAACTTCTTACCGGCTATTACTTCAACTTAGAAGCTTCTTCTGTTTTCTACTATGGTGCTTTTAGTGTCTCCGCATACCGCAGCACGCGACGTAGCTTTGCAGACGATAAATGTAACCGTCTCAGAGAGAAAAGCGGCTAATGTGACGATCTGGCTTGAAGTCGATTCGATAACAAATGACGAAAAAGGACGCATTTCTCAGGTTTTTACTACATATGAACACTTTTCACATTCTCCCATGCAACGCGGCTGCAAGTCCTCCTTTCATGCAAAATCTTAAGGTCCTAGGTCATGTCCAAGCCACCAAAGCCGGCTAAAAAGTGAATAATCGACAACTAAAACTTGAATTGTACTACTTCTTACTGGCTATTACTTCAACATAGAAGCTTCTTCTGTGTTCTACTATGGAGCTTTTAGTGTCTCCGCATACCGCAGCACGCGACATAGCTTTGCAGACGATAAGTGTAACCGTTTCAGAGACAAGAGCGGCCAATGTGACGATCTGGCTTTAAGTCGATTAATAACAAATAACGAAAACGGACATATTTCTCAGGTTTTTACTACATATGAACACTTTTCACATTCTCCCGTGCAACGCGGCTGCTAGTCCTCCTTTCATGCAAAATCTTAAGGTTCAACATCATGTCCAAGCCACCAAAGCCGGCTAAAAAGTGAATAATCGATAACTAAAACTTGAATTGTACTACTTCTTACTGCCTACTACCTCATCTTAGAAGCTTCTTCTGTGTTCTTCTATGGTGCTTTTAGTGTTTCGGCATATCGCAGCACGCGACATAGCTTTGCAGACGATAAATGTAACCGTTTCAGAGAGAAGAGCGGCCAATGTGACGATCTGGCTTTATGACGATTCGATAACAAATGACGAAGACGGACGGATTTCTCAGGTTTTTACTACATATGAACACTTTTCACATTCTCCCGTGCAACGCGGCTGCTAGTCCTCCTTTCATGCAAAATCTTAAGGTCCTAGGTCATGTCCAAGCCACCAAAGCCGGCTAAAAAGTGAAAAATCGACAACTAAAACTTGAATTGTACTACTTCTTAATGGCTATTACTTCAACTTAGAAGCTCCTTCTGTGTTCTACTATGGTGCTTTTAGTGTTTCGGCATATCACAGCACGCGACATAGCTTTGTAGACGATAAATGTAACCGTTTCAGAGAGAAGAGCGGCCAATGTGACGATCTGGCTTTAAGACGATTCGATAACAAATGGTGAAAACGGACGGATTTCTCAGGTTTTTACTACATATGAACACCTTTCACATTCTCCCGTGCAACGCGGCTGCTAGTCCTACTTTCATGGAAAATCTTAAGGTCCTAGGTCATGTCCAAGCCACCAAAGTCGGCTAAAAAGTGAATAATCGACAACTAAAACTTGAATTGTACTACTTCTTACTGGCTATTACTTCAACTTACAAGCTTCTTCTGTGTTGTACTATGGTGCTTTTAGTATTTCCGCATATCGCAGCACGCGACATAGCTTTGCAGACGATAAGTGTAACCGTCTCAGAGAGAAAAGGGGCCAATGAGACGATCTGGCTTTAAGTCGATTCGATAACAAATGACGAAAACGGACGGATTTCTCACATTCTCCCGTGCAACGCGGCTGCTAGTCGTCGTTTCATGCAAAATCTTAAGGTTCAACCTCATGTCCAAGCCACCAAAGCCGGCTAAAAAGTGAATAATCGACAACTAAAACTTGAAATGTACTACTTCTTACTGGCTATTACTTCAACTTAGAAGCTTCTTCTGTGTTCTACTATGGTGCTTTTAGTGTCTCCGCATACCGCAGCACGCGACATAGCTTTGCAGACGATAAATGTAACCGTCTCAGAGAGAAAAGCGGCCAATGTGACTATCTGGCTTTAAGTCGATTCGATAACAAATGACGAAAATGGACGGATTTCTCAGGTTTTTACTACATATGAACACTTTTCACAACCTCCCGTGCAACGCGGCTGCTAGTCTTCCTTTCATGCAAAATCTTAAGGTTCCACCGCATGTCCAAGCCACCAAAGCAAGCTAAAAAGTGAATAATCGACAACTAAAACTTGAATTGTACTACTTCTTACTGGCTATTATTTCAACTTAGAAGCTTCTTCTGTGTTCTGCTATGGTGCTTTTAGTGTTTCCGCATACCGCAGCACGCGACATAGCTTTGAAGACGATAAATGTAACCGTTTGAGAGAGAAGAATGGCCAATGTGACGATCTGGCTTGAAGTCAATTCGATAACAAATGACGAAAATGGACGGATTTCTCAGGTTTTTACTACTTATGAACACTTTTCACATTCTCCCATGCAACGCGGCTGCTAGTCCTCCTTTCATGCAAAATCTTAAGGTCCTAGGTCATGTCCAAGCCACCAAAGCCGGCTAAAAAGTGAATAATCGACAACTAAAACTTCAATTGTACTACTTCTTACTGGCTTTTACTTCAACATAGAAGCTTCTTTGTGTTCTACTATGGTGCTTTTATTGTTTCCGCATACCGCAGCACGCGACATAGCTTTGTAGACGATAAATGTAACCGTTTCAGAGAGAAGAGCGGCCAATGTGACGATCTGGCTTTAAGACGATTCGATAACAAATGGCGAAAACGGACGGATTTCTCAGGTTTTTACTAAATATGAACACCTTTCACATTCTCCCGTGCAACGCGGCTGCTAGTCCCCCTTTCATGCAAAATCTTAAGGTCCTAGGTCATGTCCAAGCCACCAAAGCCGGCTAAAAAGTGAATAATCGACAACTAAAACTTGAAATGTACAACTTCTTACTTTCTATTACTTCAACTTAGAAGCTTCTTCTGTGTTCTACTAGGGAGCTTTTAGTGTCTCCGCATACCGCAGCACGCGACATAGCTTTGCAGACGATAAGTGTAACCGTCTCAGAGAGAAAAGAGACCAATGTGACGATCTGGCTTTAAGTCGATTCGATAACAAATGACGAAAACGGACGGATTTCTCAGTTTTTTACTACATATGAATACTTTTCACATTCTCCCGTGCAACGCGGCTGCTAGTCCTCCTTTCATGCAAAACCTTATGGTCCTAGGTCATGTCATAGCCACCAAAGCCGGCTAAAAAGTGAATAATCGACAACTAATACTTGAATTGTACTACTTCTTACTGGCTATTACTTCAACTTAGAAGCTTCTTCTGGGTTCTACTATGGTGCTTTTAGTAATTTGCATACCGTAGAACGCGACATAGCTTTGCAGGCGATAAATGTAACCGTTTGAGAGAGAAGAATGGCCAATGTGACGATCTGGCTTTAAGACGATTCGATAACAAATGACGAAAACGGAAGGATTTCCAGGTTTTTACTGCATATGAACACTTTTCACATTCTACCGTGCAACGCGGTTGCTAGTCCTCCTTTCATGCAAAATCCTAAGGTCCTAGGTCATGTCCAAGCCACCAAAGCCGGCTAAAAAGTTAATAATCGACAACTAAAACTTGAATCGTACTACTTCTTACTGGCTATTACTTCAACTTAGAAGCTTCTTCTGCGTTCTACTATGGTGCTTTTAGTGTTTCCGCATATCGCAGGACGCGACATAGCTTTGCAGACGATAAGTGTAACCGTTTCAGAGAGAAGAGCGGGCAATGTGACGATCTGGCTTTAAGTCGATTCGATAACAAATGACGAAAAGGGACGGATTTCTCAGGTTTTACTACATATGAACACTTTTCACATTCTCACGTGCAACGCGGCAGCTAGTCCTCCTTTCATGCAAAATCTTAATGTCCTAGGTCATGTCCAAGCGACCAAAGCCGGCAAAAATGTGAATAATCGACAACTAAAACTTGAATTGTACTACTTCTTACTGGCTATTACTTCAACTTAGAAGCTCCTTCTGTGTTCTACTATGGTGCTTTTAGTGTTTCGGCATTTCGCAGCATGCGACATAGCTTTGCAGACGATAAATGTAACCGTATGAGAGAGAAGAATGGCCAATGTGTCGATCTGGCTTGAAGTCAATTCGATAACAAATGACGAAAATGGACGGATTTCTCAGGTTTTTACTACATATGAACACCTTTCACATTCTCCCATGCAACGCGGCTGCTAGTCCTCCTTTCATTCAAAATCTTAAGGTCCTAGGTCATGTCCAAGCCACCAAAGCCGGCAAAAAAGTGAATAATGACAACTAAAACTTCAATTGTACTACTTCTTACTGGCTATTACTTCAACATAGAAGCTTCTTCTGTGTTCTACTATGGTGCTTTTAGTGATTCCGCATACCGCAGCACGCGACATAGCTTTGTAGACGATAAATGTATCCGTTTCAGAGAGAAGAGCGGCCAATGTGACGATCTGGCTTTAAGACGATTCGATAACAAATGGCGAAAAAAGGTGGAATTTCTCAGGTTATTACTACATATGAACACTTTTCACATTCTCCCGTGCAACGCGGCTGCTAGTCCTCCTTTCATGCAAAATCTTCGGGACCTAGGTCATGTCATAGCCACCAAAGCCGGCTAAAAAGTGAATAATCGACAACTAAAACTTCTATTGTACTACTTCTTACTGGCTATTACTTCAACTTAGAAGCTTCTTCTGTGTTCTACTATGGTGCTTTTAGTGTCTCCGCATACCGCAGCACGCGACATAGCTTTGCAGACGATAAATGTAACCGTCTCAGAGAGAAAAGCGGCCAATGTGACGATCTGGCTTTAAGTCGATTCGATAACAAATGACGAAAATGGACGGATTTCTCAGGTTTTTACTACTTATGAACACTTTTCACATTCTCCCATGCAACGCGGCTGCTAGTCCTCCTTTCATGCAAAATCTTAAGGTCCTAGGTCATGTCCAAGCCACCAAAGCCGGCTAAAAAGTGAATAATCGACAACTAAAACTTCAATTGTACTACTTCTTACTGGCTATTACTTCAACATAGAAGCTTCTTCTGTGTTCTACTATGGTGCTTTTAGTGTTTCCGCATACCGCAGCACGCGACATAGCTTTGTAGACGATAAATGTAACCGTTTCAGAGAGAAGAGCGGCCAATGTGACGATCTGGCTTTAAGACGATTCGATAACAAATGGCGAAAACGGACGGATTTCTCAGGTTTTTACTAAATATGAACACCTTTCACATTCTCCCGTGCAACGCGGCTGCTAGTCCCCCTTTCATGCAAAATCTTAAGGTCCTAGTTCATGTCCAAGCCACCAAAGCCGGCTAAAAAGTGAATAATCGACAACTAAAACTTGAAATGTACAACTTCTTACTGGCTATTACTTCAACTTAGAAGCTTCTTCTGTGTTCTACTAGGGAGCTTTTAGTGTCTCCGCATACCGCAGCACGCGACATAGCTTTGCAGACGATAAGTGTAACCGTTTCAGAGAGAAAAGAGACCAATGTGACGATCTGGCTTTAAGTCGATTCGATAACAAATGACGAAAACGGACGGATTTCTCAGGTTTTTACTACATATGAATACTTTTCACATTCTCCCGTGCAACGCGGCTGCTAGTCCTCCTTTCATGCAAAATCTTATGGTCCTAGGTCATGTCATAGCCACCAAAGCCGGCTAAAAAGTGAATAATCGACAACTAATACTTGAATTGTACTACTTCTTACTGGCTATTACTTCAACTTAGAAGCTTCTTCTGGGTTCTACTATGGTGCTTTTAGTAATTTGCATACCGTAGAACGCGACATAGCTTTGCAGGCGATAAATGTAACCGTTTGAGAGAGAAGAATGGCCAATGTGACGATCTGGCTTTAAGACGATTCGATAACAAATGACGAAAACGGAAGGATTTCCAGGTTTTTACTGCATATGAACACTTTTCACATTCTACCGTGCAACGCGGTTGCTAGTCCTCCTTTCATGCAAAATCCTAAGGTCCTAGGTCATGTCCAAGCCACCAAAGCCGGCTAAAAAGTTAATAATCGACAACTAAAACTTGAATCGTACTACTTCTTACTGGCTATTACTTCAACTTAGAAGCTTCTTCTGCGTTCTACTATGGTGCTTTTAGTGTTTCCGCATATCGCAGGACGCGACATAGCTTTGCAGACGATAAGTGTAACCGTTTCAGAGAGAAGAGCGGGCAATGTGACGATCTGGCTTTAAGTCGATTCGATAACAAATGACGAAAAGGGACGGATTTCTCAGGTTTTACTACATATGAACACTTTTCACATTCTCCCGTGCAACGCGGCAGCTAGTCCTCCTTTCATGCAAAATCTTAATGTCCTAGGTCATGTCCAAGCGACCAAAGCCGGCAAAAATGTGAATAATCGACAACTAAAACTTGAATTGTACTACTTCTTACTGGCTATTAATTCAACTTAGAAGCTCCTTCTGTGTTCTACTATGGTGCTTTTAGTGTTTCGGCATTTCGCAGCATGCGACATAGCTTTGCAGACGATAAATGTAACCGTATGAGAGAGAAGAATGGCCAATGTGTCGATCTGGCTTGAAGTCAATTCGATAACAAATGACGAAAATGGACGGATTTCTCAGGTTTTTACTACATATGAACACCTTTCACATTCTCCCATGCAACGCGGCTGCTAGTCCTCCTTTCATGCAAAATGTTAAGGTCCTAGGTCATGTCCAAGCCACCAAAGCCGGCAAAAAAGTGAATAATGACAACTAAAACTTCAATTGTACTACTTCTTACTGGCTATTACTTCAACATAGAAGCTTCTTCTGTGTTCTACTATGGTGCTTTTAGTGATTCCGCATACCGCAGCACGCGACATAGCTTTGTAGACGATAAATGTATCCGTTTCAGAGAGAAGAGCGGCCAATGTGACGATCTGGCTTTAAGACGATTCGATAACAAATGGCGAAAAAAGGAGGAATTTCTCAGGTTATTACTACATATGAACACTTTTCACATTCTCCCGTGCAACGCGGCTGCTAGTCCTCCTTTCATGCAAAATCTTCGGGACCTAGGTCATGTCATAGCCACCAAAGCCGGCTAAAAAGTGAATAATCGACAACTAAAACTTCTATTGTACTACTTCTTACTGGCTATTACTTCAACTTAGAAGCTTCTTCTGTGTTCTACTATGGTGCTTTTAGTGTCTCCGCATACCGCAGCACGCGACATAGCTTTGCAGACGATAAATGTAACCGTCTCAGAGAGAAAAGCGGCCAATGTGACGATCTGGCTTTAAGTCGATTCGATAACAAATGACGAAAATGGACGGATTTCTCAGGTTTTTACTACATATGAACACTTTTCACAACCTCCCGTGCAACGCGGCTGCTAGTCCTCCTTTCATGGAAAATCTTAAGGTCCTACGTCATGTCCAAGCCACCAAAGCCGGCTAAAAAGTGAATAAACGACAACTAAAACTTGAATTGTACTACTTCTTACTGGCTATTACTTTAACTTAGAAGATTCATCTGTGTTCTACTGTCTTGCTTTTAGTGTCTCCGCATACCGCAGCACGCGACATAGCTTTGCAGACAATAAATGTAACCGTTTCAGAGAGAAGAATGGCCAATGTGTCGATCTGGCTTGAAGTCAATTCGATAACAAATGACGAAAATGGACGGATTTCTCAGGTTCTTACTACATATGAACACTTTTCACATTCTCCCATGCAACGCGGCTGCTAGTCCTCCTTTCATGCAAAATCTTAAGGTCCTAGGTCATGTCCAAGGCACCAAAGCCGGCAAAAAAGTGAATAATGACAACTAAAACTTCAATTGTACTACTTCTTACTGGCTATTACTTCAACTTAGAAGATTCTACTGTGTTCTACTGTGGTGCTTTTAGTGTCTCCGCATACCGCAGCACGCGACATAGCTCAGAGAGAAGAGCGGCCAATGTGACGATCTGGCTTTAAGACGATTCGATAACAAATGGCGAAAACGGACGGATTTCTCAGGTTTTTACTAAATATGAACACCTTTCACATTCTCCCGTGCAACGCGGCTGCTAGTCCTCCTTTCATGCAAAACCTTAAGGTCCTAGGTCATGTCCAAGCCACCAAAGCCGGCTAAAAAGTGAATAATCGACAACTAAAACTTGAATTGTACAACTTCTTACTGGCTATTACTTCAACTTAGAAGCTTCTTCTGTGTTCTACTATGGAGCTTTTAGTGTCTCCGCATACCGCAGCACGCGACATAGCTTTGCAGACGATAAGTGTAACCGTTTCAGAGAGAAAAGAGACCAATGTGACGATCTGGCTTTAAGTCGATTCGATAACAAATGACGAAAACGGACGGATTTCTCAGGTTTTTACTACATATGAATACTTTTCACATTCTCCCGTGCAACGCGGCTGCTAGTCCTCCTTTCATGCAAAATCTTATGGTCCTAGGTCATGTCATAGCCACCAAAGCCGGCTAAAAAGTGAATAATCGACAACTAATACTTGAATTGTACTACTTCTTACTGGCTATTACTTCAACTTAGAAGCTTCTTCTGGGTTCTACTATGGTGCTTTTAGTAATTTGCATACCGTAGAACGCGACATAGCTTTGCAGGCGATAAATGTAACCGTTTGAGAGAGAAGAATGGCCAATGTGACGATCTGGCTTTAAGACGATTCGATAACAAATGACGAAAACGGAAGGATTTCCAGGTTTTTACTGCATATGAACACTTTTCACATTCTACCGTGCAACGCGGTTGCTAGTCCTCCTTTCATGCAAAATCCTAAGGTCCTAGGTCATGTCCAAGCCACCAAAGCCGGCTAAAAAGTTAATAATCGACAACTAAAACTTGAATCGTACTACTTCTTACTGGCTATTACTTCAACTTAGAAGCTTCTTCTGCGTTCTACTATGGTGCTTTTAGTGTTTCCGCATATCGCAGGACGCGACATAGCTTTGCAGACGATAAGTGTAACCGTTTCAGAGAGAAGAGCGGGCAATGTGACGATCTGGCTTTAAGTCGATTCGATAACAAATGACGAAAAGGGACGGATTTCTCAGGTTTTACTACATATGAACACTTTTCACATTCTCCCGTGCAACGCGGCAGCTAGTCCTCCTTTCATGCAAAATCTTAATGTCCTAGGTCATGTCCAAGCGACCAAAGCCGGCAAAAATGTGAATAATCGACAACTAAAACTTGAATTGTACTACTTCTTACTGGCTATTACTTCAACTTAGAAGCTCCTTCTGTGTTCTACTATGGTGCTTTTAGTGTTTCGGCATTTCGCAGCATGCGACATAGCTTTGCAGACGATAAATGTAACCGTATGAGAGAGAAGAATGGCCAATGTGTCGATCTGGCTTGAAGTCAATTCGATAACAAATGACGAAAATGGACGGATTTCTCAGGTTTTTACTACATATGAACACCTTTCACATTCTCCCATGCAACGCGGCTGCTAGTCCTCCTTTCATGCAAAATCTTAAGGTCCTAGGTCATGTCCAAGCCACCAAAGCCGGCAAAAAAGTGAATAATGACAACTAAAACTTCAATTGTACTACTTCTTACTGGCTATTACTTCAACATAGAAGCTTCTTCTTTGTTCTACTATGGTGCTTTTAGTGATTCCGCATACCGCAGCACGCGACATAGCTTTGTAGACGATAAATGTATCCGTTTCAGAGAGAAGAGCGGCCAATGTGACGATCTGGCTTTAAGACGATTCGATAACAAATGGCGAAAAAAGGAGGAATTTCTCAGGTTATTACTACATATGAACACTTTTCACATTCTCCCGTGCAACGCGGCTGCTAGTCCTCCTTTCATGCAAAATCTTCGGGACCTAGGTCATGTCATAGCCACCAAAGCCGGCTAAAAAGTGAATAATCGACAACTAAAACTTCTATTGTACTACTTCTTACTGGCTATTACTTCAACTTAGAAGCTTCTTCTGTGTTCTACTATGGTGCTTTTAGTGTCTCCGCATACCGCAGCACGCGACATAGCTTTGCAGACGATAAATGTAACCGTCTCAGAGAGAAAAGCGGCCAATGTGACGATCTGGCTTTATGTCGATTCGATAACAAATGACGAAAATGGACGGATTTCTCAGGTTTTTACTACATATGAACACTTTTCACAACCTCCCGTGCAACGCGGCTGCTAGTCCTCCTTTCATGAAAAATCTTAAGGTCCTACGTCATGTCCAAGCCACCAAAGCCGGCTAAAAAGTGAATAAACGACAACTAAAACTTGAATTGTACTACTTCTTACTGGCTATTACTTCAACTTAGAAGATTCATCTGTGTTCTACTGTCTTGCTTTTAGTGTCTCCGCATACCGCAGCACGCGACATAGCTTTGCAGACAATAAATGTAACCGTTTCAGAGAGAAGAATGGCCAATGTGTCGATCTGGCTTGAAGTCAATTCGATAACAAATGACGAAAATGGACGGATTTCTCAGGTTTTTACTACATATGAACACTTTTCACATTCTCCCATGCAACGCGGCTGCTAGTCCTCCTTTCATGCAAAATCTTAAGGTCCTAGGTCATGTCCAAGGCACCAAAGCCGGCAAAAAAGTGAATAATGACAACTAAAACTTCAATTGTACTACTTCTTACTGGCTATTACTTCAACTTAGAAGATTCTACTGTGTTCTACTGTGGTGCTTTTAGTGTCTCCGCATACCGCAGCACGCGACATAGCTTTGTAGACGAAAAATGTAACCGTTTCAGAGAGAAGAGCGGCCAATGTGACGATCTGGCTTTAAGACGATTCGATAACAAATGGCGAAAACGGACGGATTTCTCAGGTTTTTACTAAATATGAACACCTTTCACATTCTCCCGTGCAACGCGGCTGCTAGTCCTCCTTTCATGCAAAACCTTAAGGTCCTAGGTCATGTCCAAGCCACCAAAGCCGGCTAAAAAGTGAATAATCGACAACTAAAACTTGAATTGTACAACTTCTTACTGGCTATTACTTCAACTTAGAAGCTTCTTCTGTGTTCTACTATGGAGCTTTTAGTGTCTCCGCATACCGCAGCACGCGACATAGCTTTGCAGACGATAAGTGTAACCGTTTCAGAGAGAAAAGAGACCAATGTGACGATCTGGCTTTAAGTCGATTCGATAACAAATGACGAAAACGGACGGATTTCTCAGGTTTTTACTACATATGAACACTTTTCACATCCTCCCGTGCAACGCGGCTGCTAGTCCTCCTTTCATGCAAAATCTTATGTTCCTAGGTCATGTCATAGCCACCAAAGCCGGCTAAAAAGTGAATAATCGACAACTAATACTTGAATTGTACTACTTCTTACTGGCTATTACTTCAACTTAGAAGCTTCTTCTGGGTTCTACTATGGTGCTTTTAGTGTTTTGCATACCGTAGCACGCGACATAGCTTTGCAGACGATAAATGTAACCGTTTGAGAGAGAAGAATGGCCAATGTGACGATCTGGCTTTAAGTCGATTCGATAACAAATGACGAAAACGGAAGGATTTCCAGGTTTTTACTGCATATGAACACTTTTCACATTCTACCGTGCAACGCGGCTGCTAGTCCTCCTTTCATGCAAAATTCTAAGGACCTAGGTCATGTCCAAGCCACCAAAGCCGGCTAAAAAGTGAATAATCGACAACTAAAACTTCAATTGTACTACTTCTTACTGGCTATTACTTCAACTTAGAAGATTCTTCTGTGTTCTACTGTGGTGCTTTTAGTGTCTCCGCATACCGCAGCACGCGACATAGCTTTGCAGACAATAAATGTAACCGTTTTAGAGAGAAGAATGGCCAATGTGACGATCTGGCTTGAAGGCAATTCGATAACAAATGACGAAAATGGACGTATTTCTCAGGTTTTTACTACATATGAACACTTTTCACATTCTCCCATGCAACGTGGCTGCTAGTCCTCCTTTCATGCAAAATCTTAAGGCCCTAGGTCATGTCCAAGGCACCAAAGCCGGCAAAAAAGTGAATAATGACAACTAAAACTTCAATTGTACTACTTCTTACTGGCTATTACTTCAACATAGAAGCTTCTTCTGTGTTCTACTATGGTGCTTTTAGTGTTTCCGCATACCGCAGCACGCGACATAGCTTTGTAGACGATAAATGTAACCGTTTCAGAGAGAAGAGCGGCCAATGTGACGATCTGGCTTTAAGACGATTCGATAACAAATGGCGAAAACGGACGGATTTCTCAGGTTTTTACTACATATGAACACTTTTCACATTCTCCCGTGCAACGCGGCTGCTAGTCCTCCTTTCATGCAAATTCTTCGGGTCCTAGGTCGTGTCATAATCACCAAAGCCGGCTAAAAAGTGAATAATCGACAACTAAAACTTGAATTGTACTACTTCTTACTGGCTATTACTTCAACTTAGAAGCTTCTTCTGTGTTCTACTATGGTGCTTTTAGTGTCTCCGCACACCGCAGCACGCGACATAGCTTTGCAGACAATAAATATAACCGTCTCAGAGAGATAAGCGGCCAATGTGACGATCTGGCTTTAAGTCCATTCGATAACAAATGACGAAAACGGACGGATTTCTCAGGTTTTTTCTACATATGAACACTTTTCACATTCAGCCATGCAACGCGGCTGCTACTCCTCCTATCATGCAAAATCTTAAGGTCCTAGCTAATATCGAAGCCACCAAAGCCGGCTAAAAAGTGAATAATCGATAACTAAAACTTGAATTGTACTACTTCTTACGGGCTATTACTGCAACTTAGAAGCTTCTTCTGTGCTCTACTGTGGCGCTTTTAGTGTCTCCGCATACCGCAGCAAGTGACATAGCTTTGCAGATGATAAATGTAACAGTCTCAGAGAGAAAAGTGGCCAATGTGACGATCTGGCTTTAAGTCGATTCGATAACAAATGACGAAAACGGACGGATTTCTCAGGTTTTTACTACATATGAACACTTTTCACATTCTCCCGTGCAACGCGGCTGCTAGTCCTCCTTTCATGCAAAATCGTAAGGTCCTAGGTCATGTCCAAGCCACCAAAGCCGGCTAAAAAGTGAATAATCGATAACTGAAACTTGAATTGTACTACTTCTTACTGGCTATTACTTCAACTTAGAAGCTTCTTCTGAGTTCGACTATGGTGCTTTTAGTGTCTCCGCATACCGCAGCACGCGACATAGCTTTGCAGACGATAAATGTAACCGTCTCAGAGAGAAAAGCGGCCATTGTTACGATCTGGCTTTAAGTCAAATCGATAACAAATGACGAAAACGGACGGATTTCTCAGGTTTTTACTACATATGAACACTTTTCACATTGTCCCGTGCAACGCGGCTGCTAGTCCTCCTTTCATGCAAAATATTATGGTCCTAGGTCATGTCATAGCCACCAAAGCCGGCTAAAAGGTGAATAATCGACAACTAAAACTTGAATTGTACTACTTCTTACTGGCTATTACTTAAAATTAGAAGCTTCTTCTCTGTTCTACTATGGTGCTTTTAGTGTTTCCGCATACTGCAGCACGCGACATAGCTTTGCAGACGATAAATGTAACCGTTTCAGAGAGTAGAGCGGCCAATGTGACGATCTGGCTTTAAGTCGATTCGATAACAAATGACGAAAACAGATGGATTTCTCAGGTTTTTACTACATATTAACACTTTTCACATTCTCCCGTGCAACGCGGCTGCTAGTCCTCCTTTCATGCAAAATCTTAAGGTCCCAGGTCAAGTCCAAGCTACCAAAGCCGGCTAAAAAGTGAATAATCGACAACTAAAACATGAATTGTACTACTTCTTACTGGCTATTGCTAACACTTAGAAGCTTCTTCTGTGTTCTACTATGGTGCTTTTAGTGTCTCCGCATACCGCTGCACGCGACATAGCTTTGCAGACGATAAATGTAACCGTCTCCGAGAGAAAAGCGGCCAATGTGACGATCTGGCTTAATTCGATTCGATAACAAATGACGAAAACGGACGGATTTCTCAGGTTTTTACTACATATGAACACTTCTCACATTCTCCCGTGCAACGCGGCTGCTAGTCCTCCTTTCATGCAAAATCTTCTGGTCCTAGGTCATGTCATAGCCACCAAAGCCAGGTAAAAAAGTGAATAATCGACAACTTAAACTTGAATTGTACTACTTCTTACTGGCTATTACTTCAACTTTGAAGCTTCTTCTGTGTTCTACTATGGTGCTTTTAGTGTTTCCGCATACTGCAGCACGCGACATAGCTTCGCAGACGATAAATGTAACCGTCTCAGAGAGGAAAGCGGCCAATGTGACGATCTGGCTTTAAGTCGATTCGATAACAAGTGACGAAAACGGACGGATTTCTCAGGTTTTTACTACATATGAACACTTTTCACATTCTCCCTTGCAACGCGCCTGCAAGTCCTCCTTTCATGCAAAATCTTAAGGTCCTAGGTCATGTCCAAGCCACCAAAGCCGGCTAAAAAGTGAATAATCGACAACTAAAACTTGAATTGTACTACATCTTACTGGATATTACTTCAACTTAGAAGCTTCTGCTGTGTTCTACTGTGGCGCTTTTAGTGTCTCCGCACACCGCAGCACGCGACATAGTTTTGCAGACGATAAATGTAACCGTCTCATAGAGGAAAGCGGCCAATGTGACGATCTGGCTTTAAGTCGATTCGATAACAAGTGACGAAAACGGACGGATTTCTCAGGTTTTTACTACATATGAACACTTTTCACATTCACGCGTGCTACGCGGCTGCTAGTCCTCCTTTCATGCAAATTCTTCGGGTCCTAGGTCGTGTCATAATCACCAAAGCCGGCTAAAAAGTGAATAATCGACAACTAAAACTTGAATTGTACTACTTCTTACTGGCTATTACTTCAACTTGGAAGATTCTTCTGTGTTCTACTGTGGTGCTTTTAGTGTCTCCGCATACCGCAGCACGCGACATAGCTTTGCAGACAATAAATGTAACCGTTTTAGAGAGAAGAATGGCCAATGTGACGATCTGGCTTGAAGGCAATTCGATAACAAATGACGAAAATGGACGTATTTCTCAGGTTTTTACTACATATGAACACTTTTCACATTCTCCCATGCAACGCGGCTGCTAGTCCTCCTTTCATGCAAAATCTTAAGGCCCTAGGTCATGTCCAAGGCACCAAAGCCGGCAAAAAAGTGAATAATGACAACTAAAACTTCAATTGTACTACTTCTTACTGGCTATTACTTCAACATAGAAGCTTCTTCTGTGTTCTACTATGGTGCTTTTAGTGTTTCCGCATACCGCAGCACGCGACATAGCTTTGTAGACGATAAATGTAACCGTTTCAGAGAGAAGATTGGCCAATGTGACGATCTGGCTTTAAGACGATTCGATAACAAATGGCGAAAACGGACGGATTTCTCAGGTTTTTACTACATATGAACACTTTTCACATTCTCCCGTGCAACGCGGCTGCTAGTCCTCCTTTCATGCAAATTCTTCGGGTCCTAGGTCGTGTCATAATCACCAAAGCCGGCTAAAAAGTGAATAATCGACAACTAAAACATGAATTGTACTACTTCTTACTGGCTATTACTTCAACTTAGAAGCTTCTTCTGTGTTCTACTATGGTGCTTTTAGTGTCTCCGCATACCGCAGCACGCGACATAGCTTTGCAGACGATAAATGTAACCTTCTCAGAGAGAAAAGAGGCCAATGTGACGATCTGGCTTTAAGTCGATTCGATAACAAATGACGAAAACGGACGGATTTCTCAGGTTTTTACTACATATGAACACTTTTCACATTCTCCCATGCAACCCGGCTGTTAGACCTCCTTTCATGCAAAATCTTAAGGTCCTAGGTCATATCCAAGCCACCAAAGCCGGCTAAAAAGTGAATAATCGATAACTAAAACTTGAATTGTACTACTTCTTACTGGCTATTACTTCAACTTAGAAGCTTCTTCTGTGTTCTACTATGGTGCTTTTAGTGTCTCCGCACACCGCAGCACGCGACATAGCTTTGCAGACGATAAGTGTCACCGTCTCAGTGAGAAAAGCGGCCAATGTGACGATCTGGCTTCAAGTCGATTCGGTAACAAATGACGAAAACAGACGGATTTCTCAGGTTTTTACTACATATGAACACTTTTCACATTCTCCCATGCAACTCGGCTGTTAGACCTCCTTTCATGCAAAATCTTAAGGTTCTAGGTCATGTCCAAGCCACCAAAGCCAGCTAAAAAGTGGATAATCGACAACTAAAACTTGAATTGTACTACTTCTTACTGGCTATTACTTCAACTTAGAAGATTCTTCTGTGTTCTACTGTGGTGCTTTTAGTGTCTCCGCATACCGCAGCACGCGACATAGCTTTGCAGACAATAAATATAACCGTCTCAGAGAGATAAGCGGCCAATGTGACGATCTGGCTTTAAGTCCATTCGATAACAAATGACGAAAACGGACGGATTTCTCAGGTTTTTTCTACATATGAACACTTTTCACATTCAGCCATGCAACGCGGCTGCTAGTCCTCCTATCATGCAAAATCTTAAGGTCCTAGGTCATGTCCAAGCCACCAAAGCCGGCTAAAAAGTGAATAATCGACAACTAAAACTTCAATTGTACTACTTCTTACTGGCTATTACTTCAACATAGAAGCTTCTTCTGTGTTCTACTATGGTGCTTTTAGTGTTTCCGCATACTGCAGCACGCGACATAGCTCTGTAGACGATAAATGTAACCGTTTCAGAGAGAAGAGCGGCCAATGTGACGATCTGGCTTTAAGTCGATTCGATAACAAATGACGAAAACGGACGGATTTCTCAGCTTTTTACTACATATGAACACTTTTCACATTCTCCCATGCAACGCGGCTGTTAGACCTCCTTTCATGCAAAATCTTAAGGTCCTAGCTCATATCGAAGCCACCAAAGCCGGCTAAAAACTGAATAATCGATAACTAAAACTTGAATCGTACTACTTCTTACGGGCTATTACTGCAACTTAGAAGCTTCTTCTGTGTTCTACTGTGGCGCTTTTAGTGTCTCCGCATACCGCAGCAAGTGACATAGCTTTGCAGATGATAAATGTAACAGTCTCAGAGAGAAAAGTGGCCAATGTGACGATCTGGCTTTAAGTCTATTCGATAACAAATGACGAAAACGGACGGATTTCTCAGGTTTTTACTACATATGAACACTTTTCACATTCTCCCGTGCAACGCGGCTGCTAGTCCTCCTTTCATGCAAAATCGTAAGGTCCTAGGTCATGTCCAAGCCACCAAAGCCGGCTAAAAAGTGAATAAACGATAACTGAAACTTGAATTGTACTACTTCTTACTGGCTATTACTTCAACTTAGAAGCTTCTTCTGAGTTCGACTATGGTGCTTTTAGTGTCTCCGCATACCGCAGCACGCGACATAGCTTTGCAGACGATAAATGTAACCGTCTCAGAGAGAAAAGCGGCCATTGTGACGATCTGGCTTTAAGTCAAATCGATAACAAATGACGAAAACGGACGGATTTCTCAGGTTTTTACTACATATGAACACTTTTCACATATCCCGTGCAACGCGGCTGCTAGTCCTCCTTTCATGCAAAATAATTTTGTCCTAGGTCATGTCATAGCCACCAAAGCCGGCTAAAAAGTGAATAATCGACAACTAAAACTTGAATTGTACTACTTCTTACTGGCTATTACTTAAAATTAGAAGCTCCTTCTCTGTTCTACTATGGTGCTTTTAGTGTTTCCGCATACTGCAGCACGCGACATAGCTTTGCAGACGATAAATGTAACCGTTTCAGAGAGTAGAGCGGCCAATGTGACGATCTGGCTTTAAGTCGATTCGATAACAAATGACGAAAACAGATGGATTTCTCAGGTTTTTACTACATATTAACACTTTTCACATTCTCCCGTGCAACGCGGCTGCTAGTCCTCCTTTCATGCAAAATCTTAAGGTCCCAGGTCAAGTCCAAGCTACCAAAGCCGGCTAAAAAGTGAATAATCGACAACTAAAACTTGAATTGTACTACTTCTTACTGGCTATTGCTAACACTTAGAAGCTTCTTCTGTGTTCTACTATGGTGCTTTTAGTGTCTCCGCATACCGCTGCACGCGACATAGCTTTGCAGACGATAAATGTAACCGTCTCCGAGAGAAAAGCGGCCAATGTGACGATCTGGCTTAAGTCGATTCGATAACAAATGACGAAAACGGACGGATTTCTCAGGTTTTTACTACATATGAACACTTCTCACATTCTCCCGTGCAACGCGGCTGCTAGTCCTCCTTTCATGCAAAATCTTCTGGTCCTAGGTCATGTCATAGCCACCAAAGCCAGGTAAAAAGTGAATAATCGACAACTTAAACTTGAATTGTACTACTTCTTACTGGCTATTACTGCAACTTTGAAGCTTCTTCTGTGTTCTACTATGGTGCTTTTAGTGTTTCCGCATACTGCAGCACGCGACATAGCTTCGCAGACGATAAATGTAACCGTCTCAGAGAGGAAAGCGGCCAATGTGACGATCTGGCTTTAAGTCGATTCGATAACAAGTGACGAAAACGGACGGATTTCTCAGGTTTTTACTACATATGAACACTTTTCACATTCTCCCTTGCAACGCGCCTGCATGTCCTCCTTTCATGCAAAATCTTAAGGTCCTAGGTCATGTCCAAGCCACCAAAGCCGGCTAAAAAGTGAATAATCGACAACTAAAACTTGAATTGTACTACATCTTACTGGATATTACTTCAACTTAGAAGCTTCTGCTGTGTTCTACTGTGGCGCTTTTAGTGTCTCCGCACACCGCAGCACGCGACATAGTTTTGCAGACGATAAATGTAACCGTCTCATAGAGGAAAGCGGCCAATGTGACGATCTGGCTTTGAGTCGATTCGATAACAAGTGACGAAAACGGACGGATTTCTCAGGTTTTTACTACATATGAACACTTTTCACATTCACGCGTGCTACGCGGCTGCTAGTCCTCCTTTCATGCAAAATCTTAAGGTCCTAGGTCATGTCCAAGCCACCAAAGCCGGCTAAAAAGTGAATAATCGATAACTAAAACTTGAATTGTACTACTTCTTACTGGCTATTACTTCAACTTAGAAGATTCTTCTGTGTTCTACTGTGGCGCTTTTAGTGTCTCCGCACACCGCAGCACGCGACATAGCTTTGCAGACGATAAATGTAACCGTCTCAGAGAGAAAAGCGGCCATTGTGTAGATCTTGCTTTAAGTCGAATCGATAACAAATGACGACAACGGACGGATTTCTAAGGTTTTTACTACATATGAACACTTTTCACATTCTCCCGTGCAACGCGGCTGCTAGTCCTCCTTTCATGCAAAATCGTATGGTCCTAGGTCATGTCATAGCCACCAAAGCCGGCTAAAAAGTGAATAATCGAAAACTTAAACTTGAATTGTACTACTTCTTACTGGCTATTACTTCAACTTAGAAGCTTCTTCTGTGTTCTACTACGGTGCTTTTAGTGTTTCCGCATACTGCAGCACGCGACATAGCTTTGCAGACGATAAATCTAACCGTCTCAGAGAGGAAAGCGGCCAATGTGACGATCTGGCTTTAAGTCGATTCGATAACAAGTGACGAAAACGGACGGATTTCTCAGGTTTTTACTACATATGAACACTTTTCACATTCTCCCATGCAACGCGGCTGCAAGTACTCCTTTCATGCAAAATCTTAAGGTCGTAGGTCATGTCCAAGCCACCAAAGCCGGCTAAAAAGTGAATAATCGATAACTAAAACTTGAATTGTACTACTTCTTACTGGCTATTACTCCAACTTAGAAGCTTCTTCTGTGTTCTACTGTGTCGCTTTTAGTGTCTCCGCACACCGCAGCACGCGACATAGCTTTGCAGACAATAAATGTAACCTTATCAGAGAGAAAAGTGGCCAATGTGACGATCTGGCTTTAAATCGCTTCGATAACAAATGACGAAAACGGACGGATTTCTCAGGTTTTTACTACATATGAAACTTTTTCACATTCTGCCGTGCAAACCGGCTGCTAGTCCTCCTTTCATGCAAAATCTTAAGGTCGTAGGTCATGTCCAAGCCACCAAAGCCGGCTAAAGAGTTAATAATCGACAACTAAAACTTGAATTTTACTACATCTTACTGGCAAATACTTCAACTTAGAAGCTTCTTCTGTGTTTTACTATGGTGCTTTTAGTGTCTCCGCACACTGCAGCACGCGACTTAGCTTTGCAGACGATAAATGTAACCGTCTCAGAGAGGAAAGCGGCCAATGTGACTATCTGGCTTTAAGTCGATTCGATAACAAGTGACGAAAACGGACGAATTTCTCCGGTTTTTACTACAAATGAACACTTTTCACATTCTCCCTTGCAACGCGGCTGCAAGTCCTCCTTTCATGCAAACTCTTAAGGTCCTAGGTCATGTCCAAGCCACCAAAGCCGGCTAAAAAGTGAATAATCGACAACTAAAACTTGAATTGTACTACTTCTTACTGGCTATTACTTCAACTTACAAGCTTCTTCTGTGTTCTACTATGGTGCTTTTAGTGTCTCCGGATACCGCAGCACGCGACATAGCATTGCAGACAATAAATGAAACCTTCTCAGAGAGAAAAGTGGCCAATGTGGCGATCTGGCTTTAAGTCGATTCGATAACAAAAGACGAAAACGGACGGATTTCTCAGGTTTTTACTACATATGAACACTTTTCACATTCTCCCATGCAACGCGGCTGCTAGTCCTCTTTTCATGCAAATTCTTAAGGTCGTAGGTCATGTCCAAGCCACCAAAGCCAGCTAAAAAGTGAATAATCGATAACTAAAACTTGAATTGTACTACTTCTTACCGGCTATTACTTCAACTTAGAAGATTCTTCTGTGTTCTACTATGGTGCTTTTAGTGTCTCCGCATCCCGCAGCACGCGACATAGCTTTGCAGACGATAAATTTAACCGTCTCAGAGAGAAAAGCGGCCAATGTGACGATATGGCTTTAAGTCGATTTGATAACAAATGACGAAAACGGACGGATTTCTCAGGTTTTTACTACATATGAACACTTTTCACATTCTCCCGTGCAACGCGGCTGCTAGTCCTCCTTTCATGCAATATCTTAAGGTCCTAGGTCATGCCATAGCCACCAAAGCCGGCTAAAAAGTGAATAATCGACAACTAAAACTTGAATTGTACTACTTCTTACTGGCTATTACTTAAAATTAGAAGCTTCTTCTCTGTTCTACTATGGTGCTTTTAGTGTTTCCGCATACTGCAGCACGCGACATAGCTTTGCAGACGATAAATGTAACCGTTTCAGAGAGTAGAGCGGCCAATGTGACGATCTGGCTTTAAGTCGATTCGATAACAAATGACGAAAACAGATGGATTTCTCAGGTTTTTACTACATATTAACACTTTTCACATTCTCCCGTGCAACGCGGCTGCTAGTCCTCCTTTCATGCAAAATCTTAAGGTCCCAGGTCAAGTCCAAGCTACCAAAGCCGGCTAAAAAGTGAATAATCGACAACTAAAACTTGAATTGTACTACTTCTTACTGGCTATTGCTAACACTTAGAAGCTTCTTCTGTGTTCTACTATGGTGCTTTTAGTGTCGCCGCATACCGCTGCACGCGACATAGCTTTGCAGACGATAAATGTAACCGTCTCCGAGAGAAAAGCGGCCAATGTGACGATCTGGCTTAAGTCGATTCGATAACAAATGACGAAAACGGACGGATTTCTCAGGTTTTTACTACATATGAACACTTCTCACATTCTCCCGTGCAACGCGGGTGCTAGTCCTCCTTTCATGCAAAATCTTCTGGTCCTAGGTCATGTCATAGCCACCAAAGCCAGGTAAAAAGTGAATAATCGACAACTTAAACTTGAATTGTACTACTTCTTACTGGCTATTACTTCAACTTTGAAGCTTCTTCTGTGTTCTACTATGGTGCTTTTAGTGTTTCCGCTTACTGCAGCACGCGACATAGCTTCGCAGACGATAAATGTAACCGTCTCAGAGAGGAAAGCGGCCAATGTGACGATCTGGCTTTAAGTCGATTCGATAACAAGTGACGAAAACGGACGGATTTCTCAGGTTTTTACTACATATGAACACTTTTCACACTCTCCCTTGCAACGCGCCTGCAAGTCCTCCTTTCATCCAAAATCTTAAGGTCCTAGGTCATGTCCAAGCCACCAAAGCCGGCTAAAAAGTGAACATTCGACAACTAAAACTTGAATTGTACTACATCTTAATGGATATTACTTCAACTTAGAAGCTTCTGCTGTGTTCTACTGTGGCGCTTTTAGTGTCTCCGCACACCGCAGCACGCGACATAGTTTTGCAGACGATAAATGTAACCGTCTCATAGAGGAAAGCGGCCAATGTGACGATCTGGCTTTAAGTCGATTCGATAACAAGTGACGAAAACGGACGGATTTCTCAGGTTTTTACTACATATGAACACTTTTCACATTCACGCGTGCTACGCGGCTGCTAGTCCTCCTTTCATGCAAAATCTTAAGGTCCTAGGTCATGTCCAAGCCACCAAAGCCGGCTAAAAAGTGAATAATCGACAACTACAACTTGAATTGTACTACTTCTTAGTGGCTATTACGTCAACTCAGAAGCTTCTTCTGTGTTCCACTATGGTGCTTTTAGTGTTTCGGCAGACCGCAGCACGCGACATAGCTTTGCAGACGATAAGTGTAACCGTTTCAGAGAGAAGAGCGGCCAATGTGACGATCTTGCTTTAAGTCGAATCGATAACAAATGACGACAACGGACGGATTTCTAAGGTTTTTACTACATATGAACACTTATCACATTGTCCCATGCAACGCGGCTGTTAGACCTCGTTTCATGCAAAATCTTAAGGTCCTAGGTCATGTCCAAGCCACCAAAGCCGGCTAAAAATTGAATAATCGATAACTAAAACTTGAATTGTACTACGTCTTACTGGCTATTACTTCAACTTAGAAGCTTCTTCTGTGTTCTACTACGGTGCTTTTAGTGTTACCGCATACTGCAGCACGCGACGTAGCTTTGCAGACGATAAATCTAACCGTCTCAGAGAGGAAAGCGGCCAATGTGACGATCTGGCTTTAAGTCGATTCGATAACAAGTGACGAAAACGGACGGATTTCTCAGGTTTTTACTACATATGAACACTTTTCACATTCTCCCATGCAACGCGGCTGCAAGTACTCCTTTCATGCAAAATCTTAAGGTCCTAGGTAATGTCCAAACCACCAAAGCCGGCTAAAAAGTGAATAATCGATAACTAAAACTTGAATTGTACTACTTCTTACTGGCTATTACTCCAACTTAGAAGCTTCTTCTGTGTTCTACTGTGGCGCTTTTAGTGTCTCCGCACACCGCAGCACGCGACATAGCTTTGCAGACAATAAATGTAACCTTGTCAGAGAGAAAAGTGGCCAATGTGACGATCTGGCTTTAAGTCGCTTCGATAACAAATGACGAAAACGGACGGATTTCTCAGGTTTTTACTACATATGAAACTTTTTCACATTCTGCCGTGCAAAGCGGCTGCTAGTCCTCCTTTCATGCAAAATCTTAAGGTCGTAGGTCATGTCCAAGCCACCAAAGCCGGCTAAAAAGTTAATAATCGACAACTAAAACTTGAATTTTACTACTTCTTACTGGCAATTACTTCAACTTAGAAGCTTCTTCTGTGTTCTACTATGGTGCTTTTAGTGTCTCCGCACACTGCAGCACGCGACTTAGCTTTGCAGACGATAAATGTATCCGTCTCAGAGAGGAAAGCGGCCAATGTGACGATCTGGCTTTAAGTCGATTCAATATCAAGTGACGAAAACGGACGAATTTCTCCGGTTTTTACTACATATGAACACTTTTCACATTCTCCCTTGCAACGCGGCTGCAAGTCCTCCTTTCATGCAAAATCTTAAGGTCCTAGGTCATGTCCAAGCCACCAAAGCCGCCTAAAAAGTGAATAATCGACAACTAAAACTTGAATTGTACTACTTCTTACTGGCTATTACTTCAACTTACAAGCTTCTTCTGTGTTCTACTATGGTGCTTTTAGTGTCTCCGGATACCGCAGCACGCGACATAGCATTGCAGACAATAAATGAAACCTTCTCAGAGAGAAAAGTGGCCAATGTGGCGATCTGGCTTTAAGTCGATTCGATAACAAAAGACGAAAACGGACGGATTTCTCAGGTTTTTACTACATATGAACACTTTTCACATTCTCCCATGCAACGCGGCTGCTAGTCCTCCTTTCATGCAAATTCTTAAGGTCGTAGGTCATGTCCAAGCCACCAAAGCCGGCTAAAAAGTGAATAATCGATAACTAAAACTTGAATTGTACTACTTCTTACCGGCTATTACTTCAACTTAGAAGATTCTTCTGTGTTCAACTATGGTGCTTTTAGTGTCCCCGCACACCGCAGCACGCGACATTGCTTTGCAGACGATAAATGTAACCGTCTCAGAGAGAAAAGCGGCCAATGTGACGATCTGGCTTTAAGTCGATTCGATAACAAATGACGAAAACGGACGGATTTCTCACGTTTTTACTACATATGAACACTTATCACATTGTCCCATGCAACGCGGCTGCCAGTCTTCCTTTCATGCAAAATTTTAACGTCCTAGGTGATGTCCAAGCCACCAAAGCCGGCTAAAAAGTGAATAATCGACAACTAAAACTTGAATTATACTACTTCTTACTGGCTATTGCTTCAACTTAGAAGCTTCTTCTGTGTTCTACTATGGATCTTTTAGTGTCTCCGCATCCCGCAGCACGCGACATAGCTTTGCAGACGATAAATGTAACCGTCTCAGAGAGAAAAGCGGCCAATGTGACGATATGGCTTTAAGTCGATTCGATAACAAATGACGAAAACGGACGGATTTCTCAGGTTTTTACTACATATGAACACTTTTCACATTCTCCCGTGCAACGCGGCTGCTAGTCCTCCTTTCATGCAATATCTTAAGGTCCTAGGTCGTGCCATAGCCACCAAAGCCGGCTAAAAAGTGAATAATCGACAACTAAAACTTGAATTGTACTACTTCTTACTGGCTATTACTTATACTTAGAAGCTTCTTCTGTGTTCTACTATGGTGCTTTTAGTGTTTCCGCATACTGCAGCACGCGACATAGCTTTGCAGACGATAAATGTAACCGATTCAGAGAGAAGAGCGGCCAATGTGACGAACTGGCTTTAAGTAGATTCGATAACAAATGACGAAAACGGGCGGATTTCTCAGGTTTTTGCTACATATGAACACATTTCACATTTCCCGTGCAACGCGGCTGCAAGTACTCTTTTCATGCAAAATCTTAAGGTCCTAGGTCATGTCCAAGCCACCAAAGCCGGCTAAAAGTTGAATAATCGACAACTAAAACTTGAATTGTACTACTTCTTACTGGCTATTACTTCAACTTACAAGCTTCTTCTGTGTTCTACTATGGTGCTTCTAGTGTCTCCGCACACCGCAGCACGCGACATAGCTTTGCAGACGATAAATGTAACCGTCTCAGAGAGAAAAGCGGCCAATGTGACGATCTGGCTTTAAGTCGATTCGATAACAAATGACGAAAACGGACGGATTTCTCAGGTTTTTACTACATATGAACACTTTTCACATTCTCCCGTGCAACGCGGCTGCTAGTCCTCCTTTCATGCAAAATCTTAAGGTTCCACCTCATGTCCAGGGCACCAAAGCCGGCTAAAAATCAATAATCGATAACCAAAACTTGAATTGTACTGCTTCTTACTGGCTATTACGTCAACTTAGAAGCTTCTTCTGTGTTCTACTATGGTGCTTTTAGTGTTTCGGCATACCGCAGGACGCGACATAGCTTTGCAGACTATAAGTGTAACCGTTTCAGAGAGAAGAGCGGCCAATGTGACGATCTGGCTTTAAGTCGATTCGATAACAAATGACGAAAACGGACGGATTTCTCAGGTTTTTACTACACATGAATCCTTTTCACATTCTGCCGTGCAAAGCGGCTACTAGTCCTCCTTTCATGCAAAATCTTAAGGTCCTAGGTCATGTCCAAGCATCCAAAGCCGGCTAAAAGTTGAATAATCGACAACTAAAACTTGAATTGTACTACTTCTTACTGGCTATTACTTCAACTTAGAAGCTTCTTCTGTGTTCTACTATGGTGCTTCTAGTGTCTCCGCACACCGCAGCACGCGACATAGCTTTGCAGACGATAAATGTAACATTCTCAGAGAGAAAATCGGCCAATGTGACGATCTAGCTTTAAGTCGATTCGATAACAAATGACGAAAACGGACGGATTTCTCAGGTTTTTACTACATATGAACACTTTTCACATTCTCCCGTGCAACGCGGCTGCTAGTCCTCCTTTCATGCAATATCTTAAGGTCCTAGGTCATGTCCAAGCCACCAAAGCCGGCTAAAAAGTGAATAATGGACAACTAAATCTTGAATTGTACTACTTCGAACATGCTATTGCTTCCACTTAGAAGCTTCTTCTGTGTTCTACTATGGTGCTTTTAGTGTCTCCGCATACCGCTGCACGCGACATAGCTTTGCAGACGATAAATGTAACCGTCTCAGAGAGAAAAGCGGCCATTGTGACGATCTGGCTTTAAGTCGAATCGATAACAAATGACGAAAACAGACGGATTTCTCAGGTTTTTACTACATATGAACAGTTTTCACATTCTCCCATGCAACTGCGGCTGCAAGTACTACTTTCATGCAAAATCTTAAGGTCCTAGGTCATGTTCAAGCCACCATAGCTGGCTAAAAAGTGAATAATCGATAACTAAAACTTGAATTGTACTACTTCTTACTGGCTATTACTTCAATTTAGAAGCTTCTTCTGTGTTCGACTATGGTGCTTTTAGTGTTTCCGCATACTGCAGCATGCGACATAGCTTTGCAGACGATAAATGTAACCGTTTCAGAGAGTAGAGCGGCCAATGTGACGATCTGGCTTTAAGTCGATTCGATAACAAATGACGAAAACAGACGGATGTCTCACGTTTTTACTACATATGAACACTTTTCACATTCTCCCATGCAACGCGGCTGCAAGTACTCCTTTAATGCAAAATCTTAAGGTCCTAGTTCATGTCCAAGCCACCAAAGCCGGCTAAAAAGTGAATAATCGACAACTAAAACATGAATTGTACTACTTCTTACTGGCTATTACTTAAACTTAGAAGCTTCTTCTGTGTTCTACTATGGTGCTTTTAGTGTCTCCGCACACCGCAGCACGCGACATAGCTTTGCAGACGATAAATGTAACTTTCTCAGAGAGAAAAGCGGCCAATGTGACGATCTGGCTTTAAGTCGATTCGATAACAAATGACGAAAACGGACGGATTTCTCAGGTTTTTACTACATATGAACACTTTTCACATTCTCCCATGCAACGCGGCTGCAAGTACTCCTTTCATGCAAAATCTTAAGGTCCTAGGTAATGTCCAAGCCACCAAAGCCGGCTAAAAAGTGAATAATCGATAACTAAAACTTGAATTGTACTACTTCTTACCGGCTATTACTTCAACTTAGAAGATTCTTCTGTGTTCAACTATGGTGCTTTTAGTGTCTCCGCACACCGCAGCACGCGACATTGCTTTGCAGACGATAAATGTAACCGTCTCAGAGAGAAAAGCGGCCAATGTGACGATCTGGCTTTAAGTCGATTCGATAACAAATGACGAAAACGGACGGATTTCTCACGTTTTTACTACATATGAACACTTATCACATTGTCCCATGCAACGCGGCTGCCAGTCTTCCTTTCATGCAAAATTTTAACGTCCTAGGTGATGTCCAAGCCACCAAAGCCGGCTAAAAAGTGAATAATCGACAACTAAAACTTGAATTATACTACTTCTTACTGGCTATTGCTTCAACTTAGAAGCTTCTTCTGTGTTCTACTATGGATCTTTTAGTGTCTCCGCATCCCGCAGCACGCGACATAGCTTTGCAGACGATAAATGTAACCGTCTCAGAGAGAAAAGCGGCCAATGTGACGATATGGCTTTAAGTCGATTCGATAACAAATGACGAAAACGGACGGATTTCTCAGGTTTTTACTACATATGAACACTTTTCACATTCTCCCGTGCAACGCGGCTGCTAGTCCTCCTTTCATGCAATATCTTAAGGTCCTAGGTCGTGCCATAGCCACCAAAGCCGGCTAAAAAGTGAATAATCGACAACTAAAACTTGAATTGTACTACTTCTTACTGGCTATTACTTATACTTAGAAGCTTCTTCTGTGTTCTACTATGGTGCTTTTAGTGTTTCCGCATACTGCAGCACGCGACATAGCTTTGCAGACGATAAATGTAACCGATTCAGAGAGAAGAGCGGCCAATGTGACGAACTGGCTTTAAGTAGATTCGATAACAAATGACGAAAACGGGCGGATTTCTCAGGTTTTTGCTACATATGAACACATTTCACATTTCCCGTGCAACGCGGCTGCAAGTACTCTTTTCATGCAAAATCTTAAGGTCCTAGGTCATGTCCAAGCCACCAAAGCCGGCTAAAAGTTGAATAATCGACAACTAAAACTTGAATTGTACTACTTCTTACTGGCTATTACTTCAACTTACAAGCTTCTTCTGTGTTCTACTATGGTGCTTCTAGTGTCTCCGCACACCGCAGCACGCGACATAGCTTTGCAGACGATAAATGTAACCGTCTCAGAGAGAAAAGCGGCCAGTGTGACGATCTGGCTTTAAGTCGATTCGATAACAAATGACGAAAACGGACGGATTTCTCAGGTTTTTACTACATATGAACACTTTTCACATTCTCCCGTGCAACGCGGCTGCTAGTCCTCCTTTCATGCAAAATCTTAAGGTTCCACCTCATGTCCAGGGCACCAAAGCCGGCTAAAAATCAATAATCGATAACCAAAACTTGAATTGTACTGCTTCTTACTGGCTATTACGTCAACTTAGAAGCTTCTTCTGTGTTCTACTATGGTGCTTTTAGTGTTTCGGCATACCGCAGGACGCGACATAGCTTTGCAGACTATAAGTGTAACCGTTTCAGAGAGAAGAGCGGCCAATGTGACGATCTGGCTTTAAGTCGATTCGATAACAAATGACGAAAACGGACGGATTTCTCAGGTTTTTACTACATATGAATCCTTTTCACATTCTGCCGTGCAAAGCGGCTACTAGTCCTCCTTTCATGCAAAATCTTAAGGTCCTAGGTCATGTCCAAGCATCCAAAGCCGGCTAAAAGTTGAATAATCGACAACTAAAACTTGAATTGTACTACTTCTTACTGGCTATTACTTCAACTTAGAAGCTTCTTCTGTGTTCTACTATGGTGCTTCTAGTGTCTCCGCACACCGCAGCACGCGACATAGCTTTGCAGACGATAAATGTAACCTTCTCAGAGAGAAAATCGGCCAATGTGACGATCTAGCTTTAAGTCGATTCGATAACAAATGACGAAAACGGACGGATTTCTCAGGTTTTTACTACATATGAACACTTTTCACATTCTCCCGTGCAACGCGGCTGCTAGTCCTCCTTTCATGCAATATCTTAAGGTCCTAGGTCATGTCCAAGCCACCAAAGCCGGCTAAAAAGTGAATAATGGACAACTAAATCTTGAATTGTACTACTTCGTACATGCTATTGCTTCCACTTAGAAGCTTCTTCTGTGTTCTACTATGGTGCTTTTAGTGTCTCCGCATACCGCTGCACGCGACATAGCTTTGCAGACGATAAATGTAACCGTCTCAGAGAGAAAAGCGGCCAATGTGACGATCTGGCTTTAAGTCGAATCGATAACAAATGACGAAAACAGACGGATTTCTCAGGTTTTTACTACATATGAACAGTTTTCACATTCTCCCATGCAACTGCGGCTGCAAGTACTACTTTCATGCAAAATCTTAAGGTCCTAGGTCATGTTCAAGCCACCATAGCTGGCTAAAAAGTGAATAATCGATAACTAAAACTTGAATTGTACTACTTCTTACTGGCTATTACTTCAATTTAGAAGCTTCTTCTGTGTTCGACTATGGTGCTTTTAGTGTTTCCGCATACTGCAGCATGCGACATAGCTTTGCAGACGATAAATGTAACCGTTTCAGAGAGTAGAGCGGCCAATGTGACGATCTGGCTTTAAGTCGATTCGATAACAAATGACGAAAACAGACGGATGTCTCACGTTTTTACTACATATGAACACTTTTCACATTCTCCCATGCAACGCGGCTGCAAGTACTCCTTTAATGCAAAATCTTAAGGTCCTAGTTCATGTCCAAGCCACCAAAGCCGGCTAAAAAGTGAATAATCGACAACTAAAACATGAATTGTACTACTTCTTACTGGCTATTACTTAAACTTAGAAACTTCTTCTGTGTTCTACTATGGTGCTTTTAGTGTCTCCGCACACCGCAGCACGCGACATAGCTTTGCAGACGATAAATGTAACTTTCTCAGAGAGAAAAGCAGCCAATGTGACGATCTGGCTTTAAGTCGATTCGATAACAAATGACGAAAACGGACGGATTTCTCAGGTTTTTACTACATATGAACACTTTTCACATTCTCCCATGAAACGCGGCTGTTAGACCTCCTTTCATGCAAAATCGTAAGGTCCTAGGTCATGTCATAGCCACCAAAGCCGGCTAAAAAGTGAATAATCGATAACTAAAACTTGAATTGTACTACTTCTTACTGGCTATTACTGCAACTTAGAAGCTTCTTCTGTGTTCTACTGTGGCGCTTTTAGTGTCTCCGCATACCGCAGCACGTGACATAGCTTTGCACATGATAAATGTAACAGTCTCAGAGAGAAAAGCGGCCAATGTGTCGATCTGGCTTTAAGTCGATGCGATAACAAATGACGAAAACGGACGGATTTCTCAGGTTTTTACTACATATGAACACTTTTCACATTCTCCCGTGCAACGCGGCTGCTAGTCCTCCTTTCATGCAAAATCTTATGGTCCTAGGTCATGTCATAGCCACCAAAGCCGGCTAAAAAGTGAATAATCGAAAACTTAAACTTGAATTGTACTACTTCTTACTGGCTATTACTTCAACTTAGAAGCTTCTTCTGTGTTCTACTACGGTGCTTTTTGTGTTTCCGCATACTGCAGCACGCGACATAGCTTTGCAGACGATAAATCTAACCGTCTCAGAGAGGAAAGCGGCCAATGTGACGATCTGGCTTTAAGTCGATTCGATAACAAGTGACGAAAACGGACGGATTTCTCAGGTTTTTACTACATATGAACACTTTTCACATTCTCCCATGCAACGCGGCTGCAAGTACTCCTTTCATGCAAAATCTTAAGGTCCTAGGTAATGTCCAAGCCACCAAAGCCGGCTAAAAAGTGAATAATCGATAACTAAAACTTGAATTGTACTACTTCTTACTGGCTATTACTCCAACTTAGAAGCTTCTTCTGTGTTCTACTGTGGCGCTTTTAGTGTCTCCGCACACCGCAGCACGCGACATAGCTTTGCAGACAATAAATGTAACCATATCAGAGAGAACAGTGGCCAATGTGACGATCTGGCTTTAAGTCGCTTCGATAACAAATGAAGAAAACGGACGGATTTCTCAGGTTTTTACTACATATGAAACTTTTTCACATTCTGCCGTGCAAAGCGGCTGCTAGTCCTCCTTTCATGCAAAATCTTAAGGTCGTAGGTCATGTCCAAGCCACCAAAGCCGGCTAAAAAGTTAATAATCGACAACTAAAACTTGAATTTTACTACTTCTTACTGGCAATTACTTCAACTTAGAAGCTTCTTCTGTGTTCTACTATGATGCTTTTAGTGTCTCCGCACACTGCAGCACGCGACTTAGCTTTGCAGACGATAAATGTAACCGTCTCAGAGAGGAAAGCGGCCAATGTGACGATCTGGCTTTAAGTCGATTCGATAACAAGTGACGAAAACGGACGAATTTCTCCGGTTTTTACTACATATGAACACTTTTCACATTCTCCCTTGCAACGCGGCTGCAAGTCCTCCTTTCATGCAAAATCTTAAGGTCCTAGGTCATGTCCAAGCCACCAAAGCCGGCTAAAAAGTGAATAATCGACAACTAAAACTTGAATTGTACTACATCTTACTGGCTATTACTTCAACTTAGAAGCTACTTCTGTGTTCTACTGTGGCGCTTTTAGTGTCTCCGCACACCGCAGCACGCGACATAGCTTTGCAGACGATAAATGTAACCGTCTCAGAGAGGAAAGCGGCCAATGTGACGATCTGGCTTTAAGTAGATTCGATAACAAATGAAGAAAACGGGCGGATTTCTCAGGTTTTTGCTACATATGAGCACATTTCACATATCCCGTGCAACGCGGCTGCAAGTACTCTTTTCATGCAAAATCTTAAAGTCCTAGGTCATGTCCAAGCCACCAAAGCCGGCTAAAAAGTGAATAATCGACAACTAAAACTTGAATTGTACTACTTCTTACTGGCTATTACTTCAACTTAGAAGCTTCTTCTGTGTTCTACTATGGAGCTTTTAGTGTCTCCGCATACCGCAGCACGTGACATAGCTTTGCAGACGATAAATGTAACCGTCTCAGAGAGAAAAGCGGCCAATGTGACGATCTGGCTTTAAGTCGATTCGATAACAAATGATGAAAACGGACGGATTTCTCACGTTTTTACTACACATGAACACTTTTCACATTCTCCCTTGCAACGCGGCTGCCAGTCTTCCTTTCATGCAAAATTTTAACGTCCTAGGTGATGTCCAAGCCACCAAAGCCGGCTAAAAAGTGAATAATCGACAACTAAAACTTGAATTAAACTACTTCTTACTGGCTATTGCTTCAACTTAGAAGCTTCTTATGTGTTCTACTATGGATCTTCTAGTGTCTCCGCATCCCGCAGCACGCGACATAGCTTTGCAGACGATAAATGTAACCGTCTCAGAGAGAAAAGCGGCCAATGTGACGATATGGCTTTAAGTCGATTCGATAACAAATGACGAAAACGGACGGATTTCTCAGGTTTTTACTACATATGAACACTTTTCACATTCTCCCGTGCAACGCGGCTGCTAGTCCTCCTTTCATGCAATATCTTAAGGTCCTAGGTCATGCCATAGCCACCAAAGCCGGCTAAAAAGTGAATAATCGACAACTAAAACTTGAATTGTACTACTTCTTACTGGCTATTACTTATACTTAGAAGCTTCTTCTGTGTTCTACTATGGTGCTTTTAGTGTTTCCGCATACTGCAGCACGCGACATAGCTTTGCAGACGATAAATGTAACCGATTCAGAGAGAAGAGCGGCCAATGTGACGAACTGGCTTTAAGTAGATTCGATAACAAATGACGAAAACGGGCGGATTTCTCAGGTTTTTGCTACATATGAACACATTTCACATTTCCCGTGCAACGCGGCTGCAAGTACTCTTTTCATGCAAAATCTTAAGGTCCTAGGTCATGTCCAAGCCACCAAAGCCGGCTAAAAGTTGAATAATCGACAACTAAAACTTGAATTGTACTACTTCTTACTGGCTATTACTTCAACTTACAAGCTTCTTCTGTGTTCTACTATGGTGCTTCTAGTGTCTCCGCACACCGCAGCACGCGACATAGCTTTGCAGACGATAAATGTAACCGTCTCAGAGAGAAAAGCGGCCAATGTGACGATCTGGCTTTAAGTCGATTCGATAACAAATGACGAAAACGGACGGATTTCTCAGGTTTTTACTACATGTGAACACTTTTCACATTCTCCCGTGCAACGCGGCTGCTAGGCCTCCTTTCATGCAAAATCTTAAGGTTCCACCTCATGTCCAGGGTACCAAAGCCGGCTAAAAATCAATAATCGATAACCAAAACTTGAATTGTACTGCTTCTTACTGGCTATTACGTCAACTTAGAAGCTTCTTCTGTGTTCTACTATGGTGCTTTTAGTGTTTCGGCATACCGCAGGACGCGAAATAGCTTTGCAGACTATAAGTGTAACCGTTTCAGAGAGAAGAGCGGCCAATGTGACGATCTGGCTTTAAGTCGATTCGATAACAAATGACGAAAACGGAC
Organism: Schistocerca gregaria; assembly: GCF_023897955.1. NCBI lineage: Eukaryota > Metazoa > Arthropoda > Insecta > Orthoptera > Acrididae > Schistocerca > Schistocerca gregaria. The sequence goes on from NC_064929.1 coordinate 174,559,708, forward strand.
GGATTTCTCAGGTTTTTACTACATATGAACACTTTTCACATTCTCCCATGCAACGCGGCTGTTAGACCTCCTTTCATGCAAAATCTTAAGGTCCTAGGTCATGTCCAAGCCACCAAAGCCGCCTAAAAAGTAAATAATCGATAACTAAAACTTGAATTGTACTACTTCTTACTGGCTATTACTTCAACTTAGAAGCTACTTCTGTGTTCTACTGTGGCGCTTTTAGTGTCTCCGCACACCGCAGCACGCGACATAGCTTTGCAGACGATAAATGTAACCGTCTCAGAGAGGAAAGCGGCCAATGTGACGATCTGGCTTTAAGTAGATTCGATAACAAATGACGAAAACGGGCGGATTTCTCAGGTTTTTGCTACATATGAGCACATTTCACATATCCCGTGCAACGCGGCTGCAAGTACTCTTTTCATGCAAAATCTTAAGGTCCTAGGTCATGTCCAAGCCACCAAAGCCGGCTAAAAAGTGAATAATCGACAACTAAAACTTGAATTGTACTACTTCTTACTGGCTATTACTTCAACTTAGAAGCTTCTTCTGTGTTCTACTATGGAGCTTTTAGTGTCTCCGCATACCGCAGCACGTGACATAGCTTTGTAGACGATAAATGTAACCGTCTCAGAGAGAAAAGCGGCCAATGTGACGATCTGGCTTTAAGTCGATTCGATAACAAATGATGAAAACGGACGGATTTCTCACGTTTTTACTACATATGAACACTTTTCACATTCTCCCTTGCAACGCGGCTGCCAGTCTTCCTTTCATGCAAAATTGTAACGTCCTAGGTGATGTCCAAGCCACCAAAGCCGGCTAAAAAGTGAATAATCGACAACTAAAACTTGAATTAAACTACTTCTTACTGGCTATTGCTTCAACTTAGAAGCTTCTTATGTGTTCTACTATGGATCTTCTAGTGTCTCCGCATCCCGCAGCACGCGACATAGCTTTGCAGACGATAAATGTAACCGTCTCAGAGAGAAAAGCGGCCAATGTGACGATCTGGCTTTAAGTCGATTCGATAACAAATGACGAAAACGGACGGATTTCTCAGGTTTTTACTACATATGAACACTTTTCACGTTCTCCCGTGCAACGCGGCTGCTAGGCCTCCTTTCATGCAAAATCTTAAGGTTCCACCTCATGTCCAGGGTACCAAAGCCGGCTAAAAATCAATAATCGATAACCAAAACTTGAATTGTACTGCTTCTTACTGGATATTACGTCAACTTAGAAGCTTCTTCTGTGTTCTACTATGGTGCTTTTAGTGTTTCGGCATACCGCAGGACGCGAAATAGCTTTGCAGACTATAAGTGTAACCGTTTCAGAGAGAAGAGCGGCCAATGTGACGATCTGGCTTTAAGTCGATTCGATAACAAATGACGAAAACGGACGGATTTCTCAGGTTTTTACTACATATGAACACTTTTCACATTCTCCCATGCAACGCAGCTGCAAGTTCTCCTTTCATGCAAAATCTTAAGGTCCTAGGTCATGTCCAAGCCACCAAAGCCGGCTAAAATGTGAATACTCGACAACTAAAACTTGAATTGTACTACTTCTTACTGGCTATTACGTCAACTTAGAAGCTTCTTCTGTGTTCTACTATGGTGCTTTTAGTGTTTCGGCGTACCGCAGCACGCGACATAGCTTTGCAGACGATAAGTGTAACCGTTTCAGAGAGAAGAGCGGCCAATGTGACGATCTGGCTTTAAGTCGTTTCGATAACAAGTGACGAAAACGGACGGATTTCTCAGGTTTTTACTACATATGAACACTTTTCACATTCTCCCATGCAACGCGGCTGCAAGTACTCCTTTAATGCAAAATCTTAAGGTCCTAGTTCATGTCCATGCCACCAAAGCCGGCTAAAAAGTGAATAATCGACAACTAAAACTTGAATTGTACTACTTCTTACTGGCTATTGCTTCCACTTAGAAGCTTCTTCTGTGTTCTACTATGGTGCTTTTGGTGTCTCCGCATACCGCTGCATACGACATAGCTTTGCAGACGATAAATGTAACCGTCTCAGAGAGGAAAGCGGCCAATGTGACGATCTGGCTTTAAGTCGATTCGATAACAAGTGACGTAAACGGACGGATTTCTCAGGTTTTTACTACATATGAACACTTTTCACATTCTCCCGTGCAACGCGGCTGCAAGTACTCCTTCCATGCAAAATCTTAAGGTCCTAGGTCATGTCCAAGCCACCAAAGCCGGCTAAAAAGTGAATAATGGACAACTAAATCTTGAATTGTACTACTTCGTACATGCTATTGCTTCCACTTAGAAGCTTCTTCTGTGTTCTACTATGGTGCTTTTAGTGTCTCCGCATACCGCTGCACGCGACATAGCTTTGCAGACGATAAATGTAACCGTCTCAGAGAGAAAAGCGGCCAATGTGACGATCTGGCTTTAAGTCGAATCGATAACAAATGACGAAAACAGACGGATTTCTCAGGTTTTTACTACATATGAACAGTTTTCACATTATCCCGTGCAACTGCGGCTGCAAGTACTACTTTCATGCAAAATCTTAAGGTCCTAGGTCATGTCCAAGCCACCATAGCTGGCTAAAAAGTGAATAATCGATAACTAAAACTTGAATTGTACTACTCCTAACTGGCTATTACTTCAACTTAGAAGCTTCTTCTGTGTTCGACTATGGTGCTTTTAGTGTTTCCGCATACTGCAGCATGCGACATAGCTTTGCAGACGATAAATGTAACCGTTTCAGAGAGTAGAGCGGCCAATGTGACGATCTGGCTTTAAGTCGAATCGATAACAAATGACGAAAACAGACGGATGTCTCACGTTTTTACTACATATGAACACTTTTTACATTCTCCCGTGCAACGCGGCTGCAAGTACGCCTTTCATGCAAAATCTTAAGGTCCTAGGTCATGTCCAAGCCACCAAAGCCGGCTAAAAAGTGAATAATCGACAACTAAAACTTGAATTGTACTACTTCTTACTGGCTATTGCTAACACTTAGAAGCTTCTTCTGTGTTCTACTATGGTGCTTTTAGTGTCTCCGCATACCGCTGCACGCGACATAGCTTTGCAGACGATAAATGTAACCGTCTCCGAGAGAAAAGCGGCCAATGTGACGATCTGGCTTTAAGTCGAATCGATAACAAATGACGAAAACGGACGGATGTCTCAGGTTTTTACTACATATGAACACTTTTCACATTCTCCCGTGCAACGCGGCTGCTAGTCCTCCTTTCATGCAAAATCTTCTGGTCCTAGGTCATGTCATAGCCACCAAAGCCGGCTAAAAAGTTAATAATCGACAACTAAAACTTGAATTGTACTGCTTCTTACTGGCTATTACTTCAACTTAGAAGCTTCTTCTGTGTTCTACTGTGGCGCTTTTAGTGTCTCCGCATACCGCAGCACGCGACATAGCTTTGCAGACAATAAATGTAACCCTATCAGAGAGAAAAGTGGCCAATGTGACGATCTGGCTTTAAGTCAATTCGATAACAAATGATGAAAACGGACGGATTTCTCAGGTTTTTACTACATATGAACCCTTTTCACATTCTGCCGTGCAAAGCGGCTGCTAGTCCTCCTTTCATGCAAAATCTTAAGGTCGTAGGTCATGTCCAAGCCACCAAAGCCGGCTAAAAAGTGAATAATCGTCAACTAAAACTTGAATTGTACTACTTCTTACTGGCAATTACTTCAACTTAGAAGCTTCTTCTGTGTTCTACTATGGTGCTTTTAGTGTCTCCGCACACCGCAGCACGCGACATAGCTTTGCAGACGATAAATGTAACCGTCTCAGAGAGGAAAGCGGCCAATGTGACGATCTGGCTTTAAGTCGATTCGATAACAAGTGACGGAAACGGACAGATTTCTCAGGTTTTTACTACATATGAACACTTTTCACATTACAAAATTGTTAAGACTTTCGTGGCCACTTGTTGACAAACTGCTTATTTGCTTCTGTCTCGGGTTCTTCGGCCGACGTTCGTGTGATGATTTTGCTGACGTTTCGCCAGCACGAGTGGTTGGCATTGTCAAAGCTTCACCCTCCATTGCCGGAGGTGAACTGGAGCCGGGCTCGCGGCCGCAGACTATATGTACCTTGCGCGCCAACGTCCGAGGTCTTCTCCGCGGTCATTTCCGCCACTCGTGCTGGCGAAACGTCAGCAAAATCATCACACGAACGTCGGCCGAAGAACCCGAGACAGAAGCAAATAAGCAGTTTGTCAACAAGTGGCCACGAAAGTCTTAACAATTTGAAACTTCCTGGCAGATTAAAACTGTGTGCCCGACCGAGACTCGAACTCGGGACCTTTGCATTTCGCGGGCAAGTGCTCTACCAACTGAGCTACCGAAGCACGACTCACGCCCGGTACTCACAGCTTTACTTCTGCCAGTACCTCGTCTCCTACCTTCCAAACAATTTTGTATTGCGCCTCTACGGGGAGGAAATTTGCAGATTGTACCGACGCCTTGACCAACAACGGAAGAAGAAAGCGCGATTGATGTCCTCTCTCGCCTTCCTTTCACGGTGCAGAGATGAAGATGCTACACCGAAGTTCTTGAAATGTAAGCGCCTATTCACCACCGCCCAAGCTCATCGTATCTACAACAGAATGGAACGAGCTTTTCTTCGTGAGTGAATTCACACAATACGGAGAAACTTGGCAAAAACGGATCAGGAACTTTTGGACATGTTCTACCAACTAAGTAGCAGAATGCATCGAGACGACTGGGACAAGATCGACAGCATCACTTACAGGAGCATGCAGAATGAACTCGAGCGCTGCACAGAGCGACAGAAGAAAAAGTTTGAAGGATTCCGGAAGAAGACTGACAAGGCGATTCCCGACATGCCACGCACTGTGGTCAACCTCACTGAACGACAATTGACCGAAGAGGAAGTATCCGTTCTTCAAAAAGGAGGGAATTTCGCTGTCATCCCAAGAACTATACCTGTGGAGGACATCATTGCTAACACCGAAGCGGCCATTCGGACCCTTCCTTGTGAAAGGGCAGAGGAAATACGCACTGAAACAGCCAGGATACTGCGCCGAGCTAAACCACCAGCATGCAATCTGAAGAAAGAAGAAGTACAAGCTATTAAGAATCTTAACGCTGACAAGAGTATATTGGTACTGCCTGCCGATAAGGGGAATGCGACCGTCGTAATGAAGACCGAAGATTATGAACAAAAGATCCGAGACCTATTAGATCCGACGACGTACCGAAAACTAAGCGCAGATCCGACGCAGCGTATCACACGGAATACGAATCGGTTAATCAAGGCATCTTCTGTTCCGGAGGACATACAGAGATACCTGCGCAACACAGAAGCCCTACCACCTCGCCTGTATGGATTACCTAAGATCCATAAGAACAACGTTCCATTAAGACCGATTGTTAGCGCTCCTGGCTCACCGACATATAAACTGGCAAAACACTTGGCCTCTCTGCTCCAGCCGCACGTGGGGAAGACCGACACGTACGTAAAGGACTCAGGACATTTCATCGAGAAGCTGAAGAAACTAAAAATTGCACCAAACGACATCCTGGTCAGCTTTGATATTGTTTCTTTGTTTACGAAAGTGCCACTCAGTGACGCTCTGGAGCACATCGGTTCCATTTTCCCGCAAGACATCATGAAGCTCTTCCATGCCTGTCTCACCACGAGCTATTTCACGTGGAATGGCAATTTCTACGAACAGCTGGAAGGCGTTGCCATGGGTAGTCCTCTTAGTCCAGTGGTGGCCAACTTCTTCATGGAACATTTCGAAGCACAGGCACTGGACTCGGCGACTTGTAAACCTAAGGTGTGGTACAGGTACGTCGATGATACTTTCGTCGTGTGGAGCCATGGTGAAGAACAGCTCGGTGACTTCCTAAGACACTTGAACAACCTCCACGCCAACATAAAATTTACTATGGAAGTGGAAAAGGACAAAAAACTACCATTTCTAGATGTGCTGGTCACAAGGGATGGCCAAAACCTGGGACATAGCGTGTACCGAAAACCGACGCACAAACTGTCAAACCACCACCCGAGCCAGAAAAGAGGCATGATTCAGACGCTCGTAACGCGAGCAGCACGAATATGTGAGCCGCAGCACCTTAAACGCGCAATGCAACACCTGGAAAGTGTTCTGAGGAGCAATGGGTACTCCACAAATGATATTAGAAGTGTAACAGAGCCAAACCACCGGCGAAGTAAGAAACCAGAAAAAGAAATGTCGGGTACGGCCTTTCTGCCATACATTCCCAGAGTGACGGACAGAATCGGCCGTATATTACACAAGCACGGCGTAAAGAAAATTTTCAAACCAACAAGGAAGATCAAAGAATGTCTTAGATCGGCAAAGGATAAAAGGGACCCACTTGCAATGTCAGGAATATACCGCTTACCATGCACATGCGGGAAAGTTTATGTCGGAATGACTGGAAGATCAATCAACACCAGGATCAAAGAACATAAGCGACATTGCAGGTTGGGACAGGTGGAAAAATCGGCCGTGGCAGAACACGCACTGAGTGAGACCGACCAGGTACATGTAATAAAATTCACCGACACGGAAGTTCTGGCTGTAGAGAAGCACTATCACACCCGCTTGTACAGAGAAGCTGTATAAATACAAAAACACGGGAACAGCTTCAACAAGAAAGAAGAAAGCCTTAAGGTAAACGGCTCCTGGCTTCCCGTACTGCAGAGAACGACCGTAGCAGGTAGCAAGAGGAGAAACGCACCGGAAATAACCGCGGAAATGACCGCGGAGAAGCCCTCGGACGTTGGCGCGCAAGGTACATATAGTCTGCGGCCGCGAGCCCGGCTCCAGTTCACCTCCGGCAATGGAGGGTGAAGCTTTGACAATGCCAACCACTCGTGCTGGCGAAACGTCAGCAAAATCATCACACGAACGTCGGCCGAAGAACCCGAGACAGAAGCAAATAAGCAGATTGTCACTTTTCACATTCTCCCTTGCAACGCGGCTGGAAGTCCTCCTTTCATGCAAAATCTTAAGGTTCCACGTCTTGTCCAAGGCACCAAAGATGCTAAAAATCAATAATCGATAACCAAAACTTGAATTTTACTACTTCTTACTGGCTATTGCTTCAACTTAGAAGCTTATTCTGTGTTCTACTATGGTGCTTTTAGTGTCTCCGCATACCGCAGCACGCGACATTGCTTTGCAGACGATAAATGTAACCGATTCAGAGAGAAGAGCGGCCAGTGTGAGGATCTGGCTTTAAGGCGATTCGATAACAAATGACGAAAACGGACGGATTTCTCAGGTTTTTAGTACATATGAGCACTTTTCACATTCTACCGTGCAACGCGGCTGCTAGTCCTCCTTTCAAGCAAAATCTTAAGGTTCTAGGTCATGTCCAAGCCAATAAAGCCGGCTAAAAAGTGAATAATCGACAACTAAAACTTGAATTGTACTACTTCGTACTGGTTATTACTTCAACTTAGAAGCTTCTTCTGTGTTCTACTATGGTGCTTTTAGTGTCTCCGCATACCGCAGCACGTGACATAGCTTTGCAGACGATAAACGTAACCGTTTCAGAGAGAAAAGCGGCCAATGTGACGATCTGGCTTTAAGTCGATTCGATAACAAATGACGAAAACGGACGGATTTCTCAGGTTTTTACTACATATGAACACTTTTCACATTCTCCCTTGCAACGGGGCTGCTAGTCCTCCTTTCATGCAAAATCTTAAGGTCCTAGGTCATTTCCAAGCCACCAAAGCCGGCTAAAAAGTGAATAATCGACAACTAAAACTTGAATTGTACTACTTCTTACTGGCTATTGCTTCAACTTAGAAGCTTCTTCTGTGTTCTACTATGGTGCTTTTAGTGTCTCCGCATACCGCAGCACGCGACATAGCTTTGCAGACGATAAATGTAACCGATTCAGAGAGAAGAGTCTCCAATGTGACGATCTGGCTTTAAGTCGATTCGATAACAAATGACGAAAATGGACGGATTTCTCAGGTTTTTACTACATAAGAACCCTTTTCACATTCTCCCGTGCAACGCGTTTGCTAGTCCTCCTTTCATGCAAAATCTTAAGGTTCCACCTCATGTCCAAGGAGATAAAGCCGGCCAAAAATCAATCATCGACTACCAAAACTTGAATTGTACTACTTCTTACTGGCTATTGCTTCCACTTAGAAGCTCCTTCTGTGTTCTACTATGGTGCTTTTAGTGTCTCCGCATACCGCAGCACGCGACATAGCTTTGCAGACGATAAATGTAACCGTCTCAGAGAGAAGAGCGGCCAATGTGACGATCTGGCTTTAAGTCGATCCTATAACAAATGACGAAAACGGACGGATTTCTCAGGTTTTTATTACATATGAACACCATTCACATTCTCCCGTGTAACGCGGCTGCTAGTCCTCCTTTCATGCAAAATCTTAAGGTCCTAGGTCATGTCCAAGCCACCAAAGCCGGCTAAAAAGTGAATAATAGACGCCTAAAACTTGAATTGTACTACTTCTTACTGCCTATTACTTCAACATAGAAGATTCTTCTGTGTTCTACTATGGTGCTTTTAGTGTCTCCGCATACCGCAGCACGCGACATAGCTTTGCAGACGATAAATGTAACCGTCTCAGAGAGAAAAGCGGCCAATGTGACGATCTGGCTTTAAGTCGATTCGATAACAAATGACGAAAACGGACGGATTTCTCAGGTTTTTAGTACATATGAACCCTTTTCACATTCTCCCGTGCAACGCGGCTGCTAGTCCTCCTTTCAAGCAAAATCTTAAGGTACTAGGTCTTGTCCAAGCCAATAAAGCCGGCTAAAAAGTGAATAATCGACAACTAATACTTGAATTGTACTACTTGTTACTTTTTATTGCTTCAACTTAAAAGCTTCTTCTGTGTTCTACTATGGTGCTTTTAGTGTCTCCGCATACCGCAGCACGTGACATAGCTTTGCAGACGATAAACGTAACCGTTTCAGAGAGAAAAGCGGCCAATGTGACGATCTGGCTTTAAGTCGATTCGATAACAAATGACGAAAACGGACGGATTTCTCAGGTTTTTACTACATATGAACCCTTTTCACATTCTCCCGTGCGACGCAGCTGCTACTCCTCCTTTCATGCAAAATCTTAAGGTTCCACCTCATGTCCAAGGCACCAAAGCCGGCTAAAAATCAATAATCGATAGCCAAAACTTGAATTGTACTACTTCTTACTGACCATTGCTTCAACTTAGAAGCTTATTCTGTGTTCTACTATGGTGCTTTTAGTGTCTCCGCATACCGCAGCACGCGACATAGCTTTGCAGACGATAAGTGTAACCGTCTCAGAGAGAAAAGCGGCCAATGTGACGATCTGGCTTTACGTCGATTCGATAACAAAACACGAAAACGGACGGATTTCTCAGGTTTTTACTACATATGAACACTTTTCACATTCTCCCGTGCAACGCGGCTGCTAGTCCTCCTTTCATGCAAAATCTTAAGGTCCTAGCTCATGTCCAAGCCACCAAAGACGGCAAAAAAGTGAATAATCGACGCCTAAAACTTGAATTGTACTACTTCTTACTGGCTATTACTTCAACATAGAAGCTTCTTCTGTGTTCTACTATGGTGCTTTTAGTGTCTCCGCATACCGCAGCACGCGACATAGCTTTGCAGACGATAAATGTAACCGTCTCAGAGAGAAAAGCGGCCAATGTGACGATCTGGCTTTAAGTCGATTCGATAACAAATTACGAAAACGGACGGATTTCTCAGGTTTTTACTACATATGAACACCTTTCACATTCTCCCGTGCAACGCGGCTGCTAGTCCTCCTTTCATGCAAAATCTTAAGGTTCCACGTCTTGTCCAAGGCACCAAAGATGCTAAAAATCAATAATCGATAACCAAAACTTGAATTGTACTACTTCTTACTGGCTATTGCTTCAACTTAGAAGCTTATTCTGTGTTCTACTATGGTGCTTTTAGTGTCTCCGCATACCGCAGCACGCGACATAGGTTTGCAGACGATAAATGTAACCGATTCAGAGAGAAGAGCGGCCAATGTGACGATCTGGCTTTAAGTCGATTCGATAACAAAAGACGAAAACGGACGGATTTCTCAGGTTTTTAGTACATATGAACACTTTTCACATTCTACCGTGCAACGCGGCTGCTAGTCCTCCTTTCAAGCAAAATCTTAAGGTTCTAGGTCATGTCCAAGCCAATAAAGCCGGCTTATAAGTGAATAATCGACAACTAAAACTTGAATTGTACTACTTCGTACTGGTTATTGCTTCAACTTAGAAGCTTCTTCTGTGTTCTACTATGGTGCTTTTAGTGTCTCCGCATACGGCAGCACGTGACATAGCTTTGCAGACGATAAACGTAACCGTTTCAGAGAGAAAAGCGGCCAATGTGACGATCTGGCTTTAAGTCGATTCGATAACAAATGACGAAAACGGACGGATTTCTCAGGTTTTTACTACATATGAACACTTTTCACATTCTCCCGTGCAACGGGGCTGCTAGTCCTCCTTTCATGCAAAATCTTAAGGTCCTAGGTCATTTCCAAGCCACCAAAGCCGGCTAAAAAGTGAATAATCGACAACTAAAACTTGAATTGTACTACTTCTTACTGGCTATTGCTTCAACTTAGAAGCTTCTTCTGTGTTCTACTATGGTGCTTTTAGTGTCTCCGCATACCGCAGCACGCGACATAGCTTTGCAGACGATAAATGTAACCGATTCAGAGAGAAGAGTCTCCAATGTGACGATCTGGCTTTAAGTCGATTCGATAACAAATGACGAAAATGGACGGATTTCTCAGGTTTTTACTACATACGAACCCTTTTCACATTCTCCCGAGCAACGCGTTTGCTAGTCCTCCTTTCATGCAAAATCTTAAGGTTCCACCTCACGTCCAAGGAAATAAAGCCGGCTAAAAATCAATCATCGACTACCAAAACTTGAATTGTACTACTTCTTACTGGCTATTGCTTCAACTTAGAAGCTCCTTCTGTGTTCTACTATGGTGCTTTTAGTGTCTCCGCATACCGCAGCAAGCGACATAGCTTTGCAGACGATAAATGTAACCGTCTCAGAGAGAAGAGCGGCCAATGTGACGATCTGGCTTTAAGTCGATCCTATAACAAATGACGAAAACGGACGGATTTCTCAGGTTTTTATTACATATGAACACCATTCACATTCTCCCGTGCAACGCGGCTGCTAGTCCTCCTTTCATGCAAAATCTTAAGGTCCTAGGTCATGTCCAAGCCACCAAAGCCGGCTAAAATGTGAATCATAGACGCCTAAAACTTGAATTGTACTACTTCTTACTGCCTATTACTTCAACATAGAAGTTTCTTCTGTGTTCTACTATGGTGCTTTTAGTGTCTCCGCATACCGCAGCACGTGACATAGCTTTGCAGACGATAAACGTAACCGTTTCAGAGAGAAAAGCGGCCAATGTGACGATCTGGCTTTAAGTCGATTCGATAACAAATTACGAAAACGGACGAATTTCTCAGGTTTTTACTACATATGAACCCTTTTCACATTCTCCCGTGCGACGCAGCTGCTACTCCTCCTTTCATGCAAAATCTTAAGGTTCCACCTCATGTCCAAGGCACCAAAGCCGGCTAAAAATCAATAATCGATAGCCAAAACTTGAATTGTACTACTTCTTACTGACCATTGCTTCAACTTAGAAGCTTATTCTGTGTTCTACTATGGTGCTTTTAGTGTCTCCGCATACCGCAGCACGCGACATAGCTTTGCAGACGATAAATGTAACCGTCTCAGAGAGAAAAGCGGCCAATGTGACGATCTGGCTTACGTCGATTCGATAACAAAAGACGAAAACGGACGGATTTCTCAGGTTTTTACTACATATGAACACTTTTCACATTCTCCCGTGCAACGCGGCTGCTAGTCCTCCTTTCATGCAAAATCTTAAGGTTCCACGTCTTGTCCAAGGCACCAAAGATGCTAAAAATCAATAATCGATAACCAAAACTTGAATTGTACTACTTCTTACTGGCTATTGCTTCAACTCAGAAGCTTATTCTGTGTTCTACTATGGTGCTTTTAGTGTCTCCGCATACCGCAGCACGCGACATAGCTTTGCAGACGATAAATGTAACCGATTCAGAGAGAAGAGCGGCCAATGTGACGATCTGGATTTAAGTCGATTCGATAACAAATGACGAAAACGGCGGATTTCTCAGGTTTTTAGTACATATGAACACTTTTCACATTCTACCGTGCAACGCGGCTGCTAGTCCTCCTTTCAAGCAAAATCTTAAGGTTCTAGGTCATGTCCAAGCCAATAAAGCCGGCTAAAAAGTGAATAATCGACAACTAAAACTTGAATTGTACTACTTCGTACTGGTTATTGCTTCAACTTAGAAGCTTCTTCTGTGTTCTACTATGGTGCTTTTAGTGTCTCCGCATACCGCAGCACGTGACATAGCTTTGCAGACGATAAACGTAACCGTTTCAGAGAGAAAAGCGGCCAATGTGACGATCTGGCTTTAAGTCGATTCGATAACAAATGACGAAAACGGACGGATTTCTCAGGTGTTTAGTACATATGAACACTTTTCACATTCTCCCTTGCAACGGGGCCGCTAGACCTCCTTTCATGCAAAATCTTAAGGTCCTAGGTCATATCCAAGCCACCAAAGCCGGCTAAAAAGTGAATAATCGACAACTAAAACTTGAATTGTACTACTTCTTACTGGCTATTGCTTCAACTTAGAAGCTTCTTCTGTGTTCTACTATGGTGCTTTTAGTGTCTCCGCATACCGCAGCACGCGACATAGCTTTGCAGACGATAAATATAACCGATTCAGAGAGAAGAGTCTCCAAAGTGACGATCTGGCTTTAAGTCGATTCGATAACAAACGACGAAAATGGACCGATTTCTCAGGTTTTTACTACATATGAACCCTTTTCACATTCTCCCGTGCGACGCAGCTGCTACTCCTCCTTTCATGCAAAATCTTAAGGTTCCACCTCATGTCCAAGGCACCAAAGCCGGCTAAAAATCAATAATCGATAGCCAAAACTTGAATTGTACTACTTCTTACTGACCATTGCTTCAACTTAGAAGCTTATTCTGTGTTCTACTATGGTGCTTTTAGTGACTCCGCATACCGCAGCACGCGACATAGCTTTGCAGACGATAAATGTAACCGTCTCAGAGAGATGAGCGGCCAATGTGACGATCTGGCTTTAAGTCGATTCGATAACAAATTACGAAAACGGACGGATTTCTCAGGTTTTTACTACATATGAACACCTTTCACATTCTCCCGTGCAACGCGGCTTCTAGTCCTCCTTTCATGCAAAATCTTAAGGTCCTAGGTCATGTCCAAGCCACCAAAACTGGCTAAAAAGTGAATAATCGACGCCTAAAACTTGAATTGTACACTTCTTACTGGCTATTACTTCAACTTCGAAGCTTCTTCTGTGTTCTACTATGGTGCTTTTAGTGTCTCCGCATACCGCAGCAAGCGACATAGCTTTGCAGACGAAAAATGTAACCGTCTCAGAGAGAAAAGCGGCCAATGTGACGATCTGGCTTTAGGTCGATTCGATAACAAATGACGAAAACGGACGGATTTCTCAGGTTTTTAGTACATATGAACACTTTTCACATTCTCCCGTGCAACGCGGCTGCAAGTCCTCCTTTCAAGCAAAATCTTAAGGTACTAGGTCATGTCCAAGCCAATAAAGCCGGCTAAAAAGTGAATAATCGACAATTAATACTTGAATTGTACTACTTGTTACTTTTTATTGCTTCAACTTAGAAGCTCCTCCTGTGTTCTACTATGGTGCTTTTAGTGTCTCCGCATACCGCAGCACGCGACATAGCTTTGCAGACGATAAATGTAACCGTCTCAGAGAGAAAAGCGGCCAATGTGACGATCTGGCTTTAAGTCGATTCGATAACAAATGACGAAAATGGACGGATTTCTCAAGTTTTTACTACATACGAACCCTTTTCACATTCTCCCGAGCAACGCGTTTGCTAGTCCTCCTTTCATGCAAAATCTTAAGGTTCCACCTCACGTCCAAGGAAATAAAGCCGGCTAAAAATCAATCATCGACTACCAAAACTTGAATTGTACTACTTCTTACTGGCTATTGCTTCAACTTAGAAGCTCCTTCTGTGTTCTACTATGGTGCTTTTAGTGTCTCCGCATACCGCAGCAAGCGACATAGCTTTGCAGACGATAAATGTAACCGTCTCAGAGAGAAGAGCGGCCAATGTGACGATCTGGCTTTAAGTCGATCCTATAACAAATGACGAAAACGGACGGATTTCTCAGGTTTTTATTACATATGAACACCATTCACATTCTCCCGTGCAACGCGGCTGCTAGTCCTCCTTTCATGCAAAATCTTAAGGTCCTAGGTCATGTCCAAGCCACCAAAGCCGGCTAAAATGTGAATAATAGACGCCTAAAACTTGAATTGTACTACTTCTTACTGCCTATTACTTCAACATAGAAGTTTCTTCTGTGTTCTACTATGGTGCTTTTAGTGTCTCCGCATACCGCAGCACGTGACATAGCTTTGCAGACGATAAACGTAACCGTTTCAGAGAGAAAAGCGGCCAATGTGACGATCTGGCTTTAAGTCGATTCGATAACAAATTACGAAAACGGACGAATTTCTCAGGTTTTTACTACATATGAACCCTTTCCACATTCTCCCGTGCGACGCAGCTGCTACTCCTCCTTTCATGCAAAATCTTAAGGTTCCACCTCATGTCCAAGGCACCAAAGCCGGCTAAAAATCAATAATCGATAGCCAAAACTTGAATTGTACTACTTCTTACTGACCATTGCTTCAACTTAGAAGCTTATTCTGTGTTCTACTATGGTGCTTTTAGTGTCTCCGCATACCGCAGCACGCGACATAGCTTTGCAGACGATAAATGTAACCGTCTCAGAGAGAAAAGCGGCCAATGTGACGATCTGGCTTTACGTCGATTCGATAACAAAAGACGAAAACGGACGGATTTCTCAGGTTTTTACTACATATGAACACTTTTCACATTCTCCCGTGCAACGCGGCTGCTAGTCCTCCTTTCATGCAAAATCTTAAGGTTCCACGTCTTGTCCAAGGCACCAAAGATGCTAAAAATCAATAATCGATAACCAAAACTTGAATTGTACTACTTCTTACTGGCTATTGCTTCAACTCAGAAGCTTATTCTGTGTTCTACTATGGTGCTTTTAGTGTCTCCGCATACCGCAGCACGCGACATAGCTTTGCAGACGATAAATGTAACCGATTCAGAGAGAAGAGCGGCCAATGTGACGATCTGGATTTAAGTCGATTCGATAACAAATGACGAAAACGGCGGATTTCTCAGGTTTTTAGTACATATGAACACTTTTCACATTCTACCGTGCAACGCGGCTGCTAGTCCTCCTTTCAAGCAAAATCTTAAGGTTCTAGGTCATGTCCAAGCCAATAAAGCCGGCTAAAAAGTGAATAATCGACAACTAAAACTTGAATTGTACTACTTCGTACTGGTTATTGCTTCAACTTAGAAGCTTCTTCTGTGTTCTACTATGGTGCTTTTAGTGTCTCCGCATACCGCAGCACGTGACATAGCTTTGCAGACGATAAACGTAACCGTTTCAGAGAGAAAAGCGGCCAATGTGACGATCTGGCTTTAAGTCGATTCGATAACAAATGACGAAAACGGACGGATTTCTCAGGTTTTTAGTACATATGAACACTTTTCACATTCTCCCTTGCAACGGGGCTGCTAGACCTCCTTTCATGCAAAATCTTAAGGTCCTAGGTCATTTCCAAGGCACCAAAGCCGGCTAAAAAGTGAATAATCGACAACTAAAACTTGAATTGTACTACTTCTTACTGGCTATTGCTTCAACTTAGAAGCTTCTTCTGTGTTCTACTATGGTGCTTTTAGTGTCTCCGCATACCGCAGCACGCGACATAGCTTTGCAGACGATAAATATAACCGATTCAGAGAGAAGAGTCTCCAAAGTGACGATCTGGCTTTAAGTCGATTCGATAACAAACGACGAAAATGGACCGATTTCTCAGGTTTTTACTACATATGAACCCTTTTCACATTCTCCCGTGCGACGCAGCTGCTACTCCTCCTTTCATGCAAAATCTTAAGGTTCCACCTCATGTCCAAGGCACCAAAGCCGGCTAAAAATCAATAATCGATAGCCAAAACTTGAATTGTACTACTTCTTACTGACCATTGCTTCAACTTAGAAGCTTATTCTGTGTTCTACTATGGTGCTTTTAGTGACTCCGCATACCGCAGCACGCGACATAGCTTTGCAGACGATAAATGTAACCGTCTCAGAGAGATGAGCGGCCAATGTGACGATCTGGCTTTAAGTCGATTCGATAACAAATTACGAAAACGGACGGATTTCTCAGGTTTTTACTACATATGAACACCTTTCACATTCTCCCGTGCAACGCGGCTTCTAGTCCTCCTTTCATGCAAAATCTTAAGGTCCTAGGTCATGTCCAAGCCACCAAAACTGGCTAAAAAGTGAATAATCGACGCCTAAAACTTGAATTGTACACTTCTTACTGGCTATTACTTCAACTTCGAAGCTTCTTCTGTGTTCTACTATGGTGCTTTTAGTGTCTCCGCATACCGCAGCAAGCGACATAGCTTTGCAGACGAAAAATGTAACCGTCTCAGAGAGAAAAGCGGCCAATGTGACGATCTGGCTTTAGGTCGATTCGATAACAAATGACGAAAACGGACGGATTTCTCAGGTTTTTAGTACATATGAACACTTTTCACATTCTCCCGTGCAACGCGGCTGCAAGTCCTCCTTTCAAGCAAAATCTTAAGGTACTAGGTCATGTCCAAGCCAATAAAGCCGGCTAAAAAGTGAATAATCGACAATTAATACTTGAATTGTACTACTTGTTACTTTTTATTGCTTCAACTTAGAAGCTCCTCCTGTGTTCTACTATGGTGCTTTTAGTGTCTCCGCATACCGCAGCACGCGACATAGCTTTGCAGACGATAAATGTAACCGTCTCAGAGAGAAAAGCGGCCAATGTGACGATCTGGCTTTAAGTCGATTCGATAACAAATGACGAAAACGGACGGATTTCTAAGGTTTTTACTACATATGAACCCTTTTCACATTCTCCCGTGCAACGCAGCTGCTAGTCCTCCTTTCGTGCAATATCTTAAGGTTCCACCTCATGTCCAAGGCACCAAAGCCGGCTAAAAATCAATAATCGATAACCATAACTTGAATTGTACTACTTCTTACTGAGCATTGTTTCAACTTAGAAGCTTATTCTGTGTTCTACTATGGTGCTTTTAGTGTCTCCGCATACCGCAGCACGCGACATAGCTTTGCAGACGATAAATGTAACCGTCTCAGAGAGAAAAGCGGCCAATGTGACGATCTGGCTTTAAGTCGATTCGATAACAAATTACGAAAACGGACGGATTTCTCAGGTTTTTACTACATATGAACACCTTTCACATTCTCCCGTGCAACGCGGCTGCTAGTCCTCCTTTCATGCAAAATCTTAAGGTCCTAGGTCATGTCCAAGCCACCAAAACTGGCTAAAAAGTGAATAATCGACGCCTAAAACTTGAATTGTACTACTTCTTACTGGCTATTACTTCAACTTAGAAGCTTCTTCTGTGTTCTACTATGGTGCTTTTAGTGTCTCCGCATACCGCAGCACGCGACATAGCTTTGCAGACGATAAATGTAACCGTCTCAGAGGAAAAAGCGGCCAATGTGACGATCTGGCTTTAAGTCGATTCGATAACAAATGACGAAAACGGACGGATTTCTCAGGTTTTTAGTACATATGTACACTTTCCACATTCTCCCGTGCAACGCGGCTGCTAGACCTCCTTTCATGCAAAATCTTAAGGTACTAGGTCATGTCCAAGCCAATAAAGCCGGCTAAAAAGTGAATAATCGACAACTAATACTTGAATTGTACTACTTGTTACTTTTCATTGCTTCAACTTAGAAGCTTTTTCTGTGTTCTACTATGGTGCTTTTAGTGTCTCTGCATACCGCAGCACGTGACAAAGCTTTGCAGACGATAAACGTAACCGTTTCAGACAGAAACGCGGCCAATGTGACGATCTGGCTTTAAGTCGATTCGATAACAAATGACGGAAACGGACGGATTTCTATGGTTTTTACTACATATGAACCCTTTTCACATTCTCCCGTGCAACGCAGCTGCTAGTCCTCCTTTCGTGCAATATCTTAAGGTTCGACCTCATGTCCAAGGCACCAAAGCCGGCTAAAAATCAATAATCGATAACCAAAACTTGAATTGTACTACTTCTTACTGACCATTGCTTCAACTTAGAAGCTTATTCTGTGTTCTACTATGGTGCTTTTAAGGTCTCCGCATACCGCAGCACGCGACATAGCTTTGCAGACGATAAATGTAAACGTCTCAGAGAGAAAAGCGGCCAATGTGACGATCTGGCTTTAAGTCGATTCTATAACAAATGACGAAAACGGAAGGATTTCTCAGGTTTTTACTACATATGAACACTTTTCACATTCTCCCGTGCACCGCGGCTGCTAGTCCTCCTTTCATGCAAAATATTAAGGTCCTAGGTCATGTCCAAGCCACCAAAGCCGGCTAAAATGTGAATAATCGACAACTAATACTCGAATTGTACTACTTGTTACTTTTTATTGCTTCAACTTAGAAGCTTCTTCTGTGTTCTACTATGGTGCTTTTAGTGTCTCCGCATACCGCAGCACGCGACATAGCTTTGCAGACGATAAATGTAACCGATTCAGAAAGAAGAGCGGCCAATGTGACAATCTGGCTTTAAGTAGATTCGATAACAAATGACGAAAACGGGCGGATTTCTCAGGTATTTACTACATATGAACCCTTTTCACATTCTCCCGTGCAACAGGGCTGCTAGTCCTCCTTTCATGCAAAATCTTAACGTTCTACCTCATATCCAAGGCACCAAAGCCCCCTAAAAATCAATAATCGATAACAGAAACTTGAATTGTACTGCTTCTTACTGGCTATTGCTTCAACTTAGAAGATTCTTCTGTGTTCTACTATGGTGCTTTTAGTGTCTCCGCATACCGCAGCACGCGACATAGCTTTGGAGACGAAAAATGTAACCGTCTCAGAGAGAAAAGCGGCCAATGTGACGATCTGGCTTTAAGTCGATTCGATAACAAATGACGAAAACGAAAGGATTTCTCAGGTTTTTAGTACATATGAACACTTTTCACATTCTCCCGTGCAACGCCCCTGCTAGTCCTCCTTTCAAGCAAAATCTTAAGGTACTAGGTCATGTCCAAGCCAATAAAGCCGGCTAAAAAGTGAATAATCGACAACTAAAACTTGAATTGTACTACTTCGTACTGGTTATTGCTTCAACTTAGAAGCTTCTTCTGTGTTCTACTATGGTGCATTTAGTGTCTCCGCATACCGCAGCACGTGACATAGCTTTGCAGACGATAAACGTAACCGTTTCAGAGAGAAAAGCGGCCAATGTGACGTACTGGATTTAAGGCGATTCGATAACAAATGACGAAAACGGACGGATTTCTCAGGTTTTTACTACATATGAACACTTTTCACATTCTCCCGTGCAACGCGGCTGCTAGTCCTCCTTTCATGCAAAATCTTAAGGTCCTAGGTCATGTCCAAGCCACCAAAGCCGGCTAAAAAGTGAATAATCGACCATTAAAACTTGAATTGTACTACTTCTTACTGGCTATTACTTTAACATAGAAGCTTCTTCTGTGTTCTACTATGGTGCTTTTAGTGTCTCCGCATACCGCAGCGCGCGACATAGCTTTGAAGACGATAAATGTAACCGTCTCAGAGAGAAAAGCGGCCGATGTGACGATCTGGCTTTAAGTCGTATCGATAACAAATGACGAAAACGGACGGATTTCTCAGGTTTTTGCTACATATAAACCCTTTTCACATTCTCCCGTGCAACGCAGCTGCTAGTCCTCCTTTCATGCAAAACGTTAAGGTTCCACCTCATGTCCAAGGCACCAATGCCGGCTAAAAATCAATAATCGATAACCAAAACTTGAATTGTACTGCTTCTTATGGCTATTGCTTCAACTTAGAAGCTTCTTATGTGTTCTACTATGGTGCTTTTAGTGTCTCCGCATACCGCAGCACGCGACATAGCTTTGCAGACGATAAATGTAACCGTCTTAGAGAGAAAGGCGGCCAATGTGACGATCTGGCTTTAAGTCGATTCGATAACAAATGACGAAAACAAATGGATTTCTCAGGTTTTTACTACATATGAACACGTTTCACATTCTCCCGTGCAACGCGGCTGTTAGTCCTCCTTTCATGCAAAATCTTAAGGTACTAGGTCATGTACAAGCCAATAACGCTTCTAAAAAGTGATAATCGACAACTAAAACTTGAATTGTACTACTTCTTACTGGCTACTGCTTCAACTTAGATTCTTCTTCTGTGTTCTACTATGGTGCTTTTAATGTCTCCGCATACCGCAGCACGTGACGTAGCTTTGCAGACGATAAATGTAACCGTTTCAGGGAGCAAAGCGGCCAATGTGTCGATCTGGCTTTAAGTCGATTCGATAACAAATGACGAAAACGGACGGATTTCTCAGGTTTTCACTACATATGAACACTTTTCACATTCTCTCGTGCAACGGGGCTTCTAGTCCTCCTTTCATGCAAAATCTTAAGGTCCTAGGTCATTTCCAAGCCACCAAAGCCAGCTAAAAAGTGAATAATCGACAACTTAAACTTGAATTGTACTACTTGTTACTGGCTATTACTTCAACTTAGAAGCTTCTTCTGTGTTCTACTATGGTGCTTTTAGTGTCTCCGCATACCGCAGCACGCGACATAGCTTTGCAGACGATAAATGTAACCGTCTCAGAGAAAAAAGCGGCCAATGTGACGATCTGGCTTTAAGTCGATTCGATAACAAATGACGAAAACGGACGGATTTCTCAGGTTTTTACTACATATGAACCCTTTTCACATTCTCCCGTGCAACGCAGCTGCTAGTCCTCCTTTCGTGCAATATCTTAAGGTTCCACCTCATGTCCAAGGCACCAAAGCCGGCTAAAAATCAATAATCGATAACCAAAACTTGAATTGTACTACTTCTTACTGACCATTGCTTCAACTTAGAAGCTTATTCTGTGTTCTACTATGGTGCTTTTAAGGTCTCCGCATACCGCAGCACGCGACATAGGTTTGCAGACGATAAATGTAAACGTCTCAGAGAGAAAAGCGGCCAATGTGACGATCTGGCTTTAAGTCGATTCTATAACAAATGACGAAAACGGAAGAATTTCTCAGGTTTTTACAACATATGAATACTTTTCACATTCTCCCGTGCAACGCGGCTGCTAGTCCTCCTTTCATGCAAAATCTTAAGGTCCTAGGTCATGTCCAAGCCACCAAAGCCGGCTAAAAAGTGAATAATCGACGCCTAAAACTTGAATTGTACTACTTCTTACTGGCTATTACTTCAACATAGAAGCTTCTTCTGTGTTCTACTATGGTGCTCTTAGTGTCTCCGCATACCGCAGCACGCGACATAGCTTTGCAGACGATAAATGTAACCGTCTCAGAGAGAAAAGCGGCCAATGTGACGATCTGGCTTTAAGTCGATTCGATAACAAATTACGAAAACGGACGGATTTCTCAGGTTTTTACTACATATGAACACCTTTCACATTCTCCCGTGCAACGCGGCTGCTAGTCCTCCTTTCATGCAAAATCTTAAGGTCCTAGGTCATGTCCAAGCCACCAAAACTGGCTAAAAAGTGAATAATCGACGCCTAAAACTTGAATTGTACTACTTCTTACTGGCTATTACTTCAACTTAGAAGCTTCTTCTGTGTTCTACTATGGTGCTTTTAGTGTCTCCGCATACCGCAGCACGCGACATAGCTTTGCAGACGATAAATGTAACCGTCTCAGAGAAAAAAGCGGCCAATGTGACGATCTGGCTTTAAGTCGATTCGATAACAAATGACGAAAACGGACGGATTTCTCAGGTTTTTAGTACATATGTACACTTTCCACATTCTCCCGTGCAACGCGGCTGCTAGACCTCCTTTCATGCAAAATCTTAAGGTACTAGGTCATGTCCAAGCCAATAAAGCCGGCTAAAAAGTGAATAATCGACAACTAATACTTGAATTGTACTACTTGTTACTTTTCATTGCTTCAACTTAGAAGCTTTTTCTGTGTTCTACTATGGTGCTTTTAGTGTCTCCGCATACCGCAGCACGTGACAAAGCTTTGCAGACGATAAACGTAACCGTTTCAGACAGAAAAGCGGCCAATGTGACGATCTGGCTTTAAGTCGATTCGATAACAAATGACGGAAACGGACGGATTTCTATGGTTTTTACTACATATGAACCCTTTTCACATTCTCCCGTGCAACGCAGCTGCTAGTCCTCCTTTCGTGCAATATCTTAAGGTTCGACCTCATGTCCAAGGCACCAAAGCCGGCTAAAAATCAATAATCGATAACCAAAACTTGAATTGTACTACTTCTTACTGACCATTGCTTCAACTTAGAAGCTTATTCTGTGTTCTACTATGGTGCTTTTAAGGTCTCCGCATACCGCAGCACGCGACATAGCTTTGCAGACGATAAATGTAAACGTCTCAGAGAGAAAAGCGGCCAATGTGACGATCTGGCTTTAAGTCGATTCTATAACAAATGACGAAAACGGAAGGATTTCTCAGGTTTTTACTACATATGAACACTTTTCACATTCTCCCGTGCACCGCGGCTGCTAGTCCTCCTTTCATGCAAAATATTAAGGTCCTAGGTCATGTCCAAGCCACCAAAGCCGGCTAAAATGTGAATAATCGACAACTAATACTCGAATTGTACTACTTGTTACGTTTTATTGCTTCAACTTAGAAGCTTCTTCTGTGTTCTACTATGGTGCTTTTAGTGTCTCCGCATACCGCAGCACGCGACATAGCTTTGCAGACGATAAATGTAACCGATTCAGAAAGAAGAGCGGCCAATGTGACAATCTGGCTTTAAGTAGATTCGATAACAAATGACGAAAACGGGCGGATTTCTCAGGTATTTACTACATATGAACCCTTTTCACATTCTCCCGTGCAACAGGGCTGCTAGTCCTCCTTTCATGCAAAATCTTAACGTTCTACCTCATATCCAAGGCACCAAAGCCCCCTAAAAATCAATAATCGATAACAGAAACTTGAATTGTACTGCTTCTTACTGGCTATTGCTTCAACTTAGAAGATTCTTCTGTGTTCTACTATGGTGCTTTTAGTGTCTCCGCATACCGCAGCACGCGACATAGCTTTGCAGACGAAAAATGTAACCGTCTCAGAGAAAAAGCGGCCAATGTGACGATCTGGCTTTAAGTCGATTCGATAACAAATGACTAAAATGGACGGATTTCTCAGGTTTTTACTACATACGAACCCTTTTCACATTCTCCCGAGCAACACGTTTGCTAGTCCTCCTTTCATGCAAAATCTTAAGGTTCCACCTCATGTCCAAGGAAATAGAGCCGGCTAAAAATCAATCATCGACTACCAAAACTTGAATTGTACTACTTCTTACTGGCTATTGCTTCAACTTAGAAGCTCCATCTGTGTTCTACTATGGTGCTTTTAGTGTCTCCGCATACCGCAGCACGTGACATAGCTTTGCAGACGATAAGCGTAAGCGTTTCAGAGAGAAAAGCGGCCAATGTGACGATCTGGCTTTAAGTCGATTCGATAACAAATGGCGAAAACGGACGGATTTCTCAGGTTTTTACTACATATGAACCCTTTTCACATTCTCCCGTGCGATGCAGCTGCTACTCCTCCTTTCATGCAAAATCTTAAGGTTCCACCTCATGTCCAAGGCAATAAAGCCGGCTAAAAATCAATCATCGACTACCAAAACTTGAATTGTACTACTTCTTACTGACCATTGCTTCAACTTAGAAGCTTATTCTGTGTTCTACTATGGTGCTTTTAGTGTCTCCGCATACCGCAGCACGCGACATAGCTTTGCAGACGATAAATGTAACCGTCTCAAAGAGAAGAGCGGCCAATGTGACGATCTGGCTTTAAGTCGATCCTATAACAAATGACGAAAACGGACGGATTTCTCAGGTTTTTATTACATATGAACACCATTCACATTCTCCCGTGCAACGCGGCTGCTAGTCCTCCTTTCATGCAAAATCTTAAGGTACTAGGTCATGTACAAGCCACCAAAGCCGGCTAAAAAGTGAATAATAGACGCCTAAAACTTGAATTGTACTACTTCTTA
This sequence comes from Schistocerca gregaria, assembly GCF_023897955.1. Lineage (NCBI taxonomy): Eukaryota > Metazoa > Arthropoda > Insecta > Orthoptera > Acrididae > Schistocerca > Schistocerca gregaria. The sequence goes on from NC_064929.1 coordinate 174,584,025, forward strand.
CTGCCTATTACTTCAACATAGAAGGTTCTTCTGTGTTCTACTATGGTGTTTTTAGTGTCTCCGCATACCGCAGCACGCGACATAGCTTTGCAGACGATAAATGTAACCGTCTCAGTGAGAAAAGCGGCCAATGTGACGATCTGGCTTTAAGTCGATTCGATAACAACTGACGAAAACGGACGGATTTCTCAGGTTTTTAGTACATATGAACACTTTTCACATTCTCCCGTGCAACGCGGCTGCTAGTCCTCCTTTCAAGCAAAATCTTAAGGTACTAGGTCTTGTCCAAGCCAATAAAGCCGGCTAAAAGGTGAATAATCGACAACTAATACTTGAATTGTACTACTTGTTACTTTTTATTGCTTCAACTTAGAAGCTTCTTCTGTGTTCTACTATGGTGCTTTTAGTGTCTCCGCATACCGCAGCACGTGACATAGCTTTGCAGACGATAAACGTAAACGTTTCAGAGAGAAAAGCGGCCAATGTGACGATCTGGCTTTAAGTCGATTCGATAACAAATGACGAAAACGGACAGATTTCTCAGGTTTTTACTACATATGAAACCTTTTCACATTCTCCCGTGCGACGCAGCTGCTACTCCTCCTTTCATGCAAAATCTTAAGGTTCCACCTCATGTCCAAGGCACCAAAGCCGGCTAAAAACCAATAATCGATAGCCAAAACTTGAATTGTACTACTTCTTACTGGCTATTACTTCAACATAGAAGCTTCTTCTGTGTTCTACTATGGTGCTTTTAGTGTCTCCGCATACCGCAGCACGCGACATAGCTTTGCAGACGATAAATGTAACCGTCTCAGAGAGAAAAGCGGCCAATGTGACGATCTGGTTTTAAGTCGATTCGATAACAAATGACGAAAACGGACGGATTTCTCAGGTTTTTAGTACATATGAACACTTTTCACATTCTCCCGTGCAACGCAGCTGCTAGTCCTCCTTTCATGCAAAATCTTAAGGTTCCACCTCATCTCCAAGGCACCAAAGCCGGCTAAAAATCAATAATCGATAACCAAAACTTGAATTGTACTACTTCTTACTAGCCATTGCTTCAACTTAGAAGCTTCTTCTGTGTTCTACTATGGTGCTTTTAGTGTCTCCGCATACCGATGCACGCGACATAGCTTTGCAGACGATAAATGTAACCGATTCAGAGAGAAGAGCGGCCAATGTAACGATCTGGCTTGAAGTTGATTGGATAACAACTGACGAAAACGGGCGGATTTCTCAGGTTTTTGCTACATATAAACCCTTTTCACATTCTCCCGTGCAACGCAGCTGCTAGTCCTCCTTTCATGCAAAACGTTAAGGTTCCACCTCATGTCCAAGGCACCAATGCCGGCTAAAAATCAATAATCGATAACCAAAACTTGAATTGTACTGCTTCCTATGGCTATTGCTTCAACTTAGAAGCTTCTTATGTGTTCTACTATGGTGCTTTTAGTGTCTCCGCATACCGCAGCACGCGACATAGCTTTGCAGACGATAAATGTAACCGTCTTAGAGAGAAAGGCGACCAATGTGACGATCTGGCTTTAAGTCGATTCGATAACAAATGACGAAAACAAATGGATTTCTCAGGTTTTTACTACATATGAACACATTTCACATTCTCCCGTGCAACGCGGCTGTTAGTCCTCCTTTCATGCAAAATCTTAAGGTACTAGGTCATGTACAAGCCAATAACGCTTCTAAAAAGTGATAATCGACAACTAAAACTTGAATTGTACTACTTCTTACTGGCTACTGCTTCAACTTAGATTCTTCTTCTGTGTTCTACTATGGTGCTTTTAATGTCTCCGCATACCGCAGCACGTGACGTAGCTTTGCAGACGATAAATGTTACCGTTTCAGGGAGCAAAGCGGCCAATGTGTCGATCTGGCTTTAAGTCGATTCGATAACAAATGACGAAAACGGACGGATTTCTCAGGTTTTCACTACATATGAACACTTTTCACATTCTCTCGTGCAACGGGGCTTCTAGTCCTCCTTTCATGCAAAATCTTAAGGTCCTAGGTCATTTCCAAGCCACCAAAGCCAGCTAAAAAGTGAATAATCGACAACTAAAACTTGAATTGTACTACTTCTTACTGGCTATTGCTTCAACTTAGAAGCTCCTTCTGTGTTCTACTATGGTGCTTTTAGTGTTTCGGCATACCGCAGGACGCGACATAGCTTTGCAGACGATAAATGTAACCGTCTCAGAGAGAAGAACGGCCAATGTGACGATCTGGCTTTAAGTCGATTCTATAACAAATGACGAAAACGGACGGATTTCTCAGGTTTTTATTACATATGAACACCTTTCACATTCTCCCGTGCAACGCGGCTGCTAGTCTTCCTTTCATGCAAAATCGTAAGGTCCTAGGTCATGTCCAAGCCACCAAAGCCGGCTAAAGAGTGAATAATCGACAACTAAAACTTGAATTGTACTACTTCTTACTGGCTATTGTTTCAACTTAGAAGCTTCTTCTGTTTTCTACTATGGTTCTTTTTGTGTCTCCGCATACCGCAGCACGCGACATAGCTTTGCAGACGAAAAATGTAACCGTCTCAGAGAAAAAGCGGCCAATGTGACGATCTGGCTTTAAGTCGATTCGATAACAAATGACGAAAATGGACGGATTTCTCAGGTTTTTACTACATACGAACCCTTTTCACATTCTCCCGAGCAACACGTTTGCTAGTCCTCCTTTCATGCAAAATCTTAAGGTTCCACCTCATGTCCAAGGAAATAAAGCCGGCTAAAAATCAATCATCGACTACCAAAACTTGAATTGTACTACTTCTTACTGGCTATTGCTTCAACTTAGAAGCTCCTTCTGTGTTCTACTATGGTGCTTTTAGTGTCTCCGCATACCGCAGCACGCGACATAGCTTTGCAGACGATAAATGTAACCGTCTCAGAGAGAAGAGCGGCCAATGTGACGATCTGGCTTTAAGTCGATCCTATTACAAATGACGAAAACGGACGGATTTCTCAGGTTTTTATTACATATGAACACCATTCACATTCTCCCGTGCAACGCGGCTGCTAGTCCTCCTTTCATGCAAAATCTTAAGGTCCTAGGTCATGTCCAAGCCACCAAAGCCGGCTAAAAAGTGAATAATAGACGCCTAAAACTTGAATTGTACTACTTCTTACTGGCTATTACTTCAACATAGAAGCTTCTTCTGTGTTCTACTGTGGTGCTTTTAGTGTCTCCGCATACCGCAGCACGCGACATAGCTTTGCAGACGATAAATGTAACCGTCTCAGAGAAAAAAGCGGCCAATGTGACGATCTGGCTTTAAGTCGATTCGATAACAAATTTCGAAAACGGACGGATTTCTCAGGTTTTTAGTACATATGAACACTTTTCACATTCTCCCGTGCAACGCGGCTGCTAGTCCTCCTTTCATGCAAAATCTTAAGGTTCCACGTCTTGTCCAAGGCACCATAGATGCTAAAAATCAATAATCGATAACCAAAACTTGAATTGTACTACTTCTTACTGGCTATTGCTTCAACTCAGAAGCTTATTCTGTGTTCTACTATGGTGCTTTTAGTGTCTCCGCATACCGCAGCACGCGACATAGCTTTGCAGACGATAAATGTAACCGATTCAGAGAGAAGAGCGGCCAATGTGACGATCTGGATTTAAGTCGATTCGATAACAAATGACGAAAACGGCGGATTTCTCAGGTTTTTAGTACATATGAACACTTTTCACATTCTACCGTGCAACGCGGCTGCTAGTCCTCCTTTCAAGCAAAATCTTAAGGTTCTAAGTCATGTCCAAGCCAATAAAGCCGGCTAAAAAGTGAATAATCGACAACTAAAGCTTGAATTGTACTACTTCGTACTGGTTATTGCTTCAACTTAGAAGCTTCTTCTGTGTTCTACTATGGTGCTTTTAGTGTCTCCGCATACCGCAGCACGTGACATAGCTTTGCAGACGATAAACGTAACCGTTTCAGAGAGAAAAGGGGCCAATGTGACGATCTGGCTTTAAGTCGATTCGATAACAAATGACGAAAACGGACGGATTTCTCAGGTTTTTACTACATATGAACACTTTTCACATTCTCCCGTGCAACGGGGCTGCTAGACCTCCTTTCATGCAAAATCTTAAGATTCCACCTCATGTCCAAGGCAATAAAGCCGGCTAAAAATCAATCATCGACTACCAAAACTTGAATTGTACTACTTCTTACTGGCTATTGCTTCAACTTAGAAGCTCCTTCTGTGTTCTACTATGGTGCTTTTAGTGTCTCCGCATACCGCAGCACGTGACATAGCTTTGCAGACGATAAGCGTAAACGTTTCAGAGAGAAAAGCGGCCAATGTGACGATCTGGCTTTAAGTCGATTCGATAACAAATGGCGAAAACGGACGGATTTCTCAGGTTTTTACTACATATGAACCCTTTTCACATTCTCCCGTGCGACGCAGCTGCTACTCCTCCTTTCATGCAAAATCTTAAGGTTCCACCTCATGTCCAAGGCAATAAAGCCGGCTAAAAATCAATCATCGACTACCAAAACTTGAATTGTACTACTTCTTACTGACCATTGCTTCAACTTAGAAGCTTATTCTGTGTTCTACTATGGTGCTTTTAGTGTCTCCGCATACCGCAGCACGCGACATAGCTTTGCAGACGATAAATGTAACCGTCTCAAAGAGAAGAGCGGCCAATGTGACGATCTGGCTTTAAGTCGATCCTATAACAAATGACGAAAACGGACGGATTTCTCAGGTTTTTATTACATATGAACACCATTCACATTCTCCCGTGCAACGCGGCTGCTAGTCCTCCTTTCATGCAAAATCTTAAGGTACTAGGTCATGTACAAGCCACCAAAGCCGGCTAAAAAGTGAATAATAGACGCCTAAAACTTGAATTGTACTACTTCTTACTGCCTATTACTTCAACATAGAAGGTTCTTCTGTGTTCTACTATGGTGTTTTTAGTGTCTCCGCATACCGCAGCACGCGACATAGCTTTGCAGACGATAAATGTAACCGTCTCAGTGAGAAAAGCGGCCAATGTGATGATCTGGCTTTAAGTCGATTCGATAACAACTGACGAAAACGGACGGATTTCTCAGGTTTTTAGTACATATGAACACTTTTCACATTCTCCCGTGCAACGCGGCTGCTAGTCCTCCTTTCAAGCAAAATCTTAAGGTACTAGGTCTTGTCCAAGCCAATAAAGCCGGCTAAAAAGTGAATAATCGACAACTAATACTTGAATTGTACTACTTGTTACTTTTTATTGCTTCAACTTAGAAGCTTCTTCTGTGTTCTACTATGGTGCTTTTAGTGTCTCCGCATACCGCAGCACGTGACATAGCTTTGCAGACGATAAACGTAAACGTTTCAGAGAGAAAAGCGGCCAATGTGACGATCTGGCCTTAAGTCGATTCGATAACAAATGACGAAAACGGACAGATTTCTCAGGTTTTTACTACATATGAAACCTTTTCACATTCTCCCGTGCGACGCAGCTGCTACTCCTCCTTTCATGCAAAATCTTAAGGTTCCACCTCATGTCCAAGGCACCAAAGCCGGCTAAAAACCAATAATCGATAGCCAAAACTTGAATTGTACTACTTCTTACTGGCTATTACTTTAACATAGAAGCTTCTTCTGTGTTCTACTATGGTGCTTTTAGTGTCTCCGCATACCGCAGCAAGCGACATAGCTTTGCAGACGAAAAATGTAACCGTCTCAGAGAGAAAAGCGGCCAATGTGACGATCTGGCTTTAGGTCGATTCGATAACAAATGACGAAAACGGACGGATTTCTCAGGTTTTTAGTACATATGAACACTTTTCACATTCTCCCGTGCAACGCGGCTGCAAGTCCTCCTTTCATGCAAAATCTTAAGGTACTAGGTCATGTCCAAGCCAATAAAGCCGGCTAAAAAGTGAATAATCGACAATTAATACTTGAATTGTACTACTTGTTACTTTTTATTGCTTCAACTTAGAAGCTCCTTCTGTGTTCTACTATGGTGCTTTTAGTGTCTCCGCATACCGCAGCACGCGACATAGCTTTGCAGACGATAAATGTAACCGTCTCAGAGAGAAAAGCGGCCAATGTGACGATCTGGTTTTAAGTCGATTCGATAACAAATGACGAAAACGGAAGGATTTCTAAGGTTTTTACTACATATGAACCCTTTTCACATACTCCCGTGCAACGCAGCTGCTAGTCCTCCTTTCGTGCAATATCTTAAGGTTCCACCTCATGTCCAAGGCACCAAAGCCGGCTAAAGATCAATAATCGATAGCCAAAATTTGAATTGTACTACTTCTTACTGGCCATTGCTTCAACTTAGAAGCTTATTCTGTGTTCCACTATGGTGCTTTTAGTGTCTCCGCATACCGCAGCAAGCGACATAGCTTTGCAGACGATAAATATAACCGTCTCAGAGAGAAAAGCGGCCAATGTGACGATCTGGCTTTAAGTCGATCCGATAACAAATGACGAAAACGGACGGATTTCTCAGGTTTTTACTACATATGAACACTTTTCACATTCTCCCGTGCAACGCGGCTGCTAGTCCTCCTTTCATGCAAAATCTTAAGGTCCTAGGTCATGTCCAAGCCACCAAAGCCGGCTAAAAAGTGAATAATCGACGCCTAAAACTTGAATTGTACTACTTCTTACTGGCTATTACTTCAACATAGAAGCTTCTTCTGTGTTCTACTATGGTGCTTTTAGTGTCTCCGCATACCGCAGCACGCGACATAGCTTTGCAGACGATAAATGTAACCGTTTCAGAGAGAAAAGCGGCCAATGTGACGATCTGGCTTTAAGTCGATTCGATAACAAATGACGAAAACGGACGGATTTCTAAGGTTTTTACTACATATGAACCCTTTTCACATTCTCCCGTGCAACGCAGCTGCTAGTCCTCCTTTCGTGCAATATCTTAAGGTTCGACCTCATGTCCAAGGCACCAAAGCCGGCTAAAAATCAATAATCGATAACCAAAACTTGAATTGTACTACTTCTTACTGACCATTGCTTCAACTTAGAAGCTTATTCTGTGTTCTACTATGGTGCTTTTAAGGTCTCCGCATACCGCAGCACGCGACATAGCTTTGCAGACGATAAATGTAAACGTCTCAGAGAGAAAAGCGGCCAATGTGACGAACTGGCTTTAAGTCGATTCTATAACAAATGACGAAAACGGAAGGATTTCTCAGGTTTTTACAACATATGAACACTTTTCACATTCTCCCGTGCAACGCGGCTGCTAGTCCTCCTTTCATGCAAAATCTTAAGGTCCTAGGTCATGTCCAAGACACCAAAGCCGGATAAAAAGTGAATAATCGACAACTAATACTTGAATTGTACTACTTGTTACTTTTTATTGCTTCAACTTAGATGCTTCTTCTGTGTTCTACTATGGTGCTTTTAGTGTCTCCGCACACCGCAGCACGTGACATAGCTTTGCAGACGATAAACGTAGCCGTTTCAGAGAGAAAAGCGGCCATAGTGACGATCTGGCTTTAAGTCGATTCGATAACAAATGACGAAAACGGACGGATTTCTCAGGTTTTTACTACATATGAACCCTTTTCACATTCTCCCGTGCAACGCAGCTGCTAGTCCTCCTTTCAAGCAAAATCTTAAGGTTCCACTTCATGTCCAAGGCACCAAAGCCGGCTAAAGATCAATAATCGATAGCCAAAATTTGAATTGTACTACTTCTTACTGGCCATTGCTTCAACTTAGAAGCTTATTCTGTGTTCCACTATGGTGCTTTTAGTGTCTCCGCATACCGCAGCACGCGACATAGCTTTGCAGACGATAAATGTAACCGTCTCAGAGAGAAAAGCGGCCAATGTGACGATCTGGCTTTACGTCGATTCGATAACAAATGACGAAAACGGGCGGATTTCTCAGGTATTTACTACATATGAACCCTTTTCACATTCTCCCGTGCAACGCAGCTGCTACTCCTCCTTTCATGCAAAATGTTAAGGTTCCATCTCATGTCCAAGGCACCAAAGCCGGCTAAAAATCAATAATCGACAACCAAAACTTGAATTGTACTGCTTCTTATGGCTATTGCTTCAACTTAGAAGCTTCTTCTGTGTTCTACTATGGTGCTTTTAGTGTCTCCGCATACCGCAGCACGCGACATAGCTTTGCAGACGATAAATGTAACCGATTCAGAGAGAAGAGCCTCCAATGTGACGATCTGGATTTAAGTCGATTCGATAACAAATGACGAAAATGGACGGATTTCTCAGGTTTTTTCTACATATGAACACTTTTCACATTCTCCCGTGCAACGCAGCTGCTAGTCCTCCTTTCATGCAAAATCTTAAGGTTCCACCTCATGTCCAAGGCAATAAAGCCGGCTAAAAATCAATCATCCACTACCAAAACTTGAATTGTACTACCTCTTACTGGCTATTGCTTCAACTTAGAAGCTCCTTCTGTGTTCTACTATGGTGCTTTTAGTGTTTCGGCATACCGCAGGACGCGACATAGCTTTGCAGACGATAAATGTAACCGTCTCAGAGAGAAGAACGGCCAATGTGACGATCTGGCTTTAAGTCGATTCTATAACAAATGACGAAAACGAACGGATTTCTCAGGTTTTTATTACATATGAACACCTTTCACATTCTCCCGTGCAACGCGGCTGCTAGTCTTCCTTTCATGCAAAATCGTAAGGTCCTAGGTCATGTCCAAGCCACCAAAGCCGGCTAAAAAGTGAATAATCGACAACTAAAACTTGAATTGTACTACTTCTTACTGGCTATTGTTTCAACTTAGAAGCTTCTTCTGTTTTCTGCTATGGTTCTTTTTGTGTCTCCGCATACCGCAGCACGCGACATAGCTTTGCAGACGAAAAATGTAACCGTCTCAGAGAAAAAAGCGGCCAATGTGACGATCTGGCTCTAAGTCGATTCGATAACAAATGACGAAAACTGACGGATTTCTCAGGTTTTTACTACATATGAACACTTTTCACATTCTCCCGTGTAACGCGGCTGCTAGTCCTTATTTCATGCAAAATCTTAAGGTCCTAGGTCATGTATAAGCCACCAAAGCCGGCTACAAAGTGAATAATCGACAATTAAAACTTGAATTGTACTACTTCTTACTGACTATCGCTTTAACTTAGAAGCTTCTTCTGTGTTCTACTATGGTGCATTTAGTGTTATCGCATACCGCAGCACGTGACATAGCTTTGCAGACGATAAATCTAACCGTTCCAGGGAGAAAAGCAGCCAATATGACGATCTGGCTTTAAGTCGATTCGATAACAAATGACGAAAACTGACGGATTTCTCAGGTTTTTACTACATATGAACACTTTTCACATTCTCCCGTGTAACGCGGCTGCTAGTCCTTCTTTCATGCAAAATCTTAAGGTCCTAGGTCATGTATAAGCCACCAAAGCCGGCTACATAGTGAATAATCGACAATTAAAACTTGAATTGTACTACTTCTTACTGACTATCGCTTTAACTTAGAAGCTTCTTCTGTGTTCTACTATGGTGCATTTAGTGTTTTCGCATACCGCAGCACGTGACATAGCTTTGCAGACGATAAATCTAACCGTTCCAGGGAAAAAAGCGGCCAATGTGACGATCTGGCTTTAAGTCGATTCGATAACAAATGACGAAAACGGACGGATTTCTCAGGTTTTTACTACATATGAACACTTTTCACATTCTCCCGTGCAACGCGGCTGCTAGTCCTCCTTTCATGCAAAATCTTAAGGTCCTAGGTCATGTCCAAGCCACCAAAGCCGGCTAAAATGTGAATAATCGACAATTAAAACTTGAATTGTACTACTTCTTACTGGCTATTACTTTAACATAGAAGCTTCTTCTGTGTTCTACTATGGTGCTTTTAGTGTCTCCGCATACCGCAGCGCGCGACATAGCTTTGCAGACGATAAATGTAACCGTCTCAGAGAGTAAAGCGGCCAATGTGACGATCTGGCTTTAAGTCGTATCGATAACAAATGACCAAAACGAACAGATTTCTCAGGTTTTTAGTACATATGAACACTTTTCACATTCCCCCGTGCAACGCGGCTGCTAGTCCTCCTTTCATGCAAAATCTTAAGGTTCCACGTCTTGTCCAAGGCACCAAAGCCGCTAAAAATCAATAATCGATAACCAAAACTTGAATTGTACTGCTTCTTATGGCTATTGCTTCAACTTAGAAGCTTCTTTTGTGTTCTACTATGGTGCTTTTAGTGTCTCCGCATACCGCAGCACGTGACATAGCTTTGCAGACAATAAATGTAACCGTTTCAGAGAGAAAAGCGCCAATGTGACGATCTGGCTTTAAGTCGATTCGATAACAAATGACGAAAACGGACTGATTTCTCAGGTTTTTACTACATATGAAACCTTTTCACATTCTCCCGTGCAACGCAGCTGCTAGTCCTCCTTTCATGCAAAATCTTAAGGTTCCACCTCATGTCCAAGGCACCAAAGCCGGCTAAAAATCAATAATCGATAACCAAAACTTGAATTGTACTACTTATTACTGGCCATTGCTTCAACTTAGGAGCTTCTTCTGTGTTCTACTATGGTGCTTTTAGTGTCTCCGCATACCGCAGCACGCGACATAGCTTTGCAGACGATAAATGTAACCATCTCAGAGAGAAAAGCGGCCAATGTGACGATCTAACTTTAAGTCGATTCGATAACAAATTACGAAAACGGACAGATTTCTCATGTTTTTACTACATATGAACACTTTTCACATTTTCCCGAGCATCGCGGCTTTTAGTCCTCCTTTCATGCAAAGTCTTAAGGTCCTAGGTCATGTCCAAGCCACCAAAGCCGGCTAAAAAGCGAATAATCGACAACTAAAACTTGAATTGTACTACTTCATACTGCCTATTACTTCAACTTAGCAGCTTCTTCTGTGTTCTACTATGGTGCTTTTAGTGTCTCTGCATACCGCAGCACGCGACATAGCTTTGCAGAAGATAAATGTAACCGTCTTAGAGAGAAAGGCGGCCAATGTGACGATCTGGCTTTAAGTCGATTCGATAACAAATGACGAAAACGGACGGATTTCTCAGGTTTTTACTACATATGAACACTTTTCACATTCTCCCGTCCAACGCGGCTGCTAGTCCTCCTTTCATGCAAAATCTTAAGGTCCTAGGTCATGTCCAAGCCACCAAAGCCGGCTAAAAAGTGAATAATCGACAACTAAAACTTCAATTGTACTATTTCTTACTGGCTATTACTTCAACTTAGAAGCTTCTTCTGTGTTCTACTATGGTGCTTTTAGTGTCTCCGCATACCGCAGCACGCGACATAGCTTTGCAGACGATAAATGTAACCGATTCAGAGAGAAGAGCCTCCAATGTGACGATCTGGCTTTAAGTCGATTCGATAACAAATGACGAAAATGGACGGATTTCTCAGGTTTTTACTACATATGAACCCTTTTCACATTCTCCCGTGCAACGCGACTGCTAGTCCTCCTTTCATGCAAAATCTTAGTGTCCTAGGTCACGTCCAAGCTACCAAAGACGGCTAAAAAGTGATTAATCGACAATTAAAACTTGAATTGTACTACTTCTTACTGGCTATTGCTTCAACTTAGAAGCTTCTTCTGTGTTCTACCATTGTGCTTTTAGTGTCTCCACATACCGCAGCACTCGACATAGCTTTGCAGACGATAAATGTAACCGTCTCAGAGAGAAAAGCGGCCTATGTGACGATCTGGCTTTAAGTCGATTCGATAACAAATGACGAAAACGGACGGATTTCTCAGGTTTTTCCTACATATGAACCCTTTTCACATTCTCCCGTGCAACGCGGCTGCTAGTCCTTCTTTCATGCAAAATCTTAAGGTGCTAGGTCATGTATAAGCCACCAAAGCCGGCTAAAAAGTGAATAATCGACAACTAAAACATGAATTGCACTACTTCTTGCTGGCTATTGCTTCAACTTACAATCTTCTTCTGTGTTCTACTATGGTGCTTTTAGTGTCTCCGTATACCGCAGCACGTGACATAGCTTTGCAGACGATAAATGTAACCGATTCAAAGAGAAGAGCGGCCAATGTGACGATCTGGCTTTAAGTCGATTCGATAACAAATGACGAAAAGGGACGGATTTCTCAGGTTTTTACTTCATATGAACACTTTTCACATTCTCCCGTGCAACGCGGCTGCTAGTCCTCCTTTCATGCAAAATCTTAAGGTCCTAGGTCATGTCCAAGCCACCAAAGCCGGCTAAAAAGTGAATAATCGACAACTAAAACTTGAATTGAACTACTTCTTACTGGCTATTGCTTCAACTTACAAGCTTCTTCTGTGTTCTACTATGGTGCTTTTAGTGTCTCCGTATACCGCAGCACGTGACATTGCTTTGCAGACGATAAATGTAACCGATTCAAAGAGAAGAGCGGCCAGTGTGACGATCTGGCTTTAAGTCGATTCGATAACAAATGACGAAAACGGAAGGATTTCTCTAGTTTTTACTACATATGAACCCTTTTCACATTCTCCCGTGCAACGCGGCTGCTAGTCCTCATTTCATACAAAATCTTAAGGTCCTAGGTCATGTCCAAGCCACCAAAGCCAGCTAAAAAGTGAATAATCGACAACTAAAACTTGAATTGTACTACTTCTTGCTGGCAATTGCTTCAACTTAGAAGATTCGTCTGTGTTCTACTATGGTTCTTTTAGTGTCTCCGCATACCGCAACACGCGACATAGCTTTGCAGACGATAAATGTAACCGATTCAAAGAGAAGAGCGGCCAGTGTGACGATCTGGCTTTAAGTCGATTCGATAACAAATGACGAAAACGGAAGGATTTCTCTAGTTTTTACTACATATGAACCCTTTTCACATTCTCCCGTGCAACGCGGCTGCTAGTCCTCATTTCATACAAAATCTTAAGGTCCTAGGTCATGTCCAAGCCACCAAAGCCAGCTAAAAAGTGAATAATCGACAACTAAAACTTGAATTGTACTACTTCTTGCTGGCAATTGCTTCAACTTAGAAGATTCGTCTGTGTTCTACTATGGTTCTTTTAGTGTCTCCGCATACCGCAGCACGTGACATAGCTTTGCAGACGATAAATCTAACCGTTCCAGGGAGAAAAGCGGCCAATGTGACGATCTGGCTTTAAGTCGATTCGATAACAAATGAGGAAAACGGACGGAGTTCTCAGGTTTTTACTACATATGTACACTTTTCACATTCTCCCGTGCAACGCGGCTGCTAGTCCTCCTTTCATGCAAAATCTTAAGGTCCTAGGTCATGTCCAAGCCACCAAAGCCGGCTAAAAAGTGAATAATCGACAACTAAAACTTGAATTGTACTACTTCTTACTGGCTATTGCTTCAACTTACAAGCTTCTTCTGTGTTCTACTATGGTGCTTTTAGTGTCTCCGTATACCGCAGCACGTGACATAGCTTTGCAGACGATAAATGTAACCGATTCAAAGAGAAGAGCGGCCAATGTGACGATCTGGCTTTAAGTCGATTCGATAACAAATGACGAAAAGGGACGGATTTCTCAGGTTTTTACTTCATATGAACACTTTTCACATTCTCCCGTGCAACGCGGCTGCTAGTCCTCCTTTCATGCAAAATCTTAAGGTCCTAGGTCATGTCCAAGCCACCAAAGCCGGCTAAAAAGTGAATAATCAACAACTAAAACTTGAATTGTACTACTTCTTACTGGCTATTGCTTCAACTTACAAGCTTCTTCTGTGTTCTACTATGGTGCTTTTAGTGTCTCCGTATACCGCAGCACGTGACATTGCTTTGCAGACGATAAATGTAACCGATTCAAAGAGAAGAGCGGCCAGTGTGACGATCTGGCTTTAAGTCGATTCGATAACAAATGACGAAAACGGAAGGATTTCTCTAGTTTTTACTACATATGAACCCTTTTCACATTCTCCCGTGCAACGCGGCTGCTAGTCCTCATTTCATACAAAATCTTAAGGTCCTAGGTCATGTCCAAGCCACCAAAGCCAGCTAAAAAGTGAATAATCGACAACTAAAACTTGAATTGTACTACTTCTTGCTGGCAATTGCTTCAACTTAGAAGATTCGTCTGTGTTCTACTATGGTTCTTTTAGTGTCTCCGCATACCGCAGTACGCGACATAGCTTTGCAGACGATAAATGTAACGGTCTCAGAGAGAAAAGCGGCCAATGTGACGATCTGGCTTTAAGTCGATTCGATAACAAATGACGAAAACGGACGCATTTCTCAGGTTCTTACTACATATGAACATTTTTCACATTCTCCCGTGCAACGGGGCTGCTAGTGCTCCTTTCATGCAAAATCTTAATGTCCTAGGTCATGTCCAAGCCACAAAAGCCGGCTAAAAATTGAATAATCGACAACTAAAACTTGAATTGTACTACTTCTTAGTGGCTATTGTTTCAACTTAGAAGCTTCTTCTGTTTTCTACTATGGTTCTTTTTGTGTCTCCGCATACCGCAGCACGCGACATAGCTTTGCAGACGAAAAATGTAACCGTCTCAGAGAAAAAAGCGGCCAATGTGACGATCTGGCTTTAAGTCGATTCGATATCAAATGACGAGAACTAACGGATTTCTCAGGTTTTTACTACATATGAACACTTTTCACATTCTCCCGTGTAACGCGGCTGCTAGTCCTTCTTTCATGCAAAATCTTAAGGTCCTAGGTCATGTATAAGCCACCAAAGCCGGCTAAAAAGTGAATAATCGACAACTAAAACATGAATTTTACTACTTCTTGCTGGCTATTGCTTCAACTTACAATCTTCTTCTGTGTTCTACTATGGTGCTTTTAGTGTCTCCGTATACCGCAGCACGTGACATAGCTTTGCAGACGATAAATGTAACCGATTCAAAGAGAAGAGCGGCCAATGTGACGATCTGGCTTTAAGTCGATTCGATAACAAATGACGAAAAGGGACGGATTTCTCAGGTTTTTACTTCATATGAACACTTTTCACATTCTCCCGTGCAACGGGGCTGCTAGTCCTTCTTTCATACAAAATCTTAAGGTCCTAGGTCATGTATAAGCCACCAAAGCCGGCTACAAGGTGAATAATCGACAATTAAAACTTGAATTGTACTACTTCTTACTGAGTATCGCTTTAACTTAGAAGCTTCTTCTGTGTTCTACTACGGTGCATTTAGTGTCTCCGCATACCGCAGCACGTGACATAGCTTTGCAGACGATAAATCTAACCGTTCCAGGGAGAAAAGCGGCCAATGTGACGATCTGGCTTTAAATCGACTCGATAACAGATGACGAAAACGGACGGATTTCTCAGGTTTTTACTTCATATGAACACTTTTCACATTCTCCCGTGCATCGCAGCTGCTAGTCCTCCTTTCATGCAAAATCGTAAGGTCCTAGGTCATGTCCAAGCCACCAAAGCCGGCTCAAAAGTGAATAATCGACAACTAAAACTTGAATTGTACTACTTCTTGCTGGCTATTGCTTCAACTTACAAGCTTCTTCTGTGTTCTACTATGGTGCTTTTAGTGTCTCCGTATACCGCAGCACGTGACATAGCTTTGCAGACGATAAATGTAACCGATTCAAAGAGAAGAGCGGCCAATGTGACGATCTATCTTTAGGTCGATTCGATAACAAATGACGAAAACGGACGGATTTCTCTAGTTTTTACTACATATGAACCCTTTTCACATTCTCCCGTGCAACGCGGCTGCTAGTGCTCCTTTCATACTAAATCTTAAGGTCCTAGGTCATGTCCAAGCCACCAAAGCCAGCTAAAAAGTGAATAATCGACAACTTAAACTGGAATTGTACTACTTCTTGCTGGCAATTGCTTCAACTTAGAAGATTCGTCTGTGTTCTACTATGGTTCTTTTTGTGTCTCCGCATACCGCAGCACGCGACATAGCTTTGCAGACGAAAAATATAACCGTCTCAGAGAAAAAAGCGGCCAATGTGACGATCTGGCTTTAAGACGATTCGATAACAAATGACGAAAACTGACGGATTTCTAAGGTTTTTACCACATATGAACACTTTTCACATTCTCCCGTGTAACGCGGCTGCTAGTCCTTCTTTCATGCAAAATCTTAAGGTCCTAGGTCATGTATAAGCCACCAAAGCCGGCTACAAAGTGAATAATCGACAATTAAAACTTGAATTGTACTACTTCTTACTGACTATCGCTTTAACTTAGAAGCTTCTTCTGTGTACTACTATGGTGCATTTAGTGTCTCCGCATACCGCAGCACGTGACATAGCTTTGCAGACGATAAATCTAACCGTTCCAGGGAGAAAAGCGGCCAATGTGACGATCTGGCTTTAAGTCGATTCGATAACAAATGACGAAAACGGACGGATTTCTCAGGTTTTTACTACATATGAACACCTTTCACATTCTCCCGTGCAACGCGGCTGCTAGTCCTCCTTTCATGCAAAATCTTAAGGTCCTAGGTCATGTCCAAGCCACCAAAGCCGGCTAAAAAGTGAATAATCGACAACTAAAACTTGAATATTACTACTTCTTGCTGGCTATTGCTTCAACTTACAAGCTTCTTCTGTGTTCTACTATGGTGCTTTTAGTGTCTCCGTATACCGCAGCACGCGACATAGCTTTGCAGACGATAAATGTAACGGTCTCAGAGAGAAAAGCGGCCAATGAGACGATCTGGCTTCAAGTTGATTCGATAACAAATGACGAAAACGGACGGATTTCTCAGGTTCTTACTACATATGAACATTTTTTACATTCTCCCGTGCAACGGGGCTGCTAGTGCTCCTTTCATGCAAAATCTTAATGTCCTAGGTCATGTCCAAGAAACAAAAGCCGGCTAAAAAGTGAATAATCGACAACTAAAACTTGAATTGTACTACTTCTTACTGGCTATTGTTTCGACTTAGAAGCTTCTTCTGTTTTCTACTATGGTTCTTTTTGTGTCTCCGCATACCGCAGCACGCGACATAGCTTTGCAGACGAAAAATATAACCGTCTCAGAGAAAAAAGCGGCCAATGTAACGATCTGGCTTTAAGACGATTCGATAACAAATGACGAAAACGGACGGATTTCTCAGGTTTTTACTACATATGAACACTTTTCACATTCTCCCGTGTAACGCGGCTGCTAGTCCTTCTTTCATGCAAAATCTTAAGGTCCTAGGTCATGTATAAGCCACCAAAGCCGGCTACAAAGTGAATAATCGACAATTAAAACTTGAATTGTACTACTTCTTACTGACTATCGCTTTAACTTAGAAGCTTCTTCTGTGTACTACTATGGTGCATTTAGTGTCTCCGCATACCGCAGCACGTGACATAGCTTTGCAGACGATAAATCTAACCGTTCCAGGGAGAAAAGCGGCCAATGTGACGATCTGGCTTTAAGTCGATTCGATAACAAATGACGAAAACGGACGGAGTTCTCAGGTTTTTACTACATATGAACACTTTTCACATTCTCCCGTGCAACGCGGCTGCTAGTCCTCCTTTCATGCAAAATCTTAAGGTCCTAGGTCATGTCCAAGCCACCAAAGCCGGCTAAAAAGTGAATAATCGACAACTAAAACTTGAATTGTACTACTTCTTACTGGCTATTGCTTCAACTTACAAGCTTCTTCTGTGTTCTACTATGGTGCTTTTAGTGTCTCCGTATACCGCAGCACGTGACATAGCTTTGCAGACGATAAATGTAACCGATTCAAAGAGAAGAGCGGCCAATGTGACGATCTGGCTTTAAGTCGATTCGATAACAAATGACGAAAAGGGACGGATTTCTCAGGTTTTTACTTCATATGAACACTTTTCACATTCTCCCGTGCAACGCGGCTGCTAGTCCTCCTTTCATGCAAAATCTTAAGGTCCTAGGTCATGTCCAAGCCACCAAAGCCGGCTAAAAAGTGAATAATCGACAACTAAAACTTGAATTGTACTACTTCTTACTGGCTATTGCTTCAACTTACAAGCTTCTTCTGTGTTCTACTATGGTGCTTTTAGTGTCTCCGTATACCGCAGCACGTGACATTGCTTTGCAGACGATAAATGTAACCGATTCAAAGAGAAGAGCGGCCAGTGTGACGATCTGGCTTTAAGTCGATTCGATAACAAATGACGAAAACGGAAGGATTTCTCTAGTTTTTACTACATATGAACCCTTTTCACATTCTCCCGTGCAACGCGGCTGCTAGTCCTCATTTCATACAAAATCTTAAGGTCCTAGGTCATGTCCAAGCCACCAAAGCCAGCTAAAAAGTGAATAATCGACAACTAAAACTTGAATTGTACTACTTCTTGCTGGCAATTGCTTCAACTTAGAAGATTCGTCTGTGTTCTACTATGGTTCTTTTAGTGTCTCCGCATACCGCAGTACGCGACATAGCTTTGCAGACGATAAATGTAACGGTCTCAGAGAGAAAAGCGGCCAATGTGACGATCTGGCTTTAAGTCGATTCGATAACAAATGACGAAAACGGACGCATTTCTCAGGTTCTTACTACATATGAACATTTTTCACATTCTCCCGTGCAACGGGGCTGCTAGTGCTCCTTTCATGCAAAATCTTAATGTCCTAGGTCATGTCCAAGCCACAAAAGCCGGCTAAAAATTGAATAATCGACAACTAAAACTTGAATTGTACTACTTCTTAGTGGCTATTGTTTCAACTTAGAAGCTTCTCCTGTTTTCTACTATGGTTCTTTTTGTGTCTCCGCATACCGCAGCACGCGACATAGCTTTGCAGACGAAAAATGTAACCGTCTCAGAGAAAAAAGCGGCCAATGTGACGATCTGGCTTTAAGTCGATTCGATATCAAATGACGAGAACTAACGGATTTCTCAGGTTTTTACTACATATGAACACTTTTCACATTCTCCCGTGTAACGCGGCTGCTAGTCCTTCTTTCATGCAAAATCTTAAGGTCCTAGGTCATGTATAAGCCACCAAAGCCGGCTAAAAAGTGAATAATCGACAACTAAAACATGAATTTTACTACTTCTTGCTGGCTATTGCTTCAACTTACAATCTTCTTCTGTGTTCTACTATGGTGCTTTTAGTGTCTCCGTATACCGCAGCACGTGACATAGCTTTGCAGACGATAAATGTAACCGATTCAAAGAGAAGAGCGGCCAATGTGACGATCTGGCTTTAAGTCGATTCGATAACAAATGACGAAAAGGGACGGATTTCTCAGGTTTTTACTTCATATGAACACTTTTCACATTCTCCCGTGCAACGGGGCTGCTAGTCCTTCTTTCATACAAAATCTTAAGGTCCTAGGTCATGTATAAGCCACCAAAGCCGGCTACAAGGTGAATAATCGACAATTAAAACTTGAATTGTACTACTTCTTACTGAGTATCGCTTTAACTTAGAAGCTTCTTCTGTGTTCTACTACGGTGCATTTAGTGTCTCCGCATACCGCAGCACGTGACATAGCTTTGCAGACGATAAATCTAACCGTTCCAGGGAGAAAAGCGGCCAATGTGACGATCTGGCTTTAAATCGACTCGATAACAGATGACGAAAACGGACGGATTTCTCAGGTTTTTACTTCATATGAACACTTTTCACATTCTCCCGTGCATCGCAGCTGCTAGTCCTCCTTTCATGCAAAATCGTAAGGTCCTAGGTCATGTCCAAGCCACCAAAGCCGGCTCAAAAGTGAATAATCGACAACTAAAACTTGAATTGTACTACTTCTTGCTGGCTATTGCTTCAACTTACAAGCTTCTTCTGTGTTCTACTATGGTGCTTTTAGTGTCTCCGTATACCGCAGCACGTGACATAGCTTTGCAGACGATAAATGTAACCGATTCAAAGAGAAGAGCGGCCAATGTGACGATCTATCTTTAGGTCGATTCGATAACAAATGACGAAAACGGACGGATTTCTCTAGTTTTTACTACATATGAACCCTTTTAACATTCTCCCGTGCAACGCGGCTGCTAGTGCTCCTTTCATACTAAATCTTAAGGTCCTAGGTCATGTCCAAGCCACCAAAGCCAGCTAAAAAGTGAATAATCGACAACTTAAACTGGAATTGTACTACTTCTTGCTGGCAATTGCTTCAACTTAGAAGATTCGTCTGTGTTCTACTATGGTTCTTTTTGTGTCTCCGCATACCGCAGCACGCGACATAGCTTTGCAGACGAAAAATATAACCGTCTCAGAGAAAAAAGCGGCCAATGTGACGATCTGGCTTTAAGACGATTCGATAACAAATGACGAAAACTGACGGATTTCTAAGGTTTTTACCACATATGAACACTTTTCACATTCTCCCGTGTAACGCGGCTGCTAGTCCTTCTTTCATGCAAAATCTTAAGGTCCTAGGTCATGTATAAGCCACCAAAGCCGGCTACAAAGTGAATAATCGACAATTAAAACTTGAATTGTACTACTTCTTACTGACTATCGCTTTAACTTAGAAGCTTCTTCTGTGTACTACTATGGTGCATTTAGTGTCTCCGCATACCGCAGCACGTGACATAGCTTTGCAGACGATAAATCTAACCGTTCCAGGGAGAAAAGCGGCCAATGTGACGATCTGGCTTTAAGTCGATTCGATAACAAATGACGAAAACGGACGGATTTCTCAGGTTTTTACTACATATGAACACCTTTCACATTCTCCCGTGCAACGCGGCTGCTAGTCCTCCTTTCATGCAAAATCTTAAGGTCCTAGGTCATGTCCAAGCCACCAAAGCCGGCTAAAAAGTGAATAATCGACAACTAAAACTTGAATATTACTACTTCTTGCTGGCTATTGCTTCAACTTACAAGCTTCTTCTGTGTTCTACTATGGTGCTTTTAGTGTCTCCGTATACCGCAGCACGCGACATAGCTTTGCAGACGATAAATGTAACGGTCTCAGAGAGAAAAGCGGCCAATGAGACGATCTGGCTTCAAGTTGATTCGATAACAAATGACGAAAACTGACGGATTTCTCAGGTTCTTACTACATATGAACATTTTTCACATTCTCCCGTGCAACGGGGCTGCTAGTGCTCCTTTCATGCAAAATCTTAATGTCCTAGGTCATGTCCAAGCCACAAAAGCCGGCTAAAAAGTGAATAATCGACAACTAAAACTTGAATTGTACTACTTCTTACTGGCTATTGTTTCGACTTAGAAGCTTCTTCTGTTTTCTACTATGGTTCTTTTTGTGTCTCCGCATACCGCAGCACGCGACATAGCTTTGCAGACGAAAAATATAACCGTCTCAGAGAAAAAAGCGGCCAATGTAACGATCTGGCTTTAAGACGATTCGATAACAAATGACGAAAACGGACGGATTTCTCAGGTTTTTACTACATATGAACACTTTTCACATTCTCCCGTGCAACGCATCTTCTAGTCCTCCTTTCATACAAAATCTTAAGGTCCTAGGTCATGTCCAAGCCACCAAAGTCAGCTAAAATGTGAATAATCGACAACTAAAACTTGAATTGTACTACTTCTTGCTCGCAATTGCTTCAACTTAGAAGATTCGTCTGTGTTCTACTATGGTGCTTTTAGTGTCTCCGCATACCGCAGCACGCGACATAGCTTTGCAGACGATAAATGTAACCGTCTCAGAGAGAAAAGCGGCCAATGTGACGATCTTGCTTTAAGTCGATTCGATAACAAATGACGAAAACGGACGGATTTCTCAGGTTCTTACTACATATGAACATTTTTCACATTCTCCCGTGCAACGGGGCTGCTAGTCCTCCTTTCATAAAAAATCTTAAGGTCCTAGGTCATGTCCAAGGCAGCAAAGCCAGATAAAAAGTGAATAATCGACAACTAAAACTTGAATTGTACTACTTCTTACTGGCTATTGCTTCAACTTAGAAGCTTCTTCTGTGTTCTACTATGGTGCTTTTAGTGTCTCCGCACACCGCAGCACGCGACATAGCTTTGCAGACGATAAATGTAACCGTCTAAGAGAGAAGAGAGGCCAATGTGACGATCTGGCTGTAAGTCGATTCGATAACAAACGACGAAAACGGACGCATTTCTGAGGTTTTTACTACATATGAACCCTTTTCACATTCTCCCGTTCAACGCGATTGCTAGTCCTCCTTTTATGCAAAATCTATGTGTCCTAGGTCACGTCCAAGCTACCAAAGCCGGCTAAAAAGTAATTAATCGACAATTAAAACTTGAATTGTACTACTTCTTACTGGCTATTGCTTCAACTTAGAAGCTTCTTCTGTGTTCTACCATTGTGCTCTTCAACTTAGAAGCTTCTTCTGTGTTCTACTATGGTGCTTTTAGTGTCTCCGCATACCGCAGCACGCGACATAGCTTTGCAGACGAAAAATGTAACCGTCTCAGAGAGAAAAGCGGCCAATGTGACGATCTGGCTTTAAGTCGATTCGATAACGAATGACGAAAACGGACGGATTTCTCAGGTTTTTACTACATATGAACACTTTTCACATTCTCCCGTGCAACGCGGCTGCTAGTCCTCCTTTCATGCAAAATCTTAATGTTCCACCTCATGTTCAAGGCACCAAAGCCGCCTAAAAATCAATAATCGATAACCAAAACTTGAATTGTACCGCTTCTTACTGACTATTGCTTCAACTTAGAAGCTTCTTCTGTGTTCTACTATGGTGCTTTTAGTGTCTCCGCATACCGCAGCACGCGACATAGCTTTGCACACGATAAATGTAACCGTCTCAGAGAGAAGAGCGGCTAATGTGACGATCTGGCTTTAAGTCGATTCGATAAAAAACACGAAAACGGACGGATTTCTCAGGTTTTCACTACATATGAACCCTTTTCACATTATCCCATGCAACAGGGCTGCTAGCCCTCCTTTCATGCAAAATCTTAAGGTTCCATCTCATGTCCAAGGCACCAAAGCCGGCTAAAAAGTGAATAATCGACAACTAAAACTTGAATATTACTACTTCTTGCTGGCTATTGCTTCAACTTACAAGCTTCTTCTGTGTTCTACTATGGTGCTTTTAGTGTCTCCGCATACCGCAACACGCGACATAGCTTTGCAGACTATAAATGTAACCGTCTCAGAGAGAAAAGCAACCAATGTGACGATCTGGCTTTAAGTCGATTCGATAACAAATGACGAAAACGGACGGATTTCTCAGGTTTTTATTACATATGAACACTTTTCACATTCTCCCGTGCAACTCGGCTGCTAGTCCTCCATTCATGCAGATTGTTAAGGTCCTAGCTCATGTACAAGGCACCAAAGCCAGATAAAAGTCAATAATCGGTACCTAAAACTTGAATTGTACTACTTCTTACTGGCTATTACATCAACTTCGAAGCTTCATCTGTGTTCTACTATGGTGCTTTTAGTGTCTCCGCATACCGCAGCACGCGACATAGCTTTGAAGACGATAAAAGTAACCGTTTCATAGAGAAGAGCGGCCAATCTGGAGAACTGGCTTTAAGTCGATTCGATGACAAATGACGAAAACGGACGGATTTCTCAGGTTTTTACTACATATGAACACTTTTCACATTCTCCCGTGCAACGCGGCTGCTAGTCCTCCTTTCATGCAAAATCTTAAGGTACTAGGTCATGTCCAAGCCAATAAAACCGGCTAAAAAGTGAATAATCGACAACTAAAACTTGAATTGTACTACAACTTACTGACTATTGCTTCAACTTAGAAGCTTCTGGTGTGTTCTACTACGGTGCTTTTAGTGTCTCCGCATACCGCAGCACGCGACATAGCTTTGCTGACGAAAAATGTAACCGTCTCAGAGAGAAAAGCGGCCAATGTGACGATCTGGCTTTAAGTCGATTCGATCACAAACGACGAAAACGAACGGATTTCTCAGGTTTTTACTACATATGAACACTTTTCACATTCTCCCGTGGAACGCGGCTGCTAGTCCTCCTTTCATGCAAAATCTTTATGTTCCACCTCATGTCCAAGGCACCAAAGCCGCCTAAAAATCAATAATCGATAACCAAAACTTGAATTGTACTGCTTCTTACTGGCTATTGCTTCAACTTAGAAGCTTCTTCTGTGTTCTACTATGGTGCTTTTAGTGTCTCCGCATACCGCAGCACGCGACATAGCATAGCACACGATAAATGTAACCGTTTCAGAGAGAAGAGCGGCTACTGTGACGATCTTGCTTTAAGTCAATTCGATAACAAATGACGAAAACGGACGGATTTCTCAGGTTTTTACTACATATGAACACTTTTCACTTTCTCCCGTGCAACGCGGCTGCAAGTCCTACTTTCATGCAAAATCTTAAGGTCGTAGGTCATGTCCAAGCCACCAAAGCCGGCTAAAAAGTGAATAATCGACAACTAAAACTTGAATTGTACTACATCTTACTGACTATTGCTTCAACTTAGAAGCTTCTTGTGTGTTCTACTATGGTGCTTTTAGTGTCTCCGCATACCGCAGCACGCGACATAGGTTTGCAGACGATAAATGTAACCGTCTCAGAGAGAAAAGCGGCCAATGTGACGATCTGGCTTTAAGTCGATTCGATAACAAATGACGAAAACGGACGGATTTCTCAGGTGTTACTTTATATGAACACTTTTCACATTCTACCGTGCAACGCGGCTGCTAGTGCTCCTTTCATGCAAAATCTTAATGTCCTAGGTCATGTCCAAGTTACAAAAGCCGGCTAAAAAGTGAATAATCGACAACTAAAACTTGAATTGTACTACTTCTTACTGGCTATTGTTTCAACTTAGAAGCTTCTTCTGTTTTCTACTATGGTTCTTTTTGTGTCTCCGCATACCGCAGCACGCGACATAGCTTTGCAGACGATAAATGTAACCGTCTCAGAGAGAAAAGCGGCCAATGTGACGATCTGGCTTTAAGTCGATTCGATAACAAATGACGAAAACGGACGGATTTCTCAGGTTTTTACTACATATGAACACTTTTCACATTCTCCCGTGCAACGCGGCTGCTAGTCCTCCTTTCATGCAAAATCTTAATGTTCCACCTCATGTTCAAGGCACCAAAGCCGCCTAAAAATCAATAATCGATAACCAAAACTTGAATTGTACCGCTTCTTACTGACTATTGCTTCAACATAGAAGCTTCTTCTGTGTTCTACTATGGTGCTTTTAGTGTCTCCGCATACCGCAGCACGCGACATAGCTTTGCACACGATAAATGTAACCGTTTCAGAGAGAAGAGCGGCTAATGTGACGATCTGGCTTTAAGTCGATTCGATAAAAAACACGAAAACGGACGGATTTCTCAGGTTTCCACTACATATGAACCCTTTTCACATTCTCCCATGCAACGGGGCTACTAGTCCTCCTTTCATGCAAAATCTTATGGTCCTAGGTTATGTCCAAGCCACCAAAGCCGGCTAAAAATCAATAATCGATAACCAAAACTGGAATTGTACTGCTTCTTACTGGCTATTGCTTCAACTTAGAAGCTTCTTCTGTGTTCTACCATTGTGCTCTTCAACTTAGAAGCTTCTTCTGTGTTCTACTATGGTGCTTTTAGTGTCTCCGCATACCGCAGCACGCGACATAGCTTTGCAGACGAAAAATGTAACCGTCTCAGAGAGAAAAGCGGCCAATGTGACGATCTGGCTTTAAGTCGATTCGATAACAAATGACGAAAACGGACGGATTTCTCAGGTTTTTACTACATATGAACACTTTTCACATTCTCCCGTGCAACGCGGCTGCTAGTCCTCCTTTCATGCAAAATCTTAATGTTCCACCTCATGTTCAAGGCACCAAAGCCGCCTAAAAATCAATAATCGATAACCAAAACTTGAATTGTACCGCTTCTTACTGACTATTGCTTCAACTTAGAAGCTTCTTCTGTGTTCTACTATGGTGCTTTTAGTGTCTCCGCATTCCGCAGCACGCGACATAGCTTTGCACACGGTAAATGTAACCGTTTCAGAGAGAAGAGCGGCTAATGTGACGATCTGGCTTTAAGTCGATTCGATAAAAAACACGAAAACGGACGGATTTCTCAGGTTTTCACTACATATGAACCCTTTTCACATTCTCCCATGCAACGGGGCTGCTAGCCCTCCTTTCATGCAAAATCTTAAGGTTCCACCTCATGTCCAAGGCACCAAAGCCGGCTAAAAATCAATTATCGATAACCAAAACTTGAATTGTACTGCTTCTTACTGACTATTGCCTCAACTTAGAAGCTCCTTCAGTGTTCTACTATGGTGCTTTTAGTGTTTCCGTATACCGCAGCACGCGACATATCTTTGCAGACGATAAATGTAGCCGTTTCAGAGAGAAGAGCGGCCAATGTGACGATCTGGGTTTAAGTCGATTCGATAACAAATGACGAAAACGGACGGATTTCTCAGGTTTTTACTACATATGAACCCTTTTCTCATTCTACCGTGCAACGCGGCTTCTAGTCCTCCTTTCATGCAAAATCTTAAGGTCCTAGGTTATGTCCAAGCCACCAAAGCCGGCTAAAAATCAATAAGCGATAACCAAAACTGGAATTGTACTGCTTCTTACTGACTATTGCTTCAACTTAGAAGCTTCTTATGTGTTCTACTATGGTGCTTTTAGAGTTTCCGCATACCGCAGCACGCGACATAGCTTTGCAGACTATAAATGTAACCGTCTCAGAGAGAAAAGCAACCAATGTGACGATCTGGCTTTAAGTCGATTCGATAACAAATGACGAAAACGGACGGATTTCTCAGGTTTTTATTACATATGAACACTTTTCACATTCTCCCGTGCAACTCGGCTGCTAGTCCTCCTTTCATGCAGATTGTTAAGGTCCTAGCTCATGTACAAAGCACCAAAGCCAGATAAAAGTCAATAATCGGTACCTAAAACTTGAATTGTACTACTTCTTACTGGCTATTACATCAACTTCGAAGCTTCATCTGTGTTCTACTATGGTGCTTTTAGTGTCTCCGCATACCGCAGCACGCGACATAGCTTTGAAGACGATAAAAGTAACCGTTTCATAGAGAAGAGCGGCCAATCTGGCGAACTGGCTTTAAGTCGATTCGATGACAAATGACGAAAACGGACGGATTTCTCAGGTTTTTACTACATATGAACACTTTTCACATTCTCCCGTGCAACGCGGCTGCTAGTCCTCCTTTCATGCAAAATCTTAAGGTACTAGGTCATGTCCAAGCCAATAAAACCGGCTAAAAAGTGAATAATCGACAACTAAAACTTGAATTGTACTACATCTTACTGACTATTGCTTCAACTTAGAAGCTTCTGGTGTGTTCTACTATGGTGCTTTTAGTGTCTCCGCATACCGCAGCACGCGACATAGCTTTGCTGACGAAAAATGTAACCGTCTCAGAGAGAAAAGCGGCCAATGTGACGATCTGGCTTTAAGTCGATTCGATCACAAACGACGAAAACGAACGGATTTCTCAGGTTTTTACTACATATGAACACTTTTCACATTCTCCCGTGGAACGCGGCTGCTAGTCCTCCTTTCATGCAAAATCTTTATGTTCCACCTCATGTCCAAGGCACCAAAGCCGCCTAAAAATCAATAATCGATAACCAAAACTTGAATTGTACTGCTTCTTACTGGCTATTGCTTCAACTTAGAAGCTTCTTCTGTGTTCTACTATGGTGCTTTTAGTGTCTCCGCATACCGCAGCACGCGACATAGCATTGCACACGAAAAATGTAACCGTTTCAGAGAGAAGAGCGGCTACTGTGACGATCTTGCTTTAAGTCAATTCGATAAAAAGGACGAAAACGGACGGATTTCTCAGGTTTGCACTACATATGAACCCTTTTCACATTCTCATGTGCAACGAGTCTGCTAGTCCTCTTTTCATGCAAAATCTTAAGGTTCCACCTCATGTCAAAGGCACCAAAGCCGGATAAAAAGTGAATAATCGACAACTAAAACTTGAATTGTACTACTTGTTACTGGTTATTGCTTCAACTTAGAAGCTTCCTCTGTGTTCTACTATGGTGTATTTAGTGTCTCCGCATACCGCAGCACGTGACATAGCTTTGCAGACGATAAATCTAACCGTTTCAGGGAGAAATGCGGCCAATGTGACGATCTGGCTTTAAGTCGATTCGATAACAAATGACGAAAACGGACGGATTTCTCAGGTTTTTACTACATATGAACCCTTTTCACATTCTCCCATGCAACGGGGCTGCTAGCCCTCCTTTCATGCAAAATCTTAAGGTTCCACCTCATGTCCAAGGCACCAAAGCCGGCTAAAAATCAATTATCGATAACCAAAACTTGAATTGTACTGCTTCTTACTGACTATTGCCTCAACTTAGAAGCTCCTTCAGTGTTCTACTATGGTGCTTTTAGTGTTTCCGTATACCGCAGCACGCGACATATCTTTGCAGACGATAAATGTAGCCGTTTCAGAGAGAAGAGCGGCCAATGTGACGATCTGGCTTTAAGTCGATTCGATAACAAATGACGAAAACGGACGGATTTCTCAGGTTTTTACTACATATGAACCCTTTTCTCATTCTACCGTGCAACGCGGCTTCTAGTCCTCCTTTCATGCAAAATCTTAAGGTCCTAGGTTATGTCCAAGCCACCAAAGCCGGCTAAAAATCAATAATCGATAACCAAAACTGGAATTGTACTGCTTCTTACTGACTATTGCTTCAACTTAGAAGCTTCTTATGTGTTCTACTATGGTGCTTTTAGAGTTTCCGCATACCGCAGCACGCGACATAGCTTTGCAGACTATAAATGTAACCGTCTCAGAGAGAAAAGCAACCAATGTGACGATCTGGCTTTAAGTCGATTCGATAACAAATGACGAAAACGGACGGATTTCTCATGTTTTTATTACATATGAACACTTTTCACATTCTCCCGTGCAACTCGGCTGCTAGTCCTCCTTTCATGCAGATTGTTAAGGTCCTAGCTCATGTACAAGGCACCAAAGCCAGATAAAAGTCAATAATCGGTACCTAAAACTTGAATTGTACTACTTCTTACTGGCTATTACATCAACTTCGAAGCTTCATCTGTGTTCTACTATGGTGCTTTTAGTGTCTCCGCATACCGCAGCACGCGACATAGCTTTGCTGACGAAAAATGTAACCGTCTCAGAGAGAAAAGCGGCCAATGTGACGATCTGGCTTTAAGTCGATTCGATCACAAACGACGAAAACGAACGGATTTCTCAGGTTTTTACTACATATGAACACTTTTCACATTCTCCCGTGGAACGCGGCTGCTAGTCCTCCTTTCATGCAAAATCTTTATGTTCCACCTCATGTCCAAGGCACCAAAGCCGCCTAAAAATCAATAATCGATAACCAAAACTTGAATTGTACTGCTTCTTACTGGCTATTGCTTCAACTTAGAAGCTTCTTCTGTGTTCTACTATGGTGCTTTTAGTGTCTCCGCATACCGCAGCACGCGACATAGCATTGCACACGAAAAATGTAACCGTTTCAGAGAGAAGAGCGGCTACTGTGACGATCTTGCTTTAAGTCAATTCGATAAAAAGGACGAAAACGGACGGATTTCTCAGGTTTGCACTACATATGAACCCTTTTCACATTCTCATGTGCAACGAGGCTGCTAGTCCTCTTTTCATGCAAAATCTTAAGGTTCCACCTCATGTCAAAGGCACCAAAGCCGGATAAAAAGTGAATAATCGACAACTAAAACTTGAATTGTACTACTTGTTACTGGTTATTGCTTCAACTTAGAAGCTTCCTCTGTGTTCTACTATGGTGTATTTAGTGTCTCCGCATACCGCAGCACGTGACATAGCTTTGCAGACGATAAATCTAACCGTTTCAGGGAGAAATGCGGCCAATGTGACGATCTGGCTTTAAGTCGATTCGATAACAAATGACGAAAACGGACGGATTTCTCAGGTTTTTACTACATATGAACACTTTTCACTTTCTCCCGTGCAACGCGGCTGCAAGTCCTACTTTCATGCAGAATCTTAAGGTCGTAGGTCATGTCCAAGCCACCAAGGCCGGCTAAAAAGTGAATAATCGACAACTAAAACTTGAATTGTACTACATCTTACTGACCATTGCTTCAACTTAGAAGCTTCTTGTGTGTTCTACTATGGTGCTTTTAGTGTCTCCGCATACCGCAGCATGCGACATAGGTTTGCAGACGATAAATGTAACCGTCTCAGAGAGAAAAGCGGCCAATGTGACGATCTGGCTTTAAGTCGATTCGATAACAAATGACGAAAACGGACGGATTTCTCAGGTTTTACTACATATGAACACTTTTCACATTCTCCCGTGCAACGCGGCTGCTAGTGCTCCTTTCATGCAAAATCTTAATGTCCTAGGTCATGTCCAAGCCACAAAAGCCGGCTAAAAAGTGAATAATCGACAACCAAAACTTGAATTGTGCTACTTCTTACTGGCTATTGTTTCAACTTAGAAGCTTCTTCTGTTTTCTACTATGGTTCTTTTTGTGTCTCCACATACCGCAGCACGCGACATAGCTTTGCAGACGAAAATGTAACCGTCTCATAGAAAAAAGCGGCCAATGTGACGATCTGGCTTTAAGTCGATTCGATAACAAATGACGAAAACGGACGGATTTCTCAGGTTTTTACTACATATGAACACTTTTCACATTCTCCCGTGCAATGCGGCTGCTAGTCCTTCTTTCATGCAAAATCTTAAGGTCCTAGGTCATGTATAAGCCACCAAAGCCGGCTACAAAGTGAATAATCGAAAACTAAAACTTGAATTGTACTACTTCTTACTGGCTATCGCTTTAACTTAGAAGCTTCTTCTGTGTTCTACTATGGTGCATTTAGTGTCTCCGCATACCGAAGCACGTGACATAGCTTTGCAGACGATAAATCTAACCGTTTCAGGGAGAAAAGCGGCCAATGTGACGATCTGGCTTTAAGTCGATTCGATAACAAATGACGAAAACGGACGGATATCTCAGGTTTTTACTACATATGAACACTTTTCACATTCTCCCGTGCAACGCGGCTGCAAGTCCTACTTTCATGCAAAATCTTAAGGTCGTAGGTCATGTCCAAGCCACCAAAGCCGGCTAAAAAGTGAATAATCGACAACTAAAACTTGAATTGTACTACATCTTACTGACTATTGCTTCAACTTAGAAGCTTCTTGTGTGTTCTACTATGGTGCTTTTAGTGTCTCCGCATACCGCAGCACGCGACATAGGTTTGCAGACGATAAATGTAACCGTCTCAGAGAGAAAAGCGGCCAATGTGACGATCTGGCTTTAAGTCGATTCGATAACAAATGACGAAAACGGACGGATTTCTCAGGTTTTTACTATATATGAACACTTTTCACATTCTCCCGTGCAACGCGGCTGCTAGTGCTCCTTTCATGCAAAATCTTAAGGTCCTAGGACATGTCCAAGCCACCAAAGCCGGCTAAAAAGTGAATAATCGACAACTAAAACTTGAATTGTACTACATCTTACTGACTATTGCTTCAACTTAGAAGCTTCTTGTGTGTTCTACTATGGTGCTTTTAGTGTCTCCGCATACCGCAGCATGCGACGTAGCTTTGCAGACGATAAATGTAACCGTCTCAGAGAGAAAAGCGGCCAATGTGACGATCTGGCTTTAAGTCGATTCGATAACAAATGACGGAAACGGACGGATTTCTCAGGTTTTTACTACATATGAACACTTTTCACATTCTCCCGTGCAATGCGGCTGCTAGTCCTTCTTTCATGCAAAATCTTAAGGTCCTAGGTCATGTATAAGCCACCAAAGCCGGCTACAAAGTGAATAATCGAAAACTAAAACTTGAATTGTACTACTTCTTACTGACTATCGCTTTAACTTAGAAGCTTCTTCTGTGTTCTACTATGGTGCATTTAGTGTCTCCGCATACCGCAGCACGTGACATAGCTTTGCAGACGATAAATCTAACCGTTTCAGGGAGAAAAGCGGCCAATGTGACGATCTGGCTTTAAGTCGATTCGATAACAAATGACGAAAACGGACGGATTTCTCAGGTTTTTACTACATATGAACACTTTTCACATTCTCCCGTGCAACGCGGCTGCAAGTCCTACTTTCATGCAAAATCTTAAGGTCGTAGGTCATGTCCAAGCCACCAAAGCCGGCTAAAAAGTGAATAATCGACAACTAAAACTTGAATTGTACTACATCTTACTGACTATTGCTTCAACTTAGAAGCTTCTTGTGTGTTCTACTATGGTGCTTTTAGTGTCTCCGCATACCGCAGCACGCGACATAGCTTTGCAGACGATAAATGTAACCGTCTCAGAGAGAAAAGCGGCCAATGTGACGATCTGGCTTTAAGTCGATTCGATAACAAATGACGAAAACGGACGGATTTCTCAGGTTTTACTACATATGAACACTTTTCACATTCTCCCGTGCAACGCGGCTGCTAGTGCTCCTTTCATGCAAAATCTTAATGTCCTAGGTCATGTCCAAGTTACAAAAGCCGGCTAAAAAGTGAATAATCGACAACTAAAACTTGAATTGTACTACTTCTTACTGGCTATTGTTTCAACTTAGAAGCTTCTTCTGTTTTCTACTATGGTTCTTTTTGTGTCTCCGCATACCGCAGCACGCGACATAGCTTTGCAGACGATAAATGTAACCATCTCAGAGAGAAAAGCGGCCAATGTGACGATCTGGCGTTAAGTCGATTCGATAACAAATGACGAAAACGGACGGATTTCTCAGGTTTTTACTAGATATGAAAACTTTTCACATTCTCCCGTGCGACGGGGCTGCTAGTCTTCCTTTCATGCAAAATCTTAAGGTCCTAGGTCATGTAAAAGCCATCAAAGCCGGCTAAAAAGTGAATAATCGACAACTAAAACTTCAATTGTACTACTTCTTACTGGCTATTACTTCAACTTAGAAGCTTCTTCTGTGTACTACAATGGTGCTTTTAGTGTCTCCGCATACCGCAGCACGCGACGTAGCTTTGAAGACGATAAATGTAACCGTCTCAGAGAGAAAAGCGGACAATGTGACGATCTGGCTTTAAGTCGATTCGATAACAAATGACGAAAACGGACGGATTTCTCAGGTGTTTACTATATATGAACACTTTTCAAATTCTCCCGTGCAACGCGGCTGCTAGTCCTCCTTTAATGCAAAATCTTAAGTTCCTAGATCATGTCCAAACCACCAAAGCCGGCTAAAAAGTGAATAATCGTACTACTTATTACTGGCTATTACTGCAACTTATAAGCTCCTTCTGTGTTCTACTATGGTGCTTTTAGTGTTCCCGCATACCGCAGCACGTGACATATCTTTGCAGACGATAAATGTAACCGTCTCAGAGAGAAAAGCGGCCAATGTATCAATCTGGCTTTAAGTCGATTCGATAACAAATGACGAAAACGGACGGATTTCTCAGGTTTTTACTACATATGAACCCTTTTATCATTCTCCCGTGCAACGCGGCTGCTAGTCCTCCTTTCATGCAAAATCTTAAGGTTCCACCTCATGTCCAAGGCATCAAAGCCGGCTAAAAATCAATAATCGATAACCAAAACTTGAATTTTACAGCTTCTTACAGGTATTGCTTCAACTTAGAAGCTTCTTCTGTGTTCTACTATGGTGCTTTTAGTGTCTCCGCATACCGCAGCACGCGACATAGCTTTGCAGACGATAAATGTAACCGATTCAGAAAGAGGAGTGGCCAATGTGACGATCTAGCTTTAAGGCGATTCGATAACAAATGACGAAAACGGACGGATTTCTCAGGTTTTTACTACATATGAACCCTTTTCTCATTCTCCCGTGCAACGCGGCTGCTAGTCCTCCTTTCATGCAAAATCTTAAGGTTCCACCTCATGTCCAAGGGAGCAAAGCCGGCTAAAAATCAATAAGCGATAACCAAAACTTGAATTGTACTGCTTCTTACTGGCTATTGCTTCAACTTAGAAGATTTTTCTTTGTTCTACTATGGTGCTTTTAGTGTCTCCGCATACCGCAGCCTGCGACATAGATTTGCAGACGATAAATGTAACCGTCTCAGAGAGAAAAGCGGCCAATGTGACGATCTGGCTTTAAGTCGATTCGATAACAAATGACGAAAACGGACGGATTTCTCAGGTTTTTACTACATATGAACACTTTTCACATTCTCCCGTGCAACGGGGCTGCTAGTCCTCCTTTCATGCAAAATCTTAAGGTCATAGGTCATGTCCAAGCCACCAAAGCCGGCTACAAAGTGAATAATCGACAACTAAAACTTCAATTGTACTACTTCTTACTGGCTATTACTTCAACTTAGAAGCTTCTTCTGTGTTCTACTATGGTGCTTTTAGTGTCTCCGCATACCGCAGCACGCGACGTAGCTTTGCAGACGATAAATGTAACCGTCTCAGAGGGAAAAGCGAACAATGTTACGATCTGGATTTAAGTCGATTCGATAGCAAATGACGAATACGGACGGATTTCTCAGGTGTTTACTATATATGAACACTTTTCACATTCTCCCGTGCAACGCGGCTGCTAGTCCTCCTTTCATGCAAAATCTTAAGTTCCTAGATCATGTCCAAGCCACCAAAGCCGGCTAAAAAGTGAATAATCGACAACTAAAACTTGAATTGTACTACTTCTTACTGGCTATTACTTCAACTTAGAAGCTTCTTCTGTGTTCTACTCTGGTGCTTTTAGTGTTTCCGCATACCGCAGCACGCGACATATCTTTGCAGACGATAAATGTAACCGTCTCAGAGAGAAAAGCGGCCAATGTGACGATCTGGCTTTAAGTCGATTCGATAACAAGTGACGAAAACGGACGGATTTCTCAGGTTTTTACTACATATGAACCCTTTTCACATTCTCCCGTGCAACGCGGCTGCTAGTCCGCCTTTCATGCAAAATCTTAAGATTCCACCTTATATCCAAGATACCAAAGCCGGCAAAAAATTAATAATCGATAACCAAAACTTGAATTGTACTGCTTCTTACTGGCTATTGCTTCAACTTAGAAGCTTCTTCTGTGTTCTACTATGGTGCTTTTAGTGTCTCCGCATACCGCAGCACCCGACATAGCTTTGCACACTATAAATGTAACCGTCTCAGAGAGAAAAGCGGCCAATGTGACGATCTGGCTTTAAGTCGATTCGATAACAAATAACGAAAATGGACGGATTTCTCAGGTTTTTACTACATATGAACACTTTTCACATTCTCCCGTGCAACTCGGCTGCCAATCCTCTTTTCATGCAGAATCTTAATGTTCCACCTCATGTTCAAGGCACCAAAGCCACCTAAAAATCAATAATCGATAACCAAAACCTGAATTGTACTGCTTATTACTGGCTATTGCTTCAACTTAGAAGCTTCTTCTGTGTTTTACTATAGTGCTTTTAGTGTCTCCGCATACCGCAGCACGCGACATAGCTTTGCACACGAAAAATGTAACCGTTTCAGAGAGAAGAGCGGCCAATGTGACGATCTGGCTTTAAGTCGATTCGATAACAAATGACGAAAGCGGACGGATTTCTCAGGTGTTTACTATATATGAACACTTTTCACATTCTCCCGTGCAACGCGGCTGCTAGTCCTCCTTTCATGCAAAACCTTATGTTCCTAGGTCATGTCCAAGCCACCAAAGCCGGCTAAAAAGTGAATACTTGACAACTAAAACTTGAATTGTACTACTTCCTACTGGCTATTACTTCAACTTAGAAGCTTCTTCTGTGTTCTACTATGGTGCTTTTAGTGTCTCCGCATACCGCAGGACGCGACATAGCTTTGCAGACGATAAATGTAACCGTCTCAGAGAGAAGACCGGCCAATGTGACAATCTGGCTTTAAGTCGATTCGATAACAAATGACGAAAACGGACGGATTTCTCAGGTTTTTACTACATATGAACCGTTATCACATTCTCCCGTGCAACGCGGCTGCTAGTCCTCCTTTCATGCAAAATCTTAAGGTTCCACCTCATGTCGAAAGCACCAAGGCCGCCTAAAAATCAATAATCGACAACCAAAACTTGAATTGTACAGCTTCTTACTGGCTATTGCTTCAACTTAGAAGCTTCTTTTGTGTTCTACTATGGTGCTTTTAGTGTCTCCGCATACCGCAGCACGCGACATAGCTTTGCAGACGATAAATGTAACCATCTCAGAGAGAAAAGCGGCCAATCTGACGATCTGGCTTTAAGTCGATTCGATAACAAATTACGAAAACGGACGGATTTCTCAGGTTTTTACTACATATGAACACTTTTCACATTCTCCCGTGCAACGCGGCTGCTAGTCCTCCTTTCATGCAAAATCTTAAGTTCCTAGATCATGTCCAAGCCACCAAAGCCAGCTAAAAAGTGAATAATCGACAACTAAAACTTGATTTGTACTACTTCTTACTGGCTATTACTTCAACATAGAAGCTTCTTCTGTGTTCTACTACGGTGCTTTTAGTGTTTCCGCATACCGCAGCACGCGACGTATCTTTGCAGACGATAAATGTAACCGTCTCAGAGAGAAAAGCGGCCAATGTGACGATCTGGCTTTAAGTCGATTCGATAACAAATGACGAAAACGGACGGATTTCTCAGGTTTTTACTACATATGAACCCTTTTCACATTCTCCCGTGCAACGCGGCTGCTAGTCCGCCTTTCATGCAAAATCTTATGTTCCTAGGTCATGTCCAAGCCACCAAAGCCGGCTAAAAGTCAATAATCGATAACCAAATCTTGAATTGTTCTGCTTCTTACTGACTATTGCTTCAACTTAGAAGGTTCTTATGTGTTCTACTATGGTGCTTTTAGTGTTTCCGCATACCGCAGCACGCGACATAGCTTTGCAGACTATAAATGTAACCGTCTCAGAGAGAAATGCGGCCAATGTGACGATCTGGCTTTAAGTCGATTCGATAACAAATGACGAAAACGGACGGATTTCTCAGGTTTTTACTACATATGAACCCTTTTCACATTCTCCCCTGCAACGCGGCTGCTAGTCCTCCTTTCATGCAAAATCTTAAGATTCCACCTTATATCCAAGATACCAAAGCCGGCAAAAAATTAATAATCGATAACCAAAACTTGAATTGTACTGCTTCTTACTGGCTATTGCTTCAACTTAGAAGCTTCTTCTGTGTTCTACTATGGTGCTTTTAGTGTCTCCGCATACCGCAGCACGAGACATAGCTTTGCAGACGATAAATGTAACTGTTTCAGAGAGAAAAGCGGCCAATGTGACGATCTGGCTTTAAGTCGATTCGATAACAAATGACGAAAACGGATGGATTTCTCATTTTTTTACTACATATGAACACATTTCACATTCTCCAGTGCAACGCGGCTGCTAGTCCTCCTTTCCAGCAAAATCATAAGGTCCGAGGTCATGTCCAAGCCACCAAAGCCGGCAAAAACGTTAATAATCGACAACTAAAACTTGAATTGTACTACTTCTTACTGGCTATTACTTCAACTTAGAAGCTTCTTCTGTGTTCTACTATGGTGCTTTTAGTGTTTCGGCATACCGCAGCACGCGACATAGCTTTGCAGACGATAAGTGTAACCGTTTCAGAGAGAAGAGCGGCCAATGTGACGATCTGGCTTTAAGTCGATTCGATAACAAATGACGAAAACGGACGGATTTCTCAGATTTTTACTACATATGAACACTTTTCACACTCTCTCGTGCAACGCGGCTGCTA
Source organism: Schistocerca gregaria (assembly GCF_023897955.1). Lineage (NCBI taxonomy): Eukaryota > Metazoa > Arthropoda > Insecta > Orthoptera > Acrididae > Schistocerca > Schistocerca gregaria. Next base: position 174,621,587 of record NC_064929.1, read on the forward strand.
GTCTTCCTTTCATGCAAATTCTTAAGGTTCCACCTCATGTCCAAGCCATCAAAGCCGGCTAAAAAGTGAATAATCGACAACTAAAACTTGAATTGTACTACTTCTTACTGGCTATTACTTCAACTTAGAAGCTTCTTCTGTGTTCTACTATGGTGCTTTTAGTGTCTCCGCATACCGCAGCACGCGACATAGCTTTGCAGACGATAATTGTAACCGTCTCAGAAAGAAAAGCGGCCAATGTGACGATCTGTCTTTAAGTCGATTCGATAACAAATGACGAAAGCGGACGGATTTCTCAGGTTTTTACTACATATGAACACTTTTCACATTCTCGCGTGCAACGCGGCTGCTACTCCTCCTTTCATGCAAAATATTAAGGTTCCACCTAATGTCAAAGCCACCAAAGCCGGCTAAATAGTGTATAATCGACAACTAAAACTTGAATTGTACTACTTCTTACTGGCTATTACTTCAACATAGAAGCTTCTTCTGTGTTCTACTATGGTGCTTTTAGTGTTTCCGCATACCGCAGCACGTGACATAGCTTTGCAGACGATAAATGTAACCGTTTCAGAGAGAAGAGCGGCCAATGTGACGATCTGGCTTTAAGTCGATTCGATAACAAATGACGAAAACGGACGGATTTCTCAGGTTTTTACTACATATGAACACTTTTCACATTGTCCCGTGCGACGCGGGTGCAAGTCCTCCTTTCATGCAAAATCTTAAGGTCCTAGGTGATGTCCAAGCCACCAAAGCCGGCAAAAAAGTGAATAATCGACAACTAAAACTTGAATTGTACTACTTCTTACTGGCTATTGCTTCAACTTAGAAACTTCTTCTGTGTTCTACTATGGTGCTTTTAGTGTCTCCGCATACCGCAGCACGCGACATAGCTTTGGAGACGATAAATGTAACCGTCTCAGAGAGAAAAGCGGCCAATGTGACGATCTGTCTTGAAGTCGATTCGATAACAAATGAAGAAAGCGGACGGATTTCTCAGGTTTTTACTACATATGAACACTTTTCACATTCTCGCGGGCAACGCGGCTGCTACTCCTCCTTTCATGCAAAATCTTAAGGTCCTAGGTCATGCCCAAGCCACCAAAGCCGGCTAAAAAGTGAATAATCGACAACTAAAACTTGAATTGTACTACTTCTTACTGGCTATTAGTTCAAATTAGAAGCTTCTTCTGTGTTCTACTATGGTGCTTTTAGTGTTTCGGCATACCGCAGCACGCGACATAGCTTTGCAGACAACAAATGTAACCGTTTCAGAGAGAATAACGGACAATGTGACGATCTGGCTTTAAGTCGATTCGATAACAAATGACGAAAACGGACGGATTTCTCAGGTTTTTACTACATATGAACACTTTGCACATTCTCCCGTGCAACGCGGCTGCTAGTCCTCCTTTCATGCAAAATCTTAAGGTCCTAGGTCATGTCCAAGCCACCAAAGCCGGCTAAAATGTGAATAATCGATAACTAAAACTTGAATTGTACTACTTCTTACTGGCTATTACATCAACTTAGAAGCTTCTTCTGTGTTCTACTATGGTGCTTTAAGTGTTTCCGCATACCGCAGCACGCGACATAGTTTTGCAGACAATAAATGTAACCGTCTCAGAGAGAAAAGCGGCCAATGTGACGATCGGGCTTTATGTCGATTCGATAACAAATGACGAAAACGGACGGATTTCTAAGGTTTTTACTACATATGAACCCTTTTCACATTCTCCCATGCAACGCGGCTGCTAGTCCTCCTTTCATGCAAAATCTTAAGGTCCTAGGTCATGTCCAAGCCACCAAAGCAGGCTAAAAAGTGAATAATCGACAACTAAAACTTGAATTGTACTACTTCTTACTGGCTATTACTTCAACTTAGAAGCTTCTTCTGTGTTCTACTATGGTGCTTTTAGTGTTTCGGCATACCGCAGCACGCGACATAGCTTTGCAGACGATAAGTGTAACCGTTTCAGAGAGAAGAGCGGCCAATGTGACGATCTGGCTTTAAGTCGATTCGATAACAAATGACGAAAACGGACGGATTTCTCAGATTTTTACTACATATGAACTCTTTTCACACTCTCTCGTGCAACGCGGCTGCTAGTCTTCCTTTCATGCAAAATCTTAAGGTTCCACCTCATGTCCAAGCCATCAAAGCCGGCTAAAAAGTGAATAATCGACAACTAAAACTTGAATTGTACTACTTCTTACTGGCTATTACTTCAACTTAGAAGCTTCTTCTGTGTTCTACTATGGTGCTTTTAGTGTCTCCGCATACCGCAGCACGCGACATAGCTTTGCAGACGATAATTGTAACCGTCTCAGAAAGAAAAGCGGCCAATGTGACGATCTGTCTTTAAGTCGATTCGATAACAAATGACGAAAGCGGACGGATTTCTCAGGTTTTTACTACATATGAACACTTTTCACATTCTCGCGTGCAACGCGGCTGCTACTCCTCCTTTCATGCAAAATATTAAGGTTCCACCTAATGTCAAAGCCACCAAAGCCGGCTAAATAGTGTATAATCGACAACTAAAACTTGAATTGTACTACTTCTTACTGGCTATTACTTCAACATAGAAGCTTCTTCTGTGTTCTACTATGGTGCTTTTAGTGTTTCCGCATACCGCAGCACGTGACATAGCTTTGCAGACGATAAATGTAACCGTTTCAGAGAGAAGAGCGGCCAATGTGACGATCTGGCTTTAAGTCGATTCGATAACAAATGACGAAAACGGACGGATTTCTCAGGTTTTTACTACATATGAACACTTTTCACATTGTCCCGTGCGACGCGGGTGCAAGTCCTCCTTTCATGCAAAATCTTAAGGTCCTAGGTGATGTCCAAGCCACCAAAGCCGGCAAAAAAGTGAATAATCGACAACTAAAACTTGAATTGTACTACTTCTTACTGGCTATTGCTTCAACTTAGAAACTTCTTCTGTGTTCTACTATGGTGCTTTTAGTGTCTCCGCATACCGCAGCACGCGACATAGCTTTGGAGACGATAAATGTAACCGTCTCAGAGAGAAAAGCGGCCAATGTGACGATCTGTCTTGAAGTCGATTCGATAACAAATGAAGAAAGCGGACGGATTTCTCAGGTTTTTACTACATATGAACACTTTTCACATTCTCGCGGGCAACGCGGCTGCTACTCCTCCTTTCATGCAAAATCTTAAGGTCCTAGGTCATGCCCAAGCCACCAAAGCCGGCTAAAAAGTGAATAATCGACAACTAAAACTTGAATTGTACTACTTCTTACTGGCTATTAGTTCAAATTAGAAGCTTCTTCTGTGTTCTACTATGGTGCTTTTAGTGTTTCGGCATACCGCAGCACGCGACATAGCTTTGCAGACAACAAATGTAACCGTTTCAGAGAGAATAACGGACAATGTGACGATCTGGCTTTAAGTCGATTCGATAACAAATGACGAAAACGGACGGATTTCTCAGGTTTTTACTACATATGAACACTTTGCACATTCTCCCGTGCAACGCGGCTGCTAGTCCTCCTTTCATGCAAAATCTTAAGGTCCTAGGTCATGTCCAAGCCACCAAAGCCGGCTAAAAAGTGAATAATCGACAACTAAAACTTGAATTGTACTACTTCTTACTGGCTATTACTTCAACTTAGAAGCTTCTTCTGTGTTCTACTATGGTGCTTTAAGTGTTTCCGCATACCGCAGCACGCGACATAGTTTTGCAGACAATAAATGTAACCGTCTCAGAGAGAAAAGCGGCCAATGTGACGATCGGGCTTTATGTCGATTCGATAACAAATGACGAAAACGGACGGATTTCTCAGGTTTTTACTACATATGAACCCTTTTCACATTCTCCCATGCAACGCGGCTGCTAGTCCTCCTTTCATGCAAAATCTTAAGGTCCTAGGTCATGTCCAAGCCACCAAAGCATGCTAAAAAGTGAATAATCGACAACTAAAACTTGAATTGTACTACTTCTTACTGGCTATTACTTCAACATAGAAGCTTCTTCTGTGTTCTACTATGGTGCTTTTAGTGTTTCGGTATACTGCAGCACGCGACATAGCTTTGCAGACGATAAATGTAACCGTTTCAGAGAGAAGAACGGCCAATGTGACGATCTGGCTTTAAGTCGATTCGATAACAAATGACGAAAACGGACGGATTTATCAGGTTTTTACTACATATGAACACTTTTCACATTCTCCCGTGCAACGCGGCTGCTAGTCCTCCTTTCATGCAAAATCTTAAGGTCCTAGGTCATGTCCAAGCCAAGAAAGCAGGCTAAAAAGTGAATAATCGACAACTAAAACTTGAATTGTACTACTTCTTACTAGCTATTACTTCAACATAGAAGCTTCTTCTGTGTTCTACTATGGTGCTTTTAGTGTTTCCGCATACCGCAGCACGCGACATAGCTTTGCAGACAATAAATGTAACCGTTTCAGAGAGAAGAGCGGCCAATGTGACGATCTGGCTTTAAGTCGATTTGATAACAAATGACAAAAAAGGAATGATTTCTCAGGTTTTTACAACATATGAACACTTTTCACATTCTCCCATGCAACGCGGCTGCTAGTCCTTTCATGCAACATCTTAAAGTCCTAGGTCATGTCCAATCCACCAAAGCCGGCTAAAAAGAGAATAATCGACAACTAAAACTTGAATTGTACTACTTCTTACTGGCTATTACTTCAACATAGAAGCTTCTTCTGTGTTCTACTATGGTGCTTTTAGTGTTTCGGCATACCGCAGCACGCGACATAGCTTTGCAGACGATAAATGTAACCGTTTCATAGAGAAGAGCGGCCAATGTGACGATCTGGCTTTAAGTCGATTCGATAACAAATGACGAAAACGGACGGATTTCTCAGGTTTTTACTGCATATGAACACTTTTCACATTCTCCCGTGCAACGCGGCTGCTAGTCCTCCTTTCATGCAAAATCTTAAGGTCCTAGGTCATGCCCAAGTTACCAAAGCCGGCTAAAAAGTGAATAATCGACAACTAAAACTTGAATTGTACTACTTCTTACTGGCTATTGCTTCAACTTAGAAGCTTCATCTGTGTTCTACTATGGTGCTTTTAGTGTCTCCGCATACCGCAGCACGCGACGTAGCTTTGCATACGGTAAATGTAACCGTCTCAGAGAGAAAAGCGGCCAATGTGACGATCTGACTTTAAGTCGATTCGATAACAAGTGACGAAAGCGGACGGATTTCTCAGGTTTTTACTACATATGAACACTTTCCACATTCTCGCGGGCAACGCGGCTGCTACTCCTCCTTTCATGCAAAATCTTAAGGTCCTAGGTCATGTCCAAGCCACCAAAGACGGCTAAAAAGTGAATAATCGATACCTAAAACTTGAATTGTACTACTTCTTACTGGCTATTACTTCAACTTAGATGCTTCTTCTGTGCTCTACTATGGTGCTTTTAGTGTCTCCGCATACCGCAGCACGCGATATAGCTTTGCAGACGATAAATGTAACCGTCTCAGAGAGAAAAGCGGCCAATGTGACGATGTGGCTTTAAGTCGATTCGATAACAAATGACGAAAACGGACTGATTTCTCAGGTTTTTACTACATATGAACACTTTTCACATTCTCCCATGCAACGCGGCTGCTAGTCCTCCTTTCATGGAACATCTTAAAGTCCTAGGTCATGTCCAATCCACCAAAGCCGGCTAAAAAGTGAATAATCGACAACTAAAACTTGAATTGTACTACTTCTTACTGGCTATTAGTTCAACTTAGAAACTTCTTCTGTGTTCTACTATGGTGGTTTTTGTGTCACCGAATACCGCAGCACGCGACATAGCTTTGCAGACGATAAATGTAACCGTTTCAGACAGAAGAGCGGCCAATGTGACGATCTGGCTTTAAGTCGATTCGACAACAAGTGACGAAAACGAACGGATTTCTAAGGTTTTTACTACATATGAACACTTTTCACATTCTCCTGTGCAACGCGGCTGCTAGACCTCCTTTCATGCAAAATCGTATGGTCCTAGTACATGTCATAGCCACCGAAGCCGGCTAAAAAGTGAATAATCGACAACTAAAACTTGAATTGTACTACTTCTTACTGGCTATTACTTCAAATTAGAAGCTTCTTCTGTGTTCTACTATGGTGCTTTTAGTGTTTCGGCATACCGCAGCACGCGACATAGCTTTGCAGACAACAAATGTAACCGTTTCAGAGAGAAGAACGGCCAATGTGACGATCTGGCTTTAAGTCGATTCGATAACAAATGACGAAAGCGGACGGATTTCTCAGGTTTTTACTACATATGAACACTTTTCACATTCTCGCGGGCAACGCGGCTGCTACTCCTCCTTTCATGCAAAATCTTAAGGTCCTAGGTCATGCCCAAGCCACCAAAGCCGGCTAAAAAGTGAATAATCGACAACTAAAACTTGAATTGTACTACTTCTTACTGGCTATTACTTCAAATTAGAAGCTTCTTCTGTGTTCTACTATGGTGCTTTTAGTGTTTCGGCATACCGCAGCACGCGACATAGCTTTGCAGACGATAAATGTAACCGTTTCAGAGAGAAGAACGGCCAATGTGACGATCTGGCTTTAAGTCGATTCGATAACAAATGAAGAAAACGGACGGATTTCTCAGGTTTTTACTACATATGAACACTTTGCACATTCTCCCGTGCAACGCGGCTGCTAGTCCTCCTTTCATGCAAAATCTTAAGGTGCTAGGTCATGTCCAAGCCACCAAAGCCGGCTAAAATGTGAATAATCGATAACTAAAACTTGAATTGTACTACTTCTTACTGGCTATTACATCAACTTAGAAGCTTCTTCTGTGTTCTACTATGGTGCTTTAAGTGTTTCCGCATACCGCAGCACGCGACATAGCTTTGCAGACGATAAATGTAACCGTCTCAGAGAGAAAAGCGGCCAATGTGACGATCGGGCTTTATGTCGATTCGATAACAAATGACGAAAACGGACGGATTTCTCAGGTTTTTACTACATATGAACCCTTTTCACATTCTCCCATGCAACACGGCGGCTAGTCCTCCTTTCATGCAAAATCTTAAGGTCCTAGGTGATGTCCAAGCCACCAAAGCCGGCTAAAAAGTGAATAATCGATAACTAAAACTTGAATTGTACTACTTCTTACTGGCTATTGCTTCAACTTAGAAGCTTCTTCTGTGTTCTACTATGGTGCTTTTAGTGTCTGCGCATACCGCAGCACGTGACATAGCTTTGCAGACGATAAATATAACCGTCTCAGAGAGAAAAGCGGCCAATGTGACGATCTGTCTTGAAGTCGATTAGATAACAAATGACGAAAGCGGACGGATTTCTCAGGTTTTTACTACATATGAACACTTTTCACATTCTCGCGGGCTACGCGGCTGCTACTCCTCTTTTCATGCAAAATCTTAAGGTCCTAGGTCATGTCCAAGCCACCAAAGCCGGCTAAAAAGTGAATAATCGACAACTAAAACTTGAATTGTACTACTTCTTACTGGCTATTACTTATACTTAGAAGCTTCTTCTGTGTTCTACTATGGTGCTTTTAGTGTTTCGGTATACTGCAGCACGCGACATAGCTTTGCAGACGATAAATGTAACCGTTTCAGAGAGAAGAACGGCCAATGTGACGATCTGGCTTTAAGTCGATTCGATAACAAATGACGAAAACGGACGGATTTATCAGGTTTTTACTACATATGAACACTTTTCACATTCTCCCGTGCAACGCGGCTGCTAGTCCTCCTTTCATGCAAAATCTTAAGGTCCTAGGTCATGTCCAAGCCAAGAAAGCAGGCTAAAAAGTGAATAATCGACAACTAAAACTTCAATTGTACTACTTCTTACTGGCTATTACTTCAACATAGAAGCTTCTTCTGTGTTCTACTATGGTGCTTTTAGTGTTTCCGCATACCGCAGCACGCGACATAGCTTTGCAGACGATAAATGTAACCGTTTCAGAGAGAAGAGCGGCCAATGTGACGATCTGGCTTTAAGTCGATTTGATAACAAATGACGAAAACGGACTGATTTCTCAGGTTTGTACTACATATGAACACTTTTCACATTCTCCCGTGCAACGTGGCTGCTAGTCCTCCTTTCATGCAAAATCTTAAGGTCCTAGGTCATGCCCAAGCCACCAAAGCGGGCTAAAAAGTGAATAATCGACAACTAAAACTTGAATTGTACTACTTCTTACTGGCTATTGCTTCAACTTAGAAGCTTCATCTGTGTTCTACTATGGTGCTTTTAGTGTCTCCGCATACCGCAGCACGCGACATAGCTTTGCATACGGTAAATGTAACCGTCGCAGAGAGAAAAGCGGCCAATGTGACGATCTGACTTTAAGTCGATTCGATAACAAGTGACGAAAGCGGACGGATTTCTCAGGTTTTTACTACATATGAACACTTTCCACATTCTCGAGGGCAACGCGGCTGCTACTCCTCCTTTCATGCAAAATCTTAAGGTCCTAGATCATGTCTAAGCCACCAAAGACGGCTAAAAAGTGAATAATCGATAACTAAAACTTGAATTGTACTACTTCTTACTGGGTATTACTTCAACTTAGATGCTTCTTCTGTGCTCTACTATGGTGCTTTTAGTGTCTCCGCATGCCGCAGCACGCGACATAGCTTTGCAGACGATAAATGTAACCGTCTCAGAGAGAAAAGCGGCCAATGTGACGATCTGGCTTTAAGTCGATTCGATAACAAATGACGAAAACGGACTGATTTCTCAGGTTTTTACTACATATGAACACTTTTCACATTCTCCCATGCAACGCGGCTGCTAGTCCTCCTTTCATGCAACATCTTAAATTCCTAGGTCATGTCCAATCCACCAAAGCCGGCTAAAAAGTGAATAATCGACAACTAAAACTTGAATTGTACTACTTCTTACTGGCTATTACTTCAACATAGAAGCTTCTTCTGTGTTCTTCTATGGTGCTTTTAGTGTTTCCGCATACCGCAGCACGCGACATAGCTTTGCAGACGATAAATGTAACCGTTTCAGAGAGAAGAGCGGCCAATGTGACGATCTGGCTTTAAGTCGATTCGATAACAAATGTCGAAAACGGACGGATTTCTCAGGTTTTTACTGCATATGAACACTTTTCACTTTCTCCCGTGCAACGCGGCTGCTAGTCCTCCTTTCATGCAAAATCTTACGGTCCTAGGTCATGTCCAAACCACCAAAGCCGGCTAAAAAGTGAATAATCGACAACTAAAACTTGAATGGTACTACTTCTTACTGGCTATTACTTCAACTTAGAAGCTTCTTCTGTGTTCTACTATGGTGCTTTTAGTGTTTCCGCATACTGCAGCACGCGACATAGCTTTGCAGACAATAAATGTAACCGTTTCAGAGAGAAGTGCGGCCAATGTGACGATCTGCCTTTAAGTCAATTCGATAACAAATGACGAAAGCGGACGGATTTCTCTGGTTTTTACTACATATGAACACTTTTCACATTCTCGCGTGCAACGCGGCAGCTGTTCCTCCTTTCATGCAAAATCTTGAGGTTCCACCTAATGTCAAAGCCACCAAAGCCGGCTAAAAAGTGAATAATCGACAACTAAAACTTGAATTGTACTACTTCTTACTGGCTATTACTTCAAATTACATGCTTCTTCTGTGTTCTACTATTGTGCTTTTAGTGTTTCGGCATACCACAGCACGCGACATAGCTTTGCAGGCGATAAATGTAACCGTTTCAGAGAGAAGAACGGCCAATGTGACGATCTGGCTTTAAGTCGATTCGATAACAAATGACGAAAACGGACGGATTTCTCAGGTTTTTACTACATATGAACACTTTTTACATTCTCGCGTGCAACGCGGCTGCTAGTCCTCCTTCATGCAAAATCTTAAGGTTCCACCTAATGTCAAAGCCACCAAAGCCGGCTAAAAAGTGAATAATCGACAACTAAATTTGAATTGTACTACTTCTTACTGGCTATTACTTCAAATTAGAAGCTTCTTCTGTGTTCTACTATGATGCTTTTAGTGTTTCCGTATACCGCAGCAAGCGACATAGCTTTCCAGACGATAAATGTAACCGTCTCAGAGCGAAAAGCGGCAAATGTGACGATCTGGCTTTAGGTCGATTCGATAACAAATGACGAAAACGGACGGATTTCTCAGGTTTTTACTACATATGAATACTTTTCACATTCTCCCATGCAACGCTGCTGCTAGTCCTCCTTTCATGCAAAATCTTAAGGTCCTAGGTCATGTCCAAGCTACCAAAGACGGCTAAAAAGTGAATAATCGATAACTAAAACTTGAATTGTACTACTTCTTACTGGCTATTACTTCAAATTAGAAGCTTCTTCTGTGTTCTACTATGGTGCATTAAGTGTTTCCGCATACTGCAGCACGCGACATAACTTTGCAGACGATAAATGTAACCGTTTCAGAGAGAAGAGCGGCCAATGTGACGATCTGGCTTTAAGTCGATTCGATAACAAATGACGAAAACGGACGGATTTCTCAGGTTTTTACTACATATGAACAATTTTCACATTGTCGCAGGCAACGCGGCTGCTACTCCTCCTTTCATGCAAAATCTTAATGTCCTAGGTCATGTCCAAACTACCAAAGACGACTAAAACTTGAATTGTACTACTTCCTAATGGCTATTACTTCAACTTCGAAGCTTCTTCTGTGTTCTACTATGGTGCTTTTAGTGTCTCCACATACCGCAGCACACGACATAGCTTCGCAGACGATAAATGTAACCGTCTCAGAGAGAAAAGCGGCCAATGTGACGATCTGGCTTTAAGTCGATTCGATAACAAATGACGAAAACGGACTGATTTCTCAGGTTTTTACTACATATGAACACTTTTCACATTCTCCCATGCAACGCGGCTGCTAGTCCTCCTTTCATGCAACATCTTAAAGTCCTAGGTCATGTCCAATCCACCAAAGAAGGCTAAAAAGTGAATAATCGACAACTAAAACTTGAATTGTACTACTTCTTACTGGCTATTACTTCAACTTAGAAGCTTCTTCTGTGTTCTACTATGGTACTTACAGTGTTTCCGCATACCGCAGCACGGACATAGCTTTGCAGACGATAAATGTAACCGTCTCAGAGAGAAAAGCGGCCAATGTGAAGATCTGGCTTTAAGTCGATTCGATTACAAATGACGAAAATGGACGGATATCTCAGGTTTTTACTACATATGAACACATTTCACATTCTCCCGTGCAACGCGGCTGCAAGTACTCCTTTCATGCAATTTCGTAAGGTCCTAGGTCATGTCCAACCCACCAAAGCCGTCTAAAAAGTAAATAATCGACAACTAAAACTTGAATTGTACTACTTCTTACCGGCTATTACTTCAACTTAGAAGCTTCTTCTGTGTTCTAGTATGGCGCTTTTAGTGTCTCCGCATACCGCAGCACGCGACATTGCTCTGCAGACAATATATGTAACCTTCTCAGAGAGAAAAGCGGTCAATGTGACGATCTGGCTTTAAGTCGATTCGATAACAAATGACGAAAACGGACTTATTTCGCAGGTTTTTATTACATATGAACACATTTCACATTCTCCCGTGCAACGCGGCTGCTAGTCCTCCTTTCATGCAAAATCTTAAGGTCCTAGGTCATGTCCAAGCCACCAAAGCTTTCTAAAAAGTGAATAATCGACAAATAAAACTTCAATTGTACTACTTCTTACTGGCTATTACTTCAACATAGAAGCTTCTTCTGTGTTCTACTATGGTGCTTTTAGTGTTACCGCATACCGCAGCACGCGACATAGCTTTGCAGACGATAAATGTAACCGTTTCAGAGAGAAGAGCGGCCAATGTGACGATCTGGCTTTAAGTCGATTCGATAACAAATGACGAAAACGGACGGATTTATCAGGTTTTTACTACATATGAACACTTTCCACATTCTCCTGTGCAACGCGGCTGCTAGTCTTCCTTTCGTGCAAAATCTTAAGGTTCCAACTCATGTCCAAGCCACCAAAGCCGGCTAAAAAGTGAATAATCGACAACTAAAACTTCAATTGTACTACTTCTTACTGGCTATTACTTCAACATAGAAGCTTCTTCTGTGTTCTACTATGGTGCTTTTAGTGTTTCCGCATACCGCAGCACGCGACATAGCTTTGTAGACGATAAATGTAACCGTTTCAGAGAGAAGAGAGCCAATGTGGCGATCTGGCTTTAAGTCGATTCGATAACAAATGACGAAAACGGACGGATTTCTCAGGTTTTTACTACATATGAACACTTTTCACATTCTCCCGTGCAACGCGGCTGCTAGTCCTCCTTTCATTCTAAATCTTAAGGTCCTAGGTCATGTCCAAGCCACCAAAGACCGTTAAAATGTGAATAATAGACAACTAAAACTTGAATTGTATTACTTCTTACTAACTATTACTTCAACTTAGAAGCTTCTTCTGTGTTCTACTATGGTGCTTTTAGTGTCTCCGCTTACCGCAGCACGCGACATAGCTTTGCAGAAGATAAATGTAACCGTTTCAGAGAGAATAGCGGCCAATGTGACGATCTGGCCTTAAGTCGATTCGATAACAAATGACGAAAACGGACGGATTTCGCAGGTTTTTACTACATATGAACACTTTTCACATTCTCCCGTGCAACGCGGCTGCTAGTCCTCCTTTCATGCAAAATCTTAAGGTCCTAGGTCATGTCCAAGCCACCAAAGCCGGCTAAAATGTGAATAATCGACTACTAAAAGTTGAAGTGTATTACTTCTTACTGGCTATTACATCAACTTAGAAGCTTCTTCTGTGTTCTACTATGGTACTTTTAGTGTTACCGCATACCGCAGCACGCGACATAGCTTTGCAGACGATAAATGTAACCGTCTCAGAGAGAAAAGCGTCCAATGTGACGATCTGGCTTTAAATCGATTCGATAACAAATGACGAAATCGGACGGATTTCTCAGGTTTTTACTACATATGAACACATTTCACATTCTCCCGTGCAACGCGGCTGCAAGTACTCCTTTCATGCAAATTCTTAAGGTCCTAGGTCATGTCCAAGCCACCAAAGCCGGCTAAAAAGTGAATAATCGAGAACTAAAACTTCAATTGTGCTACTTCTTACTGGCTATTACTTCAACATAGAAGCTTCTTCTGTGTTCTACTATGGTGCTTTTAGTGTTTCAGCATACCGCAGCACGCGACATAGCTTTGTAGACGATAAATGTAACCGTTTCAGAGAGAAGAGCGGCCAATGTGACGATCTGGCTTTAAGTCGATTCGATAACAAATGACGAAAACGGACGGATTTCTCAGGTTTTTAATATATATGAACACTTTTCACATTCTCCCGTGCAACGCGGCTGCCAGTCCTCCTTTCATGCAAAATCTTAACGTCCTAGGTCATGTCCAAGCCACCAAAGCAGGCTAAAAAGTGAATAATCGACAACTAAAACTTGAATTGTACTACCTCTTACTGGCTATTACTTCAACTTAGAAGCTTCTTCTGTGTTCTACTATGGTGCTTTTAGTGTTTCCGCATACTGCAGCACGCGACATAGCTTTGCAGACGATAAATGAACCGTTTCAGAGAGTAGAGCGGCCAATGTGACGATCTGGCTTTAAGTCGATTCGATAACAAATGACGAAAACGGACGGATTTCTCAGGTTTTAACTATATATGAACACTTTTCACATTCTCCCGTGCAACGCGGCTACTAGTCTTCCTTTCATGCAAAATCGTAAGGTTCCACCTCATGTCCAAGCCGCCAAAGCCGGCTAGAAAGTGAATAATCGACAACTAAAACTTCAATTGTATTACGTCTTACTGGCTATTACTTCAACTTAGAAGCTTCTTCTGTGTTCTACTATGGTGCTCTTAGTGTCTCCGCATACCGCAGCACGCGACATAGCTTTGCAGACGATAAATGTAACCGTCTCAGAGAGAAAAGCGTCCAATGTGACGATCTGGCTTTAAGTCGAATCGATAACAAATGACGAAAACGGACGCATTTCTCAGGTTTTTACTACATATGAACACATTTCACATTCTCCCGTGCAACGCGGCTGCAAGTACTCCTTTCATGCAAAATCTTAAGGTCCTAGGTCATGTCCAAGCCACCAAAGCCGGTTAAAAAGTGAATAATTGACAACTAAAACTTGAATTGTACTACTTCTTACTGGCTATTACTTCAACTTAGAAGCTTCTTCTGTGTTCTACTATGGTGCTTTTAGTGTCTCCGCATACCGCAGCACGCGACATAGCTTTGCAGACAGTAAATGTAACCTTCTCAGAGAGAAAAGCGGCCAATGTGATGATCTGGTTTTAAGTCGATTCCATAACAAATGACTTAAACGGACGAATTTCTCTGGTTTTTACTACATATGCACACTTTTCACATTCTCCCATACAACACGGCTGCAAGTACTCCTTTCATGCAAATTCTTAAGGTCCTAGGTCATGTCCAAGCCACCAAACCCGGCTAAAAAGTGAATAATCGACAACTAAAACTTGAATTGTACTACCTCTTACTGGCTATTACTTCAACTTAGAAGCTTCTTCTGTGTTCTACTATGGTGCTTTTAGTGTTTCCGCATACTGCAGCACGCGACATAGCTTTGCAGACGATAAATGTAACCGTTTCAGAGAGTAGAGCGGCCAATGTGACGATCTGGCTTTAAGTCGATTCGACAACAAATGACGAAAACGGACGGATTTCTGAGGTTTTTACCACATATGAACACTTTTCACATTCTCCCGTGCAACGCGGCTGCTAGTCCTCCTTTCATGCAAAATCTTAAGGTCATAGGTCATGTCCAAACCACCAAAGCCGGCTAAAAAGTGAATAATCGACAATTAAAACTTCAATTGTACTACTTCTTACTGGCTATTACTTCAACATAGAAGCTTCTTCTGTGTTCTACTATGGTGCTTTTACTGTTTCCGCATACCGCAGCACGTGACATAGCTTTGCAGACGATAAATGTAACCGTCTCAGAGAAAAAAAGCGGCCAATTTGACGATCTGGCTTTAAGTCGATTCGATAACAAATGACGAAAACGGACGGATTTCTCAGGTTTTTACTACATATGAACACTTTTCACATTTTCCCATGCAACGCGGCTGCTAGTCCTCCTTTCATGCTAAATCTTAAGGTCCTAGGTCATGTCCAAGCCACCAAAGCCAGCTAAAAAGTGAATAATCGACAACTTAAACTTCAATTGTACGTCTTCTTGCTGGCTATTACTTCAACTTAGAAGCTTCTTCTGTGCTCTACTATGGTGCTTTTAGTGTTTCCGCATACCGCAGCACGCGACATAGCTTTGTAGACGATAAATGTAACCGTTTCAGAGAGAAGAGCGGCCAATGTGACGATTTGGCTTTAAGTCGATTCGATAACAAATGACGAAAACGGACGGATTTCTCAGGTTTTTACTACATATGAACACTCTTCACATTCTCCCGTGCAACGCGGCTGCTAGTCCTCCTTTCATGCAAAATCGTAAGGTGCTAGGTCATGTCCAAGCCGCCGAAGCCGGCTAAAATGTGAATAATCGACAACTAAAACTTCAATTGTATTACTTCTTACTTTTTATTACTTCTACTTAGAAGCTTCTTCTGTGTTCTACTATGGTGCTTTTAGTGACTCCGCACACCGCAGCACGCGACATAGCTTTGCAGACGATAAATGTAACCGTCTCAGAGAGAAGAGCGGCCAATGTGACGATCTGGCTTTGAGTCGAATCGATAACAAATGACGAAAACGGACGGATTTCTCAGCCACATATGAACACTTTTCACATTCTCCAGTGCAACGCGGCTTCCAGTCCTCCTTTCATGCAAAATCTTAACGTCCTAGGTGATGTCCAAGCCACCAAACCCGGCTAAAAAGTGAATAATCGACAACTAAAACTTGAATTGTACTACTTATTACTGGCTATTACTTCAACTTAGAAGCTTCTTCTGTGTTCTTCTATGGTGCTTTTAGTGTCTCCGCATACCGCAGCATGCGACATAGCTTTGCAGACAATAAATGTATCCTTCTCAGAGAGAAAGGAGGCCAATATGACGATCTGGCTTTAAGTCGATTCGATAACAAATGACGAAAACGGACGGATTTCTCAGGTTTTTACTACATATGACACTTTTCACATTCTCCCATGCAACGCGGCTGTTAGTCCTCCTTTCATGCAAAATCTTAATGTCCTAGGTCATGTCCAAGCCACCAAAGCCGGCTAAAAAGTGAATAATCGACAATTGAAACTTCAATTGTACTACTTCTTACTGGCTATTACTTCAACTTAGAAGCTTCTTCTGTGTTCTCCTATGGTGCTTGTAGGGTCCCCGTAGACGGCAGCACGCTACATAGCTTTGCAGACGATAAATGTAACAGTCTCATAGAGAAAAGCGGCCAATGTGACGATCTGGCTTTAAGTCGATTCGATAACAAATGACGAAAACGGACGGATTTCTCAGGATTTTAGTACATATGAACACTCTTCACATTCTCCCATGCAAAGCGGCTGCTAGACCACCTTTCATGCAAAATCTTAAGGTCCTAGGTCATGTCCAAGCCGCCGAAGCCGGCTAAAATGTGAATAATCGACAACTAAAACTTGAATTGTATTACTTCTTACTTTTTATTACTTCTACTTAGAAGATTCTTCTGTGTTCTCCTATGGTGCTTTTAGGGTCTCCGCAGACGGCAGCACGCTACATAGCTTTGCAGACGATAAATGTAACAGTCTCATAGAGAAAAGCGGCCAATGTGACGATCTGGCTTTAAGTCGATTCGATAACAAATGACGAAAACGGACGGATTTCTCAGGATTTTAGTACATATGAACACTCTTCACATTCTCCCATGCAAAGCGGCTGCTAGACCTCCTTTCATGCAAAATCTTAAGGTCCTAGGTCATGTAGAAGCCAACAAAGTCGGCTAAAAAGTGAATAATCGACAACTAAAACTTGAATTCTACTACTTCTTACTGGCTATTACTTCAACTTAGAAGCTTCTTCTGTGTTCTACTATGGTGCTTTTAGTGTCTCCGCACACCGCAGCACGCGACATAGCTTTGCAGACGATAAATGTATCCGTCTCAGAGAGAAAAGCGGCCAATGTGACGATCTGGCTTCAAGTCGATTCGATAACAAATGACGAAAACGGACGGATTTCTCAGGTTTTTACTACATATGAACACTTTTCACATTCTCCCATGCAACGTGGCTGCTAGACCTCCTTTCATGCAAAATCGTAAGGTCCTAGGTCATGTCCAAGCCACCAAAGCCGGCTAAAATGTGAATAATCGACAACTAAAACTTGAATTGTACTACTTCTTACTGGCTATTACTTCAACTTAGAAGCTTCTTCTGTTTTCTACTATGGTGCTTTTAGTGTCTAAGCAGACCGCAGCACGCGACATAGCTTTGCAGACGATAAATGTAACCGTCTCAGAGAGAAAAGCGGCCAATGTGACGATCTGGCTTTAAGTTGATTCGATAACAAATGACGAAAACGGACGGATTTCTCAGGTTTTTACTACATATGAACACTTTTTACATTCTCCCATGCAACGCGGCTGCTAGTCCTCCTTTCATGCAAAATCTTAAGGTCCTAGGTCATGTCCAAACCACCAAAGCCGGCTAAAAAGTGAATAATCGACAACTAAAACTTGAATTGTACTACTTCTTACTGGCTATTGCTTCAACTTAGAAGCTTCTTCTGTGTTCTACTATGGTACTTTTAGTGTCTCCGCATACCGCAGCACGCGACATAGCTTTGCAGACGATAAATGTAACCGTCTCATAGAGAAACGCGGCCAGTGTGACGATATGGCTTTAAGTCGATTCGATTACAACTGACGAAAACGGACGGATTTCTCAGGTTTTTATTATATATGAACACTTTTCACATTCTCCCATGCAACGCGGCTGCTAGTCCTCCTTTCATGCAAAATCTTGAGGTCCTAGGTCATGTCCAAGCCACCAAAGCCGGCTAAAAAGTGAATAATCGACAACTAAAACTTCAATTGTACTACTTCTTACTGGCTATTACTTCAACATAGGGCTTCTTCTCTGTTCTACTATGGTGCTTTTAGTGTTTCCGCATACCGCAGCACGCGACATAGCTTTGTAGACGATAAATGTAAGCGTTTCAGAGAGAAGAGTGGCCAATGTAACGATCTGGCTTTAAGTCGATTCGAAAACAAATGACGAAAACGGACGGGTTTCTCAGGTTTTTACTACATATGAACACTTTTCACATTCTCCCGTGCAACGCGGCTGCAAGTACTCCTTTCATGGAAAATCTTAAGGTCCTAGGTCATGTCCAAGCCACCAAAGCCGGCTAAAAAGTGAATAATTGACAACTAAAACTTGAATTGTACTACTTCTTACTGGCTATTACCTTAACTTATAAGCTTCTTCTGTGTTCTACTATGGTTCTTTTAGTGTCTCCGCATACCGCAGCACGCGACATAGCTTTGCAGACAGTAAATGTAACCTTCTCAGAGAGAAAAGCGGCCAATGTGACGATCTGGTTTTAAGTCGAACCCATAACAAATGACTTAAACGGACGAATTTCTCTGGTTTTTACTACATATGCACACTTTTCACATTCTCCCATGCAACACGGCTGCAAGTACTCCTTTCATGCAAATTCTTAAGGTCCTAGGTCATGTCCAAGCCACCAAACCCGGCTAAAAAGTGAATAATCGACAACTAAAACTTTAATTGTACTACTTCTTACTGGCTATTACTTCAACATAGAAGCTTCTTCTGTGTTCTACTATGGTGCTTTTAGTGTTTCGGCATACCGCAGCACGCGACATAGCTTTGCAGACGATAAGTGTAACCGTTTCAGAGAGTAGAGCGGCCAATGTGACGATCTGGCTTTAAAGCGATTCGATAACAAATGACGAAAACGGACGGATCTCTCAGGTTTTTACTACATATGTACCCTTTTCACATTCTCCCGTGCAACGCGGCTGCCAGTCCTCCTTTCATGCAAAATCTTAACGTCCTAGGTCATGTCCAAGCCGCCAAAGCCGGCTAGAAAGTGAATAATCGACTACTAAAACTTGAATTCTATTACTTCTTACTGGCTATTACTTCAACTTAGAAGCTTCTTCTGTGTTCTACTATGGTGCTTTTAGTGTCTCCGCATACCGCAGCACGCGACATAGCTTTGCAGACGATAAATGTAACCGTCTCAGAGAGAAAAGCGTCCTATGTGACGATCTGGCTTTAAGTCGATTCGATAACAAATGACGAAAACGGACGGATTTATCAGGTTTTTACTACATATGAACACTTTTCACATTCTCCCATGCAACGCGGCAGCTAGTCCTCCTTTCATGCAAAATCTTAAGGTCCTAGGTCATGTCCAAGCCACCAAAGCCGGCTAAAATGTGAATAATCGACAACTAAAATTTGAATTGTATTACTTCTTAATGGCTATTACTTCAACTTAGAAGCTTCTTCTGTTTTCTACTATGGTGCTTTTAGTGTGTCCGCATACCGCAGCACGCGACATAGCTTTGCAGACGATAAACGTAACCGTTTCAGAGAGAAAAGCGGCCAATGTGACGATCTGGCTTTAAGTCGATTCGATAACAAATGACGAAAACGGACGGATTTCTCAGGTTTTTACTACATATGAACACTTTTCACATTCTCCCATGCAACGCGGCTGCTAGCCCTCCTTTCATGCAAAATCTTAAGGTCATAGGTCATGTCCAAGCCACCAAAGCCGGCTAAAAAGTGTATAATCGACAACTAAAACTTCAATTGTACTGCTTCTTACTGGCTATTACTTCAACAAAGAAGCTTCTTCTGTGTTCTACTATGGTGCTTTTAGTGTTTCCGCATACCGCAGCAGGTGACATAGCTTTGCAGACGATAAATGTAACCGTCTCAGAGAAAAAAAGCGGCCAATTTGACGATCTGGCTTTAAGTCGATTCGATAACAAATGACGAAAACGGACGGATTTATCAGGTTTTTACTACATATGAACACTTTTCACATTCTCCCGTGCAACGCGGCTGCTAGTCCTCCTTTCATGCAAAATCTTAAGGTGCTAGGTCATGTGAAAGCCGCCGAAGCCGGCTAAAATGTGAATAATCGACAACTAAAACTTGAATTGTATTACTTCTTTTTATTACTTCTACTTAGAAGCTTCTTCTGTGTTCTACTATGGTGCTTTTAGTGTCTCCGCACACAGCAGCACGCGACATAGCTTTGCAGACGATAAATGTAACCGTTTCAGAGAGAAGAGCGGCCAATGTGACGATCTGGCTTTAAGTCGAATCGATAACAAATGACGAAAACGGACGGATTTCTCAGGTTTTTACCACATATGAACACTTTTCACATTCTCCAGTGCAACGCGGCTGCCAGTCCTCCTTTCATGCAAAATCTTAACGTCCTAGGTGATGTCCAAGCCACCAAAGCCGGCTAAAAAGTGAATAATCGACAACTAAAACTTGAATTGTACTACTTCTTACTGGCTATTACTTCAACTTAGAAGCTTCTTCTGTGTTCTTCTATGGTGCTTTTAGTGTCTCCGCATACCGCAGCACGCGACATAGCTTTGCAGATAATAAATGTATCCTTCTCAGAGAGAAAGGCGGCCAATATGACGATCTGGCTTTAAGTCGATTCGATAACAAATGACGAAAAAGGACGGATTTCTCAGGTTTTTACTACATATGACACTTTTCACATTCTCTCATGCAACGCGGCTGCTAGACCTCCTCTCATGCAAAATCTTAAGGTCCTAGGTCATGTAGAAGCCAACAAAGTCGGCTAAAAAGTGAATAATCGACAACTAAAACTTGCATTCTACCACTTCTTACTGGCTATTACTTCAACTTAGAAGCTTCTTCTGTGTTCTACTATGGTGCTTTTAGTGTCTCCGCACACCGCAGCACGCTACATAGCTTTGCAGACGATAAATGTAACAGTCTCATAGAGAAAAGCGGCCAATGTGACGATCTGGCTTTAAGTCGATTCGATAACAAATGACGAAAACGGACGGATTTCTCAGGATTTTAGTACATATGAACACTCTTCACATTCTCCCATGCAAAGCGGCTGCTAGACCTCCTTTCATGCAAAATCTTAAGGTCCTAGGTCATGTAGAAGCCAACAAAGTCGGCTAAAAAGTGAATAATCGACAACTAAAACTTGAATTCTACTACTTCTTACTGGCTATTACTTCAACTTAGAAGCTTCTTCTGTGTTCTAATATGGTGCTTTTAGTGTCTCCGCACACCGCAGCACGCGACATAGCTTTGCAGACGATAAATGTATCCGTCTCAGAGAGAAAAGCGGCCAATGTGACGATCTGGCTTCAAGTCGATTCGATAACAAATGACGAAAACGGACGGATTTCTCAGGTTTTTACTACATATGAACACTTTTCACATTCTCCCATGCAACGTGGCTGCTAGACCTCCTTTCATGCAAAATCGTAAGGTCCTAGGTCATGTCCAAGCCACCAAAGCCGGCTAAAATGTGAATAATCGACAACTAAAACTTGAATTGTACTACTTCTTACTGGCTATTACTTCAACTTAGAAGCTTCTTCTGTTTTCTACTATGGTGCTTTTAGTGTCTAAGCAGACCACAGCACGCGACATAGCTTTGCAGACGATAAATGTAACCGTCTCAGAGAGAAAAGCGGCCAATGTGACGATCTGGCTTTAAGTTGATTCGATAACAAATGACGAAAACGGACAGATTTCTCAGGTTTTTACTACGTATGAACACTTTTTACATTCTCCCATGCAACGCGGCTGCTAGTCCTCCTTTCATGCAAAATCTTAAGGTCCTAGGTCATGTCCAAGCCACCAAAGCCGGCTAAAAAATGAAAAATCGACAACTAAAACTTGAATTGTACTACTTCTTACTGGCTATTGCTTCAATTTAGAAGCTTCTTCTGTGTTCTACTATGGTACTTTTAGTGTCTCCGCATACCGCAGCACGCGACATAGCTTTGCAGACGATAAATGTAACCGTCTCATAGAGAAACGCGGCCAGTGTGACGATATGGCTTTAAGTCGATTCGATTACAACTGACGAAAACGGACGGATTTCTCTGGTTTTTATTACATATGAACACTTTTCACATTCTCCCATGCAACGCTTCTGCTAGTCCTCCATTCATGCAAAATCTAGAGGTCCTAGGTCATGTCCAAGTCACCAAAGCCGGCTAAAAAGTGAATAATCGACAACTGAAACTTCAATTGTACTACTTCTTACTGGCTATTACTTCAACATAGGAGCTTCTTCTCTGTTCTACTATGGTGCTTTTAGTGTTTCCGCATACCACAGCACGCGACATAGCTTTGTAGACGATAAATGTAAGCGTTTCAGAGAGAAGAGCGGCCAATGTGACGATCTGGCTTTAAGTCGATTCGAAAACAAATGACGAAAACGGACGGGTTTCTCAGGTTTTTACTACATATGAACACTTTTCACATTCTCCCGTGCAACGCGGCTGCTAGTATTCCTTTCATGCAAAATCTTAATGTCCTAGGTCATGTCGAAGCCACCAAAGCCGGCTAAAAAGTGAATAATCGACAACTAAATTTGAATTGAACTACTTCTTACTGGCTATTACTTCAACTTAGAAGCTTCTTCTGTGTTCTACTAAGGTGCTCTTAGTGTCTCCGCATACCGCAGCACGCGACATAGCTTTGCAGTCAATAAATGTAACCGTCTCAGAGAGAAAAGCGGCCAATGTGCCGATCTGGCTTTAAGTCGATTCGATAACAAATGACGAAAACGGACGGATTCCTCAGGTTTTTACTACATATGAACACTTTTCACATTCTCCCATGCAACGCGGCTGCTAGACCTCCTTTCATGCAAAATCTTAAGGTCCTAGGTCATGTCCAAGCCACCAAAGCCGGCTAAGAAGTGAATAATCGACAACTAAAACTTGAATTGTACTACTTCTTACTGGCTATTACTTCAACTTAGAAGCTTCTTCTTTGTTCTACTATGGCGCTTTTAGTGTCTCCGCATACCGCAGCACGCGACATTGCTTTGCAGACAATAAATGTAACCTTCTCAGAGAGAAAAGCGGCCAATGTGACGATCTGGCTTTAAGTCGATTCGATAACAAATGACGAAAACGGACGGATTTCTCAGGTTTTTACTACATATGAACACTTTTCACATTCTCCCGTGCAACGCGGCTGCTAGTCCTCCTTTCATGCAAAATCTTAATGTCCTAGGTCATGTCGAAGCCACCAAAGCCGGCTAAAAAGTGAATAATCGACAACTAAATTTGAATTGAACTACTTCTTACTGGCTATTACTTCAACTTAGAAGCTTCTTCTGTGTTCTACTAAGGTGCTCTTAGTGTCTCCGCATACCGCAGCACGCGACATAGCTTTGCAGTCGATAAATGTAACCGTCTCAGAGAGAAAAGCGGCCAATGTGCCGATCTGGCTTTAAGTCGATTCGATAACAAATGACTAAAACGGACGGGTTCCTCAGGTTTTTACTACATATGAACACTTTTCACATTCTCCCATGCAACGCGGCTGCTAGTCCTCCTTTCATGCAAAATCTTAAGGTCCTAGCTCATGTCCAAGCCACCAAAGCCGGCTAAAATGAGATTAATCGACAACTAAAACTTGAATTGTATTACTTCTTACTGGCTATTACTTCAACTTAGAAGCTTCTTCTGTGTTCTACTAAGGTGCTCTTAGTGTCTCCGCATACCGCAGCACGCGACATAGCTTTGCAGTCGATAAATGTAACCGTCTCAGAGAGAAAAGCGGCCAATGTGCCGATCTGGCTTTAAGTCGATTCGATAACAAATGACGAAAACGGACGGATTCCTCAGGTTTTTACTACATATGAACACTTTTCACATTCTCCCATGCAACGCCGCTGCTAGACCTCCTTTCATGCAAAATCTTAAGGTCCTAGGTCATGTCCAAGCCGCCGAAGCCGGCTAAAATGTGAATAATCGACAACTAAAACTTGAATTGTATTACTTCTTACTTTTTATTATTTCTACTTAGAAGCTGCTTCTGTGTTCTCCTATGGTGCTTTTAGGGTCGCCGCAGACGGCAGCACGCTACATAGCTTTGCAGACGATAAATGTAACAGTCTCATAGAGAAAAGCGGCCAATGTGACGATCTGGCTTTAAGTCGATTCGATAACAAATGACGAAAACGGACGGATTTCTCAGGATTTTAGTACATATGAACACTCTTCACATTCTCCCATGCAAAGCGGCTGCTAGACCTCCTTTCATGCAAAATCTTAAGGTCCTAGGTCATGTAGAAGCCAACAAAGTCGGCTAAAAAGTGAATAATCGACAACTAAAACTTGAATTCTACTACTTCTTACTGGCTATTACTTCAACTTAGAAGCTTCTTCTGTGTTCTACTATGGTGCTTTTAGTGTCTCCGCACACCGCAGCACGCGACATAGCTTTGCAGACGATAAATGTATCCGTCTCAGAGAGAAAAGCGGCCAATGTGACGATCTGGCTTCAAGTCGATACGATAACAAATGACGAAAACGGACGGATTTCTCAGGTTTTTACTACATATGAACACTTTTCACATTCTCCCATGCAACGTGGCTGCTAGACCTCCTTTCATGCAAAATCGTAAGGTCCTAGGTCATGTCCAAGCCACCAAATCCGGCTAAAATGTGAATAAACGACAACTAAAACTTGAATTGTACTACTTCTTACTGGCTATTACTTCAACTTAGAAGCTTCTTCTGTTTTCTACTATGGTGCTTTTAGTGTCTAAGCAGACCGCAGCACGCGACATAGCTTTGCAGACGATAAATGTAACCGTCTCAGAGAGAAAAGCGGCCAATGTGACGATCTGGCTTTAAGTTGATTCGATAACAAATGACGAAAACGGACGGATTTCTCAGGTTTTTACTACATATGAACACTTTTCACATTCTCCCATGCAACGCGGCTGCAAGTCCTCCTTTCTTGCAAAATCTTAAGGTCCTAGGTCAAGTCCAAGCCACCAAAGCCGCCTGAAAAGTGAATAATCGACAACTAAAACTTGAATTGTACTACTTCTTACTGGCTATTACTTCAACTTAGAAGCTTCTTCTGTGTTCTACTATGGTGCTTTTAGTGTCTCCGCATACCGCAGCACGCGACATAGCTTTGCAGACGATAAATATAACCGTTTCAGAGAGAAGAGCGGCCACTGTGACGATCTGACTTTAAATCGATTCGATAACAAATGACGAAAACGGACGGATTTCGCAGGTTTTTACTACATATGAACACTTTCACATTCTCCCGTGCCACGCGGCTGCTAGACCTCCTTTCATGCATAATCTTAAGGTCCTAGGTCATGTCCAAGCCACCAAAGCCGGCTAAAATGTGAATAATCGACTACTAAAACTTGAATCGTATAACTTCTTACTGGCTATTACTTCAACTTAGAAGCTTCTTCTGTGTTCTACTATGGTACTTTCAGTGTCTCCGCATACCGCAGCACGCGACATAGCTTTGCAGACGATAAATGTAACCGTCTCAGAGAGAAAAGCGGCCAATGTGACGATCTGGCTTTAAGTCGATTCGATAACAAATGACGAAAACGGACGGATTTCTCAGGTTTTTACTACATATGAACACATTTCACATTCTCCCGTGCAACGCGGCTGCTAGTCCTCCTTTCATGCAAAATCTTAATGTCCTAGGTCATGTCGAAGCCACCAAAGCCGGCTAAAAAGTGAATAATCGACAACTAAATTTGAATTGTACTACTTCTTACTGGCTATTACTTCAACTTAGAAGCTTCTTCTGTGTTCTACTAAGGTGCTCTTAGTGTCTCCGCATACCGCAGCACGCGACATAGCTTTGCAGTCGATAAATGTAACCGTCTCAGAGAGAAAAGCGGCCAATGTGCCGATCTGGCTTTAAGTCGATTCGATAACAAATGACGAAAACGGACGGATTCCTCAGGTTTTTACTACATATGAACACTTTTAACATTCTCCCATGCAACGCGGCTGCTAGTCCTCCTTTCATGCAAAATCTTAAGGTCCTAGCTCATGTCCAAGCCACCAAAGCCGGCTAAAATGAGAATAATCGACAACTAATACTTGAATTGTATTACTTCTTACTGGCTATTACTTCAACTTAGAAGCTTCTTCTGTGTTCTACTAAGGTGCTCTTAGTGTCTCCGCATACCGCAGCACGCGACATAGCTTTGCAGTCGATAAATGTAACCGACTCAGAGAGAAAAGCGGCCAATGTGCCGATCTGGCTTTAAGTCGATTCGATAACAAATGACGAAAACGGACGGATTCCTCAGGTTTTTATTACATATGAACACTTTTCACATTCTCCCATGCAACGCGGCTGCTAGACCTCCTTTCATGCAAAATCTTAAGGTCCTAGGTCATGTCCAAGCCGCCGAAGCCGGCTAAAATGTGAATAATCGACAACTAAAACTTGAATTGTATTACTTCTTACCTTTTATTACTTCTACTTAGAAGCTTCTTCTGTGTTCTACTATGGTGCTTTTAGTGTCTCCGCACACCGCAGCACGCGACATAGCTTTGCAGACGATAAATGTAACCGTCTCAGAGAGAAGAGCGGCCAATGTGACGATCTGGCTTTAAGTCGAATCGATAACAAATGACGAAAACGGACGGATTTCTCAGGTTTTTACCACATATGATAACTTTTCACATTCTCCAGTGCAACGCGGCTGCCAGTCCTCCTTTCATGCAAAATCTTAACGTCCTAGGTGATGTCCAAGCCACCAAAGCCGGCTAAAAAGTGAATAATCGACAACTAAAACTTGAATTGTTCTACTTCTTACTGGCTATTACTTCAACTTAGAAGCTTCTTCTGTGTTCTTCTATGGTGCTTTTAGTGTCTCCGCATACCGCAGCACGCGACATAGCTTTGCAGAAAATAAATGTATCCTTCTCAGAGAGAAAGGCGGCCAATATGACGATCTGGCTTTAAGTCGATTCGATAACAAATGACGAAAACGGACGGATTTCTCAGGTTTTTACTACATATGAACACTTTTCACATTCTCCCATGCAACGCGGCTGCTAGTCCTCCTTTCATGCAAAATCTTAATGTCCTAGGTCATGTCCAAGCCACCAAAGCCGTCTAAAAAGTGAATAATCGACAATTAAAACTTCAATTGTACTACTTCTTACTGGCTATTACTTCAACTTAGAAGCTTCTTCTGTGTTCTCCTATGGTGCTTTTAGGGTCTCCGCAGACGGCAGCACGCTACAAAGCTTTGCAGACGATAAATGTAACAGTCTCATAGAGAAAAGCGGCCAATGTAACGATCTGGCTTTAAGTCGATTCGATAACAAATGACGAAAACGGACGGATTTCTCAGGATTTTAGTACATATGAACACTCTTCACATTCTCCCATGCAAAGCGGCTGCTAGACCTCCTTTCATGCAAAATCTTAAGGTCCTAGGTCATGTAGAAGCCACCAAAGCCGGCTAAAAAGTGAATAATGGACAACTAAAACTTGAATTCTACTACTTCTTACTGGCTATTACTTCAACTTAGAAGCTTCTTCTGTGTTCTACTATGGTGCTTATAGTGTCTCCGCACACCGCAGCACGCCACATAGCTTTGCAGACGATAAATGTATCCGTCTCAGAGAGAAAAGAGGCCAATGTGACGATCTGGCTTCAAGTCGATTCGATAACAAATGACGAAAACGGACGGATTTCTCAGGTTTTTACTACATATGAACACTTTTCACATTCTCCCATGCAACGTGGCTGCTAGACCTCCTTTCATGCAAAATCGTAAGGTCCTAGGTCATGTCCAAGCCACCAAAGCCGGGTAAAATGTGAATAATCGAAAACTAAAACTTGAATTGTACTACTTCTTACTGGCTATTACTTCAACTTAGAAGCTTCTTCTGTTTTCTACTATGGTGCTTTTAGTGTCTAAGCAGACCGCAGCACGCGACATAGCTTTGCAGACGATAAATGTAACCGTCTCAGAGAGAAAAGCGGCCAATGTGACGATCTGGCTTTAAGTTGATTCGATAACAAATGACGAAAACGGACGGATTTCTCAGGTTTTTACTACATATGAACACTTTTTACATTCTACCATGCAACGCGGCTGCTAGTCCTCCTTTCTTGCAAAATCTTAAGCTCCTAGGTCATGTCCAAGCCACCAAAGCCGGCTAAAAAGTGAATAATCGACAACTAAAACTTGAATTGTACTACTTCTTACTGGCTATTGCTTCAACTTAGAAGCTTCTTCTGTGTTCTACTATGGTACTTTTAGTGTCTCCGCATACCGCAGCACGCGACATAGCTTTGCAGACGATAAATGTAACCGTCTCATAGAGAAACGCGGCCAGTGTGACGATATGCCTTTGAGTCGATTCGATTACAAATGACGGAAACGGACGGATTTCTCAGGTTTTTATTACATATGAACACTTTTCACATTCTCCCATGCAACGCTGCTGCTAGTCCTCCTTTCATGCAAAATCTTGAGGTCCTAGGTCATGTCCAAGTCACCAAAGCCGGCTAAAAAGTGAATAATCGACAACTAAAACTTGAATTGTACTACTTCTTACTGGCTATTACTTCAACATAGGAGCTTCTTCTCTGTTCTACTATGGTGCTTTTAGTGTTTCCACATACCGCAGCACGCGACATAGCTTTGTAGACGATAAATGTAAGCGTTTCAGAGAGAAGAGCGGCCAATGTGACGATCTGGCTTCAAGTCGATTCGATAACAAATGACGAAAACGGACGGATTTCTCAGGTTTTTACTACATATGAACACTTTTCACATTCTCCCATGCAACGTGGCTGCTAGACCTCCTTTCATGCAAAATCGTAAGGTCCTAGGTCATGTCCAAGCCACCAAATCCGGCTAAAATGTGAATAAACGACAACTAAAACTTGAATTGTACTACTTCTTACTGGCTATTACTTCAACTTAGAAGCTTCTTCTGTTTTCTACTATGGTGCTTTTAGTGTCTAAGCAGACCGCAGCACGCGACATAGCTTTGCAGACGATAAATGTAACCGTCTCAGAGAGAAAAGCGGCCAATGTGACGATCTGGCTTTAAGTTGATTCGATAACAAATGACGAAAACGGACGGATTTCTCAGGTTTTTACTACATATGAACACTTTTCACATTCTCCCATGCAACGCGGCTGCAAGTCCTCCTTTCTTGCAAAATCTTAAGGTCCTAGGTCAAGTCCAAGCCACCAAAGCCGCCTGAAAAGTGAATAATCGACAACTAAAACTTGAATTGTACTACTTCTTACTGGCTATTACTTCAACTTAGAAGCTTCTTCTGTGTTCTACTATGGTGCTTTTAGTGTCTCCGCATACCGCAGCACGCGACATAGCTTTGCAGACGATAAATATAACCGTTTCAGAGAGAAGAGCGGCCACTGTGACGATCTGGCTTTAAATCGATTCGATAACAAATGACGAAAACGGACGGATTTCGCAGGTTTTTACTACATATGAACACTTTCACATTCTCCCGTGCCACGCGGCTGCTAGACCTCCTTTCATGCATAATCTTAAGGTCCTAGGTCATGTCCAAGCCACCAAAGCCGGCTAAAATGTGAATAATCGACTACTAAAACTTGAATCGTATAACTTCTTACTGGCTATTACTTCAACTTAGAAGCTTCTTCTGTGTTCTACTATGGTACTTTCAGTGTCTCCGCATACCGCAGCACGCGACATAGCTTTGCAGACGATAAATGTAACCGTCTCAGAGAGAAAAGCGGCCAATGTGACGATCTGGCTTTAAGTCGATTCGATAACAAATGACGAAAACGGACGGATTTCTCAGGTTTTTACTACATATGAACACATTTCACATTCTCCCGTGCAACGCGGCTGCTAGTCCTCCTTTCATGCAAAATCTTAATGTCCTAGGTCATGTCGAAGCCACCAAAGCCGGCTAAAAAGTGAATAATCGACAACTAAATTTGAATTGTACTACTTCTTACTGGCTATTACTTCAACTTAGAAGCTTCTTCTGTGTTCTACTAAGGTGCTCTTAGTGTCTCCGCATACCGCAGCACGCGACATAGCTTTGCAGTCGATAAATGTAACCGTCTCAGAGAGAAAAGCGGCCAATGTGCCGATCTGGCTTTAAGTCGATTCGATAACAAATGACGAAAACGGACGGATTCCTCAGGTTTTTACTACATATGAACACTTTTAACATTCTCCCATGCAACGCGGCTGCTAGTCCTCCTTTCATGCAAAATCTTAAGGTCCTAGCTCATGTCCAAGCCACCAAAGCCGGCTAAAATGAGAATAATCGACAACTAATACTTGAATTGTATTACTTCTTACTGGCTATTACTTCAACTTAGAAGCTTCTTCTGTGTTCTACTAAGGTGCTCTTAGTGTCTCCGCATACCGCAGCACGCGACATAGCTTTGCAGTCGATAAATGTAACCGACTCAGAGAGAAAAGCGGCCAATGTGCCGATCTGGCTTTAAGTCGATTCGATAACAAATGACGAAAACGGACGGATTCCTCAGGTTTTTACTACATATGAACACTTTTCACATTCTCCCATGCAACGCGGCTGCTAGACCTCCTTTCATGCAAAATCTTAAGGTCCTAGGTCATGTCCAAGCCGCCGAAGCCGGCTAAAATGTGAATAATCAACAACTAAAACTTGAATTGTATTACTTCTTACCTTTTATTACTTCTACTTAGAAGTTTCTTCTGTGTTCTACTATGGTGCTTTTAGTGTCTCCGCACACCGCAGCACGCGACATAGCTTTGCAGACGATAAATGTAACCGTCTCAGAGAGAAGAGCGGCCAATGTGACGATCTGGCTTTAAGTCGAATCGATAACAAATGACGAAAACGGACGGATTTCTCAGGTTTTTACCACATATGATAACTTTTCACATTCTCCAGTGCAACGCGGCTGCCAGTCCTCCTTTCATGCAAAATCTTAACGTCCTAGGTGATGTCCAAGCCACCAAAGCCGGCTAAAAAGTGAATAATCGACAACTAAAACTTGAATTGTACTACTTCTTACTGGCTATTACTTCAACTTAGAAGCTTCTTCTGTGTTCTCCTATGGTGCTTTTAGGGTCTCCGCAGACGGCAGCACGCTACATAGCTTTGCAGACGATAAATGTAACAGTCTCATAGAGAAAAGCGGCCAATGTAACGATCTGGCTTTAAGTCGATTCGATAACAAATGACGAAAACGGACGGATTTCTCAGGATTTTAGTACATATGAACACTCTTCACATTCTCCCATGCAAAGCGGCTGCTAGACCTCCTTTCATGCAAAATCTTAAGGTCCTAGGTCATGTAGAAGCCACCAAAGCCGGCTAAAAAGTGAATAATGGACAACTAAAACTTGAATTCTACTACTTCTTACTGGCTATTACTTCAACTTAGAAGCTTCTTCTGTGTTCTACTATGGTGCTTATAGTGTCTCCGCACACCGCAGCACGCCACATAGCTTTGCAGACGATAAATGTATCCGTCTCAGAGAGAAAAGAGGCCAATGTGACGATCTGGCTTCAAGTCGATTCGATAACAAATGACGAAAACGGACGGATTTCTCAGGTTTTTACTGCATATGAACACTTTTCACATTCTCCCATGCAACGTGGCTGCTAGACCTCCTTTCATGCAAAATCGTAAGGTCCTAGGTCATGTCCAAGCCACCAAAGCCGGGTAAAATGTGAATAATCGACAACTAAAACTTGAATTGTACTACTTCTTACTGGCTATTACTTCAACTTAGAAGCTTCTTCTGTTTTCTACTATGGTGCTTTTAGTGTCTAAGCAGACCGCAGCACGCGACATAGCTTTGCAGACGATAAATGTAACCGTCTCAGAGAGAAAAGCGGCCAATGTGACGATCTGGCTTTAAGTTGATTCGATAACAAATGACGAAAACGGACGGATTTCTCAGGTTTTTACTACATATGAACACTTTTTACATTCTCCCATGCAACGCGGCTGCTAGTCCTCCTTTCTTGCAAAATCTTAAGCTCCTAGGTCATGTCCAAGCCACCAAAGCCGGCTAAAAAGTGAATAATCGACAACTAAAACTTGAATTGTACTACTTCTTACTGGCTATTGCTTCAACTTAGAAGCTTCTTCTGTGTTCTACTATGGTACTTTTAGTGTCTCCGCATACCGCAGCACGCGACATAGCTTTGCAGACGATAAATGTAACCGTCTCATAGAGAAACGCGGCCAGTGTGACGATATGCCTTTGAGTCGATTCGATTACAAATGACGAAAACGGACGGATTTCTCAGGTTTTTATTACATATGAACACTTTTCACATCCTCTCATGCAACGCTGCTGCTAGTCCTCCTTTCATGCAAAATCTTGAGGTCCTAGGTCATGTCCAAGTCACCAAAGCCGGCTAAAAAGTGAATAATCGACAACTAAAACTTGAATTGTACTACTTCTTACTGGCTATTACTTCAACATAGGAGCTTCTTCTCTGTTCTACTATGGTGCTTTTAGTGTTTACACATACCGCAGCACGCGACATAGCTTTGTAGACGATAAATGTAAGCGTTTCAGAGAGAAGAGCGGCCAATGTGACGATCTGGCTTTAAGTCGATTCGAAAACAAATGACGAAAACGGACGGGTTTCTCAGGTTTCTACTACATATGAACACTTTTCACATTCTCCCGTGCAACGCGGCTGCTAGTCCTCCTTTCATGCAAAATCTTAAGGTGCTAGGTCATGTCCAAGCCACCAAAGCCGGCTAAAATGTGAATAATCGACAACTAAAACTTGAATTGTACTACTTCTTACTGGCTATTACTTCAACTTGGAAGCTTCTTCTGTGTTCTACTATGGTGCTTTTAGAGTCTCCGCACACCGCAGCACGCGACGTAGCTTTGCAGACGATAAATGTAACCGTCTCAGAGAGAAAAGCGGCCAATGTAACGATCTGGCTTTAAGTCGATTCGATAACAAATGACGAAAACGGGCGGGTTTCTCAGGTTTTTACTACATATGAACACTTTTCACATTCTCCCATGCAACGCGGCTGCTAGACCTCCTTTCATGCAAAATCTTAAGGTCCTAGGTCAAGTCCAAGCCACCAAAGCCGGCTGAAAAGTGAATAATCGATAACTAAAACTTGAATTGTACTACTTCTTACTGGCTATTACTTCAACTTAGAAGCTTCTTCTGTGTTCTACTATGGTGCTTTTAGTGTCTCCGCAATCCGCAGCACGCGACATAGCTATGCAGGCGATAAATATAACCGTTTCAGAGTAAAGAGCGGCCACTGTGACGATCTGGCTTTAAATCGATTCGATAACAAATGACGAAAACGGACGGATTTATCAGGTTTTTACTACATGTGAACACTTTTCACATTCTCCCGTGCAACGCGGCTGCAAGTACTCCTTTCATGCAAATTCGTAAGGTCCTAGGTCATGTCCAAGCCACCAAAGCCGGCTAAAAGTGAATAATCGACAACTAAAACTTGAATTGTACTACTTCTTACTGGCTATTACTTCAACTTAGAAGCTTCTTCTGTGTTCTACTATGGTGCTTTTAGTGTTTCCGCATACCGCAGCACGTGACATAGCATTGCAGACGATAAATGTAACCGTCTCAGAGAGAAAAAGCGGCCAATGTGACGATCTGGCTTTAAGTCGATTCGATAACAAATGACGAAAACGGACGGATTTCTCAGGTTTTTACTACATATGAACACTTTTCACATTCTCCCGTGCAACGCGGCTGCTAGTCCTCCTTTCATGCAAAATCGTAAGGTGCTAGGTCATGTCCAAGCCGCCGAAGCCGGCTAAAATGTGAATAATCGACAACTAAAACTTGAATTGTATTACTTCTTACTTTTTATTACTTCTACTTAGAAGCTTCTTCTGTGTTCTACTATGGTGCTTTTAGTGTCTCCGCACACCGCAGCACGCGACATAGCTTTGCAGACGATAAATGTAACCGTCTCAGAGAGAACAGCGGCCAATGTGACGATCTGGCTTTAAGTCGAATCGATAACAAATGACGAAAACGGACGGATTTCTCAGGTTTTTACCACATATGAACACTTTTCACATTCTCCAGTGCAACGCGGCTGCCAGTCCTCCTTTCATGCAAAATCTTAACGTCCTAGGTGATGTCCAAGCCACCAAAGACGGCTAAAAAGTGAATAATCGACAACTAAAACTTGAATTGTACTACTTCTTACTGGCTATTACTTCAACTTAGAAGCTTCTTCTGTGTTCTTCTATGGTGCTTTTAGTGTCTCCGCATACCGCAGCACGCGACATAGCTTTGCAGATAATAAATGTATCCTTCTCAGAGAGAAAGGCGGCCAATATGACGATCTGGCTTTAAGTCGATTCGATAACAAATGACGAAAACGGACGGATTTCTCAGGTTTTTACTACATATAACACTTTTCACATTCACCCATGCAACGCGGCTGCTAGTCCTCCTTTCATGCAAAATCATAAGGTCCTAGGTCATGTCCAAGCCACCAAAGCCGGCTAAAAAGTGAATAATCGACAACTAAAACTTGAATTGTACTACTTCTTACTGGCTATTGCTTCAACTTAGAAGCTTCTTCTGTGTTCTACTATGGTACTTTTAGTGTCTCCGCATACCGCAGCACGCGACATAGCTTTGCAGACGATAAATGTAACCGTCTCATAGAGAAACGCGGCCAGTGTGACGATATGGCTTTAAGTCGATTCGATAACAAATGACGAAAACGGACGGATTCCTCAGGTTTTTACTACATATGAACACATTTCACATTCTCCCGTGCAAAGCGGCTGCTAGTCTTCCTTTCATGCAAAATCTTAAGGTTCCACCTCATGTCCAAGCCACCAAAGCCGGCTAAAAAGTGAAGTGTTCTACTATGGTACTTACAGTGTCTCCGCATACCGCAGCACGGACATAGCTTTGCAGACGATAAATGTAACCGTCTCAGAGAGAAAAGCGGCCAATGTGACGATCTGGCTTTAAGTCGATTCGATAACAAATGACGAAAATGGACGGATTTCTCAGGTTTTTACTACATATGAACACATTTCACATTCTCCCGAGCAACGCGGCTGCAAGTACTCCTTTCATGCAAATTCTTAAGGTCCTAGGTCATGTCCAAGCCACCAAAGCCGGCTAAAAAGTGAATAATCGACAACTAAAACTTGAATTGTACTACTTCTTAGTGGCTATTACTTCAACTTAGAAGCTTCTTCTGTGTTCTACTATGGTGCTTTTAGTGTTTCCGCATACCGCAGCACGCGACATAGCTTTGCAGACGATAAATGTAACCGTTTCAGAGAGAAGAGGGGCCAATGTGACGATCAGGCTTTAAGTCGATTCGATAACAAATGACGAAAACGGACGGATTTCTCAGGTTTTTACTACATATGAACACTTTTCACATTCTCCCGTGCAACGCGGCTGCTAGTCCTCCTTTCATGCAAAATCTTAACGTCCTAGGTCATGTCCAAGCCACCAAAGACCGTTAAAATGTGAATAATAGACAACTAAAACTTGAATTGTATTACTTCTTACTAACTATTACTTCAACTTAGAAGCTTCTTCTGTGTTCTACTATGGTGCTTTTAGTGTCTCCGCTTACCGCAGCACGCGACATATCTTTGCAGAAGATAAATGTAACCGTTTCAGAGAGAAGAGCGGCCAATGTGACGATCTGGCTTTAAGGCGATTCGATAACAAATGACGAAAACGGACGGATTTCTCAGGTTTTTACTACATATGAACACTTTTCACACTCTCCCGTCCAACGCGGCTGTTAGTCCTCCTTTCATGCAAAATCTTAAGGTCCTAGGTCATGTCCAAGCCAAAAAGCGGGTTAAAATGTGAATAATCGATAACTAAAACTTAAATTGTACTTTTTCTTACTGGCTATTACTTCAACTTAGAAGCTTCTTCTGTGTTCTACTAAGGTGCTTTTAGTGTTTCGGCATACCGCAGCACGCGACATAGCTTTGCAGACGATAAGTGTAACCGTTTCAGAGAGTAGAGCGGCCAATGTGACGATCTGGCTTTAAGGCGATTCGATAACAAATGACGAAAACGGACGGATTTCTCAGGTTTTTACTACATATGAACACTTTTCACATTCTCCCGTGCAACGCGGCTGCTAGTCCTCCTTTCATGCAATATCTTAAGGTCCTAGGTCATGTCCAAGCCACCAAAGCCGGCTAAAAAGTGAATAATCGACAACTAAAACTTGAGTTGTACTACTTCTTACTGGCTATTACTTCAACTTAGAAGCTTCTTCTGTGTTCTACTATGGTACTTTCAGTGTCTCCGCATACCGCAGCACGCGACATAGCTTTGCAGACGATAAATGTAACCGTCTCAGAGAGAAAATCGGCCAATGTGACGATCTGGCTTTAAGTCGATTCGATAACAAATGACGAAAACGGACGGATTTCTCAGGTTTTTACTACATATGAACACTTTTCACATTCTCCCATGCAACGCGGCTGCTAGTCCTCCTTTCATGCAAAATCTTAAGGTCCTAGCTCATGTCCAAGCCACCAAAGCCGGCTAAAATGAGAATAATCGACAACTAAAACTTGAATTGTATTACTTCTTACTGGCTATTACTTCAACTTAGAAGCTTCTTCTGTGTTCTACTATGGTACTTACAGTGCCTCCGCATACCGCAGCACGGACATAGCTTTGCAGACGATAAATGTAACCGTCTCAGTGAGAAAAGCGGCCAATGTGACGATCTGGCTTTAAGTCGATTCGATAACAAATGACGAAAATGGACGGATTTCTCAGGTTTTTACTACATATGAACACATTTCACATTCTCCCATGCAACGTGGCTGCTAGTCCTCCTTTCATGCAAAATCTTAAGGTCCTAGGTCATGTCCAAGCCACCAAAGCCGGCTAAAAAGTGAATAATCGACAACTAAAACTTGAATTGTACTACTTCTTAGTGGCTATTACTTCAACTTAGAAGCTTCTTCTGTGTTCTACTATGGTGCTTTTAGTGTTTCCGCATACCGCAGCACGCGACATAGCTTTGCAGACGATAAATGTAACCGTTTCAGAGAGAAGAGCGGCCAATGTGACGATCTGGCTTTATGTCGATTCGATAACAAATGACGAAAACGGACGGATTTCTCAGGTTTTTACTACATATGAACACTTTCCACATTCTCCCGTGCAATGCGGCTGCTAGTCTTCCTTTCATGCAAAATCTTAAGGTTCCACCTCATGTCCAAGCCACCAAAGCCGGCTAAAAAGTGAATAATCGACAACTAAAACTTCAATTGTACTACTTCTTACTGGCTATTACTTCAACATAGAAGCTTCTTCTGTGTTCTACTATGGTGCTTTTAGTGTTTCCGCATACCGCAGCACGCGACATAGCTTTGTAGACGATAAATGTAACCGTTTCAGAGAGAAGAGGGGCCAATGTGACGATCAGGCTTTAAGTCGATTCGATAACAAATGACGAAAACGGACGGATTTCTCAGGTTTTTACTACATATGAACACTTTTCACATTCTCCCGTGCAACGCGGCTGCTAGTCCTCCTTTCATGCAAAATCTTAAGGTCCTAGGTCATGTCCAAGCCACCAAAGCCGGCTAAAATGTGAATAATCGACTACTAAAACTTGAATCGTATAACTTCTTACTGGCTATTACTTCAACTTAGAAGCTTCTTCTGTGTTCTACTATGGTACTTTCAGTGTCTCTGCATACCGCAGCACGCGACATAGCTTTGCAGACGATAAATGTAACCGTCTCAGAGAGAAAAGCGGCCAATGTGACGATCTGGCTTTAAGTCGATTCGATAACAAATGACGAAAACGGACGGATTTCTCAGGTTTTTACTACATATGAACACATTTCACATTCTCCCGTGCAACGCGGCTGCAAGTACTCCTTTCATGCAAATTCGTAAGGTCCTAGGTCATGTCCAAGCCACCAAAGCCGGCTAAAAAGTGAATAATCGACAACTAAAACTTGAATTGTACTACTTCTTACTGGCTATTACTTCAACTTAGAAGCTTCTTCTTTGTTCTACTATGGCGCTTTTAGTGTCTCCGCATATCGCAGCACGCGACATTGCTTTGCAGACAATAAATGTAACCTTCTCAGAGAGAAAAGCGGCCAATGTGACGATCTGGCTTTAAGTCGATTCGATAACAAATGACGAAAACGGACGGATTTCTCAGGTTTTTACTACATATGAACACATTTCACATTCTCCCGTGCAACGCGGCTGCTAGTCCTCCTTTCATGCAAAATCTTAATGTCCTAGGTCATGTCGAAGCCACCAAAGCCGGCTAAAAAGTGAATAATCGACAACTAAATTTGAATTGAACTACTTCTTACTGGCTATTACTTCAACTTAGAAGCTTCTTCTGTGTTCTACTAAGGTGCTCTTAGTGTCTCCGCATACCGCAGCACGCGACATAGCTTTGCAGTCGATAAATGTAACCGTCTCAGAGAGAAAAGCGGCCAATGTGCCGATCTGGCTTTAAGTCGATTCGATAACAAATGACGAAAACGGACGGATTCCTCAGGTTTTTACTACATATGAACACTTTTCACATTCTCCCATGCAACGCGGCTGCTAGTCCTCCTTTCATGCAAAATCTTAAGGTCCTAGCTCATGTCCAAGCCACCAAAGCCGGCTAAAATGAGAATAATCGACAACTAAAACTTGAATTGTATTACTTCTTACTGGCTATTACTTCAACTTAGAAGCTTCTTCTGTGTTCTACTATGGTGCTTTTAGTGTCTCCGCACACCGCAGCACGCGACATAGCTTTGCAGACGATAAATGTAACCGTCTCAGAGAGAAGAGCGGCCAATGTGACGATCTGGCTTTAAGTCGAATCGATAACAAATGACGAAAACGGACGGATTTCTCAGGTTTTTACTACATATGACACTTTACACATTCTCCCATGCAACGCGGCTGCTAGTCCTCCTTTCATGCAAAATCTTAATGTCCTAGGTCATGTCCAAGCCACCAAAGCCGGCTAAAAAGTGAATAATCGACAATTAAAACTTCAATTGTACTACTTCTTACTGGCTATTACTTCAACTTAGAAGCTTCTTCTGTGTTCTCCTATGGTGCTTTTAGGGTCTCCGCAGACGGCAGCACGCTACATAGCTTTGCAGACGACAAATGTAACAGTCTCATAGAGAAAAGCGGCCAATGTAACGATCTGGCTTTAAGTCGATTCGATAACAAATGACGAAAACGGACGGATTTCTCAGGATTTTAGTACATATGAACACTCTTCACATTCTCCCATGCAAAGCGGCTGCTAGACCTCCTTTCATGCAAAATCTTAAGGTCCTAGGTCATGTAGAAGCCAACAAAGTCGGCTAAAAAGTGAATAATGGACAACTAAAACTTGAATTCTACTACTTCTTACTGGCTATTACTTCAACTTAGAAGCTTCTTCTGTGTTCTACTATGGTGCTTTTAGTGTCTCCGCACACCGCAGCACGCGACATAGCTTTGCAGACGATAAATGTAACCGTCTCAGAGAGAAAAGCGGCCAATGCGACGATCTGGCTTTAAGTTGATTCGATAACAAATGACGAAAACGGACGGATTTCTCAGGTTTTTACTACATATGAACACTGTTTACATTCTCCCATGCAACGCGGCTGCTAGTCCTCCTTTCTTGCAAAATCTTAAGCTCCTAGGTCATGTCCAAGCCACCAAAGCCGGCTAAAAAGTGAATAATCGACAACTAAAACTTGAATTGTACTACTTCTTACTGGCTATTGCTTCAACTTAGAAGCTTCTTCTGTGTTCTACTATGGTACTTTTAGTGTCTCCGCATACCGCAGCACGCGACATAGCTTTGCAGACGATAAATGTAACCGTCTCATAGAGAAACGCGGCCAGTGTGACGATATGCCTTTAAGTCGATTCGATTACAAATGACGAAAACGGACGGATTTCTCAGGTTTTTATTACATATGAACACTTTTCACATTCTCCCATGCAACGCTGCTGCTAGTCCTCCTTTCATGCAAAATCTTGAGGTCCTAGGTCATGTCCAAGTCACCAAAGCCGGCTAAAAAGTGAATAATCGACAACTAAAACTTGAACTGTACTACTTCTTACTGGCTATTACTTCAACATAGGAGCTTCTTCTCTGTTCTACTATGGTGCTTTTAGTGTTTCCACATACCGCAGCACGCGACATAGCTTTGTAGACGATAATTGTAAGCGTTTCAGAGAGAAGAGCGGCCAATGTGACGATCTGGCTTTAAGTCGATTCGAAAACAAATGACGAAAACGGACGGGTTTCTCAGGTTTCTACTACATATGAACACTTTTCACATTCTCCCGTGCAACGCGGCTGCTAGTCCTCCTTTCATGCAAAATCTTAAGGTGCTAGGTCATGTCCAAGCCACCAAAGCCGGCTAAAATGTGAATAATCGACAACTAAAACTTGAATTGTACTACTTCTTACTGGCTATTACTTCAACTTGGAAGCTTCTTCTGTGTTCTACTATGGTGCTTTTAGAGTCTCCGCACACCGCAGCACGCGACGTAGCTTTGCAGACGATAAATGTAACCGTCTCAGAGAGAAAAGCGGCCAATGTGACGATCTGGCTTTAAGTCGATTCGATAACAAATGACGAAAACGGGCGGGTTTCTCAGGTTTTTACTACATATGAACACTTTTCACATTCTCCCATGCAACGCGGCTGCTAGACCTCCTTTCATGCAAAATCTTAAGGTCCTAGGTCAAGTCCAAGCCACCAAAGCCGGCTGAAAAGTGAATAATCGATAACTAAAACTTGAATTGTACTACTTCTTACTGGCTATTACTTCAACTTAGAAGCTTCTTCTGTGTTCTACTATGGTGCTTTTAGTGTCTCCGCAATCCGCAGCACGCGACATAGCTATGCAGACGATAAATGTATCCGTCTCAGAGAGAAAAGCGGCCAATGTGACGATCTGGCTTTAAGTCGATTCGATAACAAATGACGAAGACGGACGCAGTTCTCAGGTTTTTACTACATATGAACACTTTTCACATTCTCCCATGCAACGCCGCTGCAAGTCCTCCTTTCATGCAAATTCTTAACGTCCTAGGTCAAGTCCAAGCCACCAAAGCCGGCTGAAAAGTGAATAATCGATAACTAAAACTTGAATTGTACTACTTCTTACTGGCTATTACTTCAACTTAGAAGCTTCTTCTGTGTTCTACTATGGTGCTTTTAGTGTCTCCGCATACCGCAGCACGCGACATAGCTTTGCAGACGATAAATATAACCGTTTCAGAGTGAAGAGCGGCCACTGTGACGATCTGGCTTTAAATCGATTCGATAACAAATGACGAAAACGGACGGATTTCGCAGGTTTTTACTACATATGAACACTTTCACATTCTCCCGTGCAACGCGGCTGCTAGTCCTCCTTTCATGCTTAATCTTAAGGTCCTAGGTCATGTCCAAGCCACCAAAGCCGGCTAAAATGTGAATAATCGACTACTAAAACTTGAATCGTATAACTTCTTACTGGCTATTACTTCAACTTAGAAGCTTCTTCTGTGTTCTACTATGGTACTTTCAGTGTCTCCGCATACCGCAGCACGCGACATAGCTTTGCAGACGATAAATGTAACCGTCTCAGAGAGAAAAGCGGCCAATGTGACGATCTGGCTTTAAGTCGATTCGATAACAAATGACGAAAACGGACGGATTTATCAGGTTTTTACTACATGTGAACACTTTTCACATTCTCCCGTGCAACGCGGCTGCAAGTACTCCTTTCATGCAAATTCGTAATGTCCTAGGTCATGTCCAAGCCACCAAAGCCGGCTAAAAGTGAATAATCGACAACTAAAACTTGAATTGTACTACTTCTTACTGGCTATTACTTCAACTTAGAAGCTTCTTCTGTGTTCTACTATGGTGCTTTTAGTGTTTCCGCATACCGCAGCACGTGACATAGCATTGCAGACGATAAATGTAACCGTCTCAGAGAGAAAAAGCGGCCAATGTGACGATCTGGCTTTAAGTCGATTCGATAACAAATGACGAAAACGGACGGATTTCTCAGGTTTTTACTACATATGAACACTTTTCACATTCTCCCGTGCAACGCGGCTGCTAGTCCTCCTTTCATGCAAAATCGTAAGGTGCTAGGTCATGTCCAAGCCGCCGAAGCCGGCTAAAATGTGAATAATCGACAACTAAAACTTGAATTGTATTACTTCTTACTTTTTATTACTTCTACTTAGAAGCTTCTCTGTGTTCTACTATGGTGCTTTTAGTGTCTCCGCACACCGCAGCACGCGACATAGCTTTGCAGACGATAAATGTAACCGTCTCAGAGAGAAGAGCGGCCAATGTGACGATCTGGCTTTAAGTCGAATCGATAACAAATGACGAAAACGGACGGATTTCTCAGGTTTTTACCACATATGAACACTTTTCACATTCTCCAGTGCAACGCGGCTGCCAGTCCTCCTTTCATGCAAAATCTTAACGTCCTAGGTGATGTCCAAGCCACCAAAGACGGCTAAAAAGTGAATAATCGACAACTAAAACTTGAATTGTACTACTTCTTACTGGCTATTACTTCAACTTAGAAGCTTCTTCTGTGTTCTTCTATGGTGCTTTTAGTGTCTCCGCATACCGCAGCACGCGACATAGCTTTGCAGATAATAAATGTATCCTTCTCAGAGAGAAAGGCGGCCAATATGACGATCTGGCTTTAAGTCGATTCGATAACAAATGACGAAAACGGACGGATTTCTCAGGTTTTTACTACATATGACACTTTTCACATTCACCCATGCAACGCGGCTGCTAGTCCTCCTTTCATGCAAAATCATAAGGTCCTAGGTCATGTCCAAAGCCACCAAAGCCGGCTAAAAAGTGAATAATCGACAACTAAAACTTGAATTGTACTACTTCTTACTGGCTATTGCTTCAACTTAGAAGTTTCTTCTGTGTTCTACTATGGCACTTTTAGTGTCTCCGCATACCGCAGCACGCGACATAGCTTTGCAGACGATAAATGTAACCGTCTCATAGAGAAACGCGGCCAGTGTGACGATATGGCTTTAAGTCGATTCGATTACAAATGACGAAAACGGACGGATTTCTCAGGTTTTTATTACATATGAACACTTTTCACATTCTCCCATGCAACGCTGCTGCTAGTCCTCCTTTCATGCAAAATCTTGAGGTCCTAGGTCATGTCCAAGTCACCAAAGCCGGCTAAAAAGTGAATAATCGACAACTAAAACTTCAATTGTACTACTTCTTACTGGCTATTACTTCAACATAGGAGCTTCTTCTCTGTTCTTTTATGGTGCTTTTAGTGTTTCCGCATACCGCAGCACGCGACATAGCTTTGTAGACGATAAATGTAAGCGTTTCAGAGAGAAGAGCGGCCAATGTGACGATCTGGCTTTAAGTCGATTCGAAAACAAATGACGAAAACGGACGGATTTCTCAGGTTTTTACTACATATGAACACTTTTCACATTCTCCCGTGCAACGCGGCTGCTAGTCCTCCTTTCATGCAAAATCTTAATGTCCTAGGTCATGTCGAAGCCACCAAAACCGGCTAAAAAGTGAATAATCGACAACTAAATTTGAATTGAACTATTTCTTACTGGCTATTACTTCAACTTAGAAGCTTCTTCTGTGTTCTACTAAGGTGCTCTTAGTGTCTCCGCATACCGCAGCACGCGACATAGCTTTGCAGTCGATAAATGTAACCGTCTCAGAGAGAAAAGCGGCCAATGTGCCGATCTGGCTTTAAGTCGATTCGATAACAAATGACGAAAACGGACGGATTCCTCAGGTTTTTACTACATATGAACACTTTTCACATTCTCCCATGCAACGCGGCTGCTAGTCCTCCTTTCATGCAAAATCTTAAGGACCTAGGTCATGTCGAAGCCACCAAAGCCGGCTATAATGAGAATAATCGACAACTAAAACTTGAATTGTATTACTTCTTACTGGCTATTACTTCAACTTAGAAGCTTCTTCTGTGTTCTACTATGGTACTTTCAGTGTCTCCGCATACCGCAGCACGCGACATAGCTTTGCAGACTATAAATGTAACCGTCTCAGAGAGAAAAGCGGCCAATGTGACGATCTGGCTTTAAGTCGATTCGATAACAAATGACGAAAACGGACGGATTTCTCAGGTTTTTACTACATATGAACACATTTCACATTCTCCCGTGCAACGCGGCTGCAAGTACTCCATTCATGCAAATTCGTAAGGTCCTAGGTCATGTCCAAGCCACCAAAGCCGGCTAAAAAGTGAATAATCGACAACTAAAACTTGAATTGAACTACTTCTTACTGGCTATTACTTCAACGTAGAAGCTTCTTCTTTGTTCTACTATGGCGCTTTTAGTGTCTCCGCATACCGCAGCACGCGACATTGCTTTGCAGACAATAAATGTAACCTTCTCAGAGAGAAAAGCGGCCAATGTGACGATCTGGCTTTAAGTCGATTCGATAACAAATGACGAAAACGGAC
Organism: Schistocerca gregaria; assembly: GCF_023897955.1. NCBI lineage: Eukaryota > Metazoa > Arthropoda > Insecta > Orthoptera > Acrididae > Schistocerca > Schistocerca gregaria. The sequence goes on from NC_064929.1 coordinate 174,666,101, forward strand.
GGATTTCTCAGGTTTTTACTACATATGAACACTTTTCACATTCTCCCGTGCAACGCGGCTGCTAGTCCTCCTTTCATGCAAAATCTTAATGTCCTAGGTCATGTCGAAGCCACCAAAGCCGGCTAAAAAGTGAATAATCGACAACTAAATTTGAATTGAACTACTTCTTACTGGCTATTACTTCAACTTAGAAGCTTCTTCTGTGTTCTACTAAGGTGCTCTTAGTGTCTCCGCATACCGCAGCACGCGACATAGCTTTGCAGTCGATAAATGTAACCGTCTCAGAGAGAAAAGCGGCCAATGTGCCGATCTGGCTTTAAGTCGATTCGATAACAAATGACGAAAACGGACGGATTCCTCAGGTTTTTACTACATATGAACACTTTTCACATTCTCCCATGCAACGCGGCTGCTAGTCCTCCTTTCATGCAAAATCTTAAGGTCCTAGCTCATGTCCAAGCCACCAAAGCCGGCTAAAATGAGAATAATCGACAACTAAAACTTGAATTGTATTACTTCTTACTGGCTATTACTTCAACTTAGAAGCTTCTTCTGTGTTCTACTATGGTGCTTTTAGTGTCTCCGCACACCGCAGCACGCGACATAGCTTTGCAGACGATAAATGTAACCGTCTCAGAGAGAAGAGCGGCCAATGTGACGATCTGGCTTTAAGTCGAATCGATAACAAATGACGAAAACGGACGGATTTCTCAGGTTTTTACTACATATGACACTTTACACATTCTCCCATGCAACGCGGCTGCTAGTCCTCCTTTCATGCAAAATCTTAATGTCCTAGGTCATGTCCAAGCCACCGAAGCCGGCTAAAAAGTGAATAATCGACAATTAAAACTTCAATTGTACTACTTCTTACTGGCTATTACTTCAACTTAGAAGCTTCTTCTGTGTTCTCCTATGGTGCTTTTAGGGTCTCCGCAGACGGCAGCACGCTACATAGCTTTGCAGACGATAAATGTAACAGTCTCATAGAGAAAAGCGGCCAATGTAACGATCTGGCTTTAAGTCGATTCGATAACAAATGACGAAAACGGACGGATTTCTCAGGATTTTAGTACATATGAACACTCTTCACATTCTCCCATGCAAAGCGGCTGCTAGACCTCCTTTCATGCAAAATCTTAAGGTCCTAGGTCATGTAGAAGCCAACAAAGTCGGCTAAAAAGTGAATAATGGACAACTAAAACTTGAATTCTACTACTTCTTACTGGCTATTACTTCAACTTAGAAGCTTCTTCTGTGTTCTACTATGGTGCTTTTAGTGTCTCCGCACACCGCAGCACGCGACATAGCTTTGCAGACGATAAATGTAACCGTCTCAGAGAGAAAAGCGGCCAATGTGACGATCTGGCTTTAAGTTGATTCGATAACAAATGACGAAAACGGACGGATTTCTCAGGTTTTTACTACATATGAACACTTTTTACATTCTCCCATGCAACGCGGCTGCTAGTCCTCCTTTCTTGCAAAATCTTAAGCTCCTAGGTCATGTCCAAGCCACCAAAGCCGGCTAAAAAGTGAATAATCGACAACTAAAACTTGAATTGTACTACTTCTTACTGGCTATTGCTTCAACTTAGAAGCTTCTTCTGTGTTCTACTATGGTACTTTTAGTGTCTCCGCATACCGCAGCACGCGACATAGCTTTGCAGACGATAAATGTAACCGTCTCATAGAGAAACGCGGCCAGTGTGACGATATGCCTTTAAGTCGATTCGATTACAAATGACGAAAACGGACGGATTTCTCAGGTTTTTATTACATATGAACACTTTTCACATTCTCCCATGCAACGCTGCTGCTAGTCCTCCTTTCATGCAAAATCTTGAGGTCCTAGGTCATGTCCAAGTCACCAAAGCCGGCTAAAAAGTGAATAATCGACAACTAAAACTTGAACTGTACTACTTCTTACTGGCTATTACTTCAACATAGGAGCTTCTTCTCTGTTCTACTATGGTGCTTTTAGTGTTTCCACATACCGCAGCACGCGACATAGCTTTGTAGACGATAATTGTAAGCGTTTCAGAGAGAAGAGCGGCCAATGTGACGATCTGGCTTTAAGTCGATTCGAAAACAAATGACGAAAACGGACGGGTTTCTCAGGTTTCTACTACATATGAACACTTTTCACATTCTCCCGTGCAACGCGGCTGCTAGTCCTCCTTTCATGCAAAATCTTAAGGTGCTAGGTCATGTCCAAGCCACCAAAGCCGGCTAAAATGTGAATAATCGACAACTAAAACTTGAATTGTACTACTTCTTACTGGCTATTACTTCAACTTGGAAGCTTCTTCTGTGTTCTACTATGGTGCTTTTAGAGTCTCCGCACACCGCAGCACGCGACGTAGCTTTGCAGACGATAAATGTAACCGTCTCAGAGAGAAAAGCGGCCAATGTGACGATCTGGCTTTAAGTCGATTCGATAACAAATGGCGAAAACGGGCGGGTTTCTCAGGTTTTTACTACATATGAACACTTTTCACATTCTCCCATGCAACGCGGCTGCTAGACCTCCTTTCATGCAAAATCTTAAGGTCCTAGGTCAAGTCCAAGCCACCAAAGCCGGCTGAAAAGTGAATAATCGATAACTAAAACTTGAATTGTACTACTTCTTACTGGCTATTACTTCAACTTAGAAGCTTCTTCTGTGTTCTTCTATGGTGCTTTTAGTGTCTCCGCAATCCGCAGCACGCCACATAGCTATGCAGACGATAAATGTATCCGTCTCAGAGAGAAAAGCGGCCAATGTGACGATCTGGCTTTAAGTCGATTCGATAACAAATGACGAAGACGGACGCAGTTCTCAGGTTTTTACTACATATGAACACTTTTCACATTCTCCCATGCAACGCCGCTGCAAGTCCTGTTTTCATGCAAATTCTTAACGTCCTAGGTCAAGTCCAAGCCACCAAAGCCGGCTGAAAAGTGAATAATCGATAACTAAAACTTGAATTGTACTACTTCTTACTGGCTATTACTTCAACTTAGAAGCTTCTTCTGTGTTCTACTATGGTGCTTTTAGTGTCTCCGCATACCGCAGCACGCGACATAGCTTTGCAGACGATAAATATAACCGTTTCAGAGTGAAGAGCGGCCACTGTGACGATCTGGCTTTAAATCGATTCGATAACAAATGACGAAAACGGACGGATTTCGCAGGTTTTTACTACATATGAACACTTTCACATTCTCCCGTGCAACGCGGCTGCTAGTCCTCCTTTCATGCTTAATCTTAAGGTCCTAGGTCATGTCCAAGCCACCAAAGCCGGCTAAAATGTGAATAATCGACTACTAAAACTTGAATCGTATAACTTCTTACTGGCTATTACTTCAACTTAGAAGCTTCTTCTGTGTTCTACTATGGTACTTTCAGTGTCTCCGCATACCGCAGCACGCGACATAGCTTTGCAGACGATAAATGTAACCGTCTCAGAGAGAAAAGCGGCCAATGTGACGATCTGGCTTTAAGTCGATTCGATAACAAATGACGAAAACGGACGGATTTATCAGGTTTTTACTACATGTGAACACTTTTCACATTCTCCCGTGCAACGCGGCTGCAAGTACTCCTTTCATGCAAATTCGTAATGTCCTAGGTCATGTCCAAGCCACCAAAGCCGGCTAAAAGTGAATAATCGACAACTAAAACTTGAATTGTACTACTTCTTACTGGCTATTACTTCAACTTAGAAGCTTCTTCTGTGTTCTACTATGGTGCTTTTAGTGTTTCCGCATACCGCAGCACGTGACATAGCATTGCAGACGATAAATGTAACCGTCTCAGAGAGAAAAAGCGGCCAATGTGACGATCTGGCTTTAAGTCGATTCGATAACAAATGACGAAAACGGACGGATTTCTCAGGTTTTTACTACATATGAACACTTTTCACATTCTCCCGTGCAACGCGGCTGCTAGTCCTCCTTTCATGCAAAATCGTAAGGTGCCAGGTCATGTCCAAGCCGCCGAAGCCGGCTAAAATGTGAATAATCGACAACTAAAACTTGAATTGTATTACTTCTTACTTTTTATTACTTCTACTTAGAAGCTTCTCTGTGTTCTACTATGGTGCTTTTAGTGTCTCCGCACACCGCAGCACGCGACATAGCTTTGCAGACGATAAATGTAACCGTCTCAGAGAGAAGAGCGGCCAATGTGACGATCTGGCTTTAAGTCGAATCGATAACAAATGACGAAAACGGACGGATTTCTCAGGTTTTTACCACATATGAACACTTTTCACATTCTCCAGTGCAACGCGGCTGCCAGTCCTCCTTTCATGCAAAATCTTAACGTCCTAGGTGATGTCCAAGCCACCAAAGACGGCTAAAAAGTGAATAATCGACAACTAAAACTTGAATTGTACTACTTCTTACTGGCTATTACTTCAACTTAGAAGCTTCTTCTGTGTTCTTCTATGGTGCTTTTAGTGTCTCCGCATACCGCAGCACGCGACATAGCTTTGCAGATAATAAATGTATCCTTCTCAGAGAGAAAGGCGGCCAATATGACGATCTGGCTTTAAGTCGATTCGATAACAAATGACGAAAACGGACGGATTTCTCAGGTTTTTACTACATATGACACTTTTCACATTCACCCATGCAACGCGGCTGCTAGTCCTCCTTTCATGCAAAATCATAAGGTCCTAGGTCATGTCCAAAGCCACCAAAGCCGGCTAAAAAGTGAATAATCGACAACTAAAACTTGAATTGTACTACTTCTTACTGGCTATTGCTTCAACTTAGAAGTTTCTTCTGTGTTCTACTATGGCACTTTTAGTGTCTCCGCATACCGCAGCACGCGACATAGCTTTGCAGACGATAAATGTAACCGTCTCATAGAGAAACGCGGCCAGTGTGACGATCTGGCTTTAAGTCGATTCGATAACAAATGACGAAAACGGACGGATTTCTCAGGTTTTTACTACATATGAACACTTTTCACATTCTCCCGTGCAACGCGGCTGCTAGTCCTCCTTTCATGCAAAATCTTAATGTCCTAGGTCATGTCGAAGCCACCAAAACCGGCTAAAAAGTGAATAATCGACAACTAAATTTGAATTGAACTACTTCTTACTGGCTATTACTTCAACTTAGAAGCTTCTTCTGTGTTCTACTAAGGTGCTCTTAGTGTCTCCGCATACCGCAGCACGCGACATAGCTTTGCAGTCGATAAATGTAACCGTCTCAGAGAGAAAAGCGGCCAATGTGCCGATCTGGCTTTAAGTCGATTCGATAACAAATGACGAAAACGGACGGATTCCTCAGGTTTTTACTACATATGAACACTTTTCACATTCTCCCATGCAACGCGGCTGCTAGTCCTCCTTTCATGCAAAATCTTAAGGACCTAGGTCATGTCGAAGCCACCAAAGCCGGCTATAATGAGAATAATCGACAACTAAAACTTGAATTGTATTACTTCTTACTGGCTATTACTTCAACTTAGAAGCTTCTTCTGTGTTCTACTATGGTACTTTCAGTGTCTCCGCATACCGCAGCACGCGACATAGCTTTGCAGACTATAAATGTAACCGTCTCAGAGAGAAAAGCGGCCAATGTGACGATCTGGCTTTAAGTCGATTCGATAACAAATGACGAAAACGGACGGATTGCTCAGGTTTTTACTACATATGAACACATTTCACATTCTCCCGTGCAACGCGGCTGCAAGTACTCCATTCATGCAAATTCGTAAGGTCCTAGGTCATGTCCAAGCCACCAAAGCCGGCTAAAAAGTGAATAATCGACAACTAAAACTTGAATTGAACTACTTCTTACTGGCTATTACTTCAACGTAGAAGCTTCTTCTTTGTTCTACTATGGCGCTTTTAGTGTCTCCGCATACCGCAGCACGCGACATTGCTTTGCAGACAATAAATGTAACCTTCTCAGAGAGAAAAGCGGCCAATGTGACGATCTGGCTTTAAGTCGATTCGATAACAAATGACGAAAACGGACGGATTTCTCAGGTTTTTACTACATATGAACACTTTTCACATTCTCCCGTGCAACGCGGCTGCTAGTCCTCCTTTCATGCAAAATCTTAATGTCCTAGGTCATGTCGAAGCCACCAAAGCCGGCTAAAAAGTGAATAATCGACAACTAAATTTGAATTGAACTACTTATTACTGGCTATTAATTCAACTTAGAAGCTTCTTCTGTGTTCTACTAAGGTGCTCTTAGTGTCTCCGCAAACCGCAGCACGCGACATAGCTTTGCAGTCGATAAATGTAACCATCTCAGAGAGAAAAGCGGCCAATGTGCCGATGTGGCTTGAAGTCGATTCGATAACAAATGACGAAAACGGATGGATTCCTCAGGTTTTTACTACATATGAACACTTTTCACATTCTCCCATGCAAAGCGGCTGCTAGTCCTCCTTTCATGCAAAATCTTAAGGTCCTGGCTCATGTCCAAGCCACCAAAGCCGGCTAAAATGAGAATAATCGACAACTAAAACTTGAATTGTATTACTTCTTACTGGCTATTACTTCAACTTAGAAGCTTCTTCTGTGTTCTACTATGGTACTTTCAGTGTCTCCGCATACCGCAGCACGCGACATAGCTTTGCAGACTATAAATGTAACCGTCTCAGAGAGAAAAGCGGCCAATGTGACGATCTGGCATAAGTCGATTCGATAACAAATGACGAAAACGGACGGATTTCTCAGGTTTTTACTACATATGAACACATTTCACATTCTCCCGTGCAAAGCGGCTGCTAGTCTTCCTTTCATGCAAAATCTTAAGGTTCCACCTCATGTCCAAGCCACCAAAGCCGGCTAAAAAGTGAAGTGTTCTACTATGGTACCTACAGTGTCTCCGCATACCGCAGCACGGACATAGCTTTGCAGACGATAAATGTAACCGTCTCAGAGAGAAAAGCGGCCAATGTTACGATCTGGCTTTAAGTCGATTCGATAACAAATGACGAAAATGGACGGATTTCTCAGGTTTTTACTACATATGAACACATTTCACATTCTCCCGAGCAACGCGGCTGCAAGTACTCCTTTCATGCAAATTCTTAAGGTCCTAGGTCATGTCCAAGCCACCAAAGCCGGCTAAAAAGTGAATAATCGACAACTAAAACTTGAATTGTACTACTTCTTAGTGGCTATTACTTCAACTTAGAAGCTTCTTCTGTGTTCTACTATGGTGCTTTTAGTGTTTCCGCATACCGCAGCACGCGACATAGCTTTGCAGACGATAAATGTAACCGTTTCAGAGAGAAGAGGGGCCAATGTGACGATCAGGCTTTAAGTCGATTCGATAACAAATGACGAAAACGGACGGATTGCTCAGGTTTTTACTACATATGAACACTTTTCACATTCTCCCGTGCAACGCGGCTGCTAGTCCTCCTTTCATGCAAAATCTTAAGGTCCTAGGTCATGTCCAAGCCACCAAAGACCGTTAAAATGTGAATAATAGACAACTAAAACTTGAATTGTATTACTTCTTACTAACTATTACTTCAACTTAGAAGCTTCTTCTGTGTTCTACTATGGTGCTTTTAGTGTCTCCGCTTACCGCAGCACGCGACATATCTTTGCAGAAGATAAATGTAACCGTTTCAAAGAGAAGAGCGGCCAATGTGACGATCTGGCCTTAAGTCGATTCGATAACAAATGACGAAAACGGACGGATTTCGCCGGTTTTTACTACATATAAACACTTTTCACATTCTCCCGTCCAACGCGGCTGCTAGTCCTCCTTTCATGCAAAATCTTAAGGTCCTGGGTCATGTCCAAGCCACCAAAGCCGGTTAAAATGTGAATAATCGACAACTAAAACTTAAATTGTACTATTTCTTACTGGCTATTACTTCAACGTAGAAGCTTCTTCTGTGTTCTACTATGGTGCTTTTAGTGTTTCGGCATACCGCAGCACGCGACATAGCTTTGCAGACAACAAATGTAACCGTTTCAGAGAGTAGAGCGGCCAATGTGACGATCTGGCTTTAAGGCGATTCGATAACAAATGACGAAAACGGACGCATTTCTCAGGTTTTTAATACATATGAACACTTTTCACATTCTCCCGTGCAACGCGGCTGCTAGTCCTCCTTTCATGCAAAATCTTAATGTCCTAGGTCATGTCGAAGCCACCAAAGCCGGCTAAAAAGTGAATAATCGACAACTAAATTTGAATTGAACTACTTATTACTGGCTATTAATTCAACTTAGAAGCTTCTTCTGTGTTCTACTAAGGTGCTCTTAGTGTCTCCGCAAACCGCAGCACGCGACATAGCTTTGCAGTCGATAAATGTAACCATCTCAGAGAGAAAAGCGGCCAATGTGCCGATGTGGCTTGAAGTCGATTCGATAACAAATGACGAAAACGGATGGATTCCTCAGGTTTTTACTACATATGAACACTTTTCACATTCTCCCATGCAACGCGGCTGCTAGTCCTCCTTTCATGCAAAATCTTAAGGTCCTAGCTCATGTCCAAGCCACCAAAGCCGGCTAAAATGAGAATAATCGACAACTAAAACTTGAATTGTATTACTTCTTACTGGCTATTACTTCAACTTAGAAGCTTCTTTTGTGTTCTACTATGGTACTTTCAGTGTCTCCGCATACCGCAGCACGCGACATAGCTTTGCAGACTATAAATGTAACCGTCTCAGAGAGAAAAGCGGCCAATGTGACGATCTGGCATAAGTCGATTCGATAACAAATGACGAAAACGGACGGATTTCTCAGGTTTTTACTACATATGAACACATTTCACATTCTCCCGTGCAAAGCGGCTGCTAGTCTTATTTTCATGCAAAATCTTAAGGTTCCACCTCATGTCCAAGCCACCAAAGCCGGCTAAAAAGTGAAGTGTTCTACTATGGTACTTACAGTGTCTCCGCATACCGCAGCACGGACATAGCTTTGCAGACGATAAATGTAACCGTCTCAGAGAGAAAAGCGGCCAATGTGACGATCTGGCTTTAAGTCGATTCGATAACAAATGACGAAAATGGACGGATTTCTCAGGTTTTTACTACATATGAACACATTTCACATTCTCCCGAGCAACGCGGCTGCAAGTACTCCTTTCATGCAAATTCTTAAGGTCCTAGGTCATGTCCAAGCCACCAAAGCCGGCTAAAAAGTGAATAATCGACAACTAAAACTTGAATTGTACTACTTCTTAGTGGCTATTACTTCAACTTAGAAGCTTCTTCTGTGTTCTACTATGGTGCTTTTAGTGTTTCCGCATACCGCAGCACGCGACATATCTTTGCAGAAGATAAATGTAACCGTTTCAGAGAGAAGAGCGGCCAATGTGACGATCTGGCCTTAAGTCGATTCGATAACAAATGACGAAAACGGACGGATTTCGCAGGTTTTTACTACATATAAACACTTTTCACATTCTCCCGTCCAACGCGGCTGCTAGTCCTCCTTTCATGCAAAATCTTAAGGTCCTAGGTCATGTCCAAGCCACCAAAGCCGGTTAAAATGTGAATAATCGACAACTAAAACTTAAATTGTACTATTTCTTACTGGCTATTACTTCAACTTAGAAGCTTCTTCTGTGTTCTACTATGGTGCTTTTAGTGTTTCCGCATACCGCAGCACGCGACATAGCTTTGCAGACAGTAAATGTAACCTTCTCAGAGAGAAAAGCGGCCAATGTGACGATCTGGTTTTATGTCGATTCCATAACAAATGACTTAAACGGACGAATTTCTCTGGTTTTTACTACATATGCACACTTTTCACATTCTCCCGTCCAACGCGGCTGCTAGTCCTCCTTTCATGCAAAATCTTAAGGTCCTAGGTCATGTCCAAGCCACCAAAGCCGGCTAAAAAGTGAATAATCGACAACTAAAACTTGAGTTGTACTACTTCTTACTGGCTATTACTTCAACTTAGAAGCTTCTTCTGTGTTCTACTATGGTACTTTCAGTGTCTCCGCATACCGCAGCACGCGACATAGCTTTGCAGACGATAAATGTAACCGTCTCAGAGAGAAAATCGGCCAATGTGACGATCTGGCTTTAAGTCGATTCGATAACAAATGACGAAAACGGATGGATTTCTCAGGTTTTTACTACATATGAACACTTTTCACATTCTCCCATGCAACGCGGCTGCTAGTCCTCCTTTCATGCAAAATCTTAAGGTCCTAGCTCATGTCCAAGCCACCAAAGCCGGCTAAAATGAGAATAATCGACAACTAAAACTTGAATTGTATTACTTCTTACTGGCTATTACTTCAACTTAGAAGCTTCTTCTGTGTTCTACTATGGTACTTACAGTGTCTCCGCATACCGCAGCACGGACATAGCTTTGCAGACGATAAATGTAACCGTCTCAGAGAGAAAAGCGGCCAATGTGACGATCTGGCTTTAAGTCGATTCGATAACAAATGACGAAAATGGACGGATATCTCAGGTTTTTACTACATATGAACACTTTTCACATTCTCCCATGCAACGCGGCTGCTAGTCCTCCTTTCATGCAAAATCTTAAGGTCCTAGGTCATGTCCAAGCCACCAAAGCCGGCTAAAAAGTGAATAATCGACAACTAAAACTTGAATTGTACTACTTCTTAGTGGCTATTACTTCAACTTAGAAGCTTCTTCTGTGTTCTACTATGGTGCTTTTAGTGTTTCCGCATACCGCAGCACGCGACATAGCTTTGCAGACGATAAATGTAACCGTTTCAGAGAGAAGAGCGGCCAATGGGACGATCTGGCTTTATGTCGATTCGATAACAAATGACGAAAACGGACGGATTTCTCAGGTTTTTACTACATATGAACACTTTCCACATTCTCCCGTACAATGCGGCTGCTAGTGTTCCTTTCATGCAAAATCTTAACGTTCCACCTCATGTCCAAGCCACCAAAGCCGGCTAAAAAGTGAATAATCGACAACTAAAACTTCAATTGTACTACTTCTTACTGGCTATTACTTCAACATAGAAGCTTCTTCTGTGTTCTACTATGGTGCTTTTAGTGTTTCCGCATACCGCAGCACGCGACATAGCTTTGTAGACGATAAATGTAACCGTTTCAGAGAGAAGAGGGGCCAATGTGACGATCAGGCTTTAAGTCGATTCGATAACAAATGACGAAAACGGACGGATTTCTCAGGTTTTTACTACATATGAACACTTTTCACATTCTCCCGTGCAACGCGGCTGCTAGTCCTCCTTTCATGCAAAATCTTAAGGTCCTAGGTCATGTCCAAGCCACCAAAGACCGTTAAAATGTGAATAATAGACAACTAAAACTTGAATTGTATTACTTCTTACTAACTATTACTTCAACTTAGAAGCTTCTTCTGTGTTCTACTATGGTCCTTTTAGTGTCTCCGCTTACCGCAGCACGCGACATATCTTTGCAGAAGATAAATGTAACCGTTTCAAAGAGAAGAGCGGCCAATGTGACGATCTGGCCTTAAGTCGATTCGATAACAAATGACGAAAACGGACGGATTTCGCCGGTTTTTACTACATATAAACACTTTTCACATTCTCCCGTCCAACGCGGCTGCTAGTCCTCCTTTCATGCAAAATCTTAAGGTCCTGGGTCATGTCCAAGCCACCAAAGCCGGTTAAAATGTGAATAATCGACAACTAAAACTTAAATTGTACTATTTCTTACTGGCTATTACTTCAACTTAGAAGCTTCTTCTGTGTTCTACTATGGTGCTTTTAGTGTTTCGGCATACCGCAGCACGCGACATAGCTTTGCAGACGATAAGTGTAACCGTTTCAGAGAGTAGAGCGGCCAATGTGACGATCTGGCTTTAAGGCGATTCGATAACAAATGACGAAAACGGACGCATTTCTCAGGTTTTTAATACATATGAACACTTTTCACATTCTCCCGTGCAACGCGGCTGCCAGTCCTCCTTTCATGCAAAATCTTAAGGTCCTAGGTCATGTCCAAGCCACCAAAGCCGTCTAAAAAGTGAATAATTGACAACTAAAACTTGAATTGTACTACTTCTTACTGGCTATTACTTCAACTTAGAAGCTTCTTCTGTGTTCTACTATGGTGCTTTTAGTGTCTCCGCATACCGCAGCACGCGACATAGCTTTGCAGACAGTAAATGTAACCTTCTCAGAGAGAAAAGCGGCCAATGTGACGATCTGGTTTTATGTCGATTCCATAACAAATGACTTAAACGGACGAATTTCTATGGTTTTTACTACATATGCACACTTTTCACATTCTCCCGTCCAACGCGACTGCTAGTCCTCCTTTCATGCAAAATCTTAAGGTCCTAGGTCATGTCCAAGCCAAAAAAGCGGGCTAAAATGTGAATAATCGACAACTAAAACTTGAGTTGTACTACTACTTACTGGCTATTACTTCAACTTAGAAGCTTCTTCTGTGTTCTACTATGGTACTTTCAGTGTCTCCGCATACCGCAGCACGCGACATAGCTTTGCAGACGATAAATGTAACCGTCTCAGAGAGAAAATCGGCCAATGTGACGATCTGGCTTTAAGTCGATTCGATAACAAATGACGAAAACGGACGGATTTCTCAGGTTTTTACTACATATGAACACTTTCCACATTCTCCCGTGCAACGCGGCTGCTAGTCTTCCTTTCATGCAAAATCTTAAGGTTCCACCTCATGTCCAAGCCACCAAAGCCGGCTAAAAAGTGAATAATCGACAACTAAAACTTCAATTGTACTACTTCTTACTGGCTATTACTTCAACATAGAAGCTTCTTCTGTGTTCTACTATGGTACTTTTAGTGTCTCCGCATACAGCAGCACGCGACATAGCTTTGCAGACGATAAATGTAACCGTCTCAGAGAGAAAAGCGTCCAATGTGACGATCTGGTTTTAAGTCGATTCGATAACAAATGACGAAATCGGATGGATTTCCAAGTTTTTTACTACATATGAACACATTTCACATTCTCCCGTGCAACGCGGCTACTAGTCCTCCTTTCATGCAAAATCTTAAGGTCCTAGGTCATGTCCAAGCCACCAAAGACCGTTAAAATGTGAATAATAGACAACTAAAACTTGAAATGTATTACTTCTTACTAACTATTACTTCAACTTAGAAGCTTCTTCTGTGTTCTACTATGGTGCTTTTAGTGTCTCCGCTTACCGCAGCACGCGACATATCTTTGCAGAAGATAAATGTAACCGTTTCAGAGAGAAGAGCGGCCAATGTGACGATCTGGCCTTAAGTCGATTCGATAACAAATGACGAAAACGGACGGATTTCGCAGGTTTTTACTACATATAAACACTTTTCACATTCTCCCGTGCAACGCGGCTGCTAGTCCTCCTTTCATCCAAAATCTTAAGGTCCTAGGTCATGTCCAAGCCACCAAAGCCGGCTAAAATGTGAATAATCGGCTACTAAAAGTTGAATTGTATTACTTCTTACTGGCTATTACATCAACTTAGAAGCTTCTTCTGTGTTCTACTATGGTACTTTTAGTGTCTCCACATACAGCAGCACGCGACATAGCTTTGCAGACAGTAAATGTAACCGTCTCAGAGAGAAAAGCGTCCAATGTGACGATCTGGCTTTAAGTCGATTCGATAACAAATGACGAAATCGGACGGATTTCTCAGTTTTTTACTACATATGAACACATTTCACATTCTCCCGTGCAATGCGGCTGCAAGTACTCCTTTCATGCAAATTCTTAAGCTCCTAGGTCATGTCCAAGCCACCAAAGCCGGCTAAAAAGTGAATAATCGACAACTGAAACTTCAATTGTGCTACTTCTTACTGGCTATTACTTCAACATAGAAGCTTCTTCTGTGTTCTACTATGGTGCTTTTAGTGTTCCAGCATACCGCAGCACGCGACATAGCTTTGCAGACGATAAATGTAACCGTTTCAGAGAGAAGAGCGGCGAATGTGACGATCTGGCTTTAAGTCGATTCGATAACAAATGACGAAAACGGACGGATTTCTCAGGTTTTTACTACATATGAACACTTTTCACATTCTCCCGTCCAACGCGGCTGCTAGTCCTCCTTTCATGCAAAATCTTAAGGTCCTAGGTCATGTCCAAGCCACCAAAGCCGGCTAAAATGTGAATAATCGACAACTAAAACTTAAATTGTACTATTTCTTACTGGCTATTACTTCAACTTAGAAGCTTCTTCTGTGTTCTACTATGGTGCTTTTAGTGTTTCGACATACCGCAGCACGCGACATAGCTTTGCAGACGATAAGTGTAACCGTTTCAGAGAGTAGAGCGGCCAATGTGACGATCTGGCTTAAAGGCGATTCGATAACAAATGACGAAAACGGACGCATTTCTCAGGTTTTTAATACATATGAACACTTTTCACATTCTCCCGTGCCACGCGGCTGCCAGTCCTCCTTTCATGCAAAATCTTAAGGTCCTAGGTCATGTCCAAGCCACCAAAGCCGTCTAAAAAGTGAATAATTGACAACTAAAACTTGAATTGTACTACTTCTTACTGGCTATTACTTCAACTTAGAAGCTTCTTCTGTGTTCTACTATGGTGCTTTTAGTGTCTCCGCATACCGCAGCACGCGAAATAGCTTTGCAGACAGTAAATGTAACCTTCTCAGAGAGAAAAGCGGCCAATGTGACGATCTGGTTTTAAGTCGATTCCATAACAAATGACTTAAACGGACGAATTTCTCTGGTTTTTACTACATATGCACACTTTTCACATTCTCCCGTCCAACGCGGCTGCTAGTCCTCCTTTCATGCAAAATCTTAAGGTCCTAGGTCATGTCCAAGCCAAAAAAGCGGGCTAAAATGTGAATAATCGACAACTAAAACTTAAATTGTACTTTTTCTTACTGGCTATTACTTCAACTTAGAAGCTTTTTCTGTGTTCTACTATGGTGCTTTTAGTGTTTCGGCATACCGCAGCACGCGACATAGCTTTGCAGACGATAAGTGTAACCGTTTCAGAGAGTAGAGCGGCCAATGTGACGATCTGGCTTTAAGGCGATTCGATAACAAATGACGAAAACGGACGGATTTCTCAGGTTTTTACTACATATGAACACTTTTCACATTCTCCCATGCAACGCGGCTGCTAGTCCTCCTTTCATGCAAAATCGTAAGGTCCTAGCTCATGTCCAAGCCAGCAAAGCCGGCTAAAATGAGAATAATCGACAACTAAAACTTGAATTGTATTACTTCTTACTGGCTATTACTTCAACTTAGAAGCTTCTTCTGTGTTCTACTATGGTACTTACAGTGTCTCCGCATACCGCAGCACGGACATAGCTTTGCAGACGATAAATGTAACCGTCTCAGAGAGAAAAGCGGCCAATGTGACGATCTGGCTTTAAGTCGATTCGATAACAAATGACGAAAATGGACGGATTTCTCAGGTTTTTACTACATATGAACACATTTCACATTCTCCCGAGCAACGCGGCTGCAAGTACTCCTTTCATGCAAATTCTTAAGGTCCTAGGTCATGTCCAAGCCACCAAAGCCGGCTAAAAAGTGAATAATCGACAACTAAAACTTGAATTGTACTACTTCTTAGTGGCTATTACTTCAACTTAGAAGCTTCTTCTGTGTTCTACTATGGTGCTTTTAGTGTCTTCGCATACCGCAGCACGCGACATAGCTTTGCAGACGATAAATGTAACCGTTTCAGAGAGAAGAGCGGCCAATGTGACGATCTGGCTTTAAGTCGATTCGATAACAAATGACGAAAACGGACGGATTTCTCAGGTTTTTACTACATATGAACACTTTTCACGTTCTCCCGTGCAACGCGGCTGCTAGTCCTCCTTTCATGCAAAATCTTAAGGTCCTAGGTCATGTCCAAGCCACCAAAGACCGTTAAAATGTGAATAATAGACAACTAAAACTTGAATTGTATTACTTCTTACTAACTATTACTTCAACTTAGAAGCTTATTCTGTGTTCTACTATGGTGCTTTTAGAGTCTCCGCTTACCGTAGCACGCGACATATCTTTGCAGAAGATAAATGTAACCGTTTCAGAGAGAAGAGCGGGCAATGTGACGATCTGGCCTTAAGTCGATTCGATAACAAATGACGAAAACGGACGGATTTCGCAGGTTTTTACTACATATAAACACTTTTCACATTCTCCCGTGCAACGCGGCTGCTAGTCCTCCTTTCATGCAAAATCTTAAGGTCCTAGGTCATGTCCAAGCCACCAAAGCCGGCTAAAATGTGAATAATCGACTACTAAAAGTTGAATTGTATTACTTCTTACTGGCTATTACATCAACTTAGAAGCTTCTTCTGTGTTCTACTATGGTACTTTTAGTGTCTCCGCATACAGCAGCACGCGACATAGCTTTGCAGACGATAAATGTAACCGTCTCAGGGAGAAAAGCGGCCAATGTGACGATCTGGCTTTAAGTCGATTCGATAACAAATGACGAAATCGGATGGATTTCTCAGTTTTTTACTACATATGAACACATTTCACATTCTCCCGTGCAACGCGGCTGCAAGTACTCCTTTCATGCAAATTCTTAAGGTCCTAGGTCATGTCCAAGCCACCAAAGCCGGCTAAAAAGTGAATAATCGACAACTAAAACTTCAATTGTGCTACTTCTTACTGGCTATTACTTCAACATAGAAGCTTCTTCTGTGTTCTACTATGGTGCTTTTAGTGTTTCAGCATACCGCAGCACGCGACATAGCTTTGCAGACGATAAATGTAACCGTTTCAGAGAGAAGAGCGGCCAATGTGACGATCTGGCTTGAAGTCGATTCGATAACAAATGACGAAAACGGACGGATTTCTCAGGTTTTTACTACATATCAACACTTTTCACATTCTCCCGTCCAACGCGGCTGCCAGTCCTCCTTTCATGTAAAATCTTAACGTCCTAGGTCATGTCCAAGCCACCAAAGCCGGCTAAAAAGTGAATAATCGACAACTAAAACTTGAATTGTACTACCTCTTACTGGCTATTACTTCAACTTAGAAGCTTCTTCTGTGTTCTACTATGGTGCTTTTAGTGTCTCCGCATACCGCAGCACGCGACATAGCTTTGCAGACAGTAAATGTAACCTTCTCAGAGAGAAAAGCGGCCAATGTGACGATCTGGTTTTAAGTCGATTCCATAACAAATGACTTAAACGGACGAATTTCTCTGGTTTTTACTACATATGCACACTTTTCACATTCTCCCGTCCAACGCGGCTGCTAGTCCTCCTTTCATGCAAAATCTTAAGGTCCTAGGTCATGTCCAAGCCAAAAAAGCGGGCTAAAATGTGAATAATCGACAACTAAAACTTAAATTGTACTTTTTCTTACTGGCTATTACTTCAACTTAGAAGCTTCTTCTGTGTTCTACTATGGTGCTTTTAGTGTTTCGGCATACCGCAGCACGCGACATAGCTTTGCAGACGATAAATGTAACCGTCAAGAGAGAAAAGCGTCCAATGTGACGATCTGGCTTTGAGTCGATTCGATAACAAATGACGAAAACGGACGGATTTCTCAGGTTTTTACTACATATGAACACTTTTCACATTCTCCCATGCAACGCGGCTGCTAGTCCTCCTTTCATTCAAAATCTTAAGGTCCTACGTCATGTCCAAGCCACCAAAGCCGGCTAAAATGTGAATAATCGACAACTAAAATTTGAATTGTATTACTTCTTGATGGCTATTACTTCAACTTAGAAGCTTCTTCTGTGTTCTACTATGGTGCTTGTCCGCATACCGCAGCACGCGACATAGCTTTGCAGACGATAAATGTAACCGTTTCAGAGAGAAGAGCGGCCAATGTGACGATCTGGCTTTAAGTCGATTCGATAACAAATGACGAAAACGGACGGATTTCTCAGGTTTTTACTACATATGAACACTTTTCACATTCTCCCGTCCAACGCGGTTGCTAGTCCTCCTTTCATGCAAAATCTTAAGGTCCTAGGTCATGTCCAAGCCACCAAAGCCGGCTAAAATGTGAATAATCGACAACTAAAACTTAAATTGTACTATTTCTTACTGGCTATTACTTCAACTTAGAAGCTTCCTCTGTGTTCTACTATGGTGCTTTTAGTGTTTCCGCATACCGCAGCACGCGACATAGCTTTGCAGACGATAAGTGTAACCGTTTCAGAGAGTAGAGCGGCCAATGTGACGATCTGGCTTTAAGGCGATTCGATAACAAATGACGAAAACGGACGCATTTCTCAGGTTTTTAATACATATGAACACTTTTCACATTCTCCCGTGCAACGCGGCTGCCAGTCCTCCTTTCATGCAAAATCTTAAGGTCCTAGGTCATGTCCAAGCCACCAAAGCCGTCTAAAAAGTGAATAATTGACAACTAAAACTTGAATTGTACTACTTCTTACTGGTTATTACTTCAACTTAGAAGCTTCTTCTGTGTTCTACTAT
Organism: Schistocerca gregaria; assembly: GCF_023897955.1. Taxonomy (NCBI): domain Eukaryota; kingdom Metazoa; phylum Arthropoda; class Insecta; order Orthoptera; family Acrididae; genus Schistocerca; species Schistocerca gregaria. Next base: position 174,684,461 of record NC_064929.1, read on the forward strand.
GGTGCTTTTAGTGTCTCCGCATACCGCAGCACGCGACATAGCTTTGCAGACAGTAAATGTAACCTTCTCAGAGAGAAAAGCGGCCAATGTGACGATCTGGTTTTATGTCGATTCCATAACAAATGACTTAAACGGACGAATTTCTCTGGTTTTTACTACATATGCACACTTTTCACATTCTCCCGTCCAACGCGGCTGCTAGTCCTCCTTTCATGCAAAATCTTAAGGTCCTAGGTTGATGTCCAAGCCAAAAAGCGGGTTAAAATGTGAATAATCGACAACTAAAACTGAAGTTGTACTTTTTCTTACTGGCTATTACTTCAACTTAGAAGCATCTTCTGTGTTCTACTATGGTGCTTTTAGTGTTTCGGCATACCGCAGCACGCGACATAGCTTTGCAGACGATAAGTGTAACCGTTCCAGAGAGTAGAGCGGCCAATGTGACGATCTGGCTTTAAGGCGATTCGATAACAAATGACGCAAACGGACGGATTTCTCAGGTTTTTACTACATATGAACACTTTTCACATTCTCCCGTGCAACGCGGCTGCTAGTCCTCCTTTCATGCAATATCTTAAGGTCCTAGGTCATGTCCAAGCCACCAAAGCCGGCTAAAAAGTGAATAATCGACAACTAAAACTTGAGTTGTACTACTTCTTACTGGCTATTACTTCAACTTAGAAGCTTCTTCTGTGTTCTACTATGGTACTTTCAGTGTCTCCGCATACCGCAGCACGCGACATAGCTTTGCAGACGATAAATGTAACCGTCTCAGAGAGAAAATCGGCCAATGTGACGATCTGGCTTTAAGTCGATTCGATAACAAATGTCGAAAACGGACGGATTTCTCAGGTTTTTACTACATATGAACACATTTCACATTCTCCCATGCAACGCGGTTGCTAGTCCTCCTTTCATGCAAAATCTTAAGGTCCTAGCTCATGTCCAAGCCACCAAAGCCGGCTAAAATGTGAATAATCGACAACTAAAACTTGAATTGTACTACATCTTAGTGGCTATTACTTCAACTTAGAAGCTTCTTCTGTGTTCTACTATGGTGCTTTTAGTGTTTCCGCATACCGCAGCACGCGACATAGCTTTGCAGACGATAAATGTAACCGTTTCAGAGAGAAGAGCGGCCAATGTGACGATCTGGCTTTAAGTCGATTCGATAACAAATGACGAAAACGGACGGATTTCTCAGGTTTTTACTACATATGAACACTTTCCACATTCTCCCGTGCAATGCGGCTGCTAGTCTTCCTTTCATGCAAAATCTTAAGGTTCCACCTCATGTCCAAGCCACCAAAGCCGGCTAAAAAGTGAATAATCGACAACTAAAACTTCATTTGTACTACTTCTTACTGGCTATTACTTCAACATAGAAGCTTCTTCTGTGTTCTACTATGGTGCTTTTAGAGTTTCCGCATACCGCAGCACGCGACATAGCTTTGTAGACGATAAATGTAACCGTTTCAGAGAGAAGAGGGGCCAATGTGACGATCAGGCTTTAAGTCGATTCGATAACAAATGACGAAAACGGACGGATTTCTCAGGTTTTTAATACATATGAACACTTTTCACATTCTCCCGTGCAAGGCGGCTGCCAGTCCTCCTTTCATGCAAAATCTTAAGGTCCTAGGTCATGTCCAAGCCACCAAAGCCGTCTAAAAAGTGAATAATTGACAACTAAAACTTGAATTGTACTACTTCTTACTGGCTATTACTTCAACTTAGAAGCTTCTTCTGTGTTCTACTATGGTGCTTTTAGTGTCTCCGCATACCGCAGCACGCGACATAGCTTTGCAGACAGTAAATGTAACCTTCTCAGAGAGAAAAGCGGCCAATGTGACGATCTGGTTTTATGTCGATTCCATAACAAATGACTTAAACGGACGAATTTCTCTGGTTTTTACTACATATGCACACTTTTCACATTCTCCCGTCCAACGCGACTGCTAGTCCTCCTTTCATGCAAAATCTTAAGGTCCTAGGTCATGTCCAAGCCAAAAAAGCGGGCTAAAATGTGAATAATCGACAACTAAAACTTAAATTGTACTTTTTCTTACTGGCTATTACTTCAACTTAGAAGCTTCTTCTGTGTTCTACTATGGTGCTTTTAGTGTTTCGGCATACCGCAGCACGCGACATAGCTTTGCAGACGATAAGTGTAACCGTTTCAGAGAGTAGAGCGGCCAATGTGACGATCTGGCTTTAAGGCGATTCGATAACAAATGCCGAAAACGGACGGATTTCTCAGGTTTTTACTACATATGAACACTTTTCACATTCTCCCGTGCAACGCGGCTGCTAGTCCTCCTTTCATGCAAAATCTTAAGGTCCTAGGTCATGTCCAAGCCACCAAAGCCGGCTAAAAAGTGAATAATCGACAACTAAGACTTGAGTTGTACTACTACTTACTGGCTATTACTTCAACTTAGAAGCTTCTTCTGTGTTCTACTATGGTACTTTCAGTGTCTCCGCATACCGCAGCACGCGACATAGCTTTGCAGACGATAAATGTAACCGTCTCAGAGAGAAAATCGGCCAATGTGACGATCTGGCTTTAAGTCGATTCGATAACAAATGACGAAAACGGACGGATTTCTCAGGTTTTTACTACATATGAACACTTTCCACATTCTCCCGTGCAACGCGGCTGCTAGTCTTCCTTTCATGCAAAATCTTAAGGTTCCACCTCATGTCCAACCCACCAAAGCCGGCTAAAAAGTGAATAATCGACAACTAAAACTTCAATTGTACTACTTCTTACTGGCTATAACTTCAACATAGAAGCTTCTTCTGTGTTCTACTATGGTGCTTTTAGTGTTTCCGCATACCGCAGCACACGACATAGCTTTGTAGACGATAAATGTAACCGTTTCAGAGAGAAGGGGGGCCAATGTGACGATCTGGCTTTAAGTGGATTCGATAACAAATGTCGAAAACGGACGGATTTCTCAGGTTTTTACTACATATGAACACTTTTCACGTTCTCCCGTGCAACGCGGCTGCTAGTCCTCCTTTCATGCAAAATCTTAAGGTCCTAGGTCATGTCCAAGCCACCAAAGACCGTTAAAATGTGAATAATAGACAACTAAAACTTGAATTGTATTACTTCTTACTAACTATTACTTCAACTTAGAAGCTTATTCTGTGTTCTACTATGGTGCTTTTAGTGTCTCCGCTTACCGTAGCACGCGACATATCTTTGCAGAAGATAAATGTAACCGTTTCAGAGAGAAGAGCGGGCAATGTGACGATCTGGCCTTAAGTCGATTCGATAACAAATGACGAAAACGGACGGATTTCGCAGGTTTTTACTACATATAAACACTTTTCACATTCTCCCGTGCAACGCGGCTGCTAGTCCTCCTTTCATGCAAAATCTTAAGGTCCTAGGTCATGTCCAAGCCACCAAAGCCGTCTAAAATGTGAATAATCGACTACTAAAAGTTGAATTGTATTACTTCTTACTGGCAATTACATCAACTTAGAAGCTTCTTCTGTGTTCTACTATGGTACTTTTAGTGTCTCCGCATACAGCAGCACGCGACATAGCTTTGCAGACGATAAATGTAACCGTCTCAGAGAGAAAAGCGTCCAATGTGACGATCTGGCTTTAAGTCGATTCGATAACAAATGACGAAATCGGATGGATTTCTCAGTTTTTTACTACATATGAACACATTTCACATTCTCCCGTGCAACGCGGCTGCAAGTACTCCTTTCATGCAAATTCTTATGGTCCTAGGTCATGTCCAAGCCACCAAAGCCGGCTAAAAAGTGAATAATCGACAACTAAAACTTCAATTGTGCTACTTCTTACTAGCTATTACTTCAACATAGAAGCTTCTTCTGTGTTCTACTATGGTGCTTTTAGTGTTTCAGCATACCGCAGCACGCGACATAGCTTTGCAGACGATAAATGTAACCGTTTCAGAGAGAAGAGCGGCCAATGTGACGATCTGGCTTGAAGTCGATTCGATAACAAATGACGAAAACGGACGGATTTCTCAGGTTTTTACTACATATGAACACTTTTCACATTCTCCCGTCCAACGCGGCTGCTAGTCCTCCTTTCATGCAAAATCTTAAGGTCCTAGGTCATGTCCAAGCCACCAAAGCCGGCTAAAATGTGAATAATCGACAACTAAAACTTAAATTGTACTATTTCTTACTGGCTATTACTTCAACTTAGAAGCTTCTTCTGTGTTCTACTATGGTGCTTTTAGTGTTTCGGCATACCGCAGCACGCGACATAGCTTTGCAGACGATAAGTGTAACCGTTTCAGAGAGTAGAGCGGCCAATGTGACGATCTGGCTTTAAGGCGATTCGATAACAAATGACGAAAACGGACGCATTTCTCAGGTTTTTAATACATATGAACACTTTTCACATTCTCCCGTGCAACGCGGCTGCCAGTCCTCCTTTCATGTAAAATCTTAACGTCCTAGGTCATGTCCAAGCCACCAAAGCCGGCTAAAAAGTGAATAATCGACAACTAAAACTTGAATTGTACTACCTCTTACTGGCTATTACTTCAACTTAGAAGCTTCTTCTTTGTTCTACTATGGTGCTTTTAGTGTCTCCGCATACCGCAGCACGCGACATAGCTTTGCAGACAGTAAATGTAACCTTCTCAGAGAGAAAAGCGGCCAATGTGACGATCTGGTTTTAAGTCGATTCCATAACAAATGACTTAAACGGACGAATTTCTCTGGTTTTTACTACATATGCACACTTTTCACATTCTCCCGTCCAACGCGGCTGCTAGTCCTCCTTTCATGCAAAATCTTAAGGTCCTAGGTCATGTCCAAGCCAAAAAAGCGGGCTAAAATGTGAATAATCGACAACTAAAACTTAAATTGTACTTTTTCTTACTGGCTATTACTTCAACTTAGAAGCTTCTTCTGTGTTCTACTATGGTGCTTTTAGTGTTTCGGCATACCGCAGCACGCGACATAGCTTTGCAGACGATAAATGTAACCGTCAAGAGAGAAAAGCGTCCAATGTGACGATCTGGCTTTGAGTCGATTCGATAACAAATGACGAAAACGGACGGATTTCGCAGGTTTTTACTACATATGAACACTTTTCACATTCTCCCATGCAACGCGGCTGCTAGTCCTCCTTTCATTCAAAATCTTAAGGTCCTACGTCATGTCCAAGCCACCAAAGCCGGCTAAAATGTGAATAATCGACAACTAAAATTTGAATTGTATTACTTCTTGATGGCTATTACTTCAACTTAGAAGCTTCTTCTGTGTTCTACTATGGTGCTTGTCCGCATACCGCAGCACGCGACATAGCTTTGCAGACGATAAATGTAACCGTTTCAGAGAGAAGAGCGGCCAATGTGACGATCTGGCTTTAAGTCGATTCGATAACAAATGACGAAAACGGACGGATTTCTCAGGTTTTTACTACATATGAACACTTTTCACATTCTCCCGTCCAACGCGGCTGCTAGTCCTCCTTTCATGCAAAATCTTAAGGTCCTAGGTCATGTCCAAGCCACCAAAGCCGGCTAAAATGTGAATAATCGACAACTAAAACTTAAATTGTACTATTTCTTACTGGCTATTACTTCAACTTAGAAGCTTCTTCTGTGTTCTACTATGGTGCTTTTAGTGTTTCCGCATACCGCAGCACGCGACATAGCTTTGCAGACGATAAGTGTAACCGTTTCAGAGAGTAGAGCGGCCAATGTGACGATCTGGCTTTAAGGCGATTCGATAACAAATGACGAAAACGGACGCATTTCTCAGGTTTTTAATACATATGAACACTTTTCACATTCTCCCGTGCAACGCGGCTGCCAGTCCTCCTTTCATGCAAAATCTTAAGGTCCTAGGTCATGTCCAAGCCACCAAAGCCGTCTAAAAAGTGAATAATTGACAACTAAAACTTGAATTGTACTACTTCTTACTGGTTATTACTTCAACTTAGAAGCTTCTTCTGTGTTCTACTATGGTGCTTTTAGTGTCTCCGCATACCGCAGCACGCGACATAGCTTTGCAGACAGTAAATGTAACCTTCTCAGAGAGAAAAGCGGCCAATGTGACGATCTGGTTTTATGTCGATTCCATAACAAATGACTTAAACGGACGAATTTCTCTGGTTTTTACTACATATGCACACTTTTCACATTCTCCCGTCCAACGCGGCTGCTAGTCCTCCTTTCATGCAAAATCGTAAGGTCCTAGGTCATGTCCAAGCCAAAAAGCGGGTTAAAATGTGAATAATCGACAACTAAAACTTAAATTGTACTTTTTCTTACTGGCTATTACTTCAACTTAGAAGCATCTTCTGTGTTCTACTATGGTGCTTTTAGTGTTTCGGCATACCGCAGCACGCGACATAGCTTTGCAGACGATAAGTGTAACCGTTTCAGAGAGTAGAGCGGCCAATGTGACGATCTGGCTTTAAGGCGATTCGATAACAAATGACGCAAACGGACGGATTTCTCAGGTTTTTACTACATATAAACACTTTTCACATTCTCCCGTGCAACGCGGCTGCTAGTCCTCCTTTCATATAATATCTTAAGGTCCTAGGTCATGTCCAAGCCACCAAAGCCGGCTAAAAAGTGAATAATCGACAACTAAAACTTGAGTTGTACTACTTCTTACTGGCTATTACTTCAACTTAGAAGCTTCTTCTGTGTTCTACTATGGTACTTTCAGTGTCTCCGCATACCGCAGCACGCGACATAGCTTTGCAGACGATAAATGTAACCGTCTCAGAGAGAAAATCGGCCAATGTGACGATCTGGCTTTAAGTCGATTCGATAATAAATGTCGAAAACGGACGGATTTCTCAGGTTTTTACTACATATGAACACTTTTCACATTCTCCCATGCAACGCGGCTGCTAGTCCTCCTTTCATGCAAAATCGTAAGGTCCTAGCTCATGTCCAAGCCACCAAAGCCGGCTAAAATGAGAATAATCGACAACTAAAACTTGAATTGTATTACTTCTTACTGGCTATTACTTCAACTTAGAAGCTTCTTCTGTGTTCTACTATGGTACTTACAGTGTCTCCGCATACCGCAGCACGGACATAGCTTTGCAGACGATAAATGTAACCGTCTCAGAGAGAAAAGCGGCCAATGTGACGATCTGGCTTTAAGTCGATTCGATAACAAATGACGAAAACGGACGGATTTCTCAGGTTTTTACTACATATGAACACTTTTCACATTCTCCCGTGCAACGCGGCTACTAGTCCTCCTTTCATGCAAAATCTTAAGGTCCTAGGTCATGTCCAAGCCACCAAAGACCGTTAAAATGTGAATAATAGACAACTAAAACTTGAATTGTATTAGTTCTTACTAACTATTACTTCAACTTAGAAGCTTCTTCTGTGTTCTACTATGGTGCTTTTAGTGTCTCCGCTTACCGCAGCACGCGACATATCTTTGCAGAAGATAAATGTAACCGTTTCAGAGAGAAGAGCGGCCAATGTGACGATCTGGCCTTAAGTCGATTCGATAACAAATGACGAAAACGGACCGATTTCGCAGGTTTTCACTACATATAAACACTTTTCACATTCTCCCGTGCAACGCGGCTGCTAGTCCTCCTTTCATGCAAAATCTTAAGGTCCTAGGTCATGTCCAAGCCACCAAAGCCGGCTAAAATGTGAATAATCGACTACTAAAAGTTGAATTGTATTACTTCTTACTGGCTATTACATCAACTTAGAAGCTTCTTCTGTGTTCTACTATGGTACTTTTAGTGTCTCCACATACAGCAGCACGCGACATAGCTTTGCAGACAGTAAATGTAACCGTCTCAGAGAGAAAAGCGTCCAATGTGACGATCTGGCTTTAGGTCGATTCGATAACAAATGACGAAATCGGACGGATTTCTCAGTTTTTTACTACATATGAACACATATCACATTCTCCCGTGCAACGCGGCTGCAAGTACTCCTTTCATGCAAATTCTTAAGCTCCTAGGTCATGTCCAAGCCACCAAAGCCGGCTAAAAAGTGAATAATCGACAACTAAAACTTCAATTGTGCTACTTCTTACTGGCTATTACTTCAACATAGAAGCTTCTTCTGTGTTCTACTATGGTGCTTTTAGTGTTCCAGCATACCGCAGCACGCGACATAGCTTTGCAGACGATAAATGTAACCGTTTCAGAGAGAAGAGCGGCCAATGTGACGATCTGGCTTTAAGTCGATTCGATAACAAATGACGAAAACGGACGGATTTCTCAGGTTTTTACTACATATGAACACTTTTCACATTCTCCCATCCAACGCGGCTGCTAGTCCTCCTTTCATGCAAAATCTTAAGGTCCTAGGTCATGTCCAAGCCAAAAAAGCGGGCTAAAATGTGAATAATCGACAACTAAAACTTAAATTGTACTTTTTCTTACTGGCTATTACTTCAACTTAGAAGCTTCTTCTGTGTTCTACTATGGTGCTTTTAGTGTTTCGGCATACCGCAGCACGCGACATAGCTTTGCAGACGATAAGTGTAACCGTTTCAGAGAGTAGAGCGGCCAATGTGACGATCTGGCTTTAAGGCGATTCGATAACAAATGACGAAAACGGACGGATTTCTCAGGTTTTTACTACATATGAACACTTTTCACATTCTCCCGTGCAACGCGGCTGCTAGTCCACCTTTCATGCATAATCTTAAGGTCCTAGGTCATGTCCAAGCCACCAAAGCCGGCTAAAATGTGAATAATTGACTACTAAAACTTAAATCGTATAACTTCTTACTGGCTATTACTTCAACTTAGAAGCTTCTTCTGTGTTCTATTATGGTACTTTCAGTGTCTCCGCATACCGCAGCACGCGACATAGCTTTGCAGACGATAAATGTAACCGTCTCAGAGAGAAAATCGGCCAATGTGACGATCTGGCTTTAAGTCGATTCGATAACAAATGACGAAAACGGACGGATTTTTCAGGTTTTTACTACATATGAACACTTTTCACATTCTCCCGTCCAACGCGACTGCTAGTCCTCCTTTCATGCAAAATCTTAAGGTCCTAGGTCATGTCCAAGCCAAAAAAGCGGGCTAAAATGTGAATAATCGACAACTAAAACTTAAATTATACTTTTTCTTACTGGCTATTACTTCAACTTAGAAGCTTCTTCTGTGTTCTACTATGGTGCTTTTAGTGTTTCGGCATACCGCAGCACGCGACATAGCTTTGCAGACGATAAGTGTAACCGTTTCAGAGAGAAGAGCGGGCAATGTGACGATCTGGCCTTAAGTCGATTCGATAACAAATGACGAAAACGGACGGATTTCGCAGGTTTTTACTACATATAAACACTTTTCACATTCTCCCGTGCAACGCGGCTGCTAGTCCTCCTTTCATGCAAAATCTTAAGGTCCTAGGTCATGTCCAAGCCACCAAAGCCGGCTAAAATGTGAATAATCGACTACTAAAAGTTGAATTGTATTACTTCTTACTGGCTATTACATCAACTTAGAAGCTTCTTCTGTGTTCTACTATGGTACTTTTAGTGTCTCCGCATACAGCAGCACGCAACATAGCTTTGCAGACGATAAATGTAACCGTCTCAGAGAGAAAAGCGTCCAATGTGACGATCTGGCTTTAAGTCGATTCGATAACAAATGACGAAATCGGATGGATTTCTCAGTTTTTTACTACATATGAACACATTTCACATTCTCCCGTGCAACGCGGCTGCAAGTACTCCTTTCATGCAAATTCTTAAGGTCCTAGGTCATGTCCAAGCCACCAAAGCCGGCTAAAAAGTGAATAATCGACAACTAAAACTTCAATTGTGCTACTTCTTACTGGCTATTACTTCAACATAGAAGCTTCTTCTGTGTTCTACTATGGTGCTTTTAGTGTTTCAGCATACCGCAGCACGCGACATAGCTTTGCAGACGATAAATGTAACCGTTTCAGAGAGAAGAGCGGCCAATGTGACGATCTGGCTTGAAGTCGATTCGATAACAAATGACGAAAACGGACGGATTTCTCAGGTTTTTACTACATATGAACACTTTTCACATTCTCCCGTCCAACGCGGCTGCTAGTCCTCCTTTCATGCAAAATCTTAAGGTCCTAGGTCATGTCCAAGCCACCAAAGCCGGTTAAAATGTGAATAATCGACAACTAAAACTTAAATTGTACTATTTCTTACTGGCTATTACTTCAACTTAGAAGCTTCTTCTGTGTTCTACTATGGTGCTTTTAGTGTTTCGGCATACCGCAGCACGCGACATAGCTTTGCAGACGATAAGTGTAACCGTTTCAGAGAGTAGAGCGGCCAATGTGACGATCTGGCTTTAAGGCGATTCGATAACAAATGACGAAAACGGACGCATTTCTCAGGTTTTTAATACATATGAACACTTTTCACATTCTCCCGTGCAACGCGGCTGCCAGTCCTCCTTTCATGTAAAATCTTAACGTCCTAGGTCATGTCCAAGCCACCAAAGCCGGCTAAAAAGTGAATAATCGACAACTAAAACTTGAATTGTACTACCTCTTACTGGCTATTACTTCAACTTAGAAGCTTCTTCTGTGTTCTACTATGGTGCTTTTAGTGTCTCCGCATACCGCAGCACGCGACATAGCTTTGCAGACAGTAAATGTAACCTTCTCAGAGAGAAAAGCGGCCAATGTGACGATCTGGTTTTAAGTCGATTCCATAACAAATGACTTAAACGGACGAATTTCTCTGGTTTTTACTACATATGCACACTTTTCACATTCTCCCGTCCAACGCGGCTGCTAGTCCTCCTTTCATGCAAAATCTTAAGGTCCTAGGTCATGTCCAAGCCAAAAAAGCGGGCTAAAATGTGAATAATCGACAACTAAAACTTAAATTGTACTTTTTCTTACTGGCTATTACTTCAACTTAGAAGCTTCTTCTGTGTTCTACTATGGTGCTTTTAGTGTTTCGGCATACCGCAGCACGCGACATAGCTTTGCAGACGATAAATGTAACCGTCAAGAGAGAAAAGCGTCCAATGTGACGATCTGGCTTTGAGTCGATTCGATAACAAATGACGAAAACGGACGGATTTCTCAGGTTTTTACTACATATGAACACTTTTCACATTCTCCCATGCAACGCGGCTGCTAGTCCTCCTTTCATTCAAAACCTTAAGGTCCTACGTCATGTCCAAGCCACCAAAGCCGGCTAAAATGTGAATAATCGACAACTAAAATTTGAATTGTATTACTTCTTGATGGCTATTACTTCAACTTAGAAGCTTCTTCTGTGTTCTACTATGGTGCTTGTCCGCATACCGCAGCACGCGACATAGCTTTGCAGACGATAAAAGTAACCGTTTCAGAGAGAAGAGCGGCCAATGTGACGATCTGGCTTTAAGGCGATTCGATAACAAATGACGCAAACGGACGGATTTCTCAGGTTTTTACTACATATGAACACTTTTCACATTCTCCCGTGCAACGCGGCTGCTAGTCCTCCTTTCATGCAATATCTTAAGGTCCTAGGTCATGTCCAAGCCACCAAAGCCGGCTAAAAAGTGAATAATCGACAACTAAAACTTGAGTTGTACTACTTCTTACTGGCTATTACTTCAACTTAGAAGCTTCTTCTGTGTTCTACTATGGTACTTTCAGTGTCTCCGCATACCGCAGCACGCGACATAGCTTTGCAGACGATAAATGTAACCGTCTCAGAGAGAAAATCGGCCAATGTGACGATCTGGCTTTAAGTCGATTCGATAACAAATGTCGAAAACGGACGGATTTCTCAGGTTTTTACTACATATGAACACTTTTCACATTCTCCCATGCAACGCGGCTGCTAGTCCTCCTTTCATGCAAAATCTTAAGGTGCTAGGTCATGTCCAAGCCACCAAAGCCGGCTAAAAAGTGAATAATCGACAACTAAAACTTGAGTTGTACTACTACTTACTGGCAATTACTTCAACTTAGAAGCTTCTTCTGTGTTCTACTATGGTACTTTCAGTGTCTCCGCATACCGCAGCACGCGACATAGCTTTGCAGACGATAAATGTAACCGTCTCAGAGAGAAAATCGGCCAATGTGACGATCTGGCTTTAAGTCGATTCGATAACAAATGACGAAAACGGACGGATTTCTCAGGTTTTTACTACATATGAACACTTTCCACATTCTCTCGTGCAACGCGGCTGCTAGTCTTCCTTTCATGCAAAATCTTAAGGTTCCACCTCATGTCCAAGCCACCAAAGCCGGCTAAAAAGTGAATAATCGACAACTAAAACTTCAATTGTACTACTTCTTACTGGCTATTACTTCAACATAGAAGCTTCTTCTGTGTTCTACTATGGTGCTTTTAGTGTTTCCGCATACCGCAGCACGCGACATAGCTTTGTAGACGATAAATTTAACCGTTTCAGAGAGAAGAGGGGCCAATGTGACGATCTGGCTTTAAGTCGATTCGATAACAAATGACGAAATCGGATGGATTTCCAAGTTTTTTACTACATATGAACACATTTCACATTCTCCCGTGCAACGCGGCTGCAAGTACTCCTTTCATGCAAATTCTTAAGGTCCTAGATCATGTCCAAGCCACCAAAGCTGGCTAAAAAGTGAATAATCGACAACTAAAACTTCAATTGTACTACTTCTTACTGGCTATTACTTCAACATAGAAGCTTCTTCTGTGTTCTACTATGGTGCTTTTAGTGTTTCCGCATACCGCAGCACGCGACATAGCTTTGTAGACGATAAATTTAACCGTTTCAGAGAGAAGAGGGGCCAATGTGACGATCTGGCTTTAAGTCGATTCGTAACAAATGACGAAAACGGACGGATTTCTCAGGTTTTTACTACATATGAACACTTTTCACATTCTCCCGTGCAACGCGGCTGCTAGTCCTCCTTTCATGCAATATCTTAAGGTCCTAGGTCATGTCCAAGCCACCAAAGCCGGCTAAAAAGTGAATAATCGACAACTAAAACTTGAGTTGTACTACTTCTTACTGGCTATTACTTCAACTTAGAAGCTTCTTCTGTGTTCTACTATGGTACTTTCAGTGTCTCCGCATACCGCAGCACGCGACATAGCTTTGCAGACGATAAATGTAACCGTCTCAGAGAGAAAATCGGCCAATGTGACGATCTGGCTTTAAGTCGATTCGATAACAAATGTCGAAAACGGACGGATTTCTCAGGTTTTTACTACATATGAACACTTTTCACATTCTCCCATGCAACGCGGCTGCTAGTCCTCCTTTCATGCAAAATCTTAAGGTCCTAGGTCATGTCCAAGCCACCAAAGCCGGCTAAAAAGTGAATAATCGACAACTAAAACTTGAGTTGTACTACTACTTACTGGCTATTACTTCAACTTAGAAGCTTCTTCTGTGTTCTACTATGGTACTTTCAGTGTCTCCGCATACCGCAGCACGCGACATAGCTTTGCAGACGATAAATGTAACCGTCTCAGAGAGAAAATCGGCCAATGTGACGATCTGGCTTTAAGTCGATTCGATAACAAATGACGAAAACGAACGGATTTCTCAGGTTTTTACTACATATGAACACTTTCCACATTCTCCCGTGCAACGCGGCTGCTAGTCTTCCTTTCATGCAAAATCTTAAGGTTCCACCTCATGTCCAAGCCACCAAAGCCGGCTAAAAAGTGAATAATCGACAACTAAAACTTCAATTGTACTACTTCTTACTGGCTATTACTTCAACATAGAAGCTTCTTCTGTGTTCTACTATGGTACTTTTAGTGTCTCCGCATACAGCAGCACGCGACATAGCTTTGCAGACGATAAATGTAACCGTCTCAGAGAGAAAAGCGTCCAATGTGACGATCTGGCTTTAAGTCGATTCGATAACAAATGACGAAATCGGATGGATTTCCAAGTTTTTTACTACATATGAACACATTTCACATTCTCCCGTGCAACGCGGCTGCAAGTACTCCTTTCATGCAAATTCTTAAGGTCCTAGATCATGTCCAAGCCACCAAAGCTGGCTAAAAAGTGAATAATCGACAACTAAAACTTCAATTGTACTACTTCTTACTGGCTATTACTTCAACATAGAAGCTTCTTCTGTGTTCTACTATGGTGCTTTTAGTGTTTCCGCATACCGCAGCACGCGACATAGCTTTGTAGACAATAAATTTAACCGTTTCAGAGAGAAGAGGGGCCAATGTGACGATCTGGCTTTAAGTCGATTCGATAACAAATGACGAAAACGGACGGATTTCTCAGGTTTTTACTACATATGAACACTTTTCACATTCTCCCGTGCAACGCGGCTACTAGTCCTCCTTTCATGCAAAATCTTAAGGTCCTAGGTCATGTCCAAGCCACCAAAGACCGTTAAAATGTGAATAATAGACAACTAAAACTTGAATTGTATTAGTTCTTACTAACTATTACTTCAACTTAGAAGCTTCTTCTGTGTTCTACTATGGTGCTTTTAGTGTCTCCGCTTACCGCAGCACGCGACATATCTTTGCAGAAGATAAATGTAACCGTTTCAGAGAGAAGAGCGGCCAATGTGACGATCTGGCCTTAAGTCGATCCGATAACAAATGACGAAAACGGACGGATTTCGCAGGTTTTCACTACATATAAACACTTTTCACATTCTCCCGTGCAACGCGGCTGCTAGTCCTCATTTCATGCAAAATCTTAAGGTCCTAGGTCATGTCCAAGCCACCAAAGCCGGCTAAAATGTGAATAATCGACTACTAAAAGTTGAATTGTATTACTTCTTACTGGCTATTACATCAACTTAGAAGCTTCTTCTGTGTTCTACTATGGTACTTTTAGTGTCTCCACATACAGCAGCACGCGACATAGCTTTGCAGACAGTAAATGTAACCGTCTCAGAGAGAAAAGCGTCCAATGTGACGATCTGGCTTTAGGTCGATTCGATAACAAATGACGAAATCGGACGGATTTCTCAGTTTTTTACTACATATGAACACATATCACATTCTCCCGTGCAACGCGGCTGCAAGTACTCCTTTCATGCAAATTCTTAAGCTCCTAGGTCATGTCCAAGCCACCAAAGCCGGCTAAAAAGTGAATAATCGACAACTAAAACTTCAATTGTGCTACTTCTTACTGGCTATTACTTCAACATAGAAGCTTCTTCTGTGTTCTACTATGGTGCTTTTAGTGTTCCAGCATACCGCAGCACGCGACATAGCTTTGCAGACGATAAATGTAACCGTTTCAGAGAGAAGAGCGGCCAATGTGACGATCTGGCTTTAAGTCGATTCGAAACAAATGGCGAAAACGGACGGATTTCTCAGGTTTTTACTACATATGAACACTTTTCACATTCTCCCGTCCAACGCGGCTGCTAGTCCTCCTTTCATGCAAAATCTTAAGGTCCTAGGTCATGTCCAAGCCAAAAAGCGGGTTAAAATGTGAATAATCGACAACTAAAACTTAAATTGTACTTTTTCTTACTGGCTATTACTTCAACTTAGAAGCATCTTCTGTATTCTACTATGGTGCTTTTAGTGTTTCGGCATACCGCAGCACGCGACATAGCTTTGCAGACGATAAGTGTAACCGTTTCAGAGAGTAGAGCGGCCAATGTGACGATCTGGCTTTAAGGCGATTCGATAACAAATGACGCAAACGGACGGATTTCTCAGGTTTTTACTACATATGAACACTTTTCACATTCTCCCGTGCAACGCGGCTGCTAGTCCTCCTTTCATGCAATATCTTAAGGTCCTAGGTCATGTCCAAGCCACCAAAGCCGGCTAAAAAGTGAATAATCGACAACTAAAACTTGAGTTGTACTACTTCTTACTGGCTATTACTTCAACTTAGAAGCTTCTTCTGTGTTCTACTATGGTACTTTCAGTGTCTCCGCATACCGCAGCACGCGACATAGCTTTGCAGACGATAAATGTAACCGTCTCAGAGAGAAAATCGGCCAATGTGACGATCTGGCTTTAAGTCGATTCGATAACAAATGTCGAAAACGCACGGATTTCTCAGGTTTTTACTACATATGAACACTTTTCACATTCTCCCATGCAACGCGGCTGCTAGTCCTCCTTTCATGCAAAATCTTAAGGTCCTAGGTCATGTCCAAGCCACCAAAGCCGGCTAAAAAGTGAATAATCGACAACTAAAACTTGAGTTGTACTACTACTTACTGGCTATTACTTCAACTTAGAAGCTTCTTCTGTGTTCTACTATGGTACTTTCAGTGTCTCCGCATACCGCAGCACGCGACATAGCTTTGCAGACGATAAATGTAACCGTCTCAGAGAGAAAATCGGCCAATGTGACGATCTGGCTTTAAGTCGATTCGATAACAAATGACGAAAACGGACGGATTTCTCAGGTTTTTACTACATATGAACACTTTCCACATTCTCCCGTGCAACGCGGCTGCTAGTCTTCCTTTCATGCAAAATCTTAAGGTTCCACCTCATGTCCAAGCCACCAAAGCCGGCTAAAAAGTGAATAATCGACAACTAAAACTTCAATTGTACTACTTCTTACTGGCTATTACTTCAACATAGAAGCTTCTTCTGTGTTCTACTATGGTACTTTTAGTGTCTCCGCATACAGCAGCACGCGACATAGCTTTGCAGACGATAAATGTAACCGTCTCAGAGAGAAAAGCGTCCAATGTGACGATCTGGCTTTAAGTCGATTCGATAACAAATGACGAAATCGGATGGATTTCCAAGTTTTTTACTACATATGAACACATTTCACATTCTCCCGTGCAACGCGGCTGCAAGTACTCCTTTCATGCAAATTCTTAAGGTCCTAGATCATGTCCAAGCCACCAAAGCTGGCTAAAAAGTGAATAATCGACAACTAAAACTTCAATTGTACTACTTCTTACTGGCTATTACTTCAACATAGAAGCTTCTTCTGTGTTCTACTATGGTGCTTTTAGTGTTTCCGCATACCGCAGCACGCGACATAGCTTTGTAGACGATAAATTTAACCGTTTCAGAGAGAAGAGGGGCCAATGTGACGATCTGGCTTTAAGTCGATTCGATAACAAATGACGAAAACGGACGGATTTCTCAGGTTTTTACTACATATGAACACTTTTCACATTCTCCCGTGCAACGCGGCTACTAGTCCTCCTTTCATGCAAAATCTTAAGGTCCTAGGTCATGTCCAAGCCACCAAAGACCGTTAAAATGTGAATAATAGACAACTAAAACTTGAATTGTATTAGTTCTTACTAACTATTACTTCAACTTAGAAGCTTCTTCTGTGTTCTACTATGGTGCTTTTAGTGTCTCCGCTTACCGCAGCACGCGACATATCTTTGCAGAAGATAAATGTAACCGTTTCAGAGAGAAGAGCGGCCAATGTGACGATCTGGCCTTAAGTCGATCCGATAACAAATGACGAAAACGGACGGATTTCGCAGGTTTTCACTACATATAAACACTTTTCACATTCTCCCGTGCAACGCGGCTGCTAGTCCTCCTTTCATGCAAAATCTTAAGGTCCTAGGTCATGTCCAAGCCACCAAAGCCGGCTAAAATGTGAATAATCGACTACTAAAAGTTGAATTGTATTACTTCTTACTGGCTATTACATCAACTTAGAAGCTTCTTCTGTGTTCTACTATGGTACTTTTAGTGTCTCCACATACAGCAGCACGCGACATAGCTTTGCAGACAGTAAATGTAACCGTCTCAGAGAGAAAAGCGTCCAATGTGACGATCTGGCTTTAGGTCGATTCGATAACAAATGACGAAATCGGACGGATTTCTCAGTTTTTTACTACATATGAACACATATCACATTCTCCCGTGCAACGCGGCTGCAAGTACTCCTTTCATGCAAATTCTTAAGCTCCTAGGTCATGTCCAAGCCACCAAAGCCGGCTAAAAAGTGAATAATCGACAACTAAAACTTCAATTGTGCTACTTCTTACTGGCTATTACTTCAACATAGAAGCTTCTTCTGTGTTCTACTATGGTGCTTTTAGTGTTCCAGCATACCGCAGCACGCGACATAGCTTTGCAGACGATAAATGTAACCGTTTCAGAGAGAAGAGCGGCCAATGTGACGATCTGGCTTTAAGTCGATTCGATAACAAATGACGAAAACGGACGGATTTCTCAGGTTTTTACTACATATGAACACTTTTCACATTCTCCCGTCCAACGCGGCTGCTAGTCCTCCTTTTATGCAAAATCTTAAGGTCCTAGGTCATGTCCAAGCCACCAAAGCCGGCTAAAATGTGAATAATCGACAACTAAAACTTAAATTGTACTATTTCTTACTGGCTATTACTTCAACTTAGAAGCTTCTTCTGTGTTCTACTATGGTGCTTTTAGTGTTTCGACATACCGCAGCACGCGACATAGCTTTGCAGACGATAAGTGTAACCGTTTCAGAGAGTAGAGCGGCCAATGTGACGATCTGGCTTAAAGGCGATTCGATAACAAATGACGAAAACGGACGCATTTCTCAGGTTTTTAATACATATGAACACTTTTCACATTCTCCCGTGCAACGCGGCTGCCAGTCCTCCTTTCATGCAAAATCTTAAGGTCCTAGGTCATGTCCAAGCCACCAAAGCCGTCTAAAAAGTGAATAATTAACAACTAAAACTTGAATTGTACTACTTCTTACTGGCTATTACTTCAACTTAGAAGCTTCTTCTGTGTTCTACTATGGTGCTTTTAGTGTCTCCGCATACCGCAGCACGCGAAATAGTTTTGCAGACAGTAAATGTAACCTTCTCAGAGAGAAAAGCGGCCAATGTGACGATCTGGTTTTAAGTCGATTCCATAACAAATGACTTAAACGGACGAATTTCTCTGGTTTTTACTACATATGCACACTTTTCACATTCTCCCGTCCAACGCGGCTGCTAGTCCTCCTTTCATGCAAAATCTTAAGGTCCTAGGTCATGTCCAAGCCAAAAAAGCGGGCTAAAATGTGAATAATCGACAACTAAAACTTAAATTGTACTTTTTCTTACTGGCTATTACTTCAACTTAGAAGCTTCTTCTGTGTTCTACTATGGTGCTTTTAGTGTTTCGGCATACCGCAACACGCGACATAGCTTTGCAGACGATAAGTGTAACCGTTTCAGAGAGTAGAGCGGCCAATGTGACGATCTGGCTTTAAGGCGATTCGATAACAAATGACGAAAACGGACGGATTTCTCAGGTTTTTACTACATATGAACACTTTTCACATTCTCCCGTGCAACGCGGCTGCTAGTCCACCTTTCATGCATAATCTTAAGGTCCTAGGTCATGTCCAAGCCACCAAAGCCGGCTAAAATGTGAATAATTGACTACTAAAACTTAAATCGTATAACTTCTTACTGGCTATTACTTCAACTTAGAAGCTTCTTCTGTGTTCTACTATGGCGCTTTTAGTGTCTCCGCATACCGCAGCACGCGACATTGCTCTGCAGACAATATATGTAACCTTCTCAGAGAGAAAAGCGGCCTATGTGACGATCTGGCTTTAAGTCGAATCGATAACAAATGACGAAAACGGACTTATTTCTCAGGTTTTTATTACATATAAACACATTTCACATTCTCCCGTGCAACGCGGCTGCTAGTCCTCCTTTCATGCAAAATCTTAAGGTCCTAGGTCATGTCCAAGCCACCAAAGCTGGCTAAAAAGTGAATAATCGACAACTAAAACTTCAATTGTACTACTTCTTACTGGCTATTACTTCAACATAGAAGCTTCTTCTGTGTTCTACTATTGTGCTTTTAGTGTTTCCGCATACCGCAGCACGCGACATAGCTTTGCAGACGATAAATGTAACCGTTTCAGAGAGAAGAGCGGCCAATGTGACGATCTTGCTTTAAGTCGATTCGATAACAAATGACGAAAACGGACGGATTTCTCAGGTTTTTACTACATATGAACACTTTCCACATTCTCCCGTGCAACGCGGCTGCTAGTCTTCCTTTCATGCAAAATCTTAAGGTTCCACCCCATGTCCAACCCACCAAAGCCGGCTAAAAAGTGAATAATCGACAACTAAAACTTCAATTGTACTACTTCTTACTGGCTATAACTTCAACATAGAAGCTTCTTCTGTGTTCTACTATGGTGCTTTTAGTGTTTCCGCATACCGCAGCACACGACATAGCTTTGTAGACGATAAATGTAACCGTTTCAGAGAGAAGGGGGGCCAATGTGACGATCTGGCTTTAAGTGGATTCGATAACAAATGTCGAAAACGGACGGATTTCTCAGGTTTTCACTACATATGAACACTTTTCACGTTCTCCCGTGCAACGCGGCTGCTAGTCCTCCTTTCATGCAAAATCTTAAGGTCCTAGGTCATGTCCAAGCCACCAAAGACCGTTAAAATGTGAATAATAGACAACAAAAACTTGAATTGTATTACTTCTTACTAACTATTACTTCAACTTAGAAGCTTATTCTGTGTTCTACTATGGTGCTTTTAGTGTCTCCGCTTACCGTAGCACGCGACATATCTTTGCAGAAGATAAATGTAACCGTTTCAGAGAGAAGAGCGGGCAATGTGACGATCTGGCCTTAAGTCGATTCGATAACAAATGACGAAAACGGACGGATTTCGCAGGTTTTTACTACATATAAACACTTTTCACATTCTCCCGTGCAACGCGGCTGCTAGTCCTCCTTTCATGCAAAATCTTAAGGTCCTAGGTCATGTCCAAGCCACCAAAGCCGGCTAAAATGTGAATAATCGACTACTAAAAGTTGAATTGTATTACTTCTTACTGGCTATTACATCAACTTAGAAGCTTCTTCTGTGTTCTACTATGGTACTTTTAGTGTCTCCGCATACAGCAGCACGCGACATAGCTTTGCAGACGATAAATGTAACCGTCTCAGAGAGAAAAGCGTCCAATGTGACGATCTGGCTTTAAGTCGATTCGATAACAAATGACGAAATCGGATGGATTTCTCAGTTTTTTACTACATATGAACACATTTCACATTCTCCCGTGCAACGCGGCTGCAAGTACTCCTTTCATGCAAATTCTTAAGGTCCTAGGTCATGTCCAAGCCACCAAAGCCGGCTAAAAAGTGAATAATCGACAACTAAAACTTCAATTGTGCTACTTCTTACTGGCTATTACTTCAACATAGAATCTTCTTCTGTGTTCTACTATGGTGCTTTTAGTGTTTCAGCATACCGCAGCACGCGACATAGCTTTGCAGACGATAAATGTAACCGTTTCAGAGAGAAGAGCGGCCAATGTGACGATCTGGCTTGAAGTCGATTCGATAACAAATGACGAAAACGGACGGATTTCTCAGGTTTTTACTACATATGAACACTTTTCACATTCTCCCGTCCAACGCGGCTGCTAGTCCTCCTTTCATGCAAAATCTTAAGGTCCTAGGTCATGTCCAAGCCACCAAAGCCGGCTAAAATGTGAATAATCGACAACTGAAACTTAAATTGTACTATTTCTTACTGGCTATTACTTCAACTTAGAAGCTTCTTCTGTGTTCTACTATGGTGCTTTTAGTGTTTCGGCATACCGCAGCACGCGACATAGCTTTGCAGACGATAAGTGTAACCGTTTCAGAGAGTAGAGCGGCCAATGTGACGATCTGGCTTTAAGGCGATTCGATAACAAATGACGAAAACGGACGCATTTCTCAGGTTTTTAATACATATGAACACTTTTCACATTCTCCCGTGCAACGCGGCTGTCAGTCCTCCTTTCATGTAAAATCTTAACGTCCTAGGTCATGTCCAAGCCACCAAAGCCGGCTAAAAAGTGAATAATCGACAATTAAACTTGAATTGTACTACCTCTTACTGGCTATTACTTCAACTTAGAAGCTTCTTCTGTGTTCTACTATGGTGCTTTTAGTGTCTCCGCATACCGCAGCACGCGACATAGCTTTGCAGACAGTAAATGTAACCTTCTCAGAGAGAAAAGCGGCCAATGTGACGATCTGGTTTTAAGTCGATTCCATAACAAATGACTTAAACGGACGAATTTCTCTGGTTTTTACTACATATGCACACTTTTCACATTCTCCCGTCCAACGCGGCTGCTAGTCCTCCTTTCATGCAAAATCTTAAGGTCCTAGGTCATGTCCACGCCAAAAAAGCGGGCTAAAATGTGAATAATCGACAACTAAAACTTAAATTGTACTTTTTCTTACTGGCTATTACTTCAACTTAGAAGCTTCTTCTGTGTTCTACTATGGTGCTTTTAGTGTTTCGGCATACCGCAGCACGCGACATAGCTTTGCAGACGATAAATGTAACCGTCAAGAGAGAAAAGCGTCCAATGTGACGATCTGGCTTTGAGTCGATTCGATAACAAATGACGAAAACGGACGGATTTCTCAGGTTTTTACTACATATGAACACTTTTCACATTCTCCCATGCAACGCGGCTGCTAGTCCTCCTTTCATTCAAAATCTTAAGGTCCTACGTCATGTCCAAGCCACCAAAGCCGGCTAAAATGTGAATAATCGACAACTAAAATTTGAATTGTATTACTTCTTGATGGCTATTACTTCAACTTAGAAGCTTCTTCTGTGTTCTACTATGGTGCTTGTCCGCATACCGCAGCACGCGACATAGCTTTGCAGACGATAAATGTAACCGTTTCAGAGAGAAGAGCGGCCAATGTGACGATCTGGCTTTAAGTCGATTCGATAACAAATGACGAAAACGGACGGATTTCTCAGGTTTTTACTACATATGAACACTTTTCACATTCTCCCGTCCAACGCGGCTGCTAGTCCTCCTTTCATGCAAAATCTTAAGGTCCTAGGTCATGTCCAAGCCACCAAAGCCGGCTAAAATGTGAATAATCGACAACTAAAACTTCAATTGTACTACTTCTTCCTGGCTATTACTTCAACTTAGAAGCTTCTTCTGTGTTCTACTATGGTGCTTTTAGTGTTTCCGCATACCGCAGCACGCGACATAGCTTTGCAGACGATAAATGTAACCGTCTCAGAGAGAAATGCGTCCAATGTGACGATCTGGCTTTAAGTCGATTCGATAACAAATGACGAAATCGGATGGATTTCCAAGTTTTTTACTACATATGAACACATTTCACATTCTCCCGTGCAACGCGGCTGCAAGTACTCCTTTCATGGAAATTCTTAAGGTCCTAGATCATGTCCAAGCCACCAAAGCTGGCTAAAAAGTGAATAATCGACAACTAAAACTTCAATTGTACTACTTCTTACTGGCTATTACTTCAACATAGAAGCTTCTTCTGTGTTCTACTATGGTGCTTTTAGTGTTTCCGCATACCGCAGCACGCGACATAGCTTTGTAGACGATAAATTTAACCGTTTCAGAGAGAAGAGGGGCCAATGTGACGATCTGGCTTTAAGTCGATTCGATAACAAATGACGAAAACGGACGGATTTCTCAGGTTTTTACTACATATGAACACTTTTCACATTCTCCCGTGCAACGCGGCTACTAGTCCTCCTTTCATGCAAAATCTTAAGGTCCTAGGTCATGTCCAAGCCACCAAAGACCGTTAAAATGTGAATAATAGACAACTAAAACTTGAATTGTATTAGTTCTTACTAACTATTACTTCAACTTAGAAGCTTCCTCTGTGTTCTACTATGGTGCTTTTAGTGTCTCCGCTTACCGCAGCACGCGACATATCTTTGCAGAAGATAAATGTAACCGTTTCAGAGAGAAGAGCGGCCAATGTGACGATCTGGCCTTAAGTCGATTCGATAACAAATGACGAAAACGGACGGATTTCGCAGGTTTTTACTACATATAAACACTTTTCACATTCTCCCGTGCAACGCGGCTGCTAGTCCTCCTTTCATGCAAAATCTTAAGGTCCTAGGTCATGTCCAAGCCACCAAAGCCGGCTTAAATGTGAATAATCGACTACTAAAAGTTGAATTGTATTACTTCTTACTGGCTATTACATCAACTTAGAAGCTTCTTCTGTGTTCTACTATGGTACTTTTAGTGTCTCCACATACAGCAGCACGCGACATAGGTTTGCAGACAGTAAATGTAACCGTCTCAGAGAGAAAAGCGTCCAATGTGACGATCTGGCTTTAAGTCGATTCGATAACAAATGACGAAATCGGACGGATTTCTCAGTTTTTTACTACATATGAACACATTTCACATTCTCCCGTGCAACGCGGCTGCAAGTACTCCTTTCATGCAAATTCTTAAGCTCCTAGGTCATGTCCAAGCCACCAAAGCCGGCTAAAAAGTGAATAATCGACAACTAAAACTTCAATTGTGCTACTTCTTACTGGCTATTACTTCAACATAGAAGCTTCTTCTGTGTTCTACTATGGTGCTTTTAGTGTTCCAGCATACCGCAGCACGCGACATAGCTTTGCAGACGATAAATGTAACCGTTTCAGAGAGAAGAGCGGCCAATGTGACGATCTGGCTTTAAGTCGATTCGATAACAAATGACGAAAACGGACGGATTTCTCAGGTTTTTACTACATATGAACACTTTTCACATTCTCCCGTCCAACGCGGCTGCTAGTCCTCCTTTCATGCAAAATCTTAAGGTCCTAGGTCATGTCCAAGCCACCAAAGCCGGCTAAAATGTGAATAATCGACAACTAAAACTTAAATTGTACTATTTCTTACTGGCTATTACTTCAACTTAGAAGCTTCTTCTGTGTTCTACTATGGTGCTTTTAGTGTTTCGACATACCGCAGCACGCGACATAGCTTTGCAGACGATAAGTGTAACCGTTTCAGAGAGTAGAGCGGCCAATGTGACGATCTGGCTTAAAGGCGATTCGATAACAAATGACGAAAACGGACGCATTTCTCAGGTTTTTAATACATATGAACACTTTTCACATTCTGCCCTGCAACGCGGCTGCCAGTCCTCCTTTCATGCAAAATCTTAAGGTCCTAGGTCATGTCCAAGCCACCAAAGCCGTCTAAAAAGTGAATAATTGACAACTAAAACTTGAATTGTACTACTTCTTACTGGCTATTACTTCAACTTAGAAGCTTCTTCTGTGTTCTACTATGGTGCTTTTAGTGTCTCCGCATACCGCAGCACGCGAAATAGCTTTGCAGACAGTAAATGTAACCTTCTCAGAGAGAAAAGCGGCCAATGTGACGATCTGGTTTTAAGTCGATTCCATAACAAATGACTTAAACGGACGAATTTCTCTGGTTTTTACTACATATGCACACTTTTCACATTCTCCCGTCCAACGCGGCTGCTAGTCCTCCTTTCATGCAAAATCTTAAGGTCCTAGGTCATGTCCAAGCCAAAAAAGCGGGCTAAAATGTGAATAATCGACAACTAAAACTTAAATTGTACTTTTTCTTACTGGCTATTACTTCAACTTAGAAGCTTCTTCTGTGTTCTACTATGGTGCTTTTAGTGTTTCGGCATACCGCAGCACGCGACATAGCTTTGCAGACGATAAGTGTAACCGTTTCAGAGAGTAGAGCGGCCAATGTGACGATCTGGCTTTAAGGCGATTCGATAACAAATGACGAAAACGGACGGATTTCTCAGGTTTTTACTACATATGAACACTTTTCACATTCTCCCGTGCAACGCGGCTGCTAGTCCACCTTTCATGCATAATCTTAAGGTCCTAGGTCATGTCCAAGCTACCAAAGCCGGCTAAAATGTGAATAATTGACTACTAAAACTTAAATCGTATAACTTCTTACTGGCTATTACTTCAACTTAGAAGCTTCTTCTGTGTTCTACTATGGTACTTTCAGTGTCTCCGCATGCCGCAGCACGCGACATAGCTTTGCAGACGATAAATGTAACCGTCTCAGAGAGAAAATCGGCCAATGTGACGATCTGGCTTTAAGTCGATTCGATAACAAATGACGAAAACGGACGGATTTTTCAGGTTTTTACTACATATGAACACTTTTCACATTCTCCCATGCAACGCGGCTGCTAGTCCTCCTTTCATGCAAAATCTTAAGGTCCTAGCTCATGTCCAAGCCACCAAAGCCGGCTAAAATGAGAATAATCGACAACTAAAACTTGAATTGTATTACTTCTTAGTGGCTATTACTTCAACTTAGAAGCTTCTTCTGTGTTCTACTATGGTACTTACAGTGTCTCCGCATACCGCAGCACGGACATAGCTTTGCAGACGATAAATGTAACCGTCTCAAAGAGAAAAGCGGCCAATGTGACGATCTGGCTTTAAGTCGTTTCGATAACAAATGACAAAAATGGACGGATTTCTCAGGTTTTTACTACATATGAACACATTTCACATTCTCCCGTGCAACGCGGCTGCAAGTACTCCTTTCATGCAAATTCTTAAGGTCCTAGGTCATGTCCAAGCCACCAAAGCCGGCTAAAAAGTGAATAATCGACAACTAAAACTTGAATTGTACTACTTCTTACTGGCTATTACTTCAACTTAGAAGCTTCTTCTGTGTTCTACTATGGCGCTTTTAGTGTCTCCGCATACCGCAGCACGCGACATTGCTCTGCAGACAATATATGTAACCTTCTCAGAGAGAAAAGCGGCCTTTGTGACGATCTGGCTTTAAGTCGATTCGATAACAAATGACGAAAACGGACTTATTTCTCAGGTTTTTATTACATATAAACACATTTCACATTCTCCCGTGCAACGCGGCTGCTAGTCCTCCTTTCATGCAAAATCTTAAGGTCCTAGGTCATGTCCAAGCCACCAAAGCTGGCTAAAAAGTGAATAATCGACAACTAAAACTTCAATTGTACTACTTCTTACTGGCTATTACTTCAACATAGAAGCTTCTTCTGTGTTCTACTATGGTGCTTTTAGTGTTTCCGCATACCGCAGCACGCGACATAGCTTTGCAGACGATAAATGTAACCGTTTCAGAGAGAAGAGCGGCCAATGTGACGATCTTGCTTTAAGTCGATTCGATAACAAATGACGAAAACGGACGGATTTCTCAGGTTTTTACTACATATGAACACTTTCCACATTCTCCCGTGCAACGCGGCTGCTAGTCTTCCTTTCATGCAAAATCTTAAGGTTCCACCTCATGTCCAACCCACCAAAGCCGGCTAAAAAGTGAATAATCGACAACTAAAACTTCAATTGTACTATTTCTTACTGGCTATAACTTCAACATAGAAGCTTCTTCTGTGTTCTACTATGGTGCTTTTAGTGTTTCCGCATACCGCAGCACACGACATAGCTTTGTAGACGATAAATGTAACCGTTTCAGAGAGAAGAGGGGCCAATGTGACGATCTGGCTTTAAGTGGATTCGATAACAAATGTCGAAAACGGACGGATTTCTCAGGTTTTTACTACATATGAACACTTTTCACATTCTCCCGTGCAACGCGGCTGCTAGTCCTCCTTTCATGCAAAATCTTAAGGTCCTAGGTCATGTCCAAGCCACCAAAGACCGTTAAAATGTGAATAATACACAACTAAAACTTGAATTGTATTACTTCTTACTAACTATTACTTCAACTTAGAAGCTTATTCTGTGTTCTACTATGGTGCTTTTAGTGTCTCCGCTTACCGTAGCACGCGACATATCTTTGCAGAAGATAAATGTAACCGTTTCAGAGAGAAGAGCGGGCAATGTGACGATCTGGCCTTAAGTCGATTCGATAACAAATGACGAAAACGGACGGATTTCGCAGGTTTTTACTACATATAAACACTTTTCACATTCTCCCGTGCAACGCGGCTGCTAGTCCTCCTTTCATGCAAAATCTTAAGGTCCTAGGTCATGTCCAAGCCACCAAAGCCGGCTAAAAAGTGAATAATCGACAACTAAAACTTCAATTGTGCTACTTCTTACTGGCTATTACTTCAACATAGAAGCTTCTTCTGTGTTCTACTATGGTGCTTTTAGTGTTCCGGCATACCGCAGCACGCGACATAGCATTGCAGACGATAAATGTAACCGTTTCAGAGAGAAGAGCGGCCAATGTGACGATCTGGCTTTAAGTCGATTCGATAACAAATGACGAAAACGGACGTATTTCTCAGGTTTTTACTACATATGAGCACTTTTCACATTCTCCCGTCCAACGCGGCTGCTAGTCCTCCTTTCATGCAAAATCTTAAGGTCCTAGGTCATGTCCAAGCCACCAAAGCCGGCTAAAATGTGAATAATCGACAACTAAAACTTAAATTGTACTATTTCTTACTGGCTATTACTTCAACTTAGAAGCTTCTTCTGTGTTCTACTATGGTGCTTTTAGTGTTTCGACATACCGCAAAACGCGACATAGCTTTGCAGACGATAAGTGTAACCGTTTCAGAGAGTAGAGCGGCCAATGTGACGATATGGCTTAAAGGCGATTCGATAACAAATGACGAAAACGGACGCATTTCTCAGGTTTTTAATACATATGAACACTTTTCACATTTTCCCGTGCAACGCGGCTGCCAGTCCTCCTTTCATGCAAAATCTTAAGGTCCTAGGTCATGTCCAAGCCACCAAAGCCGTCTAAAAAGTGAATAATTGACAACTAAAACTTGAATTGTACTACTTCTTACTGGCTATTACTTCAACTTAGAAGCTTCTTCTGTGTTCTACTATGGTGCTTTTAGTGTCTCCGCATACCGCAGCACGCGAAATAGCTTTGCAGACAGTAAATGTAACCTTCTCAGAGAGAAAAGCGGCCAATGTGACGATCTGGTTTTAAGTCGATTCCATAACAAATGACTTAAACGGACGAATTTCTCTGGTTTTTACTACATATGCACACTTTTCACATTCTCCCGTCCAACGCGGCTGCTAGTCCTCCTTTCATGCAAAATCTTAAGGTCCTAGGTCATGTCCAAGCCAAAAAAGCGGGCTAAAATGTGAATAATCGACAACTAAAACTTAAATTGTACTTTTTCTTACTGGCTATTACTTCAACTTAGAAGCTTCTTCTGTGTTCTACTATGGTGCTTTTAGTGTTTCGGCATACCGCAGCACGCGACATAGCTTTGCAGACGATAAGTGTAACCGTTTCAGAGAGTAGAGCGGCCAATGTGACGATCTGGCTTTAAGGCGATTCGATAACAAATGACGAAAACGGACGGATTTCTCAGGTTTTCACTACATATGAACACTTTTCACATTCTCCCGTGCAACGCGGCTGCTAGTCCACCTTTCATGCATAATCTTAAGGTCCTAGGTCATGTCCAAGCCACCAAAGCCGGCTAAAATGTGAATAATTGACTACTAAAACTTAAATCGTATAACTTCTTACTGGGTATTACTTCAACTTAGAAGCTTCTTCTGTGTTATACTATGGTACTTTCAGTGTCTCCGCATACCGCAGCACGCGACATAGCTTTGCAGACGATAGATGTAACCGTCTCAGAGAGAAAATCGGCCAATGTGACGATCTGGCTTTAAGTCGATTCGATAACAAATGACGAAAACGGACGGATTTTTCAGGTTTTTACTACATATGAACACTTTTCACATTCTCCCATGCAACGCGGCTGCTAGTCCTCCTTTCATGCAAAATCTTAAGGTCCTAGCTCATGTCCAAGCCACCAAAGCCGGCTAAAATGAGAATAATCGACAACTAAAACTTGAATTGTATTACTTCTTACTGGCTATTACTTCAACTTAGAAGCTTCTTCTGTGTTCTACTATGGTACTTACGGTGTCTCCGCATACCGCAGCACGGACATAGCTTTGCAGACGATAAATGTAACCGTCTCAAAGAGAAAAGCGGCCAATGTGACGATCTGGCTTTAAGTCGTTTCGATAACAAATGACAAAAATGGACGGATTTCTCAGGTTTTTACTACATATGAACACATTTCACGTTCTCCCGTGCAACGCGGCTGCAAGTACTCCTTTCATGCAAATTCTTAAGGTCCTAGGTCATGTCCAAGCCACCAAAGCCGTCTAAAAAGTGAATAATCGACAACTAAAACTTGAATTGTACTACTTCTTACTGGCTATTACTTCAACTTAGAAGCTTCTTCTGTGTTCTACTATGGCGCTTTTAGTGTCTATGCATACCGCAGCACGCGACATTGCTCTGCAGACAATATATGTAACCTTCTCAGAGAGAAAAGCGGCCTATGTGACGATCTGGCTTTAAGTCGATTCGATAACAAATGACGAAAACGGACTTATTTCTCAGGTTTTTATTACATATAAACACATTTCACATTCTCCCGTGCAACGCGGCTGCTAGTCCTCCATTCATGCAAAATCTTAAGGTCCTAGGTCATGTCCAAGCCACCAAAGCTGGCTAAAAAGTGAATAATCGACAACTAAAACTTCAATTGTACTACTTCTTACTGGCTATTACTTCAACATAGAAGCTTCTTCTGTGTTCTACTATGGTGCTTTTAGTGTTTCCGCATACCGCAGCACGCGACATAGCTTTGCAGACGATAAATGTAACCGTTTCAGAGAGAAGAGCGGCCAATGTGACGATCTTGCTTTAAGTCGATTCGATAACAAATGACGAAAACGGACGGATTTCTCAGGATTTTACTACATATGAACACTTTCCACATTCTCCCGTGCAACGCGGCTGCTAGTCTTCCTTTCATGCAAAATCTTAAGGTTCCACCTCATGTCCAACCCACCAAAGCCGGCTAAAAAGTGAATAATCGACAACTAAAACTTCAATTGTACTACTTCTTACTGGCTATAACTTCAACATAGAAGCTTCTTCTGTGTTCTACTATGGTGCTTTTAGTGTTTCCGCATACCGCAGCACACGACATAGCTTTGTAGACGATAAATGTAACCGTTTCAGAGAGAAGAGGGGCCAATGTGACGATCTGGCTTTAAGTGGATTCGATAACAAATGTCGAAAACGGACGGATTTCTCAGGTTTTTACTACATATGAACACTTTTCACATTCTCCCGTGCAACGCGGCTGCTAGTCCTCCTTTCATGCAAAATCGTAAGGTCCTAGGTCATGTCCAAGCCACCAAAGACCGTTAAAATGTGAATAATAGACAACTAAAACTTGAATTGTATTACTTCTTACTAACTATTACTTCAACTTAGAAGCTTATTCTGTGTTCTACTATGGTGCTTTTAGTGTCTCCGCTTACCGTAGCACGCGACATATATTTGCAGAAGATAAATGTAACCGTTTCAGAGAGAAGAGCGGGCAATGTGACGATCTGGCCTTAAGTCGATTCGATAACAAATGACGAAAACGGACGGATTTCGCAGGTTTTTACTACATATAAACACTTTTCACATTCTCCCGTGCAACGCGGCTGCTAGTCCTCCTTTCATGCAAAATCTTAAGGTCCTAGGTCATGTCCAAGCCACCAAAGCCGGCTAAAATGTGAATAATCGACTACTAAAAGTTGAATTGTATTACTTCTTACTGGCTATTACATCAACTTAGAAGCTTCTTCTGTGTTCTACTATGGTACTTTTAGTGTCTCCGCATACAGCAGCACGCGACATAGCTTTGCAGACGATAAATGTAACCGTCTCAGAGAGAAAAGCGTCCAATGTGACGATCTGGCTTTAAGTCGATTCGATAACAAATGACGAAATCGGATGGATTTCTCAGTTTTTTACTACATATGAACACATTTCACATTCTCCCGTGCAACGCGGCTGCAAGTACTCCTTTCATGCAAATTCTTAAGGTCCTAGGGCATGTCCAAGCCACCAAAGCCGGCTAAAAGGTGAATAATCGACAACTAAAACTTCAATTGTGCTACTTCTTACTGGCTATTACTTCAACATAGAAGCTTCTTCTGTGTTCTACTATGGTGCTTTTAGTGTTTCAGCATACCGCAGCACGCGACATAGCTTTGCAGACGATAAATGTAACCGTTTCAGAGAGAAGAGCGGCCAATGTGACGATCTGGCTTGAAGTCGATTCGATAACAAATGACGAAAACGGACGGATTTCTCAGGTTTTTACTACATATGAACACTTTTCACATTCTCCCGTCCAACGCGGCTGCTAGTCCTCCTTTCATGCAAAATCTTAAGGTCCTAGGTCATGTCCAAGCCACCAAAGCCGGCTAAAATGTGAATAATCGACAACTAAAACTTAAATTGTACCATTTCTTACTGGCTATTACTTCAACTTAGAAGCTTCTTCTGTGTTCTACTATGGTGCTTTTAGTGTTTCGGCATACCGCAGCACGCGACATAGCTTTGCAGACGATAAGTGTAACCGTTTCAGAGAGAAGAGGGGCCAATGTGACGATCTGGCTTTAAGTGGATTCGATAACAAATGTCGAAAACGGACGGATTTCTCAGGTTTTTACTACATATGAACACTTTTCACATTCTCCCGTGCAACGCGGCTGCTAGTCCTCCTTTCATGCAAAATCTTAAGGTCCTAGGTCATGTCCAAGCCACCAAAGACCGTTAAAATGTGAATAATACACAACTAAAACTTGAATTGTATTACTTCTTACTAACTATTACTTCAACTTAGAAGCTTATTCTGTGTTCTACTATGGTGCTTTTAGTGTCTCCGCTTACCGTAGCACGCGACATATCTTTGCAGAAGATAAATGTAACCGTTTCAGAGAGAAGAGCGGGCAATGTGACGATCTGGCCTTAAGTCGATTCGATAACAAATGACGAAAACGGACGGATTTCGCAGGTTTTTACTACATATAAACACTTTTCACATTCTCCCGTGCAACGCGGCTGCTAGTCCTCCTTTCATGCAAAATCTTAAGGTCCTAGGTCATGTCCAAGCCACCAAAGCCGGCTAAAAAGTGAATAATCGACAACTAAAACTTCAATTGTGCTACTTCTTACTGGCTATTACTTCAACATAGAAGCTTCTTCTGTGTTCTACTATGGTGCTTTTAGTGTTCCGGCATACCGCAGCACGCGACATAGCATTGCAGACGATAAATGTAACCGTTTCAGAGAGAAGAGCGGCCAATGTGACGATCTGGCTTTAAGTCGATTCGATAACAAATGACGAAAACGGACGGATTTCTCAGGTTTTTACTACATATGAGCACTTTTCACATTCTCCCGTCCAACGCGGCTGCTAGTCCTCCTTTCATGCAAAATCTTAAGGTCCTAGGTCATGTCCAAGCCACCAAAGCCGGCTAAAATGTGAATAATCGACAACTAAAACTTAAATTGTACTATTTCTTACTGGCTATTACTTCAACTTAGAAGCTTCTTCTGTGTTCTACTATGGTGCTTTTAGTGTTTCGACATACCGCAAAACGCGACATAGCTTTGCAGACGATAAGTGTAACCGTTTCAGAGAGTAGAGCGGCCAATGTGACGATCTGGCTTAAAGGCGATTCGATAACAAATGACGAAAACGGACGCATTTCTCAGGTTTTTAATACATATGAACACTTTTCACATTTTCCCGTGCAACGCGGCTGCCAGTCCTCCTTTCATGCAAAATCTTAAGGTCCTAGGTCATGTCCAAGCCACCAAAGCCGTCTAAAAAGTGAATAATTGACAACTAAAACTTGAATTGTACTACTTCTTACTGGCTATTACTTCAACTTAGAAGCTTCTTCTGTGTTCTACTATGGTGCTTTTAGTGTCTCCGCATACCGCAGCACGCGAAATAGCTTTGCAGACAGTAAATGTAACCTTCTCAGAGAGAAAAGCGGCCAATGTGACGATCTGGTTTTAAGTCGATTCCATAACAAATGACTTAAACGGACGAATTTCTCTGGTTTTTACTACATATGCACACTTTTCACATTCTCCCGTCCAACGCGGCTGCTAGTCCTCCTTTCATGCAAAATCTTAAGGTCCTAGGTCATGTCCAAGCCAAAAAAGCGGGCTAAAATGTGAATAATCGACAACTAAAACTTAAATTGTACTTTTTCTTACTGGCTATTACTTCAACTTAGAAGCTTCTTCTGTGTTCTACTATGGTGCTTTTAGTGTTTCGGCATACCGCAGCACGCGACATAGCTTTGCAGACGATAAGTGTAACCGTTTCAGAGAGTAGAGCGGCCAATGTGACGATCTGGCTTTAAGGCGATTCGATAACAAATGACGAAAACGGACGGATTTCTCAGGTTTTCACTACGTATGAACACTTTTCACATTCTCCCGTGCAACGCGGCTGCTAGTCCACCTTTCATGCATAATCTTAAGGTCCTAGGTCATGTCCAAGCCACCAAAGCCGGCTAAAATGTGAATAATTGACTACTAAAACTTAAATCGTATAACTTCTTACTGGGTATTACTTCAACTTAGAAGCTTCTTCTGTGTTCTACTATGGTACTTTCAGTGTCTCCACATACCGCAGCACGCGACATAGCTTTGCAGACGATAGATGTAACCGTCTCAGAGAGAAAATCGGCCAATGTGACGATCTGGCTTTAAGTCGATTCGATAACAAATGACGAAAACGGACGGATTTTTCAGGTTTTTACTACATATGAACACTTTTCACATTCTCCCATGCAACGCGGCTGCTAGTCCTCCTTTCATGCAAAATCTTAAGGTCCTAGCTCATGTCCAAGCCACCAAAGCCGGCTAAAATGAGAATAATCGACAACTAAAACTTGAATTGTATTACTTCTTACTGGCCATTACTTCAACTTAGAAGCTTCTTCTGTGTTCTACTATGGTACTTACGGTGTCTCCGCATACCGCAGCACGGACATAGCTTTGCAGACGATAAATGTAACCGTCTCAAAGAGAAAAGCGGCCAATGTGACGATCTGGCTTTAAGTCGTTTCGATAACAAATGACAAAAATGGACGGATTTCTCAGGTTTTTACTACATATGAACACATTTCACGTTCTCCCGTGCAACGCGGCTGCAAGTACTCCTTTCATGCAAATTCTTAAGGTCCTAGGTCATGTCCAAGCCACCAAAGCCGTCTAAAAAGTGAATAATCGACAACTAAAACTTGAATTGTACTACTTCTTACTGGCTATTACTTCAACTTAGAAGCTTCTTCTGTGTTCTACTATGGCGCTTTTAGTGTCTCCGCATACCGCAGCACGCGACATTGCTCTGCAGACAATATATGTAACCTTCTCAGAGAGAAAAGCGGCCTATGTGACGATCTGGCTTTAAGTCGATTCGATAACAAATGACGAAAACGGACGGATTTCTCAGGATTTTACTACATATGAACACTTTCCACATTCTCCCGTGCAACGCGGCTGCTAGTCTTCCTTTCATGCAAAATCTTAAGGTTCCACCTCATGTCCAACCCACCAAAGCCGGCTAAAAAGTGAATAATCGACAACTAAAACTTCAATTGTACTACTTCTTACTGGCTATAACTTCAACATAGAAGCTTCTTCTG
The DNA here is from genome assembly GCF_023897955.1 of Schistocerca gregaria. Classification (NCBI taxonomy): domain Eukaryota; kingdom Metazoa; phylum Arthropoda; class Insecta; order Orthoptera; family Acrididae; genus Schistocerca; species Schistocerca gregaria. The sequence goes on from NC_064929.1 coordinate 174,719,617, forward strand.
TGTTCTACTATGGTGCTTTTAGTGTTTCCGCATACCGCAGCACACGACATAGCTTTGTAGACGATAAATGTAACCGTTTCAGAGAGAAGAGGGGCCAATGTGACGATCTGGCTTTAAGTGGATTCGATAACAAATGTCGAAAACGGACGGATTTCTCAGGTTTTTACTACATATGAACACTTTTCACATTCTCCCGTGCAACGCGGCTGCTAGTCCTCCTTTCATGCAAAATCGTAAGGTCCTAGGTCATGTCCAAGCCACCAAAGACCGTTAAAATGTGAATAATAGACAACTAAAACTTGAATTGTATTACTTCTTACTAACTATTACTTCAACTTAGAAGCTTATTCTGTGTTCTACTATGGTGCTTTTAGTGTCTCCGCTTACCGTAGCACGCGACATATATTTGCAGAAGATAAATGTAACCGTTTCAGAGAGAAGAGCGGGCAATGTGACGATCTGGCCTTAAGTCGATTCGATAACAAATGACGAAAACGGACGGATTTCGCAGGTTTTTACTACATATAAACACTTTTCACATTCTCCCGTGCAACGCGGCTGCTAGTCCTCCTTTCATGCAAAATCTTAAGGTCCTAGGTCATGTCCAAGCCACCAAAGCCGGCTAAAATGTGAATAATCGACTACTAAAAGTTGAATTGTATTACTTCTTACTGGCTATTACATCAACTTAGAAGCTTCTTCTGTGTTCTACTATGGTACTTTTAGTGTCTCCGCATACAGCAGCACGCGACATAGCTTTGCAGACGATAAATGTAACCGTCTCAGAGAGAAAAGCGTCCAATGTGACGATCTGGCTTTAAGTCGATTCGATAACAAATGACGAAATCGGATGGATTTCTCAGTTTTTTACTACATATGAACACATTTCACATTCTCCCGTGCAACGCGGCTGCAAGTACTCCTTTCATGCAAATTCTTAAGGTCCTAGGGCATGTCCAAGCCACCAAAGCCGGCTAAAAGGTGAATAATCGACAACTAAAACTTCAATTGTGCTACTTCTTACTGGCTATTACTTCAACATAGAAGCTTCTTCTGTGTTCTACTATGGTGCTTTTAGTGTTTCAGCATACCGCAGCACGCGACATAGCTTTGCAGACGATAAATGTAACCGTTTCAGAGAGAAGAGCGGCCAATGTGACGATCTGGCTTGAAGTCGATTCGATAACAAATGACGAAAACGGACGGATTTCTCAGGTTTTTACTACATATGAACACTTTTCACATTCTCCCGTCCAACGCGGCTGCTAGTCCTCCTTTCATGCAAAATCTTAAGGTCCTAGGTCATGTCCAAGCCACCAAAGCCGGCTAAAATGTGAATAATCGACAACTAAAACTCAAATTGTACCATTTCTTACTGGCTATTACTTCAACTTAGAAGCTTCTTCTGTGTTCTACTATGGTGCTTTTAGTGTTTCGGCATACCGCAGCACGCGACATAGCTTTGCAGACGATAAGTGTAACCGTTTCAGAGAGTAGAGCGGCCAATGTGACGATCTGGCTTTAAGGCGATTCGATAACAAATGACGAAAACGGACGCATTTCTCAGGTTTTTAATACATATGAACACTTTTCACATTCTCCCGTGCAACGCGGCTGCCAGTCCTCCTTTCATGTAAAATCTTAACGTCCTAGGTCATGTCCAAGCCACCAAAGCCGGCTAAAAAGTGAATAATCGACAACTAAAACTTGAATTGTACTACCTCTTACTGGCTATTACTTCAACTTAGAAGCTTCTTCTGTGTTCTACTATGGTGCTTTTAGTGTCTCCGCATACCGCAGCACGCGACATAGCTTTGCAGACAGTAAATGTAACCTTCTCAGAGAGAAAAGCGGCCAATGTGACGATCTGGTTTTAAGTCGATTCCATAACAAATGACTTAAACGGACGAATTTCTCTGGTTTTTACTACATATGCACACTTTTCACATTCTCCCGTCCAACGCGGCTGCTAGTCCTCCTTTCATGCAAAATCTTAAGGTCCTAGGTCATGTCCAAGCCGAAAAAGCGGGCTAAAATGTGAATAATCGACAACTAAAACTTAAATTGTACTTTTTCTTACTGGCTATTACTTCAACTTAGAAGCTTCTTCTGTGTCCTACTATGGTGCTTTTAGTGTTTCGGCATACCGCAGCACGCGACATAGCTTTGCAGACGACAAATGTAACCGTCAAGAGAGAAAAGCGTCCAATGTGACGATCTGGTTTTAAGTCGATTCGATAACAAATGACGAAAACGGACGGATTTCTCAGGTTTTAACTATATATGAACACTTTTCACATTCTCCCGTGCAACGCGGCTACTAGTCTTCCTTTCATGCAAAATCTTAAGGTTCTACCTCATGTCCAAGCCGCCAAGGCCGGCTAGAAAGTGAATAATCGACAACTAAAACTTCAATTGTATTACTTCTTACTGGCTATTACTTCAACTTAGCAGCTTCTTCTGTGCTCTACTATGGTGCTTTTAGTGTTTCCGCATACCGCAGCACGCGACATAGCTTTGTAGACGTTAAATGTAACCGTTTCAGAGAGAAGAGCGGCCAATGTGACGATCTGGCTTTAAGTCGATTCGATAACAAATGACGAAAACGGACGGATTTCTCAGGTTTTTAGTACATATGAACACTTTTCACATTCTCCCGTGCAACGCGGCTGCTAGTCCTCCTTTCATGCAAAATCGTAAGGTGCTAGGTCATGTCCAAGCCGCCGAAGCCGGCTAAAATGTGAATAATCGACTACTAAAACTTGAATTGTATTACTTCTTACTTTTTATTACTTCTACTGAGAAGCTTCTTATGTGTTCTACGATGGTGCTTTTAGTGTCTTCGCACACCGCAGCACGCGACATAGCTTTGGAGACGATAAATGTATCCGTCTCAGAGAGAATAGCGGCCAATGTGACGATCTGGCTTTAAGTCGATTCAATAACAAATGACGAAAACGGACGGATTTCTCAGGTTTTTACTACATATGAACACTTTTCACATTCTCCCATGCAACGCGGCTGCTAGTCCTCCTTTCATGCAAAATCTTAAGGTCCTAGCTCATGTCCAAGCCACCAAAGCCGGCTAAAATGAGAATGATCGACAACTAAAACTTGAATTGTATTACTTCTTACTGGCTATTACTTCAACTTAGAAGCTTCTTCTGTGTTCTACTATGGTACTTACAGTGTCTCCGCATACCGCAGCACGGACATAGCTTTGCAGACGATAAATGTAACCGTCTCAAAGAGAAAAGCGGCCAATGTGATGATCTGGCTTTAAGTCGATTCGATAACAAATGACGAAAACGGACGGATTTCTCAGGTTTTTACTACATATGAACACTTTTCACATTCTCCCATGCAACGCGGCTGCTAGTCCTCCTTTCATGCAAAATCGTAAGGTCCTAGCTCATGTCCAAGCCACCAAAGCCGGCTAAAATGAGAATAATCGACAACTAAAACTTGAATTGTATTACTTCTTACTGGCTATTACTTCAACTTAGAAGCTTCTTCTGTGTTCTACTATGGTACTTACAGTGTCTCCGCATACCGCAGCACGGACATAGCTTTGCAGACGATAAATGTAACCGTCTCAAAGAGAAAAGCGGCCAATGTGACGATCTGGCTTTAAGTCGATTCGATAACAAATGACGAAAATGGACGGATTTCTCAGGTTTTTACTACATATGAACACATTTCACATTCTCCCGTGCAACGCGGCTGCAAGTACTCTTTTCATGCAAATTCTTAAGGTCCTAGGTCATGTCCAAGCCACCAAAGCCGGCTAAAAAGTGAATAATCGACAACTAAAACTTGAATTGTACACTTCTTACTGGCTATTACTTCAACTTAGAAGCTTCTTCTGTGTTCTACTATGGCGCTTTTAGTGTCTCCGCATACCGCAGCACGCGACATTGCTCTGCAGACAATATATGTAACCTTCTCAGAGAGAAAAGCGGCCTATGTGACGATCTGGCTTTAAGTCGATTCGATAACAAATGACGAACACGGACTTATTTCTCAGGTTTTTATTACATATGAACACATTTCACATTCTCCCGTGCAACGCGGCTGCTAGTCCTCCTTTCATGCAAAATCTTAAGGTCCTAGGTCATGTCCAAGCCACCAAAGCCGGCTAAATAGTGAATAATAGACAACTAAAACATGAATTGTATTACTTCTTACTAACTATTACTTCAACTTAGAAGCTTCTTCTGTGTTCTACTATGGTGCTTTTAGTGTCTCCGCTTACCGTAGCACGCGACATATCTTTGCAGAAGATAAATGTAACCGTTTCAGAGAGAAGAGCGGGCAATGTGACGATCTGGCCTTAACTCGATTCGATAACAAATGACGAAAACGGACGGATTTCGCAGGTTTTTACTACATATAAACACTTTTCACATTCTCCCGTGCAACGCGGCTACTAGTCTTCCTTTCATGCAAAATCTTAAGGTTCCACCTCATGTCCAAGCCGCCAAAGCCGGCTAGAAAGTGAATAATCGACAACTAAAACTTCAATTGTATTACTTCTTACTGGCTATTACTTCAACTTAGAAGCTTCTTCTGTGTTTTACTATGGTGCTCTTAGTGTCTCCGCATACCGTAGCACGCGACATAGCTTTGCAGACGATAAATGTAACCGTCTCAGAGAGAAAAGCGTACAATGTGACGATCTGGCTTTGAGTCGAGTCGATAACAAATGACGAAATCGGATGGATTTCTCAGTTTTTTACTACATATGAACACATTTCACATTCTCCCGTGCAACGCGGCTGCAAGTACTCCTTTCATGCAAATTCTTAAGGTCATAGGTCATGTCCAAGCCACCAAAGCCGGCTAAAAAGTGAATAATCGACAACTAAAACTTCAATTGTGCTACTTCTTACTGGCTATTACTTCAACATAGAAGCTTCTTCTGTGTTCTACTATGGTGCTTTTAGTGTTTCAGCATACCGCAGCACGCGACATAGCTTTGCAGACGATAAATGTAACCGTTTCAGAGAGAAGAGCTGTCAATGTGACGATCTGGCTTTAAGTCGATTCGATAACAAATGACGAAAACGGACGGATTTCTCAGGTTTTTACTACATATGAACACTTTTCACACTCTCCCGTCCAACGCGGCTGCTAGTCCTCCTTTCATGCAAAATCTTAAGGTCCTAGGTCATGTCCAAGCCACCAAAGCCGGCTAAAATGTGAATAATCGACAACTAAAACTTAAATTGTACTATTTCTTACTGGCTATTACTTCAACTTAGAAGCTTCTACTGTGTTCTACTATGGTGCTTTTAGTGTTTCGGCATACCGCAGCACGCGACATAGCTTTGCAGACGATAAGTGTAACCGTTTCGGAGTGTAGAGCGGCCAATGTGACGATCTGGCTTTAAGGCGATTCGATAACAAATGACGAAAACGGACGCATTTCTCAGGTTTTTAATACATATGAACACTTTTCACATTCTCCCGTGCAACGCGGCTGCCAGTCCTCCTTTCATGCAAAATCTTAACGTCCTAGGTGATGTCCAAGCCGCCAAAGCCGGCTAGAAAGTGAATAATCGACAACTAAAACTTCAATTGTATTACTTCTTACTGGCTATTACTTCAACTTAGTAGCTTCTTCTGTGTTCTACTATGGTGCTCTTAGTGCCTCCGCATACCGCAGCACGCGACATAGCTTTGCAGGCGATAAATGTAACCGACTCAGAGAGAAAAGCGTCCAATGTGACGATATGGCTTTGAGTCGATTTGATAACAAATGACGAAAACGGACGTATTTCTCAGGTTTTTACTGCATATGAACACATTTCACATTCTCCCGTGCAACGCGGCTGCAAGTACTCCTTTCATGCAAAATCTTAAGGTCCTAGGTCATGTCCAAGCCACCAAAGCCGGCTAAAAAGTGAATAATTGACAACTATAACTTGAATTGTACTACTTTTTACTGGCTATTACTTCAACTTAGAAGCTTCTTCTGTGTTCTATTATGGTGCTTTGAGTGTCTCCGCATACCGCAGCACGCAACATAGCTTTGCAGACAGTAAATGTAACCTTCTCAGAGAGAAAAGCGGCCAATGTGACGATCTGGTTTTAAGTCGATTCCATAACAAATGACTTAAACGGACGAATTTCTCTGGTTTTTACTACATATGCACACTTTTCACATTCTCCCGTCCAACGCGGCTGCTAGTCCTCCTTTCATGCAAAATCTTAAGGTCCTAGGTCATGTCCAAGCCAAAAAAGCGGGCTAAAATGTGAATAATCGACAACTAAAACTTAAATTGTACTTTTTCTTACTGGCTATTACTTCAACTTAGAAGCTTCTTCTGTGTTCTACTATGGTGCTTTTAGTGTTTCGGCATACCGCAGCACGCGACATAGCTTTGCAGACGATAAGTGTAACCGTTTCAGAGAGTAGAGCGGCCAATGTGACGATCTGGCTTTAAGGCGATTCGATAACAAATGACGAAAACGGACGGATTTCTCAGGTTTTTACTACATATGAACACTTTTCACATTCTCCCGTGCAACGCGGCTGCCAGTCCTCCTTTCATGCAAAATCTTAACGTCCTAGGTCATGTCCAAGGCACCAAAGCCGGCTAAAAAGTGAATAATCGACAACTAAAACTTGAATTGTACTACCTCTTACTGGCTATTACTTCAACTTAGAAGCTTCTTCTGTGTTCTACTATGGTGCTTTTAGTGTTTCCGCATACTGCAGCACGCGACATAGCTTTGCAGACGATAAATGTAACCGTTTCAGAGAGTAGAGCGGCCAATGTGACGATCTGGCTTTAAGTGGATTCGACAACAAATGACGAAAACGGACGGATTTCTCAGGTTTTTACTACATATGAACACTTTTCACATTCTCCCATGCAACGCGGCTGCTAGTCCTCCTTTCATGCAAAATCTTAAGGTCCTAGCTCATGTCCAAGCCACCAAAGCCGGCTAAAAAGTGAATAATCGACAACTAAAACTTGAATTGTACTACTTCTTACTGGCTATTACTTCAACTTAGAAGCTTCTTCTGTGTTCTACTATGGCGCTTTTAGTGTCTCCGCATACCGCAGCACGCGACATTGCTCTGCAGACAATATATGTAACCTTCTCAGAGAGAAAAGCGGCCTATGTGACGATCTGGCTTTAAGTCGATTCGATAACAAATGACGAAAACGGACTTATTTCTCAGGTTTTTATTACATATGAACACATTTCACATTCTCCCGTGCAACGCGGCTGCTAGTCCTCCTTTCATGCACAATCTTAAGGTCCTAGGTCATGTCCAAGCCACCAAAGCTGGCTAAAAAGTGAATAATCGACAACTAAAACTTCAATTGTACTACTTCTTACTGGCTATTACTTCAACATAGAAGCTTCTTCTGTGTTCTACTATGATGCTTTTAGTGTTTCCGCATACCGCAGCACGCGACGTAGCTTTGCAGACGATAAACGTAACCGTTTCAGAGAGAAGAGCGGCCAATGTGACGATCTGGCTTTAAGTCGATTCGATAACAAATGACGAAAACGGACGGATTTCTCAGGTTTTTACTACATATGAACACTTTCCACATTCTCCCGTGCAACGCGGCTGCTAGTCTTCCTTTCATGCAAAATCTTAAGGTTCCACCTCATGTCCAAGCCACCAAAGCCGGCTAAAAAGTGAATAATCGACAACTAAAACTTCAATTGTACTACTTCTTACTGGCTATTACTTCAACGTAGAAGCTTCTTCTGTGTTCTACTATGGTGCTTTTAGTGTTTCCGCATACCGCAGCACGCGACATAGCTTTGTAGACGATAAATGTAACCGTTTCAGAGAGAAGAGGGGCCAATGTGACGATCTGGCTTTAAGTCGATTCGATAACAAATGACGCAAACGGACGGATTTCTCAGGTTTTTACTACATATGAACACTTTTCACATTCTCCCGTGCAACGCGGCTGCTAGTCCTCCTTTCATGCAAAATCTTAAGGTCCTAGGTCATGTCCAAGCCACCAAAGACCGTTAAAATGTGAATAATAGACAACTAAAACTTGAATTGTATTACTTCTTACTAACTATTACTTCAACTTAGAAGCTTCTTCTGTGTTCTACTATGGTGCTTTTAGTGTCTCCGCTTACCGTAGCACGCGACATATCTTTGCAGAAGATAAATGTAACCGTTTCAGAGAGAAGAGCGGCCAATGTGATGATCTGGCCTTAAGTCGATTCGATAACAAATGACGAAAACGGACGGATTTCGCAGGTTTTTACTACATATAAACACTTTTCACATTCTCCCGTGCAACGCGGCTACTAGTCTTCCTTTCATGCAAAATCTTAAGGTTCCACCTCATGTCCAAGCCGCCAAAGCCGGCTAGAAAGTGAATAATCGACAACTAAAACTTCAATTGTATTACTTCTTACTGGCTATTACTTCAACTTAGAAGCTTCTTCTGTGTTTTACTATGGTGCTCTTAGTGTCTCCGCATACCGTAGCACGCGACATAGCTTTGCAGACGATAAATGTAACCGTCTCAGAGAGAAAAGCGTACAATGTGACGATCTGGCTTTGAGTCGATTCGATAATAAATGACGAAAACGGATGGATTTCTCAGGTTTTTACTACATATGAACACATTTCACATTCTCCCGTGCAACGCGGCTGCAAGTACTCCTTTCATGCAAAATCTTAAGGTCCTAGGTCATGTCCAAGCCACCAAAGCCGGCTAAAAAGTGAATAATTGACAACTAAAACATGAATTGTACTACTTCTTACTGGCTATTACTTCAACTTAGAAGCTTCTTCTGTGTTCTACTATGGTGCTTTTAGTGTCTCCGCATACCGCAGCACGCGACATAGCTTTGCAGACAGTAAATGTAACCGTCTCAGAGAGAAAAGCGGCCAATGTGACGATCTGGTTTTAAGTCGATTCCATAACAAATGACTTAAACGGACGAATTTCTCAGGTTTTTACTACATATGCACACTTTTCACATTCTCCCGTCCAACGCGGCTGCTAGTCCTCCTTTCATGCAAAATCTTAAGGTCCTAGGTCATGTCCAAGCCAAAAAAGCGGGCTAAAATGTGAATAATCGACAACTAAAACTTAAATTGTACTTTTTCTTACTGGCTATTACTTCAACTTAGAAGCTTCTTCTGTGTTCTACTATGGTGCTTTTAGTGTTTCGGCATACCGCAGCACGCGACATGGCTTTGCAGACGATAAGTGTAACCGTTTCAGAGAGTAGAGCGGCCAATGTGACGATCTGGCTTTAAGGCGATTCGATAACAAATGACGAAAACGGACGGATTTCTCAGGTTTTTACTACATATGAACACTTTTCACATTCTCCCGTGCAACGCGGCTGCCAGTCCTCCTTTCATGCAAAATCTTAACGTCCTAGGTCATGTCCAAGCCACCAAAGCCGGCTAAAAAGTGGATAATCGACAACTAAAACTTGAATTGTACTACCTCTTACTGGCTATTACTTCAACTTAGAAGCTTCTTCTGTGTTCTACTATGGTGCTTTTAGTGTTTCCGCATACTGCAGCACGCGACATAGCTTTGCAGACGATAAATGTAACCGTTTCAGAGAGTAGAGCGGGCAATGTGACGATCTGGCTTTAAGTCGATTCGACAACAAATGACGAAAACGGACGGATTTCTCAGGTTTTTACTACATATGAACACTTTTCACATTCTCCCGTGCAACGCGGCTACTAGTATTCCTTTCATGCAAAATCTTAAGGTTCCACTTCTTGTCCAAGCCGCCAAAGCCGGCTAGAAAGTGAATAATCGACTACTAAAACTTGAATTGTATTACTTCTTACTGGCTATTACTTCAACTTAGAAGCTTCTTCTGTGTTCTACTATGGTGCTTTTAGTGTCTCCGCATACCGCAGCACGCGACATAGCTTTGCAGACGATAAATGTAACCGTCTCAGAGAGAAAAGCGTCCAATGTGACGATCTGGCTTTAAGTCGATTCGATAACAAATGACGAAAACGGACGGATTTCTCAGGTTTTTACTACATATGAACACTTTTCACATTCTCCCATGCAACGCGGCTACTAGTATTCCTTTCATGCAAAATCTTAAGGTTCCACTTCTTGTCCAAGCCGCCAAAGCCGGCTAGAAAGTGAATAATCGACTACTAAAACTTGAATTGTATTACTTCTTACTGGCTATTACTTCAACTTAGAAGCTTCTTCTGTGTTCTACTATGGTGCTTTTAGTGTTTCGGCATACCGCAGCACGCGACATAGCTTTGCAGACGATAAGTGTAACCGTTTCAGAGAGTAGAGCGGCCAATGTGACGATCTGGCTTTAAGGCGATTCGATAACAAATGACGAAAACGGACGGATTTCTCAGGTTTTTACTACATATGAACACTTTTCACATTCTCCCGTGCAACGCGGCTGCCAGTCCTCCTTTCATGCAAAATCTTAACGTCCTAGGTCATGTCCAAGGCACCAAAGCCGGCTAAAAAGTGAATAATCGACAACTAAAACTTGAATTGTACTACCTCTTACTGGCTATTACTTCAACTTAGAAGCTTCTTCTGTGTTCTACTATGGTGCTTTTAGTGTTTCCGCATACTGCAGCACGCGACATAGCTTTGCAGACGATAAATGTAACCGTTTCAGAGAGTAGAGCGGCCAATGTGACGATCTGGCTTTAAGTGGATTCGACAACAAATGACGAAAACGGACGGATTTCTCAGGTTTTTACTACATATGAACACTTTTCACATTCTCCCATGCAACGCGGCTGCTAGTCCTCCTTTCATGCAAAATCTTAAGGTCCTAGCTCATGTCCAAGCCACCAAAGCCGGCTAAAAAGTGAATAATCGACAACTAAAACTTGAATTGTACTACTTCTTACTGGCTATTACTTCAACTTAGAAGCTTCTTCTGTGTTCTACTATGGCGCTTTTAGTGTCTCCGCATACCGCAGCACGCGACATTGCTCTGCAGACAATATATGTAACCTTCTCAGAGAGAAAAGCGGCCTATGTGACGATCTGGCTTTAAGTCGATTCGATAACAAATGACGAAAACGGACTTATTTCTCAGGTTTTTATTACATATGAACACATTTCACATTCTCCCGTGCAACGCGGCTGCTAGTCCTCCTTTCATGCACAATCTTAAGGTCCTAGGTCATGTCCAAGCCACCAAAGCTGGCTAAAAAGTGAATAATCGACAACTAAAACTTCAATTGTACTACTTCTTACTGGCTATTACTTCAACATAGAAGCTTCTTCTGTGTTCTACTATGATGCTTTTAGTGTTTCCGCATACCGCAGCACGCGACGTAGCTTTGCAGACGATAAACGTAACCGTTTCAGAGAGAAGAGCGGCCAATGTGACGATCTGGCTTTAAGTCGATTCGATAACAAATGACGAAAACGGACGGATTTCTCAGGTTTTTACTACATATGAACACTTTCCACATTCTCCCGTGCAACGCGGCTGCTAGTCTTCCTTTCATGCAAAATCTTAAGGTTCCACCTCATGTCCAAGCCACCAAAGCCGGCTAAAAAGTGAATAATCGACAACTAAAACTTCAATTGTACTACTTCTTACTGGCTATTACTTCAACGTAGAAGCTTCTTCTGTGTTCTACTATGGTGCTTTTAGTGTTTCCGCATACCGCAGCACGCGACATAGCTTTGTAGACGATAAATGTAACCGTTTCAGAGAGAAGAGGGGCCAATGTGACGATCTGGCTTTAAGTCGATTCGATAACAAATGACGCAAACGGACGGATTTCTCAGGTTTTTACTACATATGAACACTTTTCACATTCTCCCGTGCAACGCGGCTGCTAGTCCTCCTTTCATGCAAAATCTTAAGGTCCTAGGTCATGTCCAAGCCACCAAAGACCGTTAAAATGTGAATAATAGACAACTAAAACTTGAATTGTATTACTTCTTACTAACTATTACTTCAACTTAGAAGCTTCTTCTGTGTTCTACTATGGTGCTTTTAGTGTCTCCGCTTACCGTAGCACGCGACATATCTTTGCAGAAGATAAATGTAACCGTTTCAGAGAGAAGAGCGGCCAATGTGATGATCTGGCCTTAAGTCGATTCGATAACAAATGACGAAAACGGACGGATTTCGCAGGTTTTTACTACATATAAACACTTTTCACATTCTCCCGTGCAACGCGGCTACTAGTCTTCCTTTCATGCAAAATCTTAAGGTTCCACCTCATGTCCAAGCCGCCAAAGCCGGCTAGAAAGTGAATAATCGACAACTAAAACTTCAATTGTATTACTTCTTACTGGCTATTACTTCAACTTAGAAGCTTCTTCTGTGTTTTACTATGGTGCTCTTAGTGTCTCCGCATACCGTAGCACGCGACATAGCTTTGCAGACGATAAATGTAACCGTCTCAGAGAGAAAAGCGTACAATGTGACGATCTGGCTTTGAGTCGATTCGATAATAAATGACGAAAACGGATGGATTTCTCAGGTTTTTACTACATATGAACACATTTCACATTCTCCCGTGCAACGCGGCTGCAAGTACTCCTTTCATGCAAAATCTTAAGGTCCTAGGTCATGTCCAAGCCACCAAAGCCGGCTAAAAAGTGAATAATTGACAACTAAAACATGAATTGTACTACTTCTTACTGGCTATTACTTCAACTTAGAAGCTTCTTCTGTGTTCTACTATGGTGCTTTTAGTGTCTCCGCATACCGCAGCACGCGACATAGCTTTGCAGACAGTAAATGTAACCGTCTCAGAGAGAAAAGCGGCCAATGTGACGATCTGGTTTTAAGTCGATTCCATAACAAATGACTTAAACGGACGAATTTCTCAGGTTTTTACTACATATGCACACTTTTCACATTCTCCCGTCCAACGCGGCTGCTAGTCCTCCTTTCATGCAAAATCTTAAGGTCCTAGGTCATGTCCAAGCCAAAAAAGCGGGCTAAAATGTGAATAATCGACAACTAAAACTTAAATTGTACTTTTTCTTACTGGCTATTACTTCAACTTAGAAGCTTCTTCTGTGTTCTACTATGGTGCTTTTAGTGTTTCGGCATACCGCAGCACGCGACATGGCTTTGCAGACGATAAGTGTAACCGTTTCAGAGAGTAGAGCGGCCAATGTGACGATCTGGCTTTAAGGCGATTCGATAACAAATGACGAAAACGGACGGATTTCTCAGGTTTTTACTACATATGAACACTTTTCACATTCTCCCGTGCAACGCGGCTGCCAGTCCTCCTTTCATGCAAAATCTTAACGTCCTAGGTCATGTCCAAGCCACCAAAGCCGGCTAAAAAGTGGATAATCGACAACTAAAACTTGAATTGTACTACCTCTTACTGGCTATTACTTCAACTTAGAAGCTTCTTCTGTGTTCTACTATGGTGCTTTTAGTGTTTCCGCATACTGCAGCACGCGACATAGCTTTGCAGACGATAAATGTAACCGTTTCAGAGAGTAGAGCGGGCAATGTGACGATCTGGCTTTAAGTCGATTCGACAACAAATGACGAAAACGGACGGATTTCTCAGGTTTTTACTACATATGAACACTTTTCACATTCTCCCGTGCAACGCGGCTACTAGTATTCCTTTCATGCAAAATCTTAAGGTTCCACTTCTTGTCCAAGCCGCCAAAGCCGGCTAGAAAGTGAATAATCGACTACTAAAACTTGAATTGTATTACTTCTTACTGGCTATTACTTCAACTTAGAAGCTTCTTCTGTGTTCTACTATGGTGCTTTTAGTGTCTCCGCATACCGCAGCACGCGACATAGCTTTGCAGACGATAAATGTAACCGTCTCAGAGAGAAAAGCGTCCAATGTGACGATCTGGCTTTAAGTCGATTCGATAACAAATGACGAAAACGGACGGATTTCTCAGGTTTTTACTACATATGAACACTTTTCACATTCTCCCATGCAACGCGGCTGCTAGTCCTCCTTTCATGCAAAATCTTAAGGTCCTAGGTCATGTCCAAGCCACCAAAGCCGGCTAAAATGTGAATAATCGACAACTAAAATTTGAATTGTATTACTTCTTGATGGCTATTACTACAACTTAGAAGCTTCTTCTGTGTTCTACTATGGTGCTTGTCCGCATACCGCAGCACGCTACGTAGCTTTGCAGACGATAAATGTAACCGTCTCAGAGAGAAAAGCAGCCGATGTGACGATCTGGCTTTAAGACGAATCTACAACAAATGACGAAAACGGACGGATTTCTCAGGTTTTTACCACATATGAACACTTTTCACATTCTCCCGTGCAACGCGGCTGCCAGTCCTCCTTTCATGCAAAATCTTAACGTCCTAGGTCATGTCCAAGCCACCAAAGCCGGCTAAAAAGTGGATAATCGACAACTAAAACTTGAATTGTACTACCTCTTACTGGCTATTACTTCAACTTAGAAGCTTCTTCTGTGTTCTACTATGGTGCTTTTAGTGTTTCCGCATACTGCAGCACGCGACATAGCTTTGCAGACGATAAATGTAACCGTTTCAGAGAGTAGAGCGGGCAATGTGACGATCTGGCTTTAAGTCGATTCGACAACAAATGACGAAAACGGACGGATTTCTCAGGTTTTTACTACATATGAACACTTTTCACATTCTCCCGTGCAACGCGGCTACTAGTATTCCTTTCATGCAAAATCTTAAGGTTCCATTTCTTGTCCAAGCCGCCAAAGCCGGCTAGAAAGTGAATAATCGACTACTAAAACTTGAATTGTATTACTTCTTACTGGCTATTACTTCAACTTAGAAGCTTCTTCTGTGTTCTACTATGGTGCTTTTAGTGTCTCCGCATACCGCAGCACGCGACATAGCTTTGCAGACGATAAATGTAACCGTCTCAGAGAGAAAAGCGTCCAATGTGACGATCTGGCTTTAAGTCGATTCGATAACAAATGACGAAAACGGACGGATTTCTCAGGTTTTTACTACATATGAACACTTTTCACATTCTCCCATGCAACGCGGCTGCTAGTCCTCCTTTCATGCAAAATCTTAAGGTCCTAGGTCATGTCCAAGCCACCAAAGCCGGCTAAAATGTGAATAATCGACAACTAAAATTTGAATTGTATTACTTCTTGATGGCTATTACTACAACTTAGAAGCTTCTTCTGTGTTCTACTATGGTGCTTGTCCGCATACCGCAGCACGCTACGTAGCTTTGCAGACGATAAATGTAACCGTCTCAGAGAGAAAAGCAGCCGATGTGACGATCTGGCTTTAAGACGAATCTACAACAAATGACGAAAACGGACGGATTTCTCAGGTTTTTACCACATATGAACACTTTTCACATTCTCCAGTGCAACGCGGCTGCCTGTCCTCCTTTCATGCAAAATCTTAACGTCCTAGGTGATGTCCAAGCCACCAAAGCTGGCTAAAAAGTGAATAATCGACAACTAAAACTTCAATTGTACTACTTCTTACTGGCTATTACTTCAACATAGAAGCTTCTTCTGTGTTCTACTATGGCGCTTTTAGTGTTTCCGCATACCGCAGCACGCGACATAGCTTTGCAGACGATAAATGTAACCGTTTCAGAGAGAAGAGCGGCCAATGTGACGATCTGGCTTTAAGTCGATTCGATAACAAATGACGAAAACGGACGGATTTCTCAGGTTTTTACTACATATGAACACTTTCCACATTCTCCCGTGCAACGCGGCTGCTAGTCTTCCTTTCATGCAAAATCTTAAGGTTCCACCTCATGTCCAAGCCACCAAAGCAAAGCCGGCTAAAAAGTGAATAATCGACAACTAAAACTTGAATTGTACTACTTCTTACTGGCTGTTACTTCAACATAGAAGCTTCTTCTGTGTTCTACTATGGCGCTTTTAGTGTTTCCGCATACCGCAGCACGCGACATAGCTTTGCAGACGATAAATGTAACCGTTTCAGAGAGAAGAGCGGCCAATGTGACGATCTGGCTTTAAGTCGATTCGATAACAAATGACGAAATCGGATGGATTTCTCAGTTTTTTACTACATATGAACACATTTCGCATTCTCCCGGGCAACGCGGCTGCAAGTACTCCTTTCATGCAAATTCTTAAGGTCCTAGGTCATGTCCAAGCCACCAAAGCCGGCTAAAAAGTGAATAATCGACAACTAAAACTTCAATTGTGCTACTTCTTACTGGCTATTACTTCAACATAGAAGCTTCTTCTGTGTTCTACTATGGTGCTTTTAGTGTTTCAGCATACCGCAGCACGCGACATAGCTTTGCAGACGATAAATGTAACCGTTTCAGAAAGAAGAGCGGCCAATGTGACGATCTGGCTTTAAGTCGATTCGATAACAAATGACGAAAACGGACGGATTTCTCAGGTTTTTACTACATATGAACACTATTCACATTCTCCCGTCCAACGCGGATGCTAGTCCTCCTTTCATGCAAAATCTTAAGGTCCTAGGTCATGTCCAAGCCACCAAAGCCGGCTAAAATGTGAATAATCGACAACTAAAACTTAAATTGTACTATTTCTTACTGGGTATTACTTCAACTTAGAAGCTTCTTCTGTGTTCTACTATGGTGCTTTTAGTGTTTCGGCATACCGCAGCACGCGACATAGCTTTGCAGACGATAAGTGTAACCGTTTCAGAGAGTAGAGCGGCCAATGTGACGATCTAGCTTTAAGGCGATTCGATAACAAATGACGAAAACGGACGCATTTCTCAGGTTTTTAATACATATGAACACTTTTCACATTCTCCCGTGCAACGCGGCTGCCAGTCCTCCTTTCATGCAAAATCTTAACGTCCTAGGTGATGTCCAAGCCGCCAAAGCCGGCTAGAAAGTGAATAATCGACAACTAAAACTTGAATTGTACTACCTCTTACTGGCTATCACTTCAACTTAGAAGCTTCTTCTGTGATCTACTATGGTGCTTTTAGTGTTTCCGCATACTGCAGCAGGCGACATAGCTTTGCAGACGATAAATGAACCGTTTCAGAGAGTAGAGCGGCCAATGTGACGATCTGGCTTTAAGTCGATTCGATAACAAATGACGAAAACGGACGGATTTCTCAGGTTTTAACTATATATGAACACTTTTCACATTCTCCCGTGCAACGCGGCTACTAGTCTTCCTTTCATGCAAAATCTTAAGGTTCCACCTCATGTCCAAGCCGCCAAAGCCGGCTAGAAAGTGAATAATCGACAACTAAAACTTCAATTGTATTACTTCTTACTGGCTATTACTTCAACTTAGAAGCTTCTTCTGTGTTTTACTATGGTGCTCTTAGTGTCTCCGCATACCGTAGCACGCGACATAGCTTTGCAGACGATAAATGTAACCGTCTCAGAGAGAAAAGCGTACAATGTGACGATCTGGCTTTGAGTCGATTCGATAACAAATGACGAAAACGGATGGATTTCTCAGGTTTTTACTACATATGAACACATTTCACATTCTCCCGTGCAACGCGGCTGCAAGTACTCCTTTCATGCAAAATCTTAAGGTCCTAGGTCATGTCCAAGCCACCAAAGCCGGTTAAAAAGTGAATAATTGACAACTAAAACTTGAATTGAACTACTTCTTACTGGCTATTACTTCAACTTAGAAGCTTCTTCTGTGTTCTACTATGGTGCTTTTAGTGTCTCCGCATACCGCAGCACGCGACATAGCTTTGCAGACAGTAAATGTAACCGTCTCAGAGAGAAAAGCGGCCAATGTGACGATCTGGTTTTAAGTCGATTCCATAACAAATGACTTAAACGGACGAATTTCTCTGGTTTTTACTACATATGCACACTTTTCACATTCTCCCGTCCAACGCGGCTGCTAGTCCTCCTATCATGCAAAATCTTAAGGTCCTAGGTCATGTCCAAGCCAAAAAAGCGGGCTAAAATGTGAATAATCGACAACTAAAACTTAAATTGTACTTTTTCTTACTGGCTATTACTTCAACTTAGAAGCTTCTTCTGTGTTCTACTATGGTGCTTTTAGTGTTTCGGCATACCGCAGCACGCGACATGGCTTTGCAGACGATAAGTGTAACCGTTACAGAGAGTAGAGCGGCCAATGTGACGATCTGGCTTTAAGGCGATTCGATAACAAATGACGAAAACGGACGGATTTCTCAGGTTTTTACTACATATGAACACTTTTCACATTCTCCCGTGCAACGCGGCTGCCAGTCCTCCTTTCATGCAAAATCTTAACGTCCTAGGTCATGTCCAAGCCACCAAAGCCGGCTAAAAAGTGGATAATCGACAACTAAAACTTGAATTGTACTACCTCTTACTGGCTATTACTTCAACTTAGAAGCTTCTTCTGTGTTCTACTATGGTGCTTTTAGTGTTTCCGCATACTGCAGCACGCGACATAGCTTTGCAGACGATAAATGTAACCGTTTCAGAGAGTAGAGCGGGCAATGTGACGATCTGGCTTTATGTCGATTCGACAACAAATGACGAAAACGGACGGATTTCTCAGGTTTTTACTACATATGAACACTTTCCACATTCTCCCGTGCAACGCGGCTGCTAGTCTTCCTTTCATGCAAAATCTTAAGGTTCCACCTCATGTCCAAGCCACCAAAGCAAAGCCGGCTAAAAAGTGAATAATCGACAACTAAAACTTGAATTGTACTACTTCTTACTGGCTATTACTTCAACATAGAAGCTTCTTCTGTGTTCTACTATGGCGCTTTTAGTGTTTCCGCATACCGCAGCACGCGACATAGCTTTGCAGACGATAAATGTAACCGTTTCAGAGAGAAGAGCGGCCAATGTGACGATCTGGCTTTAAGTCGATTCGATAACAAATGACGAAAACGGACGGATTTCTCAGGTTTTTACTACATATGAACACTTTCCACATTCTCCCGTGCAACGCGGCTGCTAGTCTTCCTTTCATGCAAAATCTTAAGGTTCCACCTCATGTCCAAGCCACCAAAGCAAAGCCGGCTAAAAAGTGAATAATCGACAACTAAAACTTGAATTGTACTACTTCTTACTGGCTATTACTTCAACATAGAAGCTTCTTCTGTGTTCTACTATGGCGCTTTTAGTGTTTCCGCATACCGCAGCACGCGACATAGCTTCGCAGACGATAAATGTAACCGTTTCAGAGAGAAGAGCGGCCAATGTGACGATCTGGCTTTAAGTCGATTCGATAACAAATGACGAAATCGGATGGATTTCTCAGTTTTTTACTACATATGAACACATTTCACATTCTCCCGTGCAACGCGGCTGCAAGTACTCCTTTCATGCAAATACTTAAGGTCCTAGGTCATGTCCAAGCCACCAAAGCCGGCTAAAAAGTGAATAATCGACAACTAAAACTTCAATTGTGCTACTTCTTACTGGCTATTACTTCAACATAGAAGCTTCTTCTGTGTTCTACTATGGTGCTTTTAGTGTTTCAGCATACCGCAGCACGCGACATAGCTTTGCAGACGATAAATGTAACCGTTTCAGAGAGAAGAGCGGCCAATGTGACGATCTGGCTTTAAGTCGATTCGATAACAAATGACGAAAACGGACGGATTTCTCAGGTTTTTACTACATATGAACACTATTCACATTCTCCCGTCCAACGCGGCTGCTAGTCCTCCTTTCATGCAAAATCTTAAGGTCCTAGGTCATGTCCAAGCCACCAAAGCCGGCTAAAATGTGAATAATCGACAACTAAAACTTAAATTGTACTATTTCTTACTGGGTATTACTTCAACTTAGAAGCTTCTTCTGTGTTCTACTATGGTGGTTTTAGTGTTTCGGCATACCGCAGCACGCGACATAGCTTTGCAGACGATAAGTGTAACCGTTTCAGAGAGTAGAGCGGCCAATGTGACGATCTAGCTTTAAGGCGATTCGATAACAAATGACGAAAACGGACGCATTTCTCAGGTTTTTAATACATATGAACACTTTTCACATTCTCCCATGCAACGCGGCTGCTAGTCCTCCTTTCATGCAAAATCTTAAGGTCCTAGGTCATGTCCAAGCCAAAAAAGCGGGCTAAAATGTGAATAATCGACAACTAAAACTTAAATTGTACTTTTTCTTACTGGCTATTACTTCAACTTAGAAGCTTCTTCTGTGTTCTACTATGGTGCTTTTAGTGTTTCCGCATACTGCAGCACGCGACATAGCTTTGCAGACGATAAATGTAACCGTTTCAGAGAGTAGAGCGGCCAATGTGACGATCTGGCTTTAAGTCGATTCGACAACAAATGACGAAAACGGACGGATTTCACAGGTTTTTCCTACATATGAACACTTTTCACATTCTCCCGTGCAACGCGGCTACTAGTCTTCCTTTCATGCAAAATCTTAAGGTTCCACCTCATGTCCAAGCCGCCAAAGCCGGCTAGAAAGTGAATAATCGACTACTAAAACTTGAATTGTATTACTTCTTACTGGCTATTACTTCAACTTAGAAGCTTCTTCTGTGTTCTACTATGGTGCTTTTAGTGTCTCCGCATACCGCAGCACGCGACATAGCTTTGCAGACAATAAATGTATCCTTCTCAGAGAGAAAGGCGGCCAATATGACGATCTGGCTTTAAGTCGATTCGATAACAAATGACGAAAACGGACGGATTTCTCAGGTTTTAACTAGATATGAACACTTTTCACATTCTCCCGTGCAACGCGGCTACTAGTCTTCCTTTCATGCAAAATCTTAAGGTTCCACCTCATGTCCAAGCCGCCAAAGCCGGCTAGAAAGTGAATAATCGACAACTAAAACTTCAATTGTATTACTTCTTACTGGCTATTACTTCAACTTAGAAGCTTCTTCTGTGCTCTACTATGGTGCTTTTAGTGTTTCCGCATACCGCAGCACGCGACATAGCTTTGTAGACGATAAATGTAACCGTTTCAGAGAGAAGAGCGGCCAATGTGACGATCTGGCTTTAAGTCGATTCGATAACAAATGACGAAAACGGACGGATTTCTCAGGTTTTTACTACATATGAACACTTTTCACATTCTCCCGTGCAACGCGGCTGCTAGTCCTCCTTTCATGCAAAATCGTAAGGTGCTAGGTCATGTCCAAGCCGCCGAAGCCGGCTAAAATGTGAATAATCGACAACTAAAACTTGAATTGTATTACTTCTTACTTTTTATTACTTCTACTTAGAAGCTTCTTCTGTGTTCTACTATGGTGCTTTTAATGTCTTCGCACAACGCAGCACGCGACATAACTTTGCAGACGATAAATGTAACCGTCTCGGAGAGAAGAGCGGCCAATGTGACGATCTGGCTTTAAGTCGAATCTATAACAAATGACGAAAACGGACGGATTTCTCAGGTTTTTACCACATATGAACACTTTTCACATTCTCCAGTGCAACGCGGCTGCCTGTCCTCCTTTCATGCAAAATCTTAACGTCCTAGGTGATGTCCAAGCCACCAAAGCCGGCTAAAAAGTGAATAGTCGACAACTAAAACTTGAATTGTACTACTTCTTACTGGCTATTACTTCAACTTAGAAGCTTCTTCTGTGTTCTACTATGGTGCTTTTAGTGTCTCCGCATACCGCAGCACGCGACATAGCTTTGCAGACAATAAATGTATCCTTCTCAGAGAGAAAGGCGGCTAATATGACGATCTGGCTTTAAGTCGATTCGATAACAAATGACGAAAACGGACTTATTTCTCAGGATTTTAGTACATATGGACACATTTCACATTCTTCCGTGCAACGCGGCTGCTAGTCCTCCTTTCATGCAAAATCTTAAGGTCCTAGGTCATGTCCAAGCCACCAAAGCTGGCTAAAAAGTGAATAATCGACAACTAAAACTGCAATTGTACTACTTCTTACTGGCTATTACTTCAACATAGAAGCTTCTTCTGTGTTCTACTATGGTGCTTTTAGTGTTTCCGCATACCGCAGCACGCGACATAGCTTTGCAGACGATAAATGTAACCGTTTCAGAGTGAAGAGCGGCCAAAGTGACGATCTGGCTTTAAGTCGATTCGATCACAAATGACGAAAACGGACGGATTCCTCAGGTTTTTACTACATATGAACACTTTCCACATTCTCCCGTGCAACGCGGCTGCTAGTCTTCCTTTCATGCAAAATCTTAAGGTTCCACCTCATGTCCAAGCCACCGAAGCCGGCTAAAAAGTGAATAATCGACAACTAAAACTTGAATTGTACTACCTCTTACTGGCTATTACTTCAACTTAGAAGCTTCTTCTGTGTTCTACTATGGTGCTTTTAGTGTTTCCGCATACTGCAGCAGGCGACATAGCTTTGCAGACGATAAATGAACCGTTTCAGAGAGTAGAGCGGCCAATGTGACGATCTGGCTTTAAGTCGATTCGATAACAAATGACGAAAACGGACGGATTTCTCAGGTTTTAACTATATATGAACACTTTTCACATTCTCCCGTGCAACGCGGCTACTAGTCTTCCTTTCATGCAAAATCTTAAGGTTCCACCTCATGTCCAAGCCGCCAAAGCCGGCTAGAAAGTGAATAATCGACAACTAAAACTTCAATTGTATTACTTCTTACTGGCTATTACTTCAACTTAGAAGCTTCTTCTGTGTTCTACTATGGTGCTCTTAGTGTCTGCGCATACCACAGCACGCGACATAGCTTTGCAGACGATAAATGTAACCGTCTCAGAGAGAAACCGTCCAATGTGACGATCTGGGTTTGAGTCGATTCGATAACAAATGACGAAAACGGACGGATTTCTCAGGTTTTTACTACATATGAACACATTTCACATTCTCCCGTGCAACGCGGCTGCAAGTACTCCATTCATGCAAAATCTTAAGGTCCTAGGTCATGTCCAAGCCACCAAAGCCGGCTAAAAAGTGAATAATTGACAACTAAAACTTGAATTGTACTACTTCTTACTGGCTATTACTTCAACTTAGAAGCTTCTTCTGTGTTCTACTATGGTGCTTTTAGTGTCTCCGCATACCGCAGCACTCGACATAGCTTTGCAGACAGTAAATGTAACCTTCTCAGAGAGAAAAGCGGCCAATGTGACGATCTGGTTTTAAGTCGATTCCATAACAAATGACTTAAACGGACGAATTTCTCTGGTTTTTACTACATATGCACACTTTTCACATTCTCCCGTCCAACGCGGCTGCTAGTCCTCCTTTCATGCAAAATCTTAAGGTCCTAGGTCATGTCCAAGCCAAAAAAGCGGGCTAAAATGTGAATAATCGACAACTAAAACTTAAATTGTACTTTTTCTTACTGGCTATTACTTCAACTTAGAAGCTTCTTCTGTGTTCTACTATGGTGCTTTTAGTGTTTCCGCATACTGCAACACGCGACATAGCTTTGCAGACGATAAATGTAACCGTTTCAGAGAGCAGAGCGGCCAATGTGA
Source organism: Schistocerca gregaria (assembly GCF_023897955.1). NCBI lineage: Eukaryota > Metazoa > Arthropoda > Insecta > Orthoptera > Acrididae > Schistocerca > Schistocerca gregaria. The sequence continues at coordinate 174,742,946 of NC_064929.1, forward strand.
CGATCTGGCTTTAAGTCGATTCGACAACAAATGACGAAAACGGACGGATTTCTCAGGTTTTTCCTACATATGAACACTTTTCACATTCTCCCGTGCAACGCGGCTACTAGTCTTCCTTTCATGCAAAATCTTAAGGGTCCACCTCATGTCCAAGCCGCCAAAGCCGGCTAGAAAGTGAATAATCGACTACTAAAACTTGAGTTGTATTACTTCTTACTGGCTATTACTTCAACTTAGAAGCTTCTTCTGTGTTCTACTATGGTGCTTTTAGTGTCTCCGCATACCGCAGCACGCGACATAGCTTTGCAGACGATAAATGTAACCGTCTCAGAGAGAAAAGCGTCCAATGTGACGATCTGGCTTTAAGTCGATTCGATAACAAATGACCAAAACGGACGGATTTCTCAGGTTTTTACTACATATTAACACTTTTCACATTCTCCCATGCAACGCGGCTGCTAGTCCTCCTTTCATGCAAAATCTTAAGGTCCTAGGTCATGTCCAAGCCATCAAAGCCGGCTAAAATGTGAATAATTGACAACTAAAATTTGAATTGTATTATTTCTTGATGGCTATTACTTCAACTTAGAAGCTTCTTCTGTGTTCTACAATGGTGCTTGTCCGCATACCGCAGCACGCGACATAGCTTTGCAGACGATAAATGTAACCGTCTCAGAGAGAAAAGCGGCCGATGTGACGATCTGGCTTTAAGTCGATTCGATAACAAATGACGAAAACGGACGGATTTGTCAGGTTTTTACTACATATGAACACTTTTCACATTCTCCAGTGCAACGCGGCTGCCAGTCCTCCTCTCATGCAAAATCTTAACGTCCTAGGTGATGTCCAAGCCACCAAAGCCGGCTAAAAAGTGAATAATCGACAACTAAAACTTGAATTGTACTACTTCTTACTGGCTATTACTTCAACTTAGAAGCTTCTTCTGTGTTCTTCTATGGTGCTTTTAGTGTCTCCGCATACCGCAGCACGCGACATAGCTTTGCAGACAATAAATGTATCCTTCTCAGAGAGAAAGGCGGCCAATATGACGATCTGGCTTTAAGTCAATTCGATAACAAATGACGAAAACGGACGGATTTCTCAGGTTTTAACTATATATGAACACTTTTCACATTCTCCCGTGCAACGCGGCTACTAGTCTTCCTTTCATGCAAAATCTTAAGGTTCCACCTCATGTCCAAGCCGCCAAAGCCGGCTAGAAAGTGAATAATCGACAACTATAACTTCAATTGTATTACTTCTTACTGGCTATTACTTCAACTTAGAAGCTTCTTCTGTGCTCTACTATGGTGCTTTTAGTGTTTCCGCATACCGCAGCACGCGACATAGCTTTGTAGACGATAAATGTAACCGTTTCAGAGAGAAGAGCGGCCAATGTGACGATCTGGCTTTAAGTCGATTCGATAACAAATGACGAAAACGGACGGATTTCTCAGGTTTTTAGTACATATGAACACTTTTCACATTCTCCCGTGCAACGCGGCTGCTAGTCCTCCTTTCATGCAAAATCGTAAGGTGCTAGGTCATGTCCAAGCCGCCGAAGCCGGCTAAAATGTGAATAATCGACAACTAAAACTTGAATTGTATTACTACTTACTTTTTATTACTTCTACTTAGAAGCTTCTTCTGTGTTCTACTATGGTGCTTTTAGTGTCTTCGCACACCGCAGCACGCGACATAGCTTTGCAGACGATAAATGTAACCGTCTCAGAGTGAAGAGCGGCCAATGTGACGATCTGGCTTTAAGTCGAATCTATAACAAATGACGAAAACGGACGGATTTCTCAGGTTTTTACCACATATGAACACTTTTCACATTCTCCAGTGCAACGCGGCTGCCTGTCCTCCTTTCATGCAAAATCTTAACGTCCTAGGTGATGTCCAAGCCACCAAAGCCGGCTAAAAAGTGAATAATCGACAACTAAAACTTGAATTGTACTACTTCTTACTGGCTATTACTTCAACTTAGAAGCTTCTTCTGTGTTCTTCTATGGTGCTTTTAGTGTCTCCGCATACCGCAGCACGCGACATAGCTTTGCAGACAATAAATGTATCCTTCTCAGAGAGAAAGGCGGCCAATATGACGATCTGGCTTTAAGTCGATTCGATAACAAATGACGAAAACGGACGGATTTATCAGGATTTTAGTACATATGAACACTCTTCACATTCTCCCATGCAAAGCGGCTGCTAGACCTCCTTTCATGCAAAATCTTAAGGTCCTAGGTCATGTAGAAGCCAACAAAGTCGGCTAACAAGTGAATAATCGACAACTAAAACTTGAATTCTACTACTTCTTACTGGCTATTACTTCAACTTAGAAGCTTCTTCTGTGTTCTACTATGGTGCTTTTAGTGTCTCCGCACACCGCAGCACGCGACATAGCTTTGCAGACGATAAATGTATCCGTCTCAGAGAGAAAAGCGGCCAATGTGACGATCTGGCTTCAAGTCGATTCGATAACAAATGACGAAAACGGACGGATTTCTCAGGTTTTTACTACATATGAACACTTTTCACATTCTCCCATGCAACGTGGCTGCCAGACCTCCTTTCATGCAAAATCGTAAGGTCCTAGGTCATGTCCAAGCCACCAAAGCCGGCTAAAATGTGAATAATCGACAACTAAAACTTGAATTGTACTACTTCTTACTGGCTATTACTTCAATTTAGAAGCTTCTTCTGTTTTCTACTATGGTGCTTTTAGTGTCTAAGCAGACCGCAGCACGCGACATAGCTTTGCAGACGATAAATGTAACCGTCTCAGAGAGAAAAGCGGCCAATGTGACGATCTGGCTTTAAGTTGATTCGATAACAAATGACGAAAACGGACGGATTTCTGAGGTTTTTACTACATATGAACACTTTTTACATTCTCCCATGCAACGCGGCTGCTAGTCCTCCTTTCATGCAAAATCCTAAGGTCCTAGGTCATGTCCAAGCCACCAAAGCCGGCAAAAAAGTGAATAATCGACAAGTAAAACTTGAATTGTACTACTTCTTACTGGCTATTGCTTCAACTTAGAAGCTTCTTCTGTGTTCTACTATGGTACTTTTAGTGTCTCCGCATACCGCAGCACGCGACATAGCTTTGCAGACGATAAATGTAACCGTCTCATAGAGAAACGCGGCCAGTGTGGCGATATGGCTTTAAGTCGATTCGATTACAAATGACGAAAACGGACGGATTTCTCAGGTTTTTATTACATATGAACACATTTCACATACTCCCGTGCAACGCGGCTGCTAGTCCTCCTTTCATGCAAAATCTTATGGTCCTAGGTCATGTCATAGCCACCTAAGCCGGCTAAAAAGTGAATAATCGACAACTAAAACTTGTATTGTACTACTTCTTACTGGCGATTACTTCAACTTAGAAGCTTCTTCTGTGTTCTACTATGGTGCTTTTAGTGTTTCCGCATACCGCAGCACGCGACATAGCTTTGCAGACGATAAATGTAACCGTTTCAGAGTGAAGAGCGGCCAAAGTGACGATCTGGCTTTAAGTCGATTCGATCACAAATGACGAAATCGGACGGATTTCTCAGGTTTTTACTACATATGAACACTTTCCACATTCTCCCGTGCAACGCGGCTGCTAGTCTTCCTTTCATGCAAAATCTTAAGGTTCCACCTCATGTCCAAGCCACCAAAGCCGGCTAAAAAGTGAATAATCGACAACTAAAACTTGAATTGTACTACCTCTTACTGGCTATTACTTCAACTTAGAAGCTTCTTCTGTGTTCTACTATGGTGCTTTTAGTGTTTCCGCATACTGCAGCAGGCGACATAGCTTTGCAGACGATAAATGAACCGTTTCAGAGAGTAGAGCGGCCAATGTGACGATCTGGCTTTAAGTCGATTCGATAACAAATGACGAAAACGGACGGATTTCTCAGGTTTTAACTATATATGAACACTTTTCACATTCTCCCGTGCAACGCGGCTACTAGTCTTCCTTTCATGCAAAATCTTAAGGTTCCATCTCATGTCCAAGCCGCCAAAGCCGGCTAGAAAGTGAATAATCGACAACTAAAACTTCAATTGTATTACTTCTTACTGGCTATTACTTCAACTTAGAAGCTTCTTCTGTGTTCTACTATGGTGCTCTTAGTGTCTGCGCATACCACAGCACGTGACATAGCTTTGCAGACGATAAATGTAACCGTCTCAGAGAGAAACCGTCCAATGTGACGATCTGGGTTTGAGTCGATTCGATAACAAATGACGAAAACGGACGGATTTCTCAGGTTTTTACTACATATGAACACATTTCACATTCTCCCGTGCAACGCGGCTGCAAGTACTCCATTCATGCAAAATCTTAAGGTCCTAGGTCATGTCCAAGCCACCAAAGCCGGCTAAAAAGTGAATAATTGACAACTAAAACTTGAATTGTACTACTTCTTACTGGCTATTACTTCAACTTAGAAGCTTCTTCTGTGTTCTACTATGGTGCTTTTAGTGTCTCCGCATACCGCAGCACGCGACATAGCTTTGCAGACAGTAAATGTAACCTTCTCAGAGAGAAAAGCGGCCAATGTGACGATCTGGTTTTAAGTCGATTCCATAACAAATGACTTAAACGGACGAATTTCTCTGGTTTTTACTACATATGCACACTTTTCACATCCTCCCGTCCAACGCGGCTGCTAGTCCTCCTTTCATGCAAAATCTTAAGGTCCTAGGTCATGTCCAAGCCAAAAAAGCGGGCTAAAATGTGAATAATCGACAACTAAAACTTAAATTGTACTTTTTCTTACTGGCTATTACTTCAACTTAGAAGCTTCTTCTGTGTTCTACTATGGTGCTTTTAGTGTTTCCGCATACTGCAACACGCGACATAGCTTTGCAGACGATAAATGTAACCGTTTCAGAGAGCAGAGCGGCCAATGTGACGATCTGGCTTTAAGTCGATTCGACAACAAATGACGAAAACGGACGGATTTCTCAGGTTTTTCCTACATATGAACACTTTTCACATTCTCCCGTGCAACGCGGCTACTAGTCTTCCTTTCATGCAAAATCTTAAGGGTCCACCTCATGTCCAAGCCGCCAAAGCCGGCTAGAAAGTGAATAATCGACTACTAAAACTTGAATTGTATTACTTCTTACTGGCTATTACTTCAACTTAGAAGCTTCTTCTGTGTTCTACTATGGTGCTTTTAGTGTCTCCGCATACCGCAGCACGCGACATAGCTTTGCAGACGATAAATGTAACCGTCTCAGAGAGAAAAGCGTCCAATGTGACGATCTGGCTTTAAGTCGATTCGATAACAAATGACCAAAACGGACGGATTTCTCAGGTTTTTACTACATATTAACACTTTTCACATTCTCCCATGCAACGCGGCTGCTAGTCCTCCTTTCATGCAAAATCTTAAGGTCCTAGGTCATGTCCAAGCCACCAAAGCCGGCTAAAATGTGAATAATTGACAACTAAAATTTGAATTGTATTACTTCTTGATGGCTATTACTTCAACTTAGAAGCTTCTTCTGTGTTCTACAATGGTGCTTGTCCGCATACCGCAGCACGCGACATAGCTTTGCAGACGATAAATGTAACCGTCTCAGAGAGAAAGGCGGCCGATGTGACGATCTGGCTTTAAGTCGATTCGATAACAAATGACGAAAACAGACGGATTTGTCAGGTTTTTACTACATATGAACACTTTTCACATTCTCCAGTGCAACGCGGCTGCCAGTCCTCCTCTCATGCAAAATCTTAACGTCCTAGGTGATGTCCAAGCCACCAAAGCCGGCTAAAAAGTGAATAATCGACAACTAAAACTTGAATTGTACTACTTCTTACTGGCTATTACTTCAACTTAGAAGCTTCTTCTGTGTTCTTCTATGGTGCTTTTAGTGTCTCCGCATACCGCAGCACGCGACATAGCTTTGCAGACAATAAATGTATCCTTCTCAGAGAGAAAGGCGGCCAATATGACGATCTGGCTTTAAGTCGATTCGATAACAAATGACGAAAACGGACGGATTTCTCAGGTTTTAACTATATATGAACACTTTTCACATTCTCCCGTGCAACGCGGCTACTAGTCTTCCTTTCATGCAAAATCTTAAGGTTCCACCTCATGTCCAAGCCGCCAAAGCCGGCTAGAAAGTGAATAATCGACAACTATAACTTCAATTGTATTACTTCTTACTGGCTATTACTTCAACTTAGAAGCTTCTTCTGTGCTCTACTATGGTGCTTTTAGTGTTTCCGCATACCGCAGCACGCGACATAGCTTTGTAGACGATAAATGTAACCGTTTCAGAGAGAAGAGCGGCCAATGTGACGATCTGGCTTTAAGTCGATTCGATAACAAATGTCGAAAACGGACGGATTTCTCAGGTTTTTAGTACATATGAACACTTTTCACATTCTCCCGTGCAACGCGGCTGCTAGTCCTCCTTTCATGCAAAATCGTAAGGTGCTAGGTCATGTCCAAGCCGCCGAAGCCGGCTAAAATGTGAATAATCGACAACTAAAACTTGAATTGTATTACTACTTACTTTTTATTACTTCTACTTAGAAGCTTCTTCTGTGTTCTACTATGGTGCTTTTAGTGTCTTCGCACACCGCAGCACGCGACATAGCTTTGCAGACGATAAATGTAACCGTCTCAGAGTGAAGAGCGGCCAATGTGACGATCTGGCTTTAAGTCGAATCTATAACAAATGACGAAAACGGACGGATTTCTCAGGTTTTTACCACATATGAACACTTTTCACATTCTCCAGTGCAACGCGGCTGCCTGTCCTCCTTTCATGCAAAATCTTAACGTCCTAGGTGATGTCCAAGCCACCAAAGCCGGCTAAAAAGTGAATAATCGACAACTAAAACTTGAATTGTACTACTTCTTACTGGCTATTACTTCAACTTAGAAGCTTCTTCTGTGTTCTTCTATGGTGCTTTTAGTGTCTCCGCATACCGCAGCACGCGACATAGCTTTGCAGACAATAAATGTATCCTTCTCAGAGAGAAAGGCGGCCAATATGACGATCTGGCTTTAAGTCGATTCGATAACAAATGACGAAAACGGACGGATTTATCAGGATTTTAGTACATATGAACACTCTTCACATTCTCCCATGCAAAGCGGCTGCTAGACCTCCTTTCATGCAAAATCTTAAGGTCCTAGGTCATGTAGAAGCCAACAAAGTCGGCTAACAAGTGAATAATCGACAACTAAAACTTGAATTCTACTACTTCTTACTGGCTATTACTTCAACTTAGAAGCTTCTTCTGTGTTCTACTATGGTGCTTTTAGTGTCTCCGCACACCGCAGCACGCGACATAGCTTTGCAGACGATAAATGTATCCGTCTCAGAGAGAAAAGCGGCCAATGTGACGATCTGGCTTCAAGTCGATTCGATAACAAATGACGAAAACGGACGGATTTCTCAGGTTTTTACTACATATGAACACTTTTCACATTCTCCCATGCAACGTGGCTGCTAGACCTCCTTTCATGCAAAATCGTAAGGTCCTAGGTCATGTCCAAGCCACCAAAGCCGGCTAAAATGTGAATAATCGACAACTAAAACTTGAATTGTACTACTTCTTACTGGCTATTACTTCAATTTAGAAGCTTCTTCTGTTTTCTACTATGGTGCTTTTAGTGTCTAAGCAGACCGCAGCACGCGACATAGCTTTGCAGACGATAAATGTAACCGTCTCAGAGAGAAAAGCGGCCAATGTGACGATCTGGCTTTAAGTTGATTCGATAACAAATGACGAAAACGGACGGATTTCTGAGGTTTTTACTACATATGAACACTTTTTACATTCTCCCATGCAACGCGGCTGCTAGTCCTCCTTTCATGCAAAATCTTAAGGTCCTAGGTCATGTCCAAGCCACCAAAGCCGGCAAAAAAGTGAATAATCGACAAGTATAACTTGAATTGTACTACTTCTTACTGGCGATTACTTCAACTTAGAAGCTTCTTCTGTGTTCTACTATGGTGCTTTTAGTGTCTCCGCATACCGCAGCACGCGACATAGCTTTGCTGACGATAAATGTGACCGTCTCAGAGAGAAAAGCGGCCAATGCGACGATCTGGCTTTAATTCGATTCGACAACAAATGACGAAAACGGACGGATTTCTCAGGTTTTTCCTACATATGAACTCTTTTCACATTCTCGCGTGCAACGCGGCTGCTAGTCCTCCATTCATGCAAAATCTTAAGGTCCTAGGTCATGTCCAAGCCACCAAAGCCGACTAAAAAGTGAATAATCGACAACTAAAACTTCAATTGTACTACTTCTTACTGGCTATTACTGCAACTTAGAAGCTTCTTCTGTGTTCTACTATGGTGCTTTTAGTGTTTCGGCATACCGCAGCACGTGACATAGCTTTGCAGACGATAAGTGTAACCGTTTCAGAGAGGAGAGCGGCCAATGTGACGATCTGGCTTTAAGTCGATTCGATAACAAATGACGAAAACGGACGGATTTTTCAGATTTTTACTACATATGAACACTTTTCACATTCTCCCGTGCAACGCGGCTGCTAGTCCTCCTTTCATGCAAAATCTTAAGGTCCTAGGTCATGTCCAAGCCACCAAAGCAGGCTAAAAAGTGAATAATCGACAACTAAAACTTCAATTGTACTACTTCTTACTGGCTATTACTTCAACTTAGAAGCTTCTACTATGGTGCGTTTAGTGTCTCCGCACACCGCAGCACGCGACACAGCTTTGCAGACAATAAATGTAACCGTCTCAGAGAGAAAAGCGGCCAATGGAACGATCTGGCTTTAAGTCGATTCGATAACAAATGACGAACACGGACGGATTTCTCAGGTTTTTACACATATGAACACTTTTCACATTCTCTCGTGCAACGCGGCTGCTAGACCTCCTTTCATGCAAAATCTTAAGGTCCTAGGTCATGTAAAAGCCACGAAAGCCGGCTAAAAAGTGAATAATCGACAACTAAAACTTGAATTGTACTACTTCTTACTGGCTATTACTTCAACTTAGAAGCTTCTTCTGTGTTCTACTATGGTGCTTTTAGTGTCTCCGCATACCGCAGCACGCGACATAGCTTTGCAGACGATAAATGTAACCGTCTCAGAGAGAAAAGCGGCCAATTTGACGATCTGGCTTTAAGTGGATTCCATAACAAATGCGGAAAACGGACGGATTTTTCAGGTTTTTACTACATATGAACACTTTTCACATTCTCCCATGCAACGCGGCTGCTAGTCCTCCTTTCATGCAAAATCTTAAGGTCCTAGGTCATGTCCAAGCCACCAAAGCCGACTAAAAAGTGAATAATCGACAACTAAAACTTCAATTGTACTACTTCTTACTGGCTATTACTTCAACTTAGAAGCTTCTACTATGGTGCGTTTAGTGTCTCCGCACACCGCAGCACGCGACACAGCTTTGCAGACAATAAATGTAACCGTCTCAGAGAGAAAAGCGGCCAATGGAACGATCTGGCTTTAAGTCGATTCGATAACAAATGACGAACACGGACGGATTTCTCAGGTTTTTACACATATGAACACTTTTCACATTCTCTCGTGCAACGCGGCTGCTAGACCTCCTTTCATGCAAAATCTTAAGGTCCTAGGTCATGTCCAAGCCACCAAAGCCGGCTAAAAGGTGAATAATCGACAACTAAAACTTGAATTGTACTACTTCTTACTGGCTATTACTTCAACATAGAAGCTTCTTCTGTGTTCTACTATGGTGTTTTTAGTGTCTCCGCACACCGCAGCACGCAAAATAGCGTTGCAGACGATAAATAAAACCGTCTCAGAGAGAAAAGCGGCCAATGTGACGATATGGCTTTAAGTCGATTCGGTAACAAATGACGAAAACGGACGGATTTCTCAGGTTTTTACTACATATGAACACTTTTCACATTCTCCCGTGCAACGCGGCTGCTAGTCCTCCTTTCATGCCAAATCTTATGGTCCTAGGTCATGTCATAGCCACCAAAGCCGGCCAAAAAGTGAATAATCGACATACAAAACTTGAATTGTACTACCTCTTACTGGCTATTGCTTCAACTTAGAAGCTTCTTCTGTGTTCTACTATGGTGCTTTTAGTGTCTCCGCATACCGCAGCACGCGACACAGCTTTGCAGACGATAAATGTAACCGTCTCAGAGAGAAAAGCGGGCAATGTGACGATCTGGCTTTAAGTCGATTCGATAACAAATGACGGAAACGGACGGTTTTCTCAGGTTTTTACTACATATGAACACTTTTCACATTCTCCCGTGCAACGCGTCTGCTAGTCCTCCTTTCATGCAAAATATTAAGGTCCTAGGTCATATCCAAGCCACCAAAGCCGGCTAAAAAGTGAATAATCGATAATTAAAACTTGAATTGTACAACATCTTACTGGCTATTACTTCAACTTAGAAGCTTCTTCTGTGTTCTACTATGGTGCTTTTAGTGTTTCCGCATACCGCAGCACGCGACATAGCTTTGTAGACGATAAATGTAAGCGTTTCAGAGAGAAGAGCAGCCTATGTGACGATCTGGCTTTAAGTCGATTCGATAACAAATGACGATAACGGACGGATATCTCAGGTTTTTACTACATATGAACACTTTTCACATTCTCCCGTGCAACGCGGCTGCTAGTCCTCCTTTCATGCAAAATCTTAAGGTCCTAGGTCATGTCCAAGCCACCAAAGCCGACTAAAAAGTGAATAATCGACAACTAAAACTTCAATTGTACTACTTCTTACAGGCTATAACTTCAACTTAGAAGCTTCTTCTGTGTTCTACTATGGTGCTTTTAGTGTTTCCGCATACCGCAGCACGCGACATAGCTTTGCAGACGATAAGTGTAACCGTTTCAGAGAGAAGAGCGGCCAATGTGACGATCTGGCTTTAAGTCGATTCGATAACAAATGACGAAAACGGACGGATTTCTTAGGTTTTTACTACATATGAACACTTTTCACATTCTCCCGTGCAACGCGGCTGCTAGTCCTCCTTTCATGCAAAATCTTAAGGTCCTAGGTCATGTCCAAGCCACCTAAGCCGACTAAAAAGTGAATAATCGACAACTAAAACTTCAATTGTACTACTTCTTACAGGCTACTACTTCAACTTAGAAGCTACTTCTGTGTTCTACTATGGTGCTTTTAGTGTTTCGGCATACCGCAGCACGCGACATAGCTTTGCAGACGATAAATGTAACCGTTTCAGAGAGAAGAGCGGCCTATGTGACGATCTGGTTTTAAGTCGATTCGATAACAAATGACGAAAACGGACGGATTTTTCAGGTTTTTACTACATATGAACACTTTTCACATCCTCCCGTGCAACGCGGCAGCTAGTCCTCCTTTCATGCAAAATCTTAAGGTCCTAGGTCATGTCCAAGCCACCAAAGCCGACTAAAAAGTGAATAATCGACAACTAAAACTTCAATTGTACTACTTCTTACAGGCTATAACTTCAACTTAGAAGCTTCTTCTGTGTTCTACTATGGTGCTTTTAGTGTTTCGGCATACCGCAGCACGCGACATAGCTTTGCAGACGATAAATGTAACCGTTTCAGAGAGAAGAGCGGCCTATGTGACGATCTGGTTTTAAGTCGATTCGATAACAAATGACGAAAACGGACGGATTTTTCAGGTTTTTACTACATATGAACACTTTTCACATCCTCCCGTGCAACGCGGCAGCTAGTCCACCTTTCATGCAAAATCTTAAGGTCCTAGGTCATGTCCAAGCCACCAAAGCGGACTAAAAAGTGAATAATCGACAACTAAAACTTCAATTGTACTACTTCTTACAGGCTATAACTTCAACTTAGAAGCTTCTTCTGTGTTCTACAATGGTGCTTTTAGTGTTTCGGCATACCGCAGCACGCGACATAGCTTTGCAGACGATAAGTGTAACCGTTTCAGAGAGAAGAGCGGCCAGTGTGACGATCTGGCTTTAAGTCGATTAATAACAAATGACGAAAACAGACGGATTTCTCATGTTTTTACTGCATATGAACACATTTCACATTCTCCCGTGCAACGCGGCTGCTAGTCCTCCTTTCAAGCAAAATCTTATGGTCCTAGGTCATGTCATAGCCACCAAAGTCGGCTAAAAAGTGAATAATCGACATCCAAAACTTGAATTGTACTGCTTCTTACTGGCTATTGCTTCAACTAAAAAGCTTCTTTTGTGTTCTACTATGGTGCTTCTAGTGTCTCCGCATACCGCAGCACGCGACATAGCTTTGCAGACGAAAAATGTAACCGTCTCAGAGAGAAAAGCGGCCAATGTGACGATCTGGCTTTAAGTCGATTCGATAACAAATGACGAAAACGCACGGATTTCTCAGGTTTTTACACATATGAACACTTTTCACATTCTACCATGCAACGCGGCTGCTAGACCTCCTTTCATGCAAAATCTTAAGGTCCTAGGTCATGTAAAAGCCACGAAAGCCGGCTAGAAAGTGAATAATCGATAACTAAAACTTGAATTGTACTACTTCTTGCTGGCTATTACTTCAACTTAGAAGCTTCTTCTGTGTTCTACTATGGTGCTTTTAGTGTCTCCGCATACCGCAGCACGCGACATAGCTTTGCAGACGATAAATGTAACCGTCTCAGAGAGAAAAGCGGGCAATGTGACGATCTGGCTTTAAGTCGATTCGATAACAAATGACGGAAACGGACGGATTTCTCAGATTTTTACTACATATGAACACTTTTCACATTCTCCCATGCAACGCGGCTGATAGTCCTCTTTTCATGCAAAATCGTAAGGTCCTAGGTCATGTCCAATCCACCAAAGCCAGCTAAAAAGTGAATAATCCACAACTAAAACTTGAATTGTACTACTTCTTACTGGCTATTACTTCAACTTAGAAGCTTCTACTATGGTGCGTTTAGTGTCTCCGCACACCGCAGCACGCGACACAGCTTTGCAGACAATAAATGTAACTGTTTCAGACAGAAGAGCGGCCTATGTGACGATCTGGCTTTAAGTCGATTCGATAACAAATGAGGAAAACGGACGGGTTTCTCAGGTTTTTACTACATATGAACGCTTTTCACATTCTCCCGTGCAACGCGGCTGCTAGTCCTCCTTTCATGCAAAATCTTAAGGTCCTAGGTCATGTCCAAGCCACCAAAGCCGACTAAAAAGTGAATAATCGACAACTAAAACTTCAATTGTACTACTTCTTACTGGCTATTGCTTCAACTTAGAAGCTTCTTCTGTGTTCTACTATGGTGCTTTTAGTGTCTCCGCATACCGCAGCACGCGACATACGTTTGCAGACGATAAATGTAACCGTTTCAGAGAGAAAAGCGGGCAATGTGACGATATGGCTTTAAGTCGATTCGATAACAAATGACGAAAACGGACGGATTTCTCAGGTTTTTACTACATATGAACACTTTTTACATTCTCCCGTGCAACGCGGCTGCAAGTCCTCCTTTCATGCAAAATCTTAAGGTCCTAGGTCGTGTCCAAGCCACCAAAGCCGGCTAAAAAGTGAATAATCGACAACTAAATTTTGAATTGTACTACTTCTTACTGGCTATTGCTTCAACTTAGAAGCTTCTTCTGTGTTCTACTATGGTGCTTTTAGTGTCTCCGCATACCGCAGCACGCGACATACCGTTGCGGACGATAAATGTGACCGTCTCAGAGAGAAAAGCGGCCAATGTGACGATATGGCTTTAAGTCGATTCGATAACAAATGACGAAAACGGACGGATTTCTCAGGTTTTTACTACATATGAACACTTTTCACATTCTCCCGTGCAACGCGGCTGCTAGTCCTCCTTTCATGCAAAATCTTAAGGTCCTAGCTCATGTCCAAGCCACCAAAGCCGGCTAAAATGAGAATAATCGACAACTAAAACTTGAATTGTATTACTTCTTACTGGCTATTACTTCAACTTAGAAGCTTCTTCTGTGTTCTACTATGGTACTTTTAGTGTTTCCGCATACCGCAGCACGGACATAGCTTTGCAGACGATAAATGTAACCGTCTCAAAGAGAAAAGCGGCCAATGTGACGATCTGGCTTTAAGTCGATTCGATAACAAATGACGAAAACGGACGGATTTCTCAGGTTTTTACTACATATGAACACTTTTCACATTCTCCCGTGCAACGCGGCTGCTAGTCCTCCTTTCATGCAAAGTCTTAAGGTCCTAGGTCATGTCCAAGCCACCAAAGCCGGCTAAAAAGTGAATAATCGACAACTAAAACTTCAATTGTACTACTTCTTACAGGCTATAACTTCAACTTAGAAGCTTCTTCTGTGTTCTACTATGGTGCTTTTAGTGTTTCGGCATACCGCAGCACGCGACATAGCTTTGCAGACGATAAGTGTAACCGTTTCAGAGAGAAGAGCGGCCAATGTGACGATGTGGCTTTAAGTCGATTCGATAACAAATGACGAAAACGGACGGATTTCTTAGGTTTTTACTACATATGAACACTTTTCACATTCTCCCGTGCAACGCGGCTGCTAGTCCTCCTTTCATGCAAAATCTTAAGGTCCTAGGTCATGTCCAAGCCACCAAAGCCGACTAAAAAGTGAATAATCGACAACTAAAACTTCAATTGTACTACTTCTTACAGGCTATTACTTCAACTTAGAAGCTACTTCTGTGTTCTACTATGGTGCTTTTAGTGTTTCGGCATACCGCAGCGCGCGACATAGCTTTGCAGACGATAAATGTAACCGTTTCAGAGAGAAGAGCGGCCTATGTGACGATCTGGCTTTAAGTCGATTCGATAACAAATGACGAAAACGGACGGATTTTTCAGGTTTTTACTACATATGAACACTTTTCACATCCTCCCGTGCAACGCGGCAGCTAGTCCTCCTTTCATGCAAAATCTTAAGGTCCTAGGTCATGTCCAAGCCACCAAAGCCGACTAAAAAGTGAATAATCGACAACTAAAACTTCAATTGTACTACTTCTTACAGGCTATAACTTCAATTTAGAAGCTTCTTCTGTGATCTACTATGGAGCTTTTAGTGTTTCGGCATACCGCAGCACGCGACATAGCTTTGCAGACGATAAGTGTAACCGTTTCAGAGAGAAGAGCGGCCAGTGTGACGATCTGGCTTTAAGTCGATTAATAACAAATGACGAAAACGGACGGATTTCTAATGTTTTTACTGCATATGGACACATTTCACATTCTCCCGTGCAACGCGGCTGCTAGTCCTCCTTTCAAGCAAAATCTTATGGTCCTAGGTCATGTCATAGCCACCAAAGTCGGCTAAAAAGTGAATAATCGACATCCAAAACTTGAATTGTACTGCCTCTTACTGGCTATTACTTCAACTTAGAAGCTTCTTCTGTGTTCTACTATGGTGCTTTTAGTGTTTCCGCATACTGCAGCACGCGTCATAGCTTTGCAGACGATAAATGTAAGCGTTTCAGAGAGAAGAGTGGCCAATGTGACGATCTGGCTTTAAGTCGATTCGATAACAAATGACGAAAACAGACTGATTTCTCAGGTTTTTACTACATATGCACACTTTTCACATTCTCCCATACAACGCGGCTGCTAGTCCTCCTTTCAAGCAAAATCATAAGGTCCTAGGTCATGTCCAAGCCACCAAAGCCGGCTAAAAAGTGAATAATCGACAACTAAAACTTGAATTGTACTACCTCTTACTGGCTATTGCTTCAACTTGGAAGCTTCTTCTGTGTTCTACTATGGTGCTTTTAGTGTCTCCGCATACCGCAGCACGCGACATAGCTTTGCAGACGATAAATGTAAGCGTTTCAGAGAGAAGAGTGGCCAATGTGACGATCTGGCTTTAAGTCGATTCGATAACAAATGACGAAAACAGACTGATTTCTCAGGTTTTTACTACATATGCACACTTTTCACATTCTCCCATGCAACGCGGCTGCTAGTCCTCCTTTCATGCAAAATCTTAAGGTCCTAGGACATGTCCAAGCCACCAAAGCCGGCTAAAAGGTGAATAATCGACAACTAAAACTTGAATTGTACTACTTCTTACTGGCTATTACTTCAACATAGAAGCTTCTTCTGTGTTCTACTATGGTGTTTTTAGTGTCTCCGCACACCGCAGCACGCAAAATAGCGTTGCAGACGATAAATAAAACCGTCTCAGAGAGAAAAGCGGCCAATGTGACGATATGGCTTTAAGTCGATTCGATAACAAATGACGAAAACGGACGGATTTCTCAGGTTTTTACTACATATTAAAACTTTTCACATTCTCCCGTGCAACGCGGCTGCTAGTCCTCCTTTCACGCCAAATCTTATGGTCCTAGGTCATGTCATAGCCACCAAAGCCGGCCAAAAAGTGAATAATCGACATACAAAACTTGAATTGTACTACCTCTTACTGGCTATTGCTTCAACTTAGAAGCTTCTTCTGTGTTCTACTATGGTGCTTTTAGTGTCTCCGCATACCGCAGCACGCGACATAGCTTTGCAGACGATAAATGTAACCGTCTCAGAGAGAAAAGCGGGCAATGTGACGATCTGGCTTTAAGTCGATTCGATAACAAATGACGGAAACGGACGGTTTTCTCAGGTTTTTACTACATATGAACACTTTTCACATTCTCCCGTGCAACGCGTCTGCTAGTCCTCCTTTCATGCAAAATATTAAGGTCCTAGGTCATATCCAAGCCACCAAAGCCGGCTAAAAAGTGAATAATCGATAATTAAAACTTGAATTGTACAACATCTTACTGGCTATTACTTCAACTTAGAAGCTTCTTCTGTGTTCTACTATGGTGCTTTTAGTGTTTCCGCATACCGCAGCACGCGACATAGCTTTGTAGACGATAAATGTAACCGTTTCAGAGAGAAGAGCGGCCTATGTGACGATCTGGTTTTAAGTCGATTCGATAACAAATGACGAAAACGGACGGATTTTTCAGGTTTTTACTACATATGAACACTTTTCACATCCTCCCGTGCAACGCGGCAGCTAGTCCTCCTTTCATGCAAAATCTTAAGGTCCTAGGTCATGTCCAAGCCACCAAAGCCGACTAAAAAGTGAATAATCGACAACTAAAACTTCAATTGTACTACTTCTTACAGGCTATAACTTCAACTTAGAAGCTTCTTCTGTGTTCTACTATGGTGCTTTTAGTGTTTCGGCATACCGCAGCACGCGACATAGCTTTGCAGACGATAAATGTAACCGTTTCAGAGAGAAGAGCGGCCTATGTGACGATCTGGTTTTAAGTCGATTCGATAACAAATGACGAAAACGGACGGATTTTTCAGGTTTTTACTACATATGAACACTTTTCACATCCTCCCGTGCAACGCGGCAGCTAGTCCTCCTTTCATGCAAAATCTTAAGGTCCTAGGCCATGTCCAAGCCACCAAAGCCGACTAAAAAGTGAATAATCGACAACTAAAACTTCAATTGTACTACTTCTTACACGCTATAACTTCAACTTAGAAGCTTCTTCTGTGTTCTACAATGGTGCTTTTAGTGTTTCGGCATACCGCAGCACGCGACATAGCTTTGCAGACGATAAGTGTAACCGTTTCAGAGAGAAGAGCGGCCAGTGTGACGATCTGGCTTTAAGTCGATTAATAACAAATGACGAAAACAGACGGATTTCTCATGTTTTTACTGCATATGAACACATTTCACATTCTCCCGTGCAACGCGGCTGCTAGTCCTCCTTTCAAGCAAAATCTTATGGTCCTAGGTCATGTCATAGCCACCAAAGTCGGCTAAAAAGTGAATAATCGACATCCAAAACTTGAATTGTACTGCTTCTTACTGGCTATTGCTTCAACTAAAAAGCTTCTTTTGTGTTCTACTATGGTGCTTCTAGTGTCTCCGCATACCGCAGCACGCGACATAGCTTTGCAGACGAAAAATGTAACCGTCTCAGAGAGAAAAGCGGCCAATGTGACGATCTGGCTTTAAGTCGATTCGATAACAAATGACGAAAACGCACGGATTTCTCAGGTTTTTACACATATGAACACTTTTCACATTCTACCATGCAACGCGGCTGCTAGACCTCCTTTCATGCAAAATCTTAAGGTCCTAGGTCATGTAAAAGCCACGAAAGCCGGCTAGAAAGTGAATAATCGATAACTAAAACATGAATTGTACTACTTCTTGCTGGCTATTACTTCAACTTAGAAGCTTCTTCTGTGTTCTACTATGGTGCTTTTAGTGTCTCCGCATACCGCAGCACGCGACATGGCTTTGCAGACGATAAATGTAACCGTCTCAGAGAGAAAAGCGGGCAATGTGACGATCTGGCTTTAAGTCGATTCGATAACAAATGACGGAAACGGACGGATTTCTCAGATTTTTACTACATATGAACACTTTTCACATTCTCCCATGCAACGCGGCTGATAGTCCTCCTTTCATGCAAAATCGTATGGTCCTAGGTCATGTCCAATCCACGAAAGCCAGCTAAAAAGTGAATAATCGACAACTAAAACTTGAATTGTACTACTTCTTACTGGCTATTACTTCAACTTAGAAGCTTCTACTATGGTGCGTTTAGTGTCTCCGCACACCGCAGCACGCGACACAGCTTTGCAGACAATAAATGTAACCGTTTCAGACAGAAGAGCGGCCTATGTGACGATCTGGCTTTAAGTCGATTCGATAACAAATGAGGAAAACGGACGGGTTTCTCAGGTTTTTACTACATATGAACGCTTTTCACATTCTCCCATGCAACGCGGCTGCTAGTCCTCCTTTCATGCAAAATCTTAAGGTCCTAGGTCATGTCCAAGCCACCAAAGCCGACTAAAAAGTGAATAATCGACAACTAAAACTTCAATTGTACTACTTCTTACTGGCTATTGCTTCAACTTAGAAGCTTCTTCTGTGTTCTACTATGGTGCTTTTAGTGTCTCCGCATACCGCAGCACGCGACATACGTTTGCAGACGATAAATGTAACCGTTTCAGAGAGAAAAGCGGGCAATGTGACGATATGGCTTTAAGTCGATTCGATAACAAATGACGAAAACGGACGGATTTCTCAGGTTTTTACTACATATGAACACTTTTTACATTCTCCCGTGCAACGCGGCTGCAAGTCCTCCTTTCATGCAAAATCTTAAGGTCCTAGGTCGTGTCCAAGCCACCAAAGCCGGCTAAAAAGTGAATAATCGACAACTAAATTTTGAATTGTACTACTTCTTACTGGCTATTGCTTCAACTTAGAAGCTTCTTCTGTGTTCTACTATGGTGCTTTTAGTGTCTCCGCATACCGCAGCACGCGACATACCGTTGCAGACGATAAATGTAACCGTCTCAGAGAGAAAAGCGGCCAATGTGACGATATGGCTTTAAGTCGATTCGATAACAAATGACGAAAACGGACGGATTTCTCAGGTTTTTACTACATATGAACACTTTTCACATTCTCCCGTGCAACGCGGCTGCTAGTCCTCCTTTCATGCAAAATCTTAAGGTCCTAGCTCATGTCCAAGCCAGCAAAGCCGGCTAAAATGAGAATAATCGACAACTAAAACTTGAATTGTATTACTTCTTACTGGCTATTACTTCAACTTAGAAGCTTCTTCTGTGTTCTACTATGGTACTTTTAGTGTTTCCGCATACCGCAGCACGGACATAGCTTTGCAGACGATAAATGTAACCGTCTCAAAGAGAAAAGCGGCCAATGTGACGATCTGGCTTTAAGTCGATTCGATAACAAATGACGAAAACGGACGGATTTCTCAGGTTTTTACTACATATGAACACTTTTCACATTATCCCGTGCAACGCGGCTGCTAGTCCTCCTTTCATGCAAAGTCTTAAGGTCCTAGGTCATGTCCAAGCCACCAAAGCCGACTAAAAAGTGAATAATCGACAACTAAAACTTCAATTGTACTACTTCTTACAGGCTATAACTTCAACTTAGAAGCTTCTTCTGTGTTCTACTATGGTGCTTTTAGTGTTTCGGCATACCGCAGCACGCGACATAGCTTTGCAGACGATAAGTGTAACCGTTTCAGAGAGAAGAGCGGCCAATGTGACGATGTGGCTTTAAGTCGATTCGATAACAAATGACGAAAACGGACGGATTTCTTAGGTTTTTACTACATATGAACACTTTTCACATTCTCCCGTGCAACGCGGCTGCTAGTCCTCCTTTCATGCAAAATCTTAAGGTCCTAGGTCATGTCCAAGCCACCAAAGCCGACTAAAAAGTGAATAATCGACAACTAAAACTTCAATTGTACTACTTCTTACAGGCTATTACTTCAACTTAGAAGCTACTTCTGTGTTCTACTATGGTGCTTTTAGTGTTTCGGCATACCGCAGCGCGCGACATAGCTTTGCAGACGATAAATGTAACCGTTTCAGAGAGAAGAGCGGCCTATGTGACGATCTGGCTTTAAGTCGATTCGATAACAAATGACGAAAACGGACGGATTTTTCAGGTTTTTACTACATATGAACACTTTTCACATCCTCCCGTGCAACGCGGCAGCTAGTCCTCCTTTCATGCAAAATCTTAAGGTCCTAGGTCATGTCCAAGCCACCAAAGCCGACTAAAAAGTGAATAATCGACAACTAAAACTTCAATTGTACTACTTCTTACAGGCTATAACTTCAATTTAGAAGCTTCTTCTGTGTTCTACTATGGAGCTTTTAGTGTTTCGGCATACCGCAGCACGCGACATAGCTTTGCAGACGATAAATGTAAGCGTTTCAGAGAGAAGAGTGGCCAATGTGACGATCTGGCTTTAAGTCGATTCGATAACAAATGACGAAAACAGACTGATTTCTCAGGTTTTTACTACATATGCACACTTTTCACATTCTCCCATGCAACGCGGCTGCTAGTCCTCCTTTCATGCAAAATCTTAAGGTCCTAGGTCATGTCCAAGCCACCAAAGCCGGCTAAAAGGTGAATAATCGACAACTAAAACTTGAATTGTACTACTTCTTACTGGCTATTACTTCAACTTGGAAGCTTCTTCTGTGTTCTACTATGGTGTTTTTAGTGTCTCCGCACACCGCAGCACGCAAAATAGCGTTGCAGACGATAAATAAAACCGTCTCAGAGAGAAAAGCGGCCAATGTGACGATATGGCTTTAAGTCGATTCGATAACAAATGACGAAAACGGACGGATTTCTCAGGTTTTTACTGCATATGAACACATTTCACATTCTCCCGTGCAACGCGGCTGCTAGTCCTCCTTTCAACCAAAATCTTATGGTCCTAGGTCATGTCATAGCCACCAAAGTCGGCTAAAAAGTGAATAATCGACATCCAAAACTTGAATTGTACTGCCTCTTACTGTCTATTACTTCAACTTAGAAGCTTCTTCTGTGTTCTACTATGGTGCTTTTAGTGATTCCGCATACTGCAGCACGCGTCATAGCTTTGCAGACGATAAGTGTAACCGTTTCAGAGAGAAGAGCGGCCAATGTGACGATGTGGCTTTAAGTCGATTCGATAACAAATGACGAAAACGGACGGATTTCTTAGGTTTTTACTACATATGAACACTTTTCACATTCTCCCGTGCAACGCGGCTGCTAGTCCTCCTTTCATGCAAAATCTTAAGGTCCTAGGTCATGTCCAAGCCACCTAAGCCGACTAAAAAGTGAATAATCGACAACCAAAACTTCAATTGTACTACTTCTTACAGGCTATTACTTCAACTTAGAAGCTACTTCTGTGTTCTACTATGGTGCTTTTAGTGTTTCGGCACACCGCAGCACGCGACATAGCTTTGCAGACGATAAATGTAACCGATTCAGAGAGAAGAGCGGCCTATGTGACGATCTGGTTTTAAGTCGATTCGATAACAAATGACGAAAACGGACGGATTTTTCAGGTTTTTACTACATATGAACACTTTTCACATCCTCCCGTGCAACGCGGCAGCTAGTCCTCCTTTCATGCAAAATCTTAAGGTCCTAGGTCATGTCCAAGCCACCAAAGCCGACTAAAAAGTGAATAATCGACAACTAAAACTTCAATTGTACTACTTCTTACAGGCTATAACTTCAACTTAGAAGCTTCTTCTGTGTTCTACTATGGTGCTTTTAGTGTTTCGGCATACCGCAGCACGCGACATAGCTTTGCAGACGATAAATGTAACCGTTTCAGAGAGAAGAGCGGCCTATGTGACGATCTGGTTTAAAGTCGATTCGATAACAAATGACGAAAACGGACGGATTTTTCAGGTTTTTACTACATATGAACACTTTTCACATCCTCCCGTGCAACGCGGCAGCTAGTCCTCCTTTCATGCAAAATCTTAAGGTCCTAGGTCATGTCCAAGCCACCAAAGCCGACTAAAAAGTGAATAATCGACAACTAAAACTTCAATTGTACTACTTCTTACAGGCTATAACTTCAACTTAGAAGCTTCTTCTGTGTTCTACAATGGTGCTTTTAGTGTTTCGGCATACCGCAGCACGCGACATAGCTTTGCAGACGATAAGTGTAACCGTTTCAGAGAGAAGAGCGGCCAGTGTGACGATCTGGCTTTAAGTCGATTAATAACAAATGACGAAAACAGACGGATTTCTCATGTTTTTACTGCATATGAACACATTTCACATTCTCCCGTGCAACGCGGCTGCTAGTCCTCCCTTCAAGCAAAATCTTATGGTCCTAGGTCGTGTCATAGCCACCAAAGTCGGCTAAAAAGTGAATAATCGACATCCAAAACTTGAATTGTACTGCCTCTTACTGGCTATTACTTCAACTTAGAAGCTTCTTCTGTGTTCTACTATGGTGCTTTTAGTGTTTCCGCATACTGCAGCACGCGTCATAGCTTTGCAGACGATAAATGTAAGCGTTTCAGAGAGAAGAGTGGCCAATGTGACGATCTGGCTTTAAGTCGATTCGATAACAAATGACGAAAACAGACTGATTTCTCAGGTTTTTACAACATATGCACACTTTTCACATTCTCCCATACAACGCGGCTGCTAGTCCTCCTTTCATGCAAAATCTTAAGGTCCTAGGTCATGTCCAAGCCACCAAAGCCGGCTAAAAAGTGAATAATCGACAACTAAAACTTGAATTGTACTACCACTTACTGGTAATTGCTTCAACTTGGAAGCTTCTTCTGTTTTCTACTATGGTGCTTTTAGTGTCTCCGCATACCGCAGCACGCGACATAGCTTTGCAGACGATAAATGTAAGCGTTTCAGAGAGAAGAGTGGCCAATGTGACGATCTGGCTTTAAGTCGATTCGATAACAAATGACGAAAACAGACTGATTTATCAGGTTTTTACTACATATGCACACTTTTCACATTCTCCCATACAACGCGGTTGCTAGTCCTCCTTTCATGCAAAATCTTAAGGTCCTAGGTCATGTCCAAGCCACCAAAGTCGGCTAAAAAGTGAATAATCGACAACTAAAACTTGAATTGTACTACTTCTTACTGGCTATTACTTAAACATAGAAGCTTCTTCTGTGTTCTACTATGGTGTTTTTAGTGTCTCCGCACACCGCAGCACGCAAAATAGCGTTGCAGACGATAAATAAAACCGTCTCAGAGAGAAAAGCGGCCAATGTGACGATATGGCTTTAAGTCGATTCGATAACAAATGACGAAAACGGACGGATTTCTCAGGTTTTTACTACATATGAACACTTTTCACATTCTCCTGTGCAACGCGGGTGCTAGTCCTCCTTTCATGCAAAATCTTATGGTCCTAGGTCATGTCATAGTCACCAAAGCCGGCCAAAAAGTGAATAATCGACATACAAAACTTGAATTGTACTACCTCTTACTGGCTATTGCTTCAACTTAGAAGCTTCTTCTGTGTTCTACTATGGTGCTTTTAGTGTCTCCGCATACCGCAGCACGCGACATAGCTTTGCAGACGATAAATGTAACCGTTTCAGAGAGAAGAACGGCCAATGTGACGATCTGGCTTTAAGTCGATTCGATAACAAATGACGAAAACAGACGGATTTCTCAGGTTTTTACTACATATGAACACTTTTCACATTCTCCCGTGCAACGCGGCTGCTAGTCCTCCTTTCATGCAAAATCTTAAGGTCCTAGGTCATGTTCAAGCCACCAAAGCTGACTAAAAAGTGAATAATCGACAACTAAAACTTCAATTGTACTACTTCTTACTGGCTATTACTGCAACTTAGAAGCTTCTTCTGTGTTCTACTATGGTGCTTTTAGTGTTTCGGCATACCGCAGCACGTGACATAGCTTTGCAGACGATAAGTGTAACCGTTTCAGAGAGAAGAGCGGCCAATGTGACGATCTGGCTTCAAGTCGATTAATAACAAATGACGAAAACGGACGGATTTCTCAGAATTTTACTACATATGAACACTTTTCACATTCTCCCGTGCAACGCGGCTGCCAGTCCTCCTTTCATGCAAAATCTTAACGTCCTAGGTAATGTCCAAGCCACCAAAGCCGGTTAAAAAGTGAATAATCGATAATTAAAACTTGAATTGTACAACATCTTACTGGCTATTACTTCAACATAGAAGCTTCTTCTGTGTTCTACTATGGTGCTCTTAGTGTTTCCGCATACCGCAGCACGCGACACAGCTTTGTAAACGATAAGTGTAACCGTTTCAGAGAGAAGAGCGGCCAGTGTGACGATCTGGCTTTAAGTCGATTAATAACAAATGACGAAAACAGACGGATTTCTCATGTTTTTACTGCATATGAACACATTTCACATTCTCCCGTGCAACGCGGCTGCTAGTCCTCCTTTCAAGCAAAATCTTATGGTCCTAGGTCGTGTCATAGCCACCAAAGTCGGCTAAAAAGTGAATAATCGACATCCAAAACTTGAATTGTACTGCCTCTTACTGGCTATTACTTCAACTTAGAAGCTTCTTCTGTGTTCTACTATGGTGCTTTTAGTGTTTCGGCATACCGCAGCACGCGACATAGCTTTGTAGACGATAAGTGTAACCGTTTCAGAGAGAAGAGCGGCCAATGTGACGATCTGGCTTTAAGTCGATTCGATTACAAATGACGAAAACGGACGGATTTCTTAGGTTTTTACTACATATGAACACTTTTCACATTCTCCCGCGCAACGCGGCTGCTAGTCCTCCTTTCATGCAAAATCTTAAGGTCCTAGGTCATGTCCAAGCCACCAAAGCCGACTAAAAAGTGAATAATCGACAAATAAAACTTCAATTGTACTACTTCTTACTGGCTATTGCTTCAACTTAGAAGCTTCTTCTGTGTTCTACTATGGTGCTTTTAGTGTCTCCGCATACCGCAGCACGCGAAATAGCTTTGTAGACGATAAATGTAACCGTTTCAGGGAGAAGAGCGGCCTATGTGACGATCTGGCTTTAAGTCGATTCGATAACAAATGACGAAAACGGACGGATTTTTCAGGTTTTTACTACATATGAACACTTTTCACATCCTCCCGTGCAACGCGGCTGCTAGTCCTCCTTTCATGCAAAATCTTATGGTCCTAGGTCACGTCAGAGCCACCAAAGTCGGCTAAAAAGTGAATAATCGACATCCAAAACTTGAATTGTACTACCTCTTACTGGCTATTACTTCAACTTAGAAGCTTCTTCTGTGTTCTACTATGGTACTTTTAGTGTTTTCGCATACTGCAGCACGCGTCATAGCTTTGCAGACGATAAATGTAAGCGTTTCAGAGAGAAGAGTGGCCAATGTGACGATCTGGCTTTAAGTCGATTCGATAACAAATGACGAAAACGGACTGATTTCTCAGGTTTTTACTACATATGCACACTTTTCACATTCTCCCATACAACGCGGCTGCTAGTCCTCCTTTCATGCAAAATCTTAAGGTCCTAGGTCATGTCCAAGCCACCAAAGCCGGCTAAAAAGTGAATAATCGACAACTAAAACTTGAATTGTACTACCTCTTACTGGCTATTGCTTCAACTTGGAAGCTTCTTCTGTGTTCTACTATGGTGCTTTTAGTGTCTCCGCATACCGCAGCACGCGACATAGCTTTGCAGACGATAAATGTAAGCGTTTCAGAGAGAAGAGTGGCCAATGTGACGATCTGGCTTTAAGTCGATTCGATAACAAATGACGAAAACGGACGGATTTTTCAGGTTTTTACTACATATGAACACTTTTCACATCCTCCCGTGCAACGCGGCAGCTAGTCCTCCTTTCATGCAAAATCTTAAGGTCCTAGGTCATGTCCAAGCCACCAAAGCCGACTAAAAAGTGAATAATCGACAACTAAAACTTCAATTGTACTACTTCTTACAGGCTATAACTTCAACTTAGAAGCTTATTCTGTGTTCTACTATGGTGCTTTTAGTGTTTCGGCATACCGCAGCACGCGGCATAGCTTTGCAGACGATAAGTGTAACCGTTTCAGAGAGAAGAGCGGCCAGTGTGACGATCTGGCTTTAAGTCGATTAATAACAAATGACGAAAACAGACGGATTTCTCATGTTTTTACTGCATATGAACACATTTCACATTCTCCCGTGCAACGCGGCTGCTAGTCCTCCTTTCAAGCAAAATCTTATGGTCCTAGGTCATGTCATAGCCACCAGAGTCGGCTAAAAAGTGAATAATCGACATCCAAAACTTGAATTGTACTGCCTCTTACTGGCTATTACTGCAACTTAGAAGCTTCTTCTGTGTTCTACTATGGTGCTTTTAGTGTTTCCGCATACCGCAGCACGCGACATAAGTTTGTAGACGTTAAATGTAACCGTTTCAGAGAGAAGAGCGGCCAATGTGACGATCTGGCTTTAAGTCGATTCGATAACAAATGACGAAAACGGACGGATTTTTCAGGTTTTTACTACATATGAACACTTTTCACATCCTCCCGTGCAACGCGGCAGCTAGTCCTCCTTTCATGCAAAATCTTAAGGTCCTAGGTCATGTCCAAGCCACCAAAGCCGACTAAAAAGTGAATAATCGACAACTAAAACTTCAATTGTACTACTTCTTACAGGCTATAACTTCAACTTAGAAGCTTCTTCTGTGTTCTACTATGGTGCTTTTAGTGTTTCGGCATACCGCAGCACGCGACATAGCTTTGCAGACGATAAGTGTAACCGTTTCAGAGAGAAGAGCGGCCAGTGTGACGATCTGGCTTTAAGTCGATTAATAACAAATGACGAAAACAGACGGATTTCTCATGTTTTTACTGCATATGAACACATTTCACATTCTCCCGTGCAACGCGGCTGCTAGTCCTCCTTTCAAGCAAAATCTTATGGTCCTAGGTCATGTCATAGCCACCAAAGTCGGCTAAAAAGTGAATAATCGACATCCAAAACTTGAATTGTACTGCCTCTTACTGGCTATTACTTCAACTTAGAAGCTTCTTCTGTGTTCTACTATGGTGCTTTTAGTGTTTCCGCATACTGCAGCACGCGTCATAGCTTTGCAGACGATAAATGTAAGCGTTTCAGAGAGAAGAGTGGCCAATGTGACGATCTGGCTTTAAGTCGATTCGATAACAAATGACGAAAACAGACTGATTTCTCAGGTTTTTACTACATATGCACACTTTTCACATTCTACCATACAACGCGGCTGCTAGTCCTCCTTTCATGCAAAATCTTAAGGTCCTAGGTCATGTCCAAGCCACCAAAGCCGGCTAAAAAGTGAATAATCGACAACTAAAACTTGAATTGTACTACCTCTTACTGGCTATTGCTTCAACTTGGAAGCTTCTTCTGTGTTCTACTATGGTGCTTTTAGTGTCGCCGCATACCGCAGCACGCGACATAGCTTTGCAGACGATAAATGTAAGCGTTTCAGAGAGAAGAGTGGCCAATGTGACGATCTGGCTTTAAGTCGATTCGATAACAAATGACGAAAACGGACGGATTTTTCAGGTTTTTACTACATATGAACACTTTTCACATCCTCCCGTGCAACGCGGCAGCTAGTCCTCCTTTCATGCAAAATCTTAAGGTCCTAGGTCATGTCCAAGCCACCAAAGCCGACTAAAAAGTGAATAATCGACAACTAAAACTTCAATTGTACTACTTCTTACAGGCTATAACTTCAACTTAGAAGCTTCTTCTGTGTTCTACTATGGTGCTTTTAGTGTTTCGGCATACCGCAGCACGCGACATAGCTTTGCAGACGATAAGTGTAACCGTTTCAGAGAGAAGAGCGGCCAGTGTGACGATCTGGCTTTAAGTCGATTAATAACAAATGACGAAAACAGACGGATTTCTCATGTTTTTACTGCATATGAACACATTTCACATTCTCCCGTGCAACGCGGCTGCTAGTCCTCCTTTCAAGCAAAATCTTATGGTCCTAGGTCATGTCATAGCCACCAAAGTCGGCTAAAAAGTGAATAATCGACACCCAAAACTTGAATTGTACTGCCTCTTACTGGCTATTACTGCAACTTAGAAGCTTCTTCTGTGTTCTACTATGGTGCTTTTAGTGTTTCCGCATACCGCAGCACGCGACATAGCTTTGCAGACGATAAATGTAACCGTTTCAGAGAGAAGAGCGGCATATGTGACGATCTGGCTTTATGTCGATTCGATAACAAATGACGAAAACGGACGGATTTTTCAGGTTTTTACTACATATGAACACTTTTCACATCCTCCCGTGCAACGCGGCAGCTAGTCCTCCTTTCATGCAAAATCTTAAGGTCCTAGGTCATGTCCAAGCCACCAAAGCCGACTAAAAAGTGAATAATCGACAACTAAAACTTCAATTGTACTACTTCTTACAGGCTATAACTTCAACTTAGAAGCTTCTTCTGTGTTCTACTATGGTGCTTTTAGTGTTTCGGCATACCGCAGCACGCGACATAGCTTTGCAGACGATAAGTGTAACCGTTTCAGAGAGAAGAGCGGCCAGTGTGACGATCTGGCTTTAAGTCGATTAATAACAAATGACGAAAACAGACGGATTTCTCATGTTTTTACTGCATATGAACACATTTCACATTCTCCCGTGCAACGCGGCTGCTAGTCCTCCTTTCAAGCAAAATCTTATGGTCCTAGGTCATGTCATAGCCACCAAAGTCGGCTAAAAAGTGAATAATCGACATCCAAAACTTGAATTGTACTGCCTCTTACTGGCTATTACTTCAACTTAGAAGCTTCTTCTGTGTTCTACTATGGTGCTTTTAGTGTTTCCGCATACTGCAGCACGCGTCATAGCTTTGCAGACGATAAATGTAAGCGTTTCAGAGAGAAGAGTGGCCAATGTGACGATCTGGCTTTAAGTCGATTCGATAACAAATGACGAAAACAGACTGATTTCTCAGGTTTTTACTACATATGCACACTTTTCACATTCTACCATACAACGCGGCTGCTAGTCCTCCTTTCATGCAAAATCTTAAGGTCCTAGGTCATGTCCAAGCCACCAAAGCCGGCTAAAAAGTGAATAATCGACAACTAAAACTTGAATTGTACTACCTCTTACTGGCTATTGCTTCAACTTGGAAGCTTCTTCTGTGTTCTACTATGGTGCTTTTAGTGTCTCCGCATACCGCAGCACGCGACATAGCTTTGCAGACGATAAATGTAAGCGTTTCAGAGAGAAGAGTGGCCAATGTGACGATCTGGCTTTAAGTCGATTCGATAACAAATGACGAAAACGGACGGATTTCTCAGAATTTTACTACATATGAACACTTTTCACATTCTCCCGTGCAACGCGGCAGCTAGTCCTCCTTTCATGCAAAATCTTAAGGTCCTAGGTCATGTCCAAGCCACCAAAGCCGACTAAAAAGTGAATAATCGACAACTAAAACTTCATTTGTACTACTTCTTACAGGCTATAACTTCAACTTAGAAGCTTATTCTGTGTTCTACTATGGTGCTTTTAGTGTTTCGGCATACCGCAGCACGCGACATAGCTTTGCAGACGATAAATGTAACCGTCTCAGAGAGAAAAGCGTCCAATGTGACGATCTGGCTTTGAGTCGATTCGATAACAAATGACGAAAACGGACGGATTTCTCAGGTTTTTACTACATATGAACAATTTTCACATTCTCGCGTGCAACGCGGCTGCCAGTCCTCCTTTCATGGAAAATCATATGGTCCTAGGTCATGTCCAAGCCACCAAAGCCAGCTAAAAAGTGAATAATCGACAACTAAAACTTGAATTGTACTACTTCTTACTGGCTATTACTTCAACTTAGAAGCTTCTACTATGGTGCGTTTAGTGTCTCCGCACACCGCAGCACGCGACACAGCTTTGCAGACAATAAATGTAACCGTCTCAGAGAGAAAAGCGGCCAATGTGACGATCTGGCTTTAAGTCGATTAATAACAAATGACGAAAATGGACGGATTTCTCAGATTTTTACTACATATGAACAATTTTCACATTCTCGCGTGCAACGCGGCTGCCAGTCCTCCTTTCATGGAAAATCATATGGTCCTAGGTCATGTCCAAGCCACCAAAGCCAGCTAAAAAGTGAATAATCGACAACTAAAACTTGAATTGTACTACTTCTTACTGGCTATTGCTTCAACTTAGAAGCTTCTTCTGTGTTCTACTATGGTGCTTTTAGCGTCTCCGCATACCGCAGCACGCGACATAGCTTTGCAGACGATAAGTGTAACTGTCTCAGAGAGAAAAGCGGCCAATGTGACGATCTGGCTTTAAGTCGATTCGATAACAAATGACGAAAACGGACGGATTTCTCAGGTTTTTACTACATATGAACACTTTTCACATTCTCCCGTGCCACGCGGCTGCTAGTCCTCCTTTCATGCAAAATATTAAGGTCCTAGGTCTTATCCAAGCCACCAAAGCCGGTTAAAAAGTGAATAATCGATAATTAAAACTTGAATTGTACAACATCATACTGGCTATTACTTCAACATAGAAGCTTCTTCTGTGTTCTACTATGGTGCTCTTAGTGTTTCCGCATACCGCAGCACGCGACATAGCTTTGTAAACGATAAATGTAACCTTTTCAGAGAGAAGAGCGGCCTATGTGACGATCTGGCTTTAAGTCGATTCGATAACAAATGACGATAACGGACGGATTTCTGAGGTTTTTACTACATATGAACAGTTTTCTCATTCACCCGTGCAACGCGGCTGCTAGTCCTCCTTTCATGCAAAATCTTAAGGTCCTAGGTCATGTCCAAGCCACCAAAGCCGACTAAAAAGTGAATAATCGACAACTAAAACTTCAATTGTGCTACTTCTTACAGGCTATAACTTAGAAGCTTCTTCTGTGTTCTACTATGGTGCTTTTAGTGTTTCGGCATACCGCAGCACGCGACATAGCTTTGTAGACGATAAGTGTAACCGTTTCAGAGAGAAGAGCGGCCAATGTGACGATCTGGCTTTAAGTCGATTCGATTACAAATGACGAAAACGGACGGATTTCTTAGGTTTTTACTACATATGAACACTTTTCACATTCTCCCGTGCAACGCGGCTGCTAGTCCTCCTTTCATGCAAAATCTTAAGGTCCTAGGTCATGTCCAAGCCACCAAAGCCGACTAAAAAGTGAATAATCGACAAATAAAACTTCAATTGTACTACTTCTTACTGGCTATTGCTTTAACTTAGAAGCTTCTTCTGTGTTCTACTATGGTGCTTTTAGTGTCTCCGCATACCGCAGCACGCGAAATAGCTTTGTAGACGATAAATGTAACCGTTTCAGGGGAAGAGCGGCCTATGTGACGATCTGGCTTTAAGTCGATTCGATAACAAATGACGAAAACGGACGGATTTTTCAGGTTTTTACTACATATGAACACTTTTCACATCCTCCCGTGCAACGCGGCTGCTAGTCCTCCTTTCATGCAAAATCTTATGGTCCTAGGTCACGTCAGAGCCACCAAAGTCGGCTAAAAAGTGAATAATCGACATCCAAAACTTGAATTGTACTACCTCTTACTGGCTATTACTTCAACTTAGAAGCTTCTTCTGTGTTCTACTATGGTACTTTTAGTGTTTTCGCATACTGCAGCACGCGTCATAGCTTTGCAGACGATAAATGTAAGCGTTTCAGAGAGAAGAGTGGCCAATGTGACGATCTGGCTTTAAGTCGATTCGATAACAAATGACGAAAACGGACTGATTTCTCAGGTTTTTACTACATATGCACACTTTTCACATTCTCCCATACAACGCGGCTGCTAGTCCTCCTTTCATGCAAAATCTTAAGGTCCTAGGTCATGTCCAAGCCACCAAAGCCGGCTAAAAAGTGAATAATCGACAACTAAAACTTGAATTCTACTACTTCTTACAGGCTATTACTTCAACTTAGAAGCTACTTCTGTGTTCTACTATGGTGCTTTTAGTGTTTCGGCATACCGCAGCACGCGTCATAGCTTTGCAGACGATAAGTGTAAGCGTTTCAGAGAGAAGAGTGGCCAGTGTGACGATCTGGCTTTAAGTCGATTAATAACAAATGACGAAAACAGACGGATTTCTCATGTTTTTACTGCATATGAACACATTTCACATTCTCCCGTGCAACGCGGCTGCTAGTCCTCCTTTCAAGCAAAATCTTATGGTCCTAGGTCATGTCATAGCCACCAAAGTCGGCTAAAAAGTGAATAATCGACATCCAAAACTTGAATTGTACTGCCTCTTACTGGCTATTACTGCAACTTAGAAGCTTCTTCTGTGTTCTACTATGGTGCTTTTAGTGTTTCCGCATACCGCAGCACGCGACATAGCTTTGCAGACGATAAATGTAACCGTTTCAGAGAGAAGAGCGGCATATGTGACGATCTGGCTTTAAGTCGATTCGATAACAAATGACGAAAACGGACGGATTTTTCAGGTTTTTACTACATATGAACACTTTTCACATCCTCCCGTGCAACGCGGCAGCTAGTCCTCCTTTCATGCAAAATCTTAAGGTCCTAGGTCATGTCCAAGCCACCAAAGCCGACTAAAATTGAATAATCGACAACTAAAACTTCAATTGTACTACTTCTTACAGGCTATAACTTCAACTTAGAAGCTTCTTCTGTGTTCTACTATGGTGCTTTTAGTGTTTCGGCATACCGCAGCACGCGACATAGCTTTGCAGACGATAAGTGTAACCGTTTCAGAGAGAAGAGCGGCCAGTGTGACGATCTGGCTTTAAGTCGATTAATAACAAATGACGAAAACAGACGGATTTCTCATGTTTTTACTGCATATGAACACATTTCACATTCTCCCGTGCAACGTGGCTGCTAGTCCTCCTTTCAAGCAAAATCTTATGGTCCTAGGTCATGTCATAGCCACCAAAGTCGGCTAAAAAGTGAATAATCGACATCCAAAACTTGAATTGTACTGCCTCTTACTGGCTATTACTTCAACTTAGAAGCTTCTTCTGTGTTCTACTATGGTGCTTTTAGTGTTTCCGCATACTGCAGCACGCGTCATAGCTTTGCAGACGATAAATGTAAGCGTTTCAGAGAGAAGAGTGGCCAATGTGACGATCTGGCTTTAAGTCGATTCGATAACAAATGACGAAAACAGACTGATTGCTCAGGTTTTTACTACATATGCACACTTTTCACATTCTACCATACAACGCGGCTGCTAGTCCTCCTTTCATGCAAAATCTTAAGGTCCTAGGTCATGTCCAAGCCACCAAAGCCGGCTAAAAAGTGAATAATCGACAACTAAAACTTGAATTGTACTACCTCTTACTGGCTATTGCTTCAACTTGGAAGCTTCTTCTGTGTTCTACTATGGTGCTTTTAGTGTCTCCGCATACCGCAGCACGCGACATAGCTTTGCAGACGATAAATGTAAGCGTTTCAGAGAGAAGAGTGGCCAATGTGACGATCTGGCTTTAAGTCGATTCGATAACAAATGACGAAAACGGACGGATTTCTCAGAATTTTACTACATATGAACACTTTTCACATTCTCCCGTGCAACGCGGCAGCTAGTCCTCCTTTCATGCAAAATCTTAAGGTCCTAGGTCATGTCCAAGCCACCAAAGCCGACTAAAAAGTGAATAATCGACAACTAAAACTTCAATTGTACTACTTCTTACAGGCTATAACTTCAACTTAGAAGCTTATTCTGTGTTCTACTATGGTGCTTTTAGTGTTTCGGCATACCGCAGCACGCGACATAGCTTTGCAGACGATAAATGTAACCGTCTCAGAGAGAAAAGCGTCCAATGTGACGATCTGGCTTTGAGTCGATTCGATAACAAATGACGAAAACGGACGGATTTCTCAGGTTTCTTCTACATATGAACACTTTTCACATTCTCCCGTGCAACGCGGCTGCTAGACCTCCTTTCATGCAAAATCTTAAGGTCCTAGGTCATGTCCAATCCACCAATGCCGGCTAAAATGTGAATAATCGACAACTAAAACTTGAATTGTACTACTTCTTACTGGCTATTACTTCAACTTAGAAGCTTCTACTATGGTGCGTTTAGTGTCTCCGCACACCGCAGCACGCGACACAGCTTTGCAGACAATAAATGTAACCGTCTCAGAGAGAAAAGCGGCCAATGTGACGATCTGGCTTTAAGTCGATTAATAACAAATGACGAAAATGGACGGATTTCTCAGATTTTTACTACATATGAACAATTTTCACATTCTCGCGTGCAACGCGGCTGCCAGCCCTCCTTTCATGGAAAATCATATGGTCCTAGGTCATGTCCAAGCCACCAAAGCCAGCTAAAAAGTGAATAATCGACAACTAAAACTTGAATTGTACTACTTCTTACTGGCTATTGCTTCAACTTAGAAGCTTCTTCTGTGTTCTACTATGGTGCTTTTAGCGGCTCCGCATACCGCAGCACGCGACATAGCTTTGCAGACGATAAGTGTAACTGTCTCAGAGAGAAAAGCGGCCAATGTGACGATCTGGCTTTAAGTCGATTCGATAACAAATGACGAAAACGGACGGATTTCTCAGGTTTTTACTACATATGAACACTTTTCACATTCTCCCGTGCCACGCGGCTGCTAGTCCTCCTTTCATGCAAAATATTAAGGTCCTAGGTCTTATCCAAGCCACCAAAGCCGGTTAAAAAGTGAATAATCGATAATTAAAACTTGAATTGTACAACATCATACTGGCTATTACTTCAACATAGAAGCTTCTTCTGTGTTCTACTATGGTGCTCTTAGTGTTTCCGCATACCGCAGCACGCGACATAGCTTTGTAAACGATAAATGTAACCTTTTCAGAGAGAAGAGCGGCCTATGTGACGATCTGGCTTTAAGTCGATTCGATAACAAATGACGATAACGGACGGATTTCTGAGGTTTTTACTACATATGAACAGTTTTCTCATTCACCCGTGCAACGCGGCTGCTAGTCCTCCTTTCATGCAAAATCTTAAGGTCCTAGGTCATGTCCAAGCCACCAAAGCCGACTAAAAAGTGAATAATCGACAACTAAAACTTCAATTGTGCTACTTCTTACAGGCTATAACTTAGAAGCTTCTTCTGTGTTCTACTATGGTGCTTTTAGTGTTTCGGCATACCGCAGCACGCGACATAGCTTTGTAGACGATAAGTGTAACCGTTTCAGAGAGAAGAGCGGCCAATGTGACGATCTGGCTTTAAGTCGATTCGATTACAAATGACGAAAACGGACGGATTTCTTAGGTTTTTACTACATATGAACACTTTTCACATTCTCCCGTGCAACGCGGCTGCTAGTCCTCCTTTCATGCAAAATCTTAAGGTCCTAGGTCATGTCCAAGCCACCAAAGCCGACTAAAAAAAGAATAATCGACAAATAAAACTTCAATTGTACTACTTCTTACTGGCTATTGCTTTAACTTAGAAGCTTCTTCTGTGTTCTACTATGGTGCTTTTAGTGTCTCCGCATACCGCAGCACGCGAAATAGCTTTGTAGACGATAAATGTAACCGTTTCAGGGAGAAGAGCGGCCTATGTGACGATCTGGCTTTAAGTCGATTCGATAACAAATGACGAAAACGGACGGATTTTTCAGGTTTTTACTACATATGAACACTTTTCACATCCTCCCGTGCAACGCGGCTGCTAGTCCTCCTTTCATGCAAAATCTTATGGTCCTAGGTCACGTCAGAGCCACCAAAGTCGGCTAAAAAGTGAATAATCGACATCCAAAACTTGAATTGTACTACCTCTTACTGGCTATTACTTCAACTTAGAAGCTTCTTCTGTGTTCTACTATGGTACTTTTAGTGTTTTCGCATACTGCAGCACGCGTCATAGCTTTGCAGACGATAAATGTAAGCGTTTCAGAGAGAAGAGTGGCCAATGTGACGATCTGGCTTTAAGTCGATTCGATAACAAATGACGAAAACGGACTGATTTCTCAGGTTTTTACTACATATACACACTTTTCACATTCTCCCATACAACGCGGCTGCTAGTCCTCCTTTCATGCAAAATCTTAAGGTCCTAGGTCATGTCCAAGCCACCAAAGCCGGCTAAAAAGTGAATAATCGACAACTAAAACTTGAATTCTACTACTTCTTACAGGCTATTACTTCAACTTAGAAGCTACTTCTGTGTTCTACTATGGTGCTTTTAGTGTTTCGGCATAACGCAGCACGCGACATAGCTTTGCAGACGATAAATGTAACCGTTTCAGAGAGAAGAGCGGCATATGTGACGATCTGGCTTTAAGTCGATTCGATAACAAATGACGAAAACGGACGGATTTTTCAGGTTTTTACTACATATGAACACTTTTCACATCCTCCCGTGCAACGCGGTAGCTAGTCCTCCTTTCATGCAAAATCTTAAGGTCCTAGGTCATGTCCAAGCCACCAAAGCCGACTAAAAAGTGAATAATCGACAACTAAAACTTCAATTGTACTACTTCTTACAGGCTATAACTTCAACTTAGAAGCTTCTTCTGTGTTCTACTATGGTGCTTTTAGTGTTTCGGCATACCGCAGCACGCGACATAGCTTTGCAGACGATAAGTGTAACCGTTTCAGAGAGAAGAGCGGCCAGTGTGACGATCTGGCTTTAAGTCGATTAATAACAAATGACGAAAACAGACGGATTTCTCATGTTTTTACTGCATATGAACACATTTCACATTCTCCCGTGCAACGCGGCTGCTAGTCCTCCTTTCAAGCAAAATCTTATGGTCCTAGGTCATGTCATAGCCACCAAAGTCGGCTAAAAAGTGAATAATCGACATCCAAAACTTGAATTGTACTGCCTCTTACTGGCTATTACTGCAACTTAGAAGCTTCTTCTGTGTTCTACTATGGTGCTTTTAGTGTTTCCGCATACCGCAGCACCCGACATAGCTTTGTAGACGTTAAATGTAACCGTTTCAGAGAGAAGAGCGGCCAATGTGACGATCTGGCTTTAAGTCGATTCGATAACAAATGACGAAAACGGACGGATTTCTCAGGTTTTTAGTACATATGAACACTTTTCACATTCTCCCGTGCAACGCGGCTGCTAGTCCTCCTTTCATGCAAAATCGTAAGGTGCTAGGTCATGTCCAAGCCGCCGAAGCCGGCTAAAATGTGAATAATCGACAACTAAAACTTGAATTGTATTACTTCTTACTTTTTATTACTTCTACTGAGAAGCTTCTTCTGTGTTCTACTATGGTGCTTTTAGTGTCTTCGCACACCGCAGCACGCGACATAGCTTTGGAGACGATAAGTGTAACCGTTTCAGAGAGAAGAGCGGCCAATGTGACGATCTGGCTTCAAGTCGATTAATAACAAATGACGAAAACGGACGGATTTCTCAGGTTTTTACTACATATGCACACTTTTCACATTCTCCCATACAACGCTGCTGCTAGTCCTCCTTTCATGCAAAATCTTGAGGTCCTAGGTCATGTCCAAGCCACCAAAGCCGGCTAAAAAGTGAATAATTGACAACTAAAACTTGAATTGTACTACTTCTTACAGGCTATTACTTCAACTTAGAAGCTACTTCTGTGTTCTACTATGGTGCTTTTAGTGTTTCGGCATACCGCAGCACGCGACATAGCTTTGCAGACGATAAATGTAACCGTTTCAGAGAGAAGAGCGGCATATGTGACGATCTGGCTTTAAGTCGATTCGATAACAAATGACGAAAACGGACGGATTTTTCAGGTTTTTACTACATATGAACACTTTTCACATCCTCCCGTGCAACGCGGCAGCTAGTCCTCCTTTCATGCAAAATCTTAAGGTCTTAGGTCATGTCCAAGCTACCAAAGCCGACTAAAAAGTGAATAATCGACAACTAAAACTTCAATTGTACTACTTCTTACAGGCTATAACTTCAACTTAGAAGCTTCTTCTGTGTTCTACTATGGTGCTTTTAGTGTTTCGGCATACCGCAGCACGCGACATAGCTTTGCAGACGATAAGTGTAACCGTTTCAGAGAGAAGAGCGGCCAGTGTGACGATCTGGCTTTAAGTCGATTAATAACAAATGACGAAAACAGACGGATTTCTCATGTTTTTACTGCATATGAACACATTTCACATTCTCCCGTGCAACGCGGCTGCTAGTCCTCCTTTCAAGCAAAATCTTATGGTCCTAGGTCATGTCATAGCCACCAAAGTCGGCTAAAAAGTGAATAATCGACATCCAAAACTTGAATTGTACTGCCTCTTACTGGCTATTACTTCAACTTAGAAGCTTCTTCTGTGTTCTACTATGGTGCTTTTAGTGTTTCCGCATACTGCAGCACGCGTCATAGCTTTGCAGACGATAAATGTAAGCGTTTCAGAGAGAAGAGTGGCCAATGTGACGATCTGGCTTTAAGTCGATTCGATAACAAATGACGAAAACAGACTGATTTCTCAGGTTTTTACTACATATGCACACTTTTCACATTCTCCCATACAACGCGGCTGCTAGTCCTCCTTTCATGCAAAATCTTAAGGTCCTAGGTCATGTCCAAGCCACCAAAGCCGGCTAAAAAGTGAATAATCGACAACTAAAACTTGAATTGTACTACCTCTTACTGGCTATTGCTTCAACTTGGAAGCTTCTTCTGTGTTCTACTATGGTGCTTTTAGTGTCTCCGCATACCGCAGCACGCGACATAGCTTTGCAGACGATAAATGTAAGCGTTTCAGAGAGAAGAGCGGCATATGTGACGATCTGGCTTTAAGTCGATTCGATAACAAATGACGAAAACGGACGGATTTTTCAGGTTTTTACTACATATGAACACTTTTCACATCCTCCCGTGCAACGCGGCAGCTAGTCCTCCTTTCATGCAAAATCTTAAGGTCCTAGGTCATGTCCAAGCCACCAAAGCCGACTAAAAAGTGAATAATCGACAACTAAAACTTCAATTGTACTACTTCTTACAGGCTATAACTTCAACTTAGAAGCTTCTTCTGTGTTCTACTATGGTGCTTTTAGTGTTTCGGCATACCGCAGCACGCGACATAGCTTTGCAGACGATAAGTGTAACCGTTTCAGAGAGAAGAGCGGCCAGTGTGACGATCTGGCTTTAAGTCGATTAATAACAAATTACGAAAACAGACGGATTTCTCATGTTTTTACTGCATATGAACACATTTCACATTCTCCCGTGCAACGCGGCTGCTAGTCCTCCTTTCAAGCAAAATCTTATGGTCCTAGGTCATGTCATAGCCACCAAAGTCGGCTAAAAAGTGAATAATCGACATCCAAAACTTGAATTGTACTGCCTCTTACTGGCTATTACTTCAACTTAGAAGCTTCTTCTGTGTTCTACTATGGTGCTTTTAGTGTTTCCGCATACTGCAGCACGCGTCATAGCTTTGCAGACGATAAATGTAAGCGTTTCAGAGAGAAGAGTGGCCAATGTGACGATCTGGCTTTAAGTCGATTCGATAACAAATGACGAAAACAGACTGATTTCTCAGGTTTTTACAACATATGCACACTTTTCACATTCTCCCATACAACGCGGCTGCTAGTCCTCCTTTCATGCAAAATCTTAAGGTCCTAGGTCATGTCCAAGCCACCAAAGCCGGCTAAAAGTGAATAATCGACAACTAAAACTTGAATTGTACTACCTCTTACTGGCTATTGCTTCAACTTGGAAGCTTCTTCTGTGTTCTACTATGGTGCTTTTAGTGTCTCCGCATACCGCAGCACGCGACATAGCTTTGCAGACGATAAATGTAAGCGTTTCAGAGAGAAGAGTGGCCAATGTGACGATCTGGCTTTAAGTCGATTCGATAACAAATGACGAAAACAGACTGATTTATCAGGTTTTTACTACATATGCACACTTTTCACATTCTCCCATACAACGCGGTTGCTAGTGCTCCTTTCATGCAAAATCTTAAGGTCCTAGGTCATGTCCAAGCCACCAAAGCCGGCTAAAAAGTGAATAATCGACAACTAAAACTTGAATTGTACTACTTCTTACTGGCTATTACTTCAACATAGAAGCTTCTTCTGTGTTCTACTATGGTGTTTTTAGTGTCTCCGCACACCGCAGCACGCAAAATAGCGTTGCAGACGATAAATAAAACCGTCTCAGAGAGAAAAGCGGCCAATGTGACGATATGGCTTTAAGTCGATTCGATAACAAATGACGAAAACGGACGGATTTCTCAAGTTTTTACTACATATGAATACTTTTCACATTTTCTCGTGCAACGCGGCTGCTAGTCCTCCTTTCATGCAAAATCTTATGGTCCTAGGTCATGTCATAGCCACCAAAGCCGGCCAAAAAGTGAATAATCGACATACAAAACTTGAATTGTACTACCTCTTACTGGCTATTGCTTCAACTTAGAAGCTTCTTCTGTGTTCTACTATGGTGCTTTTAGTGTCTCCGCATACCGCAGCACGCGACATAGCTTTGCAGACGATAAATGTAACCGTCTCAGAGAGAAAAGCGGGCAATGTGACGATCTGGCTTTAAGTCGATTCGATAACAAATGACGGAAACGGACGGTTTTCTCAGGTTTTTACTACATATGAACACTTATCACATTCTCCCGTGCAACGCGGCTGCTAGTCCTCCTTTCATGCAAAATCTTAAGGTCCTAGGTCATATCCAAGCCACCAAAGCCGACTAAAAAGTGAATAATCGACAACTAAAACTTCAATTGTACTACTTCTTACTGGCTATTACTGCAACTTAGAAGCTTCTTCTGTGTTCTACTATGGTGCTTTTAGTGTTTCCGCATACCGCAGCACGCGACATAGCTTTGCAGACGATAAATGTAACCGTTTCAGAGAGAACAACGGCCAATGTGACGATCTGGCTTTATGTCGATTCGATAACAAATGACGAAAACGGACGGATTTCTCAGGTTTTTACTACATATGAACACTTTTCACATTCTCCCGTGCAACGCGGCTGCTAGTCCTCCTTTCATGCAAAACCTTAAGGTCCTAGGTCATGTTCAAGCCACCAAAGCCGACTAAAAAGTGAATAATCGACAACTATAACTTCAATTGTACTACTTCTTACTGGCTATTACTGCAACTTAGAAGCTTCTTCTGTGTTCTACTATGGTGCTTTTAGTGTTTCGGCATACCGCAGCACGTGACATAGCTTTGCAGACGATAAGTGTAACCGTTTCAGAGAGAAGAGCGGCCAATGTGACGATCTGGCTTCAAGTCGATTAATAACAAATGACGAAAACGGACGGATTTCTCAGAATTTTACTACATATGAACACTTTTCACATTCTCCCGTGCAACGCGGCTGCTAGTCCTCCTTTCATGCAAAATATTAAGGTCCTAGGTCATATCCAAGCCACCAAAGCCGGCTAAAAAGTGAATAATCGACAACTAAAACTTGAATTGTACTACTTCTTACTGGCTATTGCTTCAACTTAGAAGCTTCTTTTGTGTTCTACTATGGTGCTTTTAGTGTCTCCGCATACCGCAGCACGCGACATACCTTTGCAGACGATAAATGTAACCGTCTCAGAGAGAAAAGCGTCCAATGTGACGATCTGGCTTTGAGTCGATTCGATAACAAATGACGAAAACGGACGGATTTCTCAGGTTTTTACTACATATGAACACTTTTCACATTCTCCCGTGCAACGCGGCTGCTAGACCTCCTTTCATGCAAAATCTTAAGGTCCTAGGTCATGTCCAATCCACAAATGCCGGCTAAAATGTGAATAATCGACAACTAAAACTTGAATTGTACTACTTCTTACTGGCTATTACTTTAACTTAGAAGCTTCTACTATGGTGCGTTTAGTGTCTCCGCACACCGCAGCACGCGACATAGCTTTGCAGACGATAAGTCTAACTGTCTCAGAGAGAAAAGCGGCCAATGTGACGATCTGGCTTTAAGTCGATTCGATAACAAATGACGAAAACGGACGGATTTCTCAGGTTTTTACTACATATGAACACTTTTCACATTCTCCCGTGCAACGCGGCTGCTAGTCCTCCTTTCATGCAAAATATTAAGGTCCTAGGTCATATCCAAGCCACCAAAGCCGGCTAAAAAGTGAATAATCGACAATTAAAACTTGAATTGTACAACATCTTACTGGCTATTACTTCAACATAGAAGCTTCTTCTGTGTTCTACTATGGTGCTTTTAGTGTTTCCGCATACCGCAGCACGCGACATAGCTTTGTAGACGATAAATGTAACCTTTTCAGAGAGAAGAGCGGCCTATGTGACGATCTGGCTTTAAGTCGATTCGACAACAAATGACGATAACGGACGGATTTCTCAGTTTTTTACTACATATGAACAGTTTTCACATTCTCCCGTGCAACGCGGCTGCTAGTCCTCCTTTCATGCAAAATCTTAAGGTCCTAGGTCATGTCCAAGCCACCAAAGCCGACTAAAAAGTGAATAATCGACAACTAAAACTTCAATTGTACTACTTCTTACAGGCTATAACTTAGAAGCTTCTTCTGTGTTCTACTATGGTGCTTTTAGTGTTTCGGCATACCGCAGCACGCGACAGAGCTTTGTAGACGATAAGTGTAACCGTTTCAGAGAGAAGAGCGGCTAATGTGACGATCTGGCTTTAAGTCGATTCGATTACAAATGACGAAAACGGACGGATTTCTTAGGTTTTTACTACATATGAACACTTTTCACATTCTCCCATGCAACGCGGCTGCTAGTCCTCCTTTCATGCAAAATCTTAAGGTCCTAGGTCATGTCCAATCCACAAATGCCGGCTAAAATGTGAATAATCGACAACTAAAACTTCAATTGTACTACTTCTTACTGGCTATTACTTCAACTTAGAAGCTTCTACTATGGTGCGTTTAGTGTCTCCGCACACCGCAGCACGCGACACAGCTTTGCAGACAATAAATGTAACCGTCTCAGAGAGAAAAGCGGCCAATGTGACGATCTGGCTTTAAGTCGATTAATAACAAATGACGAAAATGGACGAATTTTTCAGATTTTTACTACATATGAACAATTTTCACATTCTCGCGTGCAACGCGGCTGCCAGTCCTCCTTTCATGGAAAATCATATGGTCCTAGGTCATGTCCAAGCCACCAAAGCCGGCTAAAAAGTGAATAATCGACAACTAAAACTTGAACTGTACTACTTCTTACTGGCTATTGCTTCAACTTAGAAGCTTCTTCTGTGTTCTACTATGGTGCTTTTAGTGTCTCCGCATACCGCAGCACGCGACATAGCTTTGCAGACGATAAGTGTAACTGTCTCAGAGAGAAAAGCGGCCAATGTGACGATCTGGCTTTAAGTCGATTCGATAACAAATGACGAAAACGGACGGATTTCTCAGGTTTTTACTACATATGAACACTTATCACATTCTCCCGTGCAACGCGGCTGCTAGTCCTCCTTTCATGCAAAATCTTAAGGTCCTAGGTCATATCCAAGCCACCAAAGCCGACTAAAAAGTGAATAATCGACAACTAAAACTTCAATTGTACTACTTCTTACTGGCTATTACTGCAACTTAGAAGCTTCTTCTGTGTTCTACTATGGTGCTTTTAGTGTTTCCGCATACCGCAGCACGCGACATAGCTTTGCAGACGATAAATGTAACCGTTTCAGAGAGAACAACGGCCAATGTGACGATCTGGCTTTATGTCGATTCGATAACAAATGACGAAAACGGACGGATTTCTCAGGTTTTTACTACATATGAACACTTTTCACATTCTCCCGTGCAACGCGGCTGCTAGTCCTCCTTTCATGCAAAACCTTAAGGTCCTAGGTCATGTTCAAGCCACCAAAGCCGACTAAAAAGTGAATAATCGACAACTATAACTTCAATTGTACTACTTCTTACTGGCTATTACTGCAACTTAGAAGCTTCTTCTGTGTTCTACTATGGTGCTTTTAGTGTTTCGGCATACCGCAGCACGTGACATAGCTTTGCAGACGATAAGTG
Source organism: Schistocerca gregaria (assembly GCF_023897955.1). Lineage (NCBI taxonomy): Eukaryota > Metazoa > Arthropoda > Insecta > Orthoptera > Acrididae > Schistocerca > Schistocerca gregaria. The sequence goes on from NC_064929.1 coordinate 174,787,122, forward strand.
TAACCGTTTCAGAGAGAAGAGCGGCCAATGTGACGATCTGGCTTCAAGTCGATTAATAACAAATGACGAAAACGGACGGATTTCTCAGAATTTTACTACATATGAACACTTTTCACATTCTCCCGTGCAACGCGGCTGCTAGTCCTCCTTTCATGCAAAATATTAAGGTCCTAGGTCATATCCAAGCCACCAAAGCCGGCTAAAAAGTGAATAATCGACAACTAAAACTTGAATTGTACTACTTCTTACTGGCTATTGCTTCAACTTAGAAGCTTCTTTTGTGTTCTACTATGGTGCTTTTAGTGTCTCCGCATACCGCAGCACGCGACATACCTTTGCAGACGATAAATGTAACCGTCTCAGAGAGAAAAGCGTCCAATGTGACGATCTGGCTTTGAGTCGATTCGATAACAAATGACGAAAACGGACGGATTTCTCAGGTTTTTACTACATATGAACACTTTTCACATTCTCCCGTGCAACGCGGCTGCTAGACCTCCTTTCATGCAAAATCTTAAGGTCCTAGGTCATGTCCAATCCACAAATGCCGGCTAAAATGTGAATAATCGACAACTAAAACTTGAATTGTACTACTTCTTACTGGCTATTACTTTAACTTAGAAGCTTCTACTATGGTGCGTTTAGTGTCTCCGCACACCGCAGCACGCGACATAGCTTTGCAGACGATAAGTCTAACTGTCTCAGAGAGAAAAGCGGCCAATGTGACGATCTGGCTTTAAGTCGATTCGATAACAAATGACGAAAACGGACGGATTTCTCAGGTTTTTACTACATATGAACACTTTTCACATTCTCCCGTGCAACGCGGCTGCTAGTCCTCCTTTCATGCAAAATATTAAGGTCCTAGGTCATATCCAAGCCACCAAAGCCGGCTAAAAAGTGAATAATCGACAATTAAAACTTGAATTGTACAACATCTTACTGGCTATTACTTCAACATAGAAGCTTCTTCTGTGTTCTACTATGGTGCTTTTAGTGTTTCCGCATACCGCAGCACGCGACATAGCTTTGTAGACGATAAATGTAACCTTTTCAGAGAGAAGAGCGGCCTATGTGACGATCTGGCTTTAAGTCGATTCGACAACAAATGACGATAACGGACGGATTTCTCAGTTTTTTACTACATATGAACAGTTTTCACATTCTCCCGTGCAACGCGGCTGCTAGTCCTCCTTTCATGCAAAATCTTAAGGTCCTAGGTCATGTCCAAGCCACCAAAGCCGACTAAAAAGTGAATAATCGACAACTAAAACTTCAATTGTACTACTTCTTACAGGCTATAACTTAGAAGCTTCTTCTGTGTTCTACTATGGTGCTTTTAGTGTTTCGGCATACCGCAGCACGCGACAGAGCTTTGTAGACGATAAGTGTAACCGTTTCAGAGAGAAGAGCGGCTAATGTGACGATCTGGCTTTAAGTCGATTCGATTACAAATGACGAAAACGGACGGATTTCTTAGGTTTTTACTACATATGAACACTTTTCACATTCTCCCATGCAACGCGGCTGCTAGTCCTCCTTTCATGCAAAATCTTAAGGTCCTAGGTCATGTCCAATCCACAAATGCCGGCTAAAATGTGAATAATCGACAACTAAAACTTCAATTGTACTACTTCTTACTGGCTATTACTTCAACTTAGAAGCTTCTACTATGGTGCGTTTAGTGTCTCCGCACACCGCAGCACGCGACACAGCTTTGCAGACAATAAATGTATCCGTCTCAGAGAGAAAAGCGGCCAATGTGACGATCTGGCTTCAAGTCGATTAATAACAAATGACGAAAATGGACGAATTTTTCAGATTTTTACTACATATGAACAATTTTCACATTCTCGCGTGCAACGCGGCTGCCAGTCCTCCTTTCATGGAAAATCATATGGTCCTAGGTCATGTCCAAGCCACCAAAGCCGGCTAAAAAGTGAATAATCGACAACTAAAACTTGAACTGTACTACTTCTTACTGGCTATTGCTTCAACTTAGAAGCTTCTTCTGTGTTCTACTATGGTGCTTTTAGTGTCTCCGCATACCGCAGCACGCGACATAGCTTTGCAGACGATAAGTGTAACTGTCTCAGAGAGAAAAGCGGCCAATGTGACGATCTGGCTTTAAGTCGATTCGATAACAAATGACGAAAACGGACGGATTTCTCAGGTTTTTACTACATATGAACACTTTTCACATTCTCCCGTGCAACGCGGCTGCTATTCCTCCTTTCATGCAAAATATTAAGGTCCTAGGTCATATCCAAGCCACCAAAGCCGGCTAAAAAGTGAATAATCGATAATTAAAACTTGAATTGTACAACATCTTACTGGCTATTACTTCAACATAGAAGCTTCTTCTGTGTTCTACTATGGTGCTTTTAGTGTTTCCGCATACCGCAGCACGCGACATAGCTTTGTAGACGATAAATGTAACCTTTTCAGAGAGAAGAGCGGCCTATGTGACGTTCTGGCTTTAAGTCGATTCGATAACAAATGACGATAACGGACGGATTTCTCAGGTTTTTACTACATATGAACAGTTTTCACGTTCTCCCGTGCAACGCGGCTGCTAGTCCTCCTTTCATGCAAAATCTTAAGGTCCTAGGTCATGTCCAAACCACCAAAGCCGACTAAAAAGTGAATAATCGACAACTAAAACTTCAATTATACTACATCTTACAGGCTATAACTTAGAAGTTTCTTCTGTGTTCTACTATGGTGCTTTTAGTGTTTCGGCATACCGCAGCACGCGACATAGCTTTGTAGACGATAAGTGTAACCGTTTCAGAGAGAAGAGCGGCTAATGTGACGATCTGGCTTTAAGTCGATTCGATTACAAATGACGAAAACGGACGGATTTCTTAGGTTTTTACTACATATGAACACTTTTCACATTCTCCCATGCAACGCGGCTGCTAGTCCTCCTTTCATGCAAAATCTTAAGGTCCTAGGTCATGTCCAAGCCACCAAAGCCGACTAAAAAGTGACTAATCGACAAATAAACCTTCAATTGTACTACTTCTTACTGGCTATTGCTTCAACTTAGAAGCTTCTTCTGTGTTCTACTATGGTACTTTTAGTGTTTTCGCATACTGCAGCACGCGTCATAGCTTTGCAGACGATAAATGTAAGCGTTTCAGAGAGAAGAGTGGCCAATGTGACGATCTGGCTTTAAGTCGATTCGATAACAAATGACGAAAACGGACGGATTTTTCAGGTTTTTACTACATATGAACACTTTTCACATCCTCCCGTGCAACGCGGCTGCTAGTCCTCCTTTCATGCAAAATCTTAAGGTCCTAGGTCATGTCCAAGCCACCAAAGCCGGCTAAAAAGTGAATAATCGACAACTAAAACTTGAATTGTACTACCTCTTACTGGCTATTGCTTCAACTTGGAAGCTTCTTCTGTGTTCTACTATGGTGCTCTTAGTGTCTCCGCATACCGTAGCACGCGACATAGCTTTGCAGACGATAAATGTAAGCGTTTCAGAGAGAAGAGTGGCCAATGTGACGATCTGGCTTTAAGTCGATTCGATAACAAATGACGAAAACAGACTGATTTATCAGGTTTTTACTACATATGCACACTTTTCACATTCTCCCATACAACGCGGTTGCTAGTCCTCCTTTCATGCAAAATCTTAAGGTCCTAGGTCATGTCCAAGCCACCAAAGCAGGCTAAAAAGTGAATAATCGACAACTAAAACTTGAATTGTACTACTTCTTACTGGCTATTACTTCAACATAGAAGCTTCTTCTGTGTTCTACTATGGTGTTTTTAGTGTCTCCGCACACCGCAGCACGCAAAATAGCGTTGCAGACGATAAATAAAACCGTCTCAGAGAGAAAAGCGGCCAATGTGACGATATGGCTTTAAGTCGATTCGATAACAAATGACGAAAACGGACGGATTTCTCAGGTTTTTACTACATATGAACACTTTTCACATTCTCCCGTGCAACGCGGCTGCTAGTCCTCCTTTCATGCAAAATCTTATGGTCCTAGGTCACGTCAGAGCCACCAAAGTCGGCTAAAAAGTGAATAATCGACATACAAAACTTGAATTGTACTACCTCTTACTGGCTATTGCTTCAACTTAGAAGCTTCTTCTGTGTTCTACTATGGTGCTTTTAGTGTCTCCGCATACCGCAGCACGCGACATAGCTTTGCAGACGATAAATGTAACCGTCTCAGAGAGAAAAGCGGGCAATGTGACGATCTGGCTTTAAGTCGATTCGATAACAAATGACGGAAACGGACGGTTTTCTCAGGTTTTTACTACATATGAACACTTATCACATTCTCCCGTGCAACGCGGCTGCTAGTCCTCCTTTCATGCAAAATCTTAAGGTCCTAGGTCATATCCAAGCCACCAAAGCCGACTAAAAAGTGAATAATCGACAACTAAAACTTCAATTGTACTACTTCTTACTGGCTATTACTGCAACTTAGAAGCTTCTTCTGTGTTCTACTATGGTGCTTTTAGTGTTTCCGCATACCGCAGCACGCGACATAGCTTTGCAGACGATAAATGTAACCGTTTCAGAGAGAACAACGGCCAATGTGACGATCTGGCTTTATGTCGATTCGATAACAAATGACGAAAACGGACGGATTTCTCAGGTTTTTACTACATATGAACACTTTTCACATTCTCCCGTGCAACGCGGCTGCTAGTCCTCCTTTCATGCAAAACCTTAAGGTCCTAGGTCATGTTCAAGCCACCAAAGCCGACTAAAAAGTGAATAATCGACAACTATAACTTCAATTGTACTACTTCTTACTGGCTATTACTGCAACTTAGAAGCTTCTTCTGTGTTCTACTATGGTGCTTTTAGTGTTTCGGCATACCGCAGCACGTGACATAGCTTTGCAGACGATAAGTGTAACCGTTTCAGAGAGAAGAGCGGCCAATGTGACGATCTGGCTTCAAGTCGATTAATAACAAATGACGAAAACGGACGGATTTCTCAGAATTTTACTACATATGAACACTTATCACATTCTCCCGTGCAACGCGGCTGCCAGTCCTCCTTTCATGCAAAATCTTAACGTCCTAGGTAATGTCCAAGCCACCAAAGCCGGCTAAAAAGTGAATAATCGACAACTAAAACTTGAATTGTACTACTTCTTACTGGCTATTGCTTCAACTTAGAAGCTTCTTTTGTGTTCTACTATGGTGCTTTTAGTGTCTCCGCATACCGCAGCACGCGACATACCTTTGCAGACGATAAATGTAACCGTCTCAGAGAGAAAAGCGTCCAATGTGACGATCTGGCTTTGAGTCGATTCGATAACAAATGACGAAAACGGACGGATTTCTCAGGTTTTTACTACATATGAACACTTTTCACATTCTCCCGTGCAACGCGGCTGCTAGACCTCCTTTCATGCAAAATCTTAAGGTCCTAGGTCATGTCCAATCCACAAATGCCGGCTAAAATGTGAATAATCGACAACTAAAACTTGAATTGTACTACTTCTTACTGGCTATTACTTTAACTTAGAAGCTTCTACTATGGTGCGTTTAGTGTCTCCGCACACCGCAGCACGCGACATAGCTTTGCAGACGATAAGTCTAACTGTCTCAGAGAGAAAAGCGGCCAATGTGACGATCTGGCTTTAAGTCGATTCGATAACAAATGACGAAAACGGACGGATTTCTCAGGTTTTTACTACATATGAACACTTTTCACATTCTCCCGTGCAACGCGGCTGCTACTCCTCCTTTCATGCAAAATATTAAGGTCCTAGGTCATATCCAAGCCACCAAAGCCGGCTAAAAAGTGAATAATCGACAATTAAAACTTGAATTGTACAACATCTTACTGGCTATTACTTCAACATAGAAGCTTCTTCTGTGTTCTACTATGGTGCTTTTAGTGTTTCCGCATACCGCAGCACGCGACATAGCTTTGTAGACGATAAATGTAACCTTTTCAGAGAGAAGAGCGGCCTATGTGACGATCTGGCTTTAAGTCGATTCGACAACAAATGACGATAACGGACGGATTTCTCAGTTTTTTACTACATATGAACAGTTTTCACATTCTCCCGTGCAACGCGGCTGCTAGTCCTCCTTTCATGCAAAATCTTAAGGTCCTAGGTCATGTCCAAGCCACCAAAGCCGACTAAAAAGTGAATAATCGACAACTAAAACTTCAATTGTACTACTTCTTACAGGCTATAACTTAGAAGCTTCTTCTGTGTTCTACTATGGTGCTTTTAGTGTTTCGGCATACCGCAGCACGCGACAGAGCTTTGTAGACGATAAGTGTAACCGTTTCAGAGAGAAGAGCGGCTAATGTGACGATCTGGCTTTAAGTCGATTCGATTACAAATGACGAAAACGGACGGATTTCTTAGGTTTTTACTACATATGAACACTTTTCACATTCTCCCATGCAACGCGGCTGCTAGTCCTCCTTTCATGCAAAATCTTAAGGTCCTAGGTCATGTCCAATCCACAAATGCCGGCTAAAATGTGAATAATCGACAACTAAAACTTCAATTGTACTACTTCTTACTGGCTATTACTTCAACTTAGAAGCTTCTACTATGGTGCGTTTAGTGTCTCCGCACACCGCAGCACGCGACACAGCTTTGCAGACAATAAATGTAACCGTCTCAGAGAGAAAAGCGGCCAATGTGACGATCTGGCTTTAAGTCGATTAATAACAAATGACGAAAATGGACGAATTTTTCAGATTTTTACTACATATGAACAATTTTCACATTCTCGCGTGCAACGCGGCTGCCAGTCCTCCTTTCATGGAAAATCATATGGTCCTAGGTCATGTCCAAGCCACCAAAGCCGGCTAAAAAGTGAATAATCGACAACTAAAACTTGAACTGTACTACTTCTTACTGGCTATTGCTTCAACTTAGAAGCTTCTTCTGTGTTCTACTATGGTGCTTTTAGTGTCTCCGCATACCGCAGCACGCGACATAGCTTTGCAGACGATAAGTGTAACTGTCTCAGAGAGAAAAGCGGCCAATGTGACGATCTGGCTTTAAGTCGATTCGATAACAAATGACGAAAACGGACGGATTTCTCAGGTTTTTACTACATATGAACACTTTTCACATTCTCCCGTGCAACGCGGCTGCTAGTCCTCCTTTCATGCAAAATCTTAAGGTCCTAGGTCATGTCCAAGCCACCAAAGCCGACTAAAAAGTGACTAATCGACAAATAAACCTTCAATTGTACTACTTCTTACTGGCTATTGCTTCAACTTAGAAGCTTCTTCTGTGTTCTACTATGGTGCTTTTAGTGTCTCCGCATACCGCAGCACGCGACATAGCTTTGTAGACGATAAATGTAACCGTTTCAGGGAGAAGAGCGGCCTATGTGACGATCTGGCTTTAAGTCGATTCGATAACAAATGACGAAAACGGACGGATTTTTCAGGTTTTTACTACATATGAACACTTTTCACATCCTCCCGTGCAACGCGGCTGCTAGTCCTCCTTTCATGCAAAATCTTATGGTCCTAGGTCACGTCAGAGCCACCAAAGTCGGCTAAAAAGTGAATAATCGACATCCAAAACTTGAATTGTACTACCCCTTACTGGCTATTACTTCAACTTAGAAGCTTCTTCTGTGTTCTACTATGGTACTTTTAGTGTTTCCGCATACTGCAGCACGCGTCATAGCTTTGCAGACGATAAATGTAAGCGTTTCAGAGAGAAGAGTGGCCAATGTGACGATCTGGCTTTAAGTCGATTCGATAACAAATGACGAAAACAGACTGATTTCTCAGGTTTTTACTACATATGCACACTTTTCACATTCTCCCATACAACGCGGCTGCTAGTCCTCCTTTCATGCAAAATCTTAAGGTCCTAGGTCATGTCCAAGCCACCAAAGCCGGCTAAAAAGTGAATAATCGACAACTAAAACTTGAATTGTACTACCTCTTACTGGCTATTGCTTCAACTTGGAAGCTTCTTCTGTGTTCTACTATGGTGCTCTTAGTGTCTCCGCATACCGCAGCACGCGACATAGCTTTGCAGACGATAAATGTAAGCGTTTCAGAGAGAAGAGTGGCCAATGTGACGATCTGGCTTTAAGTCGATTCGATAACAAATGACGAAAACAGACTGATTTATCAGGTTTTTACTACATATGCACACTTTTCACATTCTCCCATACAACGCGGTTGCTAGTCCTCCTTTCATGCAAAATCTTAAGGTCCTAGGTCATGTCCAAGCCACCAAAGCAGGCTAAAAAGTGAATAATCGACAACTAAAACTTGAATTGTACTACTTCTTACTGGCTATTACTTCAACATAGAAGCTTCTTCTGTGTTCTACTATGGTGTTTTTAGTGTCTCCGCACACCGCAGCACGCAAAATAGCGTTGCAGACGATAAATAAAACCGTCTCAGAGAGAAAAGCGGCCAATGTGACGATATGGCTTTAAGTCGATTCGATAACAAATGACGAAAACGGACGGATTTCTCAGGTTTTTACTACATATGAACACTTTTCACATTCTCCCGTGCAACGCGGCTGCTAGTCCTCCTTTCATGCAAAATCTTATGGTCCTAGGTCATGTCATAGCCACCAAAGCCGGCGAAAAAGTGAATAATCGACATACAAAACTTGAATTGTACTACCTCTTACTGGCTATTACTGCAACGTAGAAGCTTCTTCTGTGTTCTACTATGGTGCTTTTAGTGTTTCCGCATACCGCAGCACGCGACATAGCTTTGCAGACGATAAATGTAACCGTTTCAGAGAGAAGAACGGCCAATGTGACGATCTGGCTTTATGTCGATTCGATAACAAATGACGAAAACGGACGGATTTCTCAGGTTTTTACTACATATGAACACTTTTCACATTCTCCCGTGCAACGCGGCTGCTAGTCCTCCTTTCATGCAAAATCTTAAGGTCCTAGGTCATGTTCAAGCCACCAAAGCCGACTAAAAGGTGAATAATCGACAACTAAAACTTCAATTGTACTACTTCTTACTGGCTATTACTGCAACTTAGAAGCTTCTTCTGTGTTCTACTATGGTGCTTTTAGTGTTTCGGCATACCGCAGCACGTGACATAGCTTTGCAGACGATAAGTGTAACCGTTTCAGAGAGAAGAGCGGCCAATGTGACGATCTGGCTTCAAGTCGATTAATAACAAATGACGAAAACGGACGGATTTCTCAGAATTTTACTACATATGAACACTTTTCACATTCTCCCGTGCAACGCGGCTGCGAGTCCTCCTTTCATGCAAAATCTTAACGTCCTAGGTAATGTCCAAGCCACCAAAGCCGGCTAAAAAGTGAATAATCGACAACTAAAACTTGAATTGTACTACTTCTTACTGGCTATTGCTTCAACTTAGAAGCTTCTTTTGTGTTCTACTATGAAGCTTTTAGTGTCTCCGCATACCGCAGCACGCGACATACCTTTGCAGACGATAAATGTAACCGTCTCAGAGAGAAAAGCGTCCAATGTGACGATCTGGCTTTGAGTCGATTCGATAACAAATGACGAAAACGGTCGGATTTCTCAGGTTTTTACTACATATGAACACTTTTCACATTCTCCCGTGCAACGCGGCTGCTAGACCTCCTTTCATGCAAAATCTTAAGGTCCTAGGTCATGTCCAATCCACAAATGCCGGCTAAAATGTGAATAATCGACAACTAAAACTTGAATTGTACTACTTCTTACTGGCTATTACTTAACTTAGAAGCTTCTACTATGGTGCGTTTAGTGTCTCCGCACACCGCAGCACGCGACACAGCATTGCAGACAATAAATGTAACCGTCTCAGAGAGAAAAGCGGCCAATGTGACGATCTGGCTTTAAGTCGATTAATAACAAATGACGAAAATGGACGGATTTCTCAGATTTTTACTACATATGAACAATTTTCACATTCTCGCGTGCAACGCGGCTGCCAGTCCTCCTTTCATGGAAAATCATATGGTCCTAGGTCATGTCCAAGCCACCAAAGCCGGCTAAAAAGTGAATAATCGACAACTAAAACTTGAATTGTACTACTTCTTACTGGTTATTGCTTCAACTTAGAAGCTTCTTCTGTGTTCTACTATGGTGCTTTTAGCGTCTCCGCATACCGCAGCACGCGACATAGCTTTGTAGACGATAAGTGTAACAGTCACAGAGAGAGAAGCGGCCAATGGGACGATCTGCCTTTAAGTCGATTCGATAACAAATGACGAAAACGGACGGATTTCTCAGGTTTTTACTACATATGAACACTTTTCACATTCTCCCGTGCAACGCGGCTGCTAGTCCTCCTTTCATGCAAAATCTTAAGGTCCTAGGTCATGTCCAAGCCACCAAAGCCGGCTAAAAAGGGAATAATCGCAAACTAAAACTTGAATTGTACTACATCTTACTTGCTATCACTTCAACTTAAAGCTTCTTCTGTGTTCTACTATGGTGCTTTTAGTGTCTCCGCATACCGCAGCACGCGACATAGCTTTGTAGACGATAAATGTAACCGTTTCAGGGAGAAGAGCGGCCTATGTGACGATCTGGCTTTAAGTCGATTCGATAACAAATGACGAAAACGGACGGATTTTTCAGGTTTTTACTACATATGAACACTTTTCACATCCTCCCGTGCAACGCGGCTGCTAGTCCTCCTTTCATGCAAAATCTTATGGTCCTAGGTCACGTCAGAGCCACCAAAGTCGGCTAAAAAGTGAATAATCGACATCCAAAACTTGAATTGTACTACCTCTTACTGGCTATTACTTCAACTTAGAAGCTTCTTCTGTGTTCTACTATGGTACTTTTAGTGTTTCCGCATACTGCAGCACGCGTCATAGCTTTGCAGACGATAAATGTAAGCGTTTCAGAGAGAAGAGTGGCCAATGTGACGATCTGGCTTTAAGTCGATTCGATAACAAATGACGAAAACGGACTGATTTCTCAGGTTTTTACTACATATGCACACTTTTCACATTTTCCCATACAACGCTGCTGCTAGTCCTCCTTTCATGCAAAATCTTAAGGTCCTAGGTCATGTCCAAGCCACTAAAGCCGGCTAAAAAGTGAATAATCGACAACTAAAACTTGAATTGTACTACTTCTTACTGGCTATTACTTTAACATAGAAGCTTCTTCTGTGTTCTACTATGGTGCTTTTAGTGTCTCCGCACACCGCAGCACGCAAAATAGCGTTGCAGACGATAAATGTAACCGTCTCAGAGAGAAAAGCGGCCAATGTGACGCTATGGCTTTAAGTCGATTCGATAACAAATGACGAAAACGGCCGGATTTCCCAGGTTTTTACTACATATGAACACTTTTCACATTCTCCCGTGCAACGCGGCTGCTAGTCCTCCTTTCATGCAAAATCGTATGGTCCTAGGTCACGTCAGAGCCACCAAAGTCGGCTAAAAAGTGAATAATCGACATCCAAAACTTGAATTGTACTACCTCTTACTGGCTATTACTTCAACTTAGAAGCTTCTTCTGTGTTCTACTATGGTACTTTTAGTGTTTCCGCATACTGCAGCACGCGTCATAGCTTTGCAGACGATAAATGTAAGCGTTTCAGAGAGAAGAGTGGCCAATGTGACGATCTGGCTTTAAGTCGATTCGATAACAAATGACGAAAACGGACTGATTTCTCAGGTTTTTACTACATATGCACACTTTTCACATTTTCCCATACAACGCTGCTGCTAGTCCTCCTTTCATGCAAAATCTTAAGGTCCTAGGTCATGTCCAAGCCACTAAAGCCGACTAAAAAGTGAATAATCGACAAATAAAACCTCAATTGTACTACTTCTTACTGGCTATTGCTTCAACTTAGAAGCTTCTTCTGTGTTCTACTATGGTGCTTTTAGCGTCTCCGCATGCCGCAGCACGCGACATAGCTTTGTAGACGATAAATGTAACCGTTTCAGGGAGAAGAGCGGCCTATGTGACGATCTGGCTTTAAGTCGATTCGATAACAAATGACGAAAACGGACGGATTTTTCAGGTTTTTACTACATATGAACACTTTTCACATCCTCCCGTGCAACGCGGCTGCTAGTCCTCCTTTCATGCAAAATCTTATGGTCCTAGGTCACGTCAGAGCCACCAAAGCCGGCTAAAAAGTGAATAATCGACAACTAAAACTTGAATTGTACTACTTCTTACTGGCTATTACTTCAACATAGAAGCTTCTTCTGTGTTCTACTATGGTGCTTTTAGTGTCTCCGCACACCGCAGCACGCAAAATAGCGTAGCAGACGATAAATGTAACCGTCTCAGAGAGAAAAGCGGCCAATGTGACGATATGGCTTTAAGTCGATTCGATAACAAATGACGAAAACGGCCGGATTTCTCAGGTTTTTACTACATATGAACACTTTTCACATTCTCCCGTGCAACGCGGCTGCTAGTCCTCCTTTCATGCAAAATCTTATGGTCCTAGGTCATGTCATAGCCACCAAAGCCGGCCAAAAAGTGAATAATCGACATCCAAAATTTGAATTGTACTACCTCTTACTGGCTTTTGCTTCAACTTAGAAGCTTCTTCTGTGTTCTACTATGATGCTTTTAGTGTCCCCGCATACCGCAGCACGCGACATAGCTTTGCAGACGATAAATGTAACCGTGTCAGAGAGAAAAGCGGGCAATGTGACGATCTGGCTTTAAGTCGATTCGATAACAAATGACGGAAACGGACGGTTTTCTCAGGTTTTTACTACATATGAACACTTCTCACATTCTCCCGTGCAACGCGGCTGCTAGTCCTCCTTTCATGCAAAATCTTAAGGTCCTAGGTCATATCCAAGCCACCAAAGCCGGCTAAAAAGTGAATAATCGATAATTAAAACTTGAATTGTACTACATCTTACTGGATGTTTCTTCAACTTAGAAGCTTCTTCTGTGTTCTACTATGGTGCTTTTAGTGTTTCCGCATACCGCAGCACGCGACATAGCTTTGCAGACGATAAATGTAACCGTTTCAGAGAGAAGAACGGCCAATGTGACGATCTGGCTTTAAGTCGATTCGATAACAAATGACGAAAACGGACGGATTTCTCAGGTTCTTACTACATATGAACACTTTTCACATTCTCCCGTGCAACGCGGCTGCAAGTCCTCCTTTCATGGAAAATCTTAAGGTCCTAGGTCATGTCCAAGCCACCAAAGCCGGGCTATAAAGTGAATAATCGACAACTAAAACTTGAATTGTACTACTTCTTACTGGCTGTTTCTTCAACTTAGAAGCTTCTTCTGTGTTCTACTATGGTGCTATTAGTGTTTCCGCATACCGCAACACGCGGCATAGCTTTGCAGACGATAAATATAACCGTTTCAGAGAGAAAAGCGGCCAATGTGACGATCTGGCTTTAAGTCGATTCGATAACAAATGACGAAAACGGACTGATTTCTCAGGTTTTTACTACATATGCACACTTTTCACATTTTCCCATACAACGCTGCTGCTAGTCCTCCTTTCATGCAAAATCTTAAGGTCCTAGGTCATGTCCAAGCCACTAAAGCCGGCTAAAAAGTGAATAATCGACAACTAAAACTTGAATTGTACTACTTCTTACTGGCTATTACTTTAACATAGAAGCTTCATCTGTGTTCTACTATGGTGCTTTTAGTGTCTCCGCACACCGCAGCACGCAAAATAGCGTTGCAGACGATAAATGTAACCGTCTCAGAGAGAAAAGCGGCCAATGTGACGCTATGGCTTTAAGTCGATTCGATAACAAATGACGAAAACGGCCGGATTTCTCAGGTTTTTACTACATATGAACACTTTTCACATTCTCCCGTGCAACGCGGCTGCTAGTCCTCCTTTCATGCAAAATCGTATGGTCCTAGGTCACGTCAGAGCCACCAAAGTCGGCTAAAAAGTGAATAATCGACATCCAAAACTTGAATTGTACTACCTCTTACTGGCTATTACTTCAACTTAGAAGCTTCTTCTGTGTTCTACTATGGTACTTTTAGTGTTTTCGCATACTGCAGCACGCGTCATAGCTTTGCAGACGATAAATGTAAGCGTTTCAGAGAGAAGAGTGGCCAATGTGACGATCTGGCTTTAAGTCGATTCGATAACAAATGACGAAAACGGACTGATTTCTCAGGTTTTTACTACATATGCACACTTTTCACATTTTCCCATACAACGCTGCTGCTAGTCCTCCTTTCATGCAAAATCTTAAGGTCCTAGGTCATGTCCAAGCCACTAAAGCCGGCTAAAAAGTGAATAATCGACAACTAAAACTTGAATTGTACTACTTCTTACTGGCTATTACTTTAACATAGAAGCTTCTTCTGTGTTCTACTATGGTGCTTTTAGTGTCTCCGCACACCGCAGCACGCAAAATAGCGTTGCAGACGATAAATGTAACCGTCTCAGAGAGAAAAGCAGCCAATGTGACGCTATGGCTTTAAGTCGATTCGATAACAAATGACGAAAACGGCCGGATTTCTCAGGTTTTTACTACATATGAACACTTTTCACATTCTCCCGTGCAACGCGGCTGCTAGTCCTCCTTTCATGCAAAATCGTATGGTCCTAGGTCACGTCAGAGCCACCAAAGTCGGCTAAAAAGTGAATAATCGACATCCAAAACTTGAATTGTACTACCTCTTACTGGCTATTACTTCAACTTAGAAGCTTCTTCTGTGTTCTACTATGGTACTTTTAGTGTTTCCGCATACTGCAGCACGCGTCATAGCTTTGCAGACGATAAATGTAAGCGTTTCAGAGAGAAGAGTGGCCAATGTGACGATCTGGCTTTAAGTCGATTCGATAACAAATGACGAAAACGGACTGATTTCTCAGGTTTTTACTACATATGCACACTTTTCACATTTTCCCATACAACGCTGCTGCTAGTCCTCCTTTCATGCAAAATCTTAAGGTCCTAGGTCATGTCCAAGCCACTAAAGCCGACTAAAAAGTGAATAATCGACAAATAAAACTTCAATTGTACTACTTCTTACTGGCTATTGCTTCAACTTAGAAGCTTCTTCTGTGTTCTACTATGGTGCTTTTAGCGTCTCCGCATGCCGCAGCACGCGACATAGCTTTGTAGACGATAAATGTAACCGTTTCAGGGAGAAGAGCGGCCTATGTGACGATCTGGCTTTAAGTCGATTCGATAACAAATGACGAAAACGGACGGATTTTTCAGGTTTTTACTACATATGAACACTTTTCACATCCTCCCGTGCAACGCGGCTGCTAGTCCTCCTTTCATGCAAAATCTTATGGTCGTAGGTCACGTCAGATCCACCAAAGCCGGCTAAAAAGTGAATAATCGACAACTAAAACTTGAATTGTACTACTTCTTACTGGCTATTACTTCAACATAGAAGCTTCTTCTGTGTTCTACTATGGTGCTTTTAGTGTCTCCGCACACCGCAGCACGCAAAATAGCGTTGCAGACGATAAATGTAACCGTCTCAGAGAGAAAAGCGGGCAATGTGACGATCTGGCTTTAAGTCGATTCGATAACAAATGACGGAAACGGACGGTTTTCTCAGGTTTTTACTACATATGAACACTTCTCACATTCTCCCGTGCAACGCGGCTGCTAGTCCTCCTTTCATGCAAAATCTTAAGGTCCTAGGTCATATCCAAGCCACCAAAGCCGGCTAAAAAGTGAATAATCGATAATTAAAACTTGAATTGTACTACATCTTACTGGATGTTTCTTCAACTTAGAAGCTTCTTCTGTGTTCTACTATGGTGCTTTTAGTGTTTCCGCATACCGCAGCACGCGACATAGCTTTGCAGACGATAAATGTAACCGTTTCAGAGAGAAGAACGGCCAATGTGACGATCTGGCTTTAAGTCGATTCGATAACAAATGACGAAAACGGACGGATTTCTCAGGTTCTTACTACATATGAACACTTTTCACATTCTCCCGTGCAACGCGGCTGCAAGTCCTCCTTTCATGGAAAATCTTAAGGTCCTAGGTCATGTCCAAGCCACCAAAGCCGGGCTATAAAGTGAATAATCGACAACTAAAACTTGAATTGTACTACTTCTTACTGGCTGTTTCTTCAACTTAGAAGCTTCTTCTGTGTTCTACTATGGTGCTTTTAGTGTTTCCGCATACCGCAACACGCGGCATAGCTTTGCAGACGATAAATATAACCGTTTCAGAGAGAAAAGCGGCCAATGTGACGATCTGGCTTTAAGTCGATTCGATAACAAATGACGGAAGCGGACGGATTACTCAGGTTTTTACTACGTATGAACACTTTTCACATTCTCCCGTGCAACGCGGCTGCCAGTCCTCCTTTCATGCAAATTCGTAACGTCCTAGGTAATGTCCAAGCCACCAAAGCCGGCTAAAAAGTGAATAATCGACAACTAAAACTTGAATTGTACTACTACTTACTGGCTATTGCTTCAACTTAGAAGCTTCTTCTGTGTTCTTCTATGGTGCTTTTAGTGTCTCCGCATACCGCAGCACGCGACATAGTTTTGTAGACGATAAATGTAACCGTCTCAGAGAGAAAAGCGGCCAATGTGACGATCTGGCTTTAAGTCGATTCGATAACAAATGACGAAAACGGACGGATTTCTCAGGTTTTTATTACATATGAACACATTTCACATTCTCCCGTGCAACGCGGCTGCTAGTCCTCCTTTCATGCAAAATCTTATGGTCGTAGGTCATGTCCAAGCCACCAAAGCCGGCTAAAAAGTGAATAATCGATAACAAAAACTTGAATTGTACTACTTCTTACTGGCTATTACTTCAACTTAGAAGCTTCTTCTGTGTTCTACTATGGTGCTTTTTGTGTTTCCGCATACAGCAGCACGCGACATAGCTTTGCAGACGATAAACGTAACCGTTTCAGAGAGTAGAGCGGCCAATGTGACGATCTGGCTTTAAGTCGATTCGATAACAAATTACAAAAACGGACGGATTTCTCAGGTTTTTACTACATATGAACACTTTTCACATTCTCCCGTGCAACGCGGCTGCTAGTCCTCCTTTCATGCAAAATCTTATGGTCCTAGGTCATCTCATAGCCACCAAAGCCGGCCAAAAAGTGCATAATCAACATCCAAAACTTGAATTGTACTACCTCTTATTGGCTATTGCTTCAACTTAGAAGCTTCTTCTGTGTTCTACTATGGTGCTTTTAGTGTTTCCGCATACCGCAGCACGCGTCATAGCTTTGCAGACGATAAATGTAACCGTTTCAGAGAGAAGAGTGGCCAATGTGACGATCTGGCTTTAAGTCGATTCGATAACAAATGACGAAAACGGACGGATTTCTCAGGTTTTTACACATATGAACACTTTTCACATTCTGCCGTGCAACGCGGCTGCAAGTCCTCCTTTCATGCAAAATCTTAAGGTCCTAGGTGGTGTCCAAGCCACCAAAGCCGGCTAAAAAGTGAATAATCGACAACTAAAACTTGAATTGTACTACTTCTTACTGGCTATTGCTTCAACTTAGAAGCTTCTTCTGTGTTCTACTATGGTGCTTTTAGTGTCTCCGCATACCGCAGCACGCGACATAGCTTTGCAGACGATAAATGTAACCGTCTCAGAGAGAAAAGCGGCCAATGTGACGATCTGGCTTTAAGTCGATTCGATAACAAATGACGGAAAGGGACGGATTTCTCAGGTTTTTACTACATATGAACACTTTTCACATTCTCCCGTGCAACGCGGCTGCTAGTCCTCCTTTCATGCAAAATCTTAAGGTCCTAGGTCATATCCAAGCCAAAAAAGCCGGCTATAAAGTGAATAATCGACAACTTGAATTGTACTACTTCTTACTGGCTGTTTCTTCAACTTAGAAGCTTCTTCTGTGTTCTACTATGGTGCTTTTAGTGTTTCCGCATACCGCAGCACGCGGCATAGCTTTGCAGACGATAAATGTAACCGTTTCAGAGAGAAAAGCGGCCAATGTGACGATCTGGCTTTAAGTCGATTCGATAACAAATGACGAAAGCGGACGGATATCTCAGGTTTTTACTACATATGAACACTTTTCACATTCTCCCGTGCAACGCGGCTGCCAGTCCTCCAGTCATGCAAAATCTTAACGTCCTAGGTAATGTCCAAGCCACCAAAGCCGGCTAAAAAGTGAATAATCGACAACTAAAACTTGAATTGTACTACTTCTTACTGGCTATTGCTTCAACTTAGAAGCTTCTTCTGTGTTCTACTATGGTGCTTTTAGTGTCTCCACACACCGCAGCACGCGACACAGCTTTGCAGACGATAAATGTAACCGTCTGAGAGAGAAAAGCGGCCAATGTGACGATCTGGCTTTAAGTCGATTCGATAACAAATGACGAAAACGGACGGATTTCTCAGGTTTTTACTACATATGAACACTTTTCACATTCTCCCATGCAACACGGCTGCTAGACCTCTTTTCATGCAAAATCTTAAGGCCCTAGGTCATGTCCAAGCCACCAAAGCCGGCTAAAAAGTGAATAATCGATAACTAAAACTTGAATTGTACTACTTCTTACTGACTATTACTTCAACTTAGAAGCTTCTTCTATGTTCCACTATGGTGCTTTTAGTGTCTCAGCATACCGCAGTACGCGACATACCTTTGCAGACAATAAATGTAACCGTCTCAGAGAGAAAAGCGGCCAATGTGACGATCTTGCTTTAAGTCGATTCGATAGCAAATGACGAAAACGGACGTATTTCTCAGGTTTTTCCAACATATGAACACTTTTCACATTCTCCCGTGCAACGCGGCTGCTAGTCCTCCTTTCATGCAAAATCTTAAGGTCCTAGGTCATATCCAAGCCACCAAAGCCGGCTAAAATGTGAATAATCGACAAGTAAAACATGAATTGTATTACTTCTTACTGGCTATTACTTCAACTTAGAAGCTTCTTCTGTGTTCTACTATGGTGCTTTTAGTGTCTCCGCATACCGCAGCACGCGACATAGGTTTGCAGACGATAAATGTATCCGTCTCAGAGAGAAAAGCGGCCAATGTGACGATCTGGCTTTAAGTCGATTCGATAACAAATGACGAAAACGGACGGATTTCTCAGGATTTTACTACATATGAACACTTTTCACATTCTCCCGTGCAACGCGGCTGCATGTACTCCTTTCATGCCAAATCTTAAGGTCCTAGGTCATGTCCAAGCCACCAAAGCTGGCTAAAAGTGAATAATCGACAACTAAAACTTGAATTGTACTACTTCTTACTGGCTATTACTTCAACTTAGAAGCTTCTTCTGTGTTCTACTATGGAGCTTTTAGTGTCTCCGCATACCGCAGCACGCGACATAGCTTTCCAGACGATAAGTGTAACCGTTTCAGAGAGAAAAGAGACGAATGTGACGACCTGGCTTTAAGTCGATTCGATAACAAATGACGAAAACGGACGGATTTCTCAGCTTTTACTACATATGAACACTTTTCACATTCTCCCGTGCAACGCGGCTGCTAGTCTTCCTTTCATGCAAAATCTTAAGGTTCAACCGCATGTCCAAGCCACCAAAGCCGGCTAAAAAGTGAATAATCGACAACTAAAACTTGAATTGTACTACTTCTTACTGGCTATTACTTCAACTTAGAAGCTCCTTCTGTGTTCTACTATGGTGCTTTTAGTGTTTCGGCATATCGCAGCACGCGACATAGCTTTGCAGACGATAAATGTAACCGTTTGAGAGAGAAGAATGGCCAATGTGACGATCTGGCTTGAAGTCGATTCGATAACAAATGACGAAAATGGACGGATTTCTCAGGTTTTTACTACTTATGAACACTTTTCACATTCTCCCATGCAACGCGGCTGCTAGTCCTCCTTTCATGCAAAATCTTAAGGTCCTAGGTCATGTCCAAGCCACCAAAGCCGGCAAAACAGTGAATAACCGACAACTAAAACTTCAATTGTACTACTTTTTACTGGCTATTACTTCAACATAGAAGCTTCTTCTGTGTTCTACTATAGTGATTTTAGTGTTTCCGCATACCGCATCACGCGACATAGCTTTGTAGACGATAAATGTAACCGTTTCAGAGAGAAGAGCGGCCAATGTGACGATCTGGCTTTAAGACGATTCGATAACAAATGCGAAAACGGACGGATTTCTCAGGTTTTTACTACATATGAACACCTTTCACATTCTCCCGTGCAACGCGGCTGCTAGTCCTCCTTTTATTTAAAATCTTAAGGTCCTAGGTCATGTATAAGCCACCAAAGCCGGCTAAAAAGTGAATAATCGACATACAAAACTTGAATTGTACTACTTCTTACTGGCTATTACTTCAAATTAGAAGTTTCTTCTGTGTTCTACTATGGTGCTTTTAGTGTCTCCGCATACCGCAGGACGCGACATAGCTTTGCAGACGATAAATGTAACCGTCTCAGAGAGAATAGCGGCGAATGTGACGATCTGGCTTTAAGTCAATTCGATAACAAATGACGGAAACGGACGGATTTCTCAGGTTTTTCCAACATATGAACACTTTTCACATTCTCCCGTGCAACGCGGCTGCTAGTCCTCAATTCATGCAAAATCTTAACGTCCTAGGTCATGTCCAAGCCACCAAAGCCGGCTAAGAAGTGAATAGTCGACAACTAAAACTTGAATTGTACTACTTCTTACTGGCTATTACTTCAACTTAGAAGCTTCTTCTGTGTTCTACTATGGTGCTTTTAGCGTTTCGGCATATCGCAGCACGCGACATAGCTTTGCAGACGATAAATGTAACCGTTTGAGAGAGAAGAATGGCCAATGTGACGATCTGGCTTGAAGTCAATACGATAACAAATGACGAAAATGGACGGATTTCTCAGGTTTTTACTACTTATGAACACTTTTCACATTCTCCCAGGCAACGCGGCTGCTAGTCGTCCTTTCATGCAAAATCTTAAGGTCCTAGGTAATGTCCAAGAAACCAAAGCCGGCAAAAAAGTGAATAATCGACAACTAAAACTTCAAATGTACTACTTCTTACTGGCTATTACTTCAACATAGAAGCTTCTTCTGTGTTCTACTATGGTGCTTTTAGTGTTTCCGCATACCGCAGCACGCGACATAGCTTTGTAGACGATAAATGTAACCGTTTCAGAGAGAAGAGCGGCAAATGTGACGATCTGGCTTGAAGTCAATTCGATAACAAATGACGAAAATGGACGGATTTCTCAGGTTTTTACTACATATGAACACTTTTCACATTCTCCCATGCAACGCGGCTGCTAGTCCTCCTTTCATGCAAAATCATAAGGTCCTAGGTCATGTCCAAGCCACCATAGCCGGCTAAAAAGTGGATAATCGACAACTAAAACTTGAATTGTACTACTTCTTACTGGCTATTACTTCAACATAGAAGCTTCTTCTGTGTTCTACTATGGTGCTTTTAGTGTTTCCGCATACTGCAGCACGCGACATAGCTTTGTAGACGATAAATGTAACCGTTTCAGAGAGAAGAGCGGCCAATGTGACGATCTGGCTTTAAGTCGATTCGATAAGAAATGACGAAAACGGACGGATTTCTCAGGTTTCAACTACATATGAACACTTTTCACATTCTCCCGTGCAACGCGGCTGCTAGTCCTCCTTTCATGCTAAATCTTAACGTCCTAGGTCATGTCCAAGCCACCAAAGCCGGCTAAAAAGTGAATAATCGACAACTAAAACTTGAATTGTACTACTTCTTACTGGCTATTACGTCAACCTAGAAGCTTCTTCTGTGTTCTACTATGGTGCTTTTATTGTTTCGGCATACCGCAACACGTTACATAGCTTTGCAGACGATAAGTGTAACCGTTTCAGAGAGAAGAGCGGCCAATGTGACGATCTGTCTTTAAGTCGATTCGATAAAAATGACGAAAACGGACGGATTTCTGAGGTTTTTACTACATATGAACACTTTTCACATTCTCCCATGCAACGCGGCTGTTAGACCTCCTTTCATGCAAAATCTTAAGGTCCTAGGTCATGTCCAAGCCACCAAAGCCGCCTAAAAAGTGAATAATCGATAACTAAAACTTGAATTGTACTACTTCTTACTGGCTATTACTTCAACTTAGAAGCTTCTTCTGTGTTCTACTATGGTGCTTTTAGTGTTTCCGCATACTGCAGCACGCGACATAGCTTTGCAGACGATAAATGTAACCGTTTCAGAGAGAAAAGCGGCCAATGTGACGATCTGGCTTTAAGTCGATTCGATAACAAATGACGAAAACGGACGGATTTCTCAGGTTTTTACTACATATGTACACTTTTTACATTCTCCCGTGCAACGCGGCTGCTAGTCCTCCTTTCATGCAAAATCTTAACGTCCTAGGTCATGTCCAAGCCACCAAGGCCGGCTAAAAAGTGAATAATCGACAACTAAAACTTGAATTGTACTACTTCTTACTGGCTATTACTTCAACTTAGAAGCTTCTTCTGTGTTCTACTGTGGCGCTTTTAGTGTCTCCGCATACCGCAGCACGCGACATAGCTTTGCACACAATAATTGTAACCTTCTCAGAGAGAAAAGTGGCCAATATGACGATCTGGCTTTAAGTCGATTCGATAACAAATGATGAAAACGGACGGATTTCTCAGGTTTTTACTATATATGAACCCTTTTCACATTCTGCTGTGCAAAGCGGCTGCTAGTCCTCCTTTCATGCAAAATCTTAAGGTCCTAGGTCATGTCCAAGCCACCAAAGCCAGCTAAAAAGTGAATAATCGACAACTAAAACTTGAATTGTACTACTTCTTACTGGCTATTACTTCAACTTAGAAGCTTCTTCTGTGTTCTACTATGGTGCTTCTAGTGTTTCCGCACACCGCAGCACGCGACATAGCTCTGCAGACGATAAGTGTAACCGTTTCAGAGAGAAGAGCGGCCAATGTGACGATCTGGCTTTAAGTCGATTCGATAACAAATGACGAAAACGGACGGATTTCTCAGGTTTTTACTACATATGAACACTTTTCACATTCTCCCGTGCAACGCGGCTGCTAGTCCTCCTTTCATGCAATATCTTAAGGTCCTAGGTCATGTCCAAGCCACCAAAGCCGGCTAAAAAGTGAATAATCGACAACTAAAACTTGAGTTGTACTACTTCTTACTGGCTATTACTTCAACTTAGAAGCTTCTTCTGTGTTCTACTATGGTGCTTTTAGTGTCTCCGCATACCGCAGCACGCGACATAGCTTTGCAGACGATAAATGTAACCGTCTGAGAGAGAAAAGCGGCCAATCTGACGATATGGCTTTAAGTCGATTCGATAACAGATGACGAAAGCGGACGGATTTCTCAGGTTTTTACTACATATGAACACATTTCACATTCTCCCGTGCAACGCGGCTGCTAGTCCTCCTTTCATGCAAAATCTTATGGTCCTAGGTCATGTCCAAGCCACCAAAGCCGGCTAAAAAGTGAATAATCGACAACTAAAACTTGAATTGTACTACTTCTTACTGGCTATTACTTCAACTTAGAAGCTTCTTCTGTGTTCTACTATGGTGCTTTTAGTGTCTCCACACACCGCAGCACGCGACACAGCTTTCCAGACGATAAGTGTAACCGTTTCAGAGAGAAAAGAGACGAATGTGACGACCTGGATTTAAGTCGATTCGATAACAAATGACGAAAACGGACGGATTTCTCAGCTTTTACTACATATGAACACTTTTCACATTCTCCCGTGCAACGCGGCTGCTAGTCTTCCTTTCATGCAAAATCTTAAGGTTCCACCGCATGTCCAAGCCACCAAAGCCGGCAAAAAAGTGAATAATCGACAACTAAAACTTGAATTGTACTACTTCTTACTGGCTATTATTTCAACTTAGAAGCCCCTTCTGTGTTCTACTATGGTGCTTTTAGTGTTTCGGCATATCGCAGCACGCGACATAGCTTTGCAGACGATAAATGTAACCGTTTGAGAGAGAAGAATGGCCAATGTGACGATCTGGCTTGAAGTCGATTCGATAACAAATGACGAAAATGGACGGATTTCTCAGGTTTTTACTACTTATGAACACTTTTCACATTCTCCCATGCAACGCGGCTGCTAGTCCTCCTTTCATGCAAAATCTTAAGGTCCTAGGTCATGTCCAAGCCACCAAAGCCGGCAAAACAGTGAATAACCGACAACTAAAACTTCAAATGTACTACTTTTTACTGGCTATTACTTCAACATAGAAGCTTCTTCTGTGTTCTACTATAGTGCTTTTAGTGTTTCCGCATACCGCATCACGCGACATAGCTTTGTAGACGATAAATGTAACCGTTTCAGAGAGAAGAGCGGCCAATGTGACGATCTGGCTTTAAGACGATTCGATAACAAATGCGAAAACGGACGGATTTCTCTGGTTTTTACTACATATGAACACCTTTCATATTCTCCCGTGCAACGCGGCTGCTAGTCCTCCTTTTATTTAAAATCTTAAGTTCCTAGGTCATGTATAAGCCACCAAAGCCGGCTAAAAAGTGAATAATCGACATACAAAACTTGAATTGTACTACTTCTTACTGGCTATTACTTCAACTTAGAAGTTTCTTCTGTGTTGTACTGTGGTGCTTTTAGTGTTTCCGCATATCGCAGCACGCGACGTAGCTTTGCAGACGATAAATGTAACCGTCTCAGAGAGAAAAGCGGCGAATGTGACGATCTGGCTTTAAGTCAATTCGATAACAAATGACGAAAACGGACGGATTTCTCAGGTTTTTCCAACATATGAACACTTTTCACATTCTCCCGTGCAACGCGGCTGCTAGTCCTCCATTCATGCAAAATCTTAAGGTCCTAGGTCATGTCCAAGCGACCAAAGCCGGCAAAAATGTGAATAATCGACAACTAAAACTTGAATTGTATTACTTCTTACTGGCTATTACTTCAAATTAGAAGTTTCTTCTGTGTTCTACTATGGTGCTTTTAGTGTCTCCGCATACCGCAGCACGCGACATAGCATTGCAGACGATAAATGCAACCGTGTCAGAGAGAAAAGCGGCGAATGTGACGATCTGGCTTTAAGTCAATTCGATAACAAATGACGAAAACGGACGGATTTCTCAGGTTTTTCCAACATATGAACACTTTTCACATTCTCCCGTGCAACGCGGCTGCTAGTCCTCCATTCATGCAAAATCTTAAGGTCCTAGGTCATGTCCAAGCCACCAAAGCCGGCTAAAAAGTGAATAATCGACAACTAAAACTTGCATTGTACTACTTCTTACTGGCTATTACTTCAACGTAGAAGCTTCTTCTGTGTTCTACTATGGTGCTTTTAGCGTTTCGGCATATCGCAGCACGCGACATAGCTTTGCAGACGATAAATGTAACCGTTTGAGAGAGAAGAATGGCCAATGTGACGATCTGGCTTGAAGTCAATACGATAACAAATGACGAAAATGGACGGATTTCTCAGGTTTTTACTACTTATGAACACTTTTCACATTCTCCCATGCAACGCGGCTGCTAGTCCTCCTTTCATGCAAAATCTTAAGGTCCTAGGTCATGTCCAAGAAACGAAAGCCGGCAAAAAAGTGAATAATCGACAACTAAAACCTCAAATGTACTACTTCTTACTGGCTATTACTTCAACATAGAAGCTTCTTCTGTGTTCTACTATGGTGCTTTTAGTGTTTCCGCATACCGCAGCACGCGACATAGCTTTGTAGACGATAAATGTAACCGTTTCAGAGAGAAGAGCGGCCAATGTGACGATCTGGCTTGAAGTCAATTCGATAACAAATGACGAAAATGGACGGATTTCTCAGGTTTTTACTACTTATGAACACTTTTCACATTCTCCCATGCAACGCCTCTGCTAGTCCTCCTTTCATACAAAATCTTAAGGTCCTAGGTCATGTCCAAGCCACCATAGCCGGCTAAAAAGTGGATAATCGACAACTAAAACTTCAATTGTACTACTTCTTACTGGCTATTACTTCAACATAGAAGCTTCTTCTGTGTTCTACTATGGTGCTTTTAGTGTTTCCGCATACTGCAGCACGCGACATAGCTTTGTAGACGATAAATGTAACCGTTTCAGAGAGAAGAGCGGCCAATGTGACGATCTGGCTTTAAGTCGATTCGATAAGAAATGACGAAAACGGACGGATTTCTCAGGTTTTAACTACATATGAACACTTTTCACATTCTCCCGTGCAACGCGGCTGCTAGTCCTCCTTTCATGCAAAATCTTAAGGTCCTAGGTCATGTCCAAGCCACCAAAGCCGGCTAAAAAGTGAATAATCGACAACTAAAACTTGAATTGTAGTACTTCTTACTGGCTATTACGTCAACTTAGAAGCTTCTTCTGTGTTCTACTATGGTGCTTTTATTGTTTCGGCATACCGCAACACGTTACATAGCTTTGCAGACGATAAGTGTAACCGTTTCAGAGAGAAGAGCGGCCAATGTGACGATCTGTCTTTAAGTCGATTCGATAAAAATGACGAAAACGGACGGATTTCTCAGGTTTTTACTACATATGAACACTTTTCACATTCTCCCATGCAACGCGGCTGTTAGACCTCCTTTCATGCAAAATCTTAAGGTCCTAGGTCATGTCCAAGCCACCAAAGCCGCCTAAAAAGTGAATAATCGATAACTAAAACTTGAATTGTACTACTTCTTACTGGCTATTACTTCAACTTAGAAGCTTCTTCTGTGTTCTACTATGGTGCTTTTAGTGTTTCCGCATACTGCAGCACGCGACATAGCTTTGCAGACGATAAATGTAACCGTTTCAGAGAGAAAAGCGGCCAATGTGACGATCTGGCTTTAAGTCGATTCGATAACAAATGACGAAAACGGACGGATTTCTCAGGTTTTTACTACATATGAACACTTTTTACATTCTCCCGTGCAACGCGGCTGCTGGTCCTCCTTTCATGCAAAATCTTAACGTCCTAGGTCATGTCCAAGCCACCAAGGCCGGCTAAAAAGTGAATAATCGACAACTAAAACTTGAATTGTACTACTTCTTACTGGCTATTACTTCAACTTAGAAGCTTCTTCTGTGTTCTACTGTGGCGCTTTTAGTGTCTCCGCATACCGCAGCACGCGACATAGATTTGCAGACAATAAATGTAACCTTCTCAGTTAGAAAAGTGGCCAATGTGACGATTAGGCTTTAAGTCGATTCGATAACAAATGAAGAAAACGGACGGATTTCTCAGGTTTTTATTACATATGAACACTTTTCACATTCTGCCGTGCAAAGCGGCTGCTAGTCCTCCTTTCATTCAAAATCGTAAGGTCCTAGGTCATGTCCAAGCCACCAAAGCCGTCTAAAAAGTGCATAATCGACAACTAAAACTTGAATTGTACTACTTCTTACTGGCTATTAAATCAACTTAGAAGCTTCTACTGTGATCTACTATGGTGCTTTTAGTGTTTCGGCATACCGCAGCACGCGACATAGCTTTGCAGACGATAAGTGTAACCGTTTCAGAGAGAAGAGCGGCCAATGTGACGATCTGGCTTTAAGTCGATTCGATAACAAATGACGAAAACGGACGGATTTCTCAGGTTTTTACTACATATGAACACTTTCCACATTCTCCCGTGCAACGCGGCTGGTAGTCCTCCTTTCATGCAAAATCTTAAGGTCCTAGGTCATGTCCAAGCCACCAAAGCCGGCTAAAAAGTGAATAATCGCTAACAAAAACTTGAATTGTAGTACTTCTTACTGGCTATTACTTCAACTTAGAAGCTTCTTCTGTTTTCTACTATGGTGCATTTAGTGTCTCCGCATACCGCTGCACGCGACATAGCTTTGCAGACGATAAATGTAACAGTCTCAGAGAGAAAAGCGGCCATTGTGACGATCTGGCTTTAAGTCGAATCGATAACAAATGACGAAAACGGACGGATTTCTCAGGTTTTCTACTACATATGATCACTTTTCACATTCTCCCGTGCAACGCGGCTGCTAGTCCTCCTTTCATGCGAAATCTTATGGTCCTAGGTCATGTCATAGCCACCAAAGCCGGCTAAAAAGTGAATAATCGACAACTAAAACTTGAATTGTACTACTTCTTACTGGCTATTACTTAAACTTAGAAGCTTCTTCTCTGTTCTACTATGGTGCTTTTAGTGTTTCGGCATACCGCAGCACGCGACATAGTTTTGCAGAAGATAAGTGTAACCGTTTCAGAGAGAAGAGCGGCCAATGTGACGACCTGGCTTGAAGTCGATTCGATAACAAATGACGAAAACGGACGGATTTCTCAGGTTTTTACTACATATGTACACTTCTCACATTCTCCCGTGCAACGCGGCTGCTAGTCCTCCTTTCATGCAAAATCTTAAGGTCCTAGGTCATGTCCAAGCCACCAAAACCGGCTAAAAAGTGAATAATCGACAACTAAAACTTGAATTGTACTACTTCTTACTGGCTATTACTTCAACTTAGAAGCTTCTTCTGTGTTCTACTGAGGCGCTTTTAGTGTCTCCGCATACCGCAGCACGCGACATAGCTTTGCAGACAATAAAAGTAACCTTCTCAGAGAGAAAGGTGGCCAATGTGACGATCTGGCTTTAAGTCGATTCGATAACAAATGACGAAAACGGACGGATTTCTCAGGTTTTTACTACATATGAACCCTTTTCACATTCAGCCGTGCAAAGCGGCTGCTAGTCCTCCTTTCATGCAAAATCTTAAGGACCTAAGTCATGTCCAAGCCACCAAAGCCGGCTAAAAAGTGAATAATCGACAACTAAAACTTGAATTGTACTACTTCTTACTGGCTATTACTTCAACTTAGAAGCTTCTTCTGTGTTCTAATATGGTGCTTCTAGTGTCTCCGCACACCGCAGCACGCGACATAGCTTTGCAGACGATAAATGTAACCTTCTCAGAGAGAAAATCGGCCAATGTGACGATCTGGCTTTAAGTCGATTCGATAACAAATGACGAAAACGGACGGATTTCTCAGGTTTTTAGTACATATGAACACTTTTCACATTCTCCCATGCAACGCGGCAGTTAGACCTCCTTTCACGCAAAATCCTAAGGTCCTAGGTCATGTCCAAACCACCAAAGCCGGCTAAAAAGTGAATAATCGATAACTAAAACTTGAATTGTACTACTTCTTACTGGCTATTACTTCAACTTAGAAGCTTCTTCTGTGTTCTACTATGGTGCATTTAGTGTTTCGACATACCGCAGCACGCGACATAGCTTTGCAGACGATAAGTGTAACCGTTTCAGAGAGAAGAGCGGCCAATGTGACGATCTGGCTTTAAGTCGATTCGATAACAATTGACGAAAACGGACGGATTTCTCAGGTTTTTACTACATATGAACACTTTTCACATTCTCCCGTGCAACGCGGCTGCTAGTCCTCCTTTCATGCAATATCTTAAGGTCCTAGGTCATGTCCAAGCCACCAAAGCCGGCTAAAAAGTGAATAATCGACAACTAAAACTTTAATTGTACTACTTCTTACTGGCTATTGCTTCCACTTAGAAGCTTCTTCTGTGTTCTACTATGATGCTTTTAGTGTCTCCGCATACCGCTGCACGCGACATAGCTTTGCAGACGATAAATGTAACCGTCTCAGAGAGAAAAGCGGCCAATGTGACGATCTGGCTTTAAGTCGAATCGATAACAAATGACGAAAACGGACGGATTTCTCAGGTTTTTACTACATATGAACACTTTTCACATTCTCGCGGGCAACGCGGCTGCAAGTACTCCTTTCATGCAAAATCTTAAGGTCCTAGGTCATATCCAAGCCATCAAAGCCGGCTAAAAATTGATTAATCGACAACTAAAACTTGAATTGTACTACTTCTTACTGGCTATTACTGCAACTTAGAAGCTTCTTCTGTGTTCTACTGTGGGGCTTTTAGTGTCTTCGCATACCGCAGCACGCGACATAGATTTGCAGACAATAAATGTAACCTTCTCAGTTAGAAAAGTGGCCAATGTGACGATCTGGCTTTAAGTCGATTCGATAACAATTGACGAAAACGGACGGTTTTCTCAGGTTTTTATTACATATGAACACTTTTCACATTCTGCCGTGCAAAGCGGCTGCTAGTCCTCCTTTCATGCAAAATCTTAAGGTCCTAGGTCATGTCCAAGCCACCAAAGCCGGCTAAAAAGTGAATAATCGACAACTAAAACTTGAATTGCACTACTTCTTACTGGCTATTACGTCAACTTAGAAGCTTCTTCTGTGTTCTACTATGGTGCTTTTAGTGTTTCAAATACTGCAGCACGCGACATAGCTTTCCAGACGATAAATGAAACCGTCTCATAGAGGAAAGAGGGCCAATGTGACGATCTGGCTTTAAGTCGATTCGATAACAAGTGACGAAAACGGACGGATTTCTCAGGTTTTTACTACATATGAACACTTTTCACATTCTCCCGTGCAACGCGGCTGCAAGTACTCCTTTCATGCAAAATCTTAAGGTCCTAGGTAATGTCCAAGCCACCAAAGCCGGCTAAAAAGTGAATAATCGACAGCTAAAACTTGAATTGTACTACTTCTTACTGGCTATTACTTCAACTTAGAAGCTTCTTCTGTGTTCTACTGTGGCGCTTTTAGTGTCTCCGCATACCGCAGCACGCGACATAGCTTTGCAGACAATAAATGTAACCTTCTCAGAGAGAAAAGTGGCCAAAGTGACGATCTGGCTTTAAGTCGATTCGATAACAAATGACGAAAACGGACGGATTTCTCAGGTTTTTACTACATATGAACCCTTTTCACATTCTACCGTGCAAAGCGGCTGCTAGTCCTCCTTTCATGCAAAATCTTAAGGTCCTAGGTCATGTCCAAGCCACCAAAGCCGGCTAAAAAGTGAATAATCGACAGCTAAAACTTGAATTGTACTACTTCTTACTGGCTATTACTTCAACTTAGAAGCTTCTTCTGTGTTCTACTATGGTGCTTTTAGTGTGTCGGCATACCGCAGCACGCGACATAGCTTTGCAGACGATAAGTGTAACCGTTTCAGAGAAAAGAGCGGCCAATGTGACGATCTGGCTTTAAGTCGATTAGATAAAAAATGACGAAAACGGACGGATTTCTCAGGTTTTTACTACATATGAACACTTTTCACATTCTCCCGTGCAATGCGGCTGGTAGTCCTCCTTTCATGCAAAATCTTAAGGTCCTAGGTCATGTCCAAGCCACCAAAGCCGGCTAAAAAGTGAATAATCGATAACTAAAACTTGAATTGTACTACTTCTTACTGGCTATTACTTCAACTTAGAAGCTTCTTCTGTGTTCGACTATGGTGCTTTTAGTGTCTCCGCATACCGCAGCACGCGACATAGCTTAGCAGACGATAAATGTAACCGTCTCAGAGAGAAAAGCGGCCATTGTGACGATCTGGCTTTAAGTCGATTCGGTAACAAATGACGAAAACGGACGGATTTCTCATGTTTTCTACTACATATGAACACTTTTCACATTCTCCCGTGCACCGCGGCTGCTAGTCCTCCTTTCATGCAAAATCTTATGGTCCTAGGTCATGTCATAGCCTCCAAAGCCGGCTAAAAAGTGAATAATCGACAACTAAAACTCGAATTGTACTACTTCTTACTGGCTATTACTTAAACTTAGAAGCTTCTTCTCTGTTCTACTATGGTGCTTTTAGTGTTTCCGCATACTGCAGCACGCGACATAGCTTTCCAGACGATAAATGTAACCATCTCAGAGAGGAAAGCGGGCCAATGTGACGATCAGGCTTTAAGTCGATTCGATAACAAGTGACAAAAACGGACGGATTTCTCAGGTTTTTACTACATATGAACACTTTTCACATTCTCCCGTGCAACGCGGCTGCAAGTACTCCTTTCATTCAAAATCTTAAGGTCCTAGGTCATGTCCAAGCCACCAAAGCCGGCTAAAAAGTGAATAATCGACAACTAAAACTTGAATTGTACTACATCTTACTGGCTATTACTTCAACTTAGAAGCTTCTTCTGTGTTCTACTGTGGGGCTTTTAGTGTCTCCGCATACCGCAG
The DNA here is from genome assembly GCF_023897955.1 of Schistocerca gregaria. NCBI lineage: Eukaryota > Metazoa > Arthropoda > Insecta > Orthoptera > Acrididae > Schistocerca > Schistocerca gregaria. The sequence continues at coordinate 174,819,039 of NC_064929.1, forward strand.
CACGCGACATAGATTTGCAGACAATAAATGTAACCTTCTCAGTTAGAAAAGTGGCCAATGTGACGATCTGGCTTTAAGTCGATTCGATAACAAATGACGAAAACGGACGGATTTCTCAGGTTTTTATTACATATGAACACTTTTCACATTCTGCCGTGCAAAGCGGCTGCTAGTCCTCCTTTCATGCAAAGTCTTAAGGTCCTAGGTCATGTCCAAGCCACCAAAGCCGGCTAAAAAGTGAATAATCGACAACTAAAACTTGAATTGTACTACTTCTTACTGGCTATTACGTCAACTTAGAAGCTTCTTCTGTGTTCTACTATGGTGCTTTTAGTGTTTCGGCATACCGCAGCACGCGACATAGCTTTGCAGACGATAAGTGTAACCGTTTCAGAGAAAAGAGCGGCCAATGTGACGATCTGGCTTTAAGTCGATTAGATAATAAATGACGAAAACGGACGGATTTCTCAGGTTTTTACTACATATGAACACTTTTCACATTCTCCCGTGCACCGCGGCTGCTAGTCCTCCTTTCATGCAAAATCTTATGGTCCTAGGTCATGTCATAGCCTCCAAAGCCGGCTAAAAAGTGAATAATCGACAACTAAAACTTGAATTGTACTACTTCTTACTGGCTATTACTTAAACTTAGAAGCTTCTTCTCTGTTCTACTATGGTGCTTTTAGTGTTTCCGCATACTGCAGCACGCGACATAGCTTTCCAGACGATAAATGTAACCGTCTCAGAGAGGAAAGCGGGCCAATGTGACGATCTGGCTTTAAGTCGATTCGATAACAAGTGACGAAAACGGACGGATTTCTCAGGTTTTTACTACATATGAACACTTTTCACATTCTCCCGTGCAACGCGGCTGCAAGTACTCCTTTCATTCAAAATCTTAAGGTCCTAGGTCATGTCCAAGCCACCAAAGCCGGCTAAAAAGTGAATAATCGACAACTAAAACTTGAATTGTACTACTTCTTACTGGCTATTACTTCAACTTAGAAGCTTCTTCTGTGTTCTACTGTGGCGCTTTTAGTGTCTCCGCATACCGCAGCACGCGACATAGCTTTGCAGACAATAAATGTAACCTTCTCAGAGAGAAAAGTAGCCAATGTGACGATCTGGCTTTAAGTCGATTCGATAACAAATGACGAAAACGGACGGATTTCTCAGGTTTTTACTACATATGTACCCTTTTCACATTCTGCCGTGCGAAGCGGCTGCTAGTCCTCCTTTCATGCAAAATCTTAAGGTCCTAGGTCATGTCCAAGCCACCAAAGCCGGCTAAAAAGTGAATAATCGACAACTAAAACTTGAATTGTACTACTTCTTACTGGCTATTACTTCAACTTAGACGCTTCTCCTGTGTTCTACTATGGTGCTTCTAGTGTCTCCGCACACCGCAGCACGCGACATAGCTTTCCAGACGATAAATGTAACCGTCTCAGAGAGGAAAGCGGGCCAATGTGACGATCTGGCTTTAAGTCGATTCGATAACAAATGAAGAAAACGGACGGATTTCTCAGGTTTTTAGTACATATGAACACTTTTCACATTCTCCCATGCAACGCGGCTGTTAGACCTCCTTTCACGCAATATCTTAAGGTCCTAGGTCATGTCCAAGCCACCAAAGCCGGCTAAAAAGTGAATAATCGATAACTAAAACTTGAATTGTACTACTTCTTACTGGCTATTACTTCAACTTAGAAGCTTCTTCTGTGTTCGACTATGGTGCTTTTAGTGTCTCCGCATACCGCAGCACGCGACATATCTTAGCAGACGATAAATGTAACCGTCTCAGAGAGAAAAGCGGCCATTGTGACGATCTGGCTTTAAGTCGAATTGATAACAGATGACGAAAACGGACGGATTTCTCAGGTTTTCTACTACATATGAACACTTTTCACATTCTCCCGTGCAACGCGGCTGCAAGTATTCCTTTCATGCAAAATCTTAATTTCCTATGTCATGTCCAAGCCACCAAAGCCGGCTAAAAAGTGAATAATCTACAACTAAAACTTGAATTGTACTACTTCTTACTGGCTATTACTTCAACTTAGAAGCTTCTTCTGTGTTCTACTGTGGGGCTTTTAGTGTCTCCGCATACCGCAGCACGCGACATAGATTTGCAGACAATAAATGTAACCTTCTCAGTTAGAAAAGTGGCCAATGTGACGATCTGGCTTTAAGTCGATTGGATAACAAATGACGAAAACGGACGGATTTCTCAGGTTTTCATTACATATGAACACTTTTCACATTCTGCCGTGCAAAGCGGCTGCTAGTCCTCCTTTCATGCAAAATACTAAGGTCCTAGGTCATGTCCAAGCCACCAAAGCCGGCTAAAAAGTGAATAATCGACAACTAAAACTTGAATTGTACTTCTTCTTACTGGCTATTACTTCAACTTAGAATCTTCTTCTGTGTTCGAGTATGGTGCTTTTAGTGTCTCCGCATACCGCAGCACGCGACATAGCTTAGCAGACGATAAATAAAACCGTCTCAGAGAGAAAAGCGGCCATTGTGACGATCTGGCTTTAAGTCGAATCGATAACAAATGACGAAAACGGACGGATTTCTCAGGTTTTCTACTACATATGAACACTTTTCACATTCTCCCGTGCAACGCGGCTGCTAGTCCTCCTTTCATGCAAAATCTTATGGTCCTAGGTCATGTCATAGCCACCAAAGCCGGCTAAAAAGTGAATAATCGACAACTAAAACTTGAATTGTACTACTTCTTACTGGCTATTACTTAAACATAGAAGCTTCTTCTCTGTTCTACTACGGTGCTTTTAGTGTTTCCGCATACTGTAGCACGCGACATAGCTTTGCAGACGATAAATGTAACCGTCTCAGAGAGAAAAGCGGCCAATGTGACGATCTGGCTTTAAGTCGAATCGATAACAAATGACGAAAACGGACGGATTTCTCAGGTTTTTACTACATATGAACACTTTTCACATTCTCGCGGGCAACGCGGCTGCAAGTACTCCTTTCATGCAAAAACTTAAGGTCCTAGGTCATGTCCAAGCCACCAAAGCCGGCTAAAAAGTGAATAATCGACAACTAAAACTTTAATTGTACTACTTCTTACTGGCTATTGCTTCCACTTAGAAGCTTCTTCTGTGTTCTACTATGATGCTTTTAGTGTCTCCGCATACCGCTGCACGCGACATAGCTTTGCAGACGATAAATGTAACCGTCTCAGAGAGAAAAGCGGCCAATGTGACGATCTGGCTTTAAGTCGAATCGATAACAAATGACGAAAACGGACGGATTTCTCAGGTTTTTACTACATATGAACACTTTTCACATTCTCGCGGGCAACGCGGCTGCAAGTACTCCTTTCATGCAAAATCTTAAGGTCCTAGGTTATATCCAAGCCATCAAAGCCGGCTAAAAAGTGAATAATCGACAACTAAAACTTGAATTGTACTACTTCTTACTGGCTATTACTTCAACTTAGAAGCTTCTTCTGTGTTCTACTGTGGGGCTTCTAGTGTCTCCGCATACCGCAGCACGCGACATAGATTTGCAGACAATAAATGTAACCTTCTCAGTTAGAAAAGTGGCCAATGTGACGATCTGGCTTTACGTCGATTCGATAACAAATGACGAAAACGGACGGATTTCTCAGGTTTTTATTACATATGAACACTTTTCACATTCTGCCGTGCAAAGCGGCTGCTAGTCCTCCTTTCATGCAAAATCTTAAGGTCCTAGGTCATGTCCAAGCCACCAAAGACGGCTAAAAAGTGAATAATCGACAACTAAAACTTGAATTGCACTACCTCTTACTGGCTATTACGTCAACTTAGAAGCTTCTTCTGTGTTCTACTATGGTGCTTTTAGTGTTTCGGCATACCGCAGCACGCGACATAGCTTTGCAGACGATAAGTGTAACCGTTTCAGAGAAAAGAGCGGCCAATGTGACGATCTGGCTTTAAGTCGATTCGATAATAAATGACGAAAACGGAAGGATTTCTCAGGTTTTTACTACATATGAACACTTTTCACATTCTCCCGTGCAATGCGGCAGGTAGTCCTCCTTTCATGCAAAATCTTAAGGTCCTAGGTCATGTCCAAGCCACCAAAGCCGGCTAAAAAGTGAATAATCGATAACTAAAACTTGAATTGTACTACTTCTTACTGGCTATTACTTCAACTTAGAAGCTTCTTCTGTGTTCGACTATGGTGCTTTTAGTGTCTCCGCATACCGCAGCACGCGACATAGCTTAGCAGACGATAAATGTAACCGTCTCAGAGAGAAAAGCGGCCATTGTGACGATCTGGCTTTAAGTCGATTCGGCAACAAATGACGAAAACGGACGGATTTCTCAGGTTTTCTACTACATATGAACACTTTTCACATTCTCCCGTGCACCGCGGCTGCTAGTCCTCCTTTCATGCAAAATCTTATGGTCCTAGGTCATGTCATAGCCTCCAAAGCCGGCTAAAAAGTGAATAATCGACAACTAAAACTTGAATTGTACTACTTCTTACTGGCTATTACTTAAACTTAGAAGCTTCTTCTCTGTTCTACAATGGTGCTTTTAGTGTTTCCGCATACTGCAGCACGCGACATATCTTTCCAGACGATAAATGTAACCGTCTCAGAGAGGAAAGCGGGCCAATGTGACGATCTGGCTTTAAGTCGATTCGATAACAAGTGACGAAAACGGACGGATATCTCAGGTTTTTACTACATATGAACACTTTTCACATTCTCCCGTGCAACGCGGCTGCAAGTACTCCTTTCATTCAAAATCTTAAGGTCCTAGGTCATGTCCAAGCCACCAAAGCCGGCTAAAAAGTGAATAATCGACAACTAAAACTTGAATTGTACTACTTCTTACTGGCTATTACTTCAACTTATAAGCTTTTTCTGTGTTCTACTGTGGCGCTTTTAGTGTCTCCGCATACCGCAGCACCCGACATAGCTTTGCAGATAATAAATGTAACCTTCTCAGTTAGAAAAGTGGCCAATGTGACGATCTGGCTTTAAGTCGATTCGATAACAAATGACGAAAACGGACGGATTTCTCAGGTTTTTATTACATATGAACACTTTTCACATTCTGCCGTGCAAAGCGGCTGCTAGTCCTCCTTTCATGCAAAATCTTAAGGTCCTAGGTCATGTCCAAGCCACCAAAGCCGGCTAAAAAGTGAATAATCGACAACTAAAACTTGAATTGCACTACCTCTTACTGGCTATTACGTCAACTTAGAAGCTTCTTCTGTGTTCTACTATGGTGCTTTTAGTGTTTCGGCATACCGCAGCACGCGACATAGCTTTGCAGACGATAAGTGTAACCGTTTCAGAGAAAAGAGCGGCCAATGTGACGATCTGGCTTTAAGTCGATTCGATAATAAATGACGAAAACGGAAGGATTTCTCAGGTTTTTACTACATATGAACACTTTTCACATTCTCCCGTGCAATGCGGCAGGTAGTCCTCCTTTCATGCAAAATCTTAAGGTCCTAGGTCATGTCCAAGCCACCAAAGCCGGCTAAAAAGTGAATAATCGATAACTAAAACTTGAATTGTACTACTTCTTACTGGCTATTACTTCAACTTAGAAGCTTCTTCTGTGTTCGACTATGGTGCTTTTAGTGTCTCCGCATACCGCAGCACGCGACATAGCTTAGCAGACGATAAATGTAACCGTCTCAGAGAGAAAAGCGGCCATTGTGACGATCTGGCTTTAAGTCGATTCGGTAACAAATGACGAAAACGGACGGATTTCTCAGGTTTTCTACTACATATGAACACTTTTCACATTCTCCCGTGCACCGCGGCTGCTAGTCCTCCTTTCATGCAAAATCTTATGGTCCTAGGTCATGTCATAGCCTCCAAAGCCGGCTAAAAAGTGAATAATCGACAACTAAAACTTGAATTGTACTACTTCTTACTGGCTATTACTTAAACTTAGAAGCTTCTTCTCTGTTCTACAATGGTGCTTTTAGTGTTTCCGCATACTGCAGCACGCGACATAGCTTTCCAGACGATAAATGTAACCGTCTCAGAGAGGAAAGCGGGCCAATGTGACGATCTGGCTTTAAGTCGATTCGATAACAAGTGACGAAAACGGACGGATATCTCAGGTTTTTACTACATATGAACACTTTTCACATTCTCCCGTGCAACGCGGCTGCAAGTACTCCTTTCATTCAAAATCTTAAGGTCCTAGGTCATGTCCAAGCCACCAAAGCCGGCTAAAAAGTGAATAATCGACAACTAAAACTTGAATTGTACTACTTCTTACTGGCTATTACTTCAACTTATAAGCTTTTTCTGTGTTCTACTGTGGCGCTTTTAGTGTCTCCGCATACCGCAGCACCCGACATAGCTTTGCAGATAATAAATGTAACCTTCTCAGAGAGAAAAGTGGCCAATGTGACGATCTGGCTTTAAGTCGATTCGATAACAAATGACGAAAACGGACGGATTTCTCAGGTTTTTACTACATATGAACCCTTTTCACATTCTGCCGTGCAAAGCGGCTGCTAGTCCTCCTTTCATGCAAAATCTTAAGGTCCTAGGTCATGTCCAAGCCACCAAAGCCGGCTAAAAAGAGAATAATCGACAACTAAAACTTGAATTGTACTACTTCTTACTGGCTATTACTTCAACTTAGAAGCTTCTTCTGTGTTCGACTATGGTGCTTTTAGTGTCTCCGCATACCGCAGCACGCGACATTGCTTAGCAGACGATATATGTAACCGTCTCAGAGAGAAAAGCGGCCATTGTGACGATCTGGCTTTAAGTCGAATCGATAACAAATGACGAAAACGGACGGATTTCTCAGGTTTTCTACTACATATGAACACTTTTCACATTCTCCCGTGCAACGCGGCTGCTAGTCCTCCTTTCATGCTAAATCTTATGGTCCTAGGTCATGTCATAGCCACCAAAGCCGGCTAAAAAGTGAATAATCGACAACTAAAACTTGAATTGTACTACTTCTTACTGGCTATTACTTAAACTTAGAAGCTTCTTCTCTGTTCTACTACGGTGCTTTTAGTGTTTCCGCATACTGCAGCACGCGACATAGCTTTGCAGACGATAAATGTAACCGTCTCAGACAGGAAAGCGGCCAATGTGACGATCTGGCTTTAAGTCGATTCGATAACAAGTGACGAAAACGGACGGATTTCTCAGGTTTTTACTATATATGAACACTTTTCACATTCTCCCGTGCAACGCGGCTGCAAGTACTCCTTTCATGCAAAATCTTAAGGTCCTATGTCATGTCCAAGCCACCAAAGCCGGCTAAAAAGTGAATAATCGACAACTAAAACTTGAATTGTACTACTTCTTACTGGCTATTACTTCAACTTAGAAGCTTCTTCTGTGTTCTACTATGGTGCTTTTAGTGTTTCGGCATACCGCAGCACGCGACATAGCTTTGCAGACGATAAGTGTAACCGTTTCAGAGAAAAGAGCGGCCAATGTGACGATCTGGCTTTAAGTCGATTCGATAATAAATGACGAAAACGGACGGATTTCTCAGGTTTTTACTACATATGAACACTTTTCACATTCTCCCGTGCAATGCGGCGGGTAGTCCTCCTTTCATGCAAAATCTTTAGGTCCTAGGTCATGTCCAAGCCACCAAAGCCGGCTAAAAAGTGAATAATCGATAACTAAAACTTGAATTGTACTACTTCTTACTGGCTATTACTTCAACTTAGAAGCTTCTTCTGTGTTCGACTATGGTGCTTTTAGTGTCTCCGCATATCGCAGCACGCGACATAGCTTAGCAGACGATAAATGTAACCGTCTCAGAGAGAAAAGCGGCCATTGTGACGATCTGGCTTTAAGTCGATTCGGTAACAAATGACGAAAACGGACGGATTTCTCAGGTTTTCTACTACATATGAACACTTTTCACATTCTCCCGTGCACCGCGGCTGCTAGTCCTCCTTTCATGCAAAATCTTATGGTCCTAGGTCATGTCATAGCCTCCAAAGCCGGCTAAAAAGTGAATAATCGACAACTAAAACTTGAATTGTACTACTTCTTACTGGCTATTACTTAAACTTAGAAGCTTCTTCTGTGTTCTACTATGGTGCTTTTAGTGTTTCCGCATACTGCAGCACGCGACATAGCTTTCCAGACGATAAATGTAACCGTCTCAGAGAGGAAAGCGGGCCAATGTGACGATCTGGCTTTAAGTCGATTCGATAACAAGTGACGAAAACGGACGGATTTCTCAGGTTTTTACTACATATGAACACTTTTCACATTCTCCCGTGCAACGCGGCTGCAAGTACTCCTTTCATGCAAAATCTTAAGGTCCTATGTCATGTCCAAGCCACCAAAGCCGGTTAAAAAGTGAATAATCGACAACTAAAACTTGAATTGTACTACTTCTTACTGGCTATTACTTCAACTTAGAAGCTTCTTCTGTGTTCTACTATGGTGCTTTTAGTGTTTCGGCATACCGCAGCACGCGACATAGCTTTGCAGACGATAAGTGTAACCGTTTCAGAGAAAAGAGCGGCCAATGTGACGATCTGGCTTTAAGTCGATTCGATAATAAATGACGAAAACGGACGGATTTCTCAGGTTTTTACTACATATGAACACTTTTCACATTCTCCCGTGCAATGCGGCGGGTAGTCCTCCTTTCATGCAAAATCTTAAGGTCCAAGGTCATGTCCAAGCCACCAAAGCCGGCTAAAAAGTGAATAATCGATAACTAAAACTTGAATTGTACTACTTCTTACTGGCTATTACTTCAACTTAGAAGCTTCTTCTGTGTTCGACTATGGTGCTTTTAGTGTCTCCGCATACCGCAGCACGCGACATAGCTTAGCAGACGATAAATGTAACCGTCTCAGAGAGAAAAGCGGCCATTGTGACGATCTGGCTTTAAGTCGATTCGGTAACAAATGACGAAAACGGACGGATTTCTCAGGTTTTTACTACATATGTACCCTTTTCACATTCTGCCGTACAAAGCGGCTGCTAGTCCTCCTTTCATGCAAAATCTTAAGGTCCTAGGACATGTCCAAGCCACCAAAGCCGGCTAAAAAGTGAATAATCGACAACTAAAACTTGAATTGTACTACTTCTTACTGGCTATTACTTCAACTTAGAAGCTTCTTCTGTGTTCTACTATGGTGCTTCTAGTGTCTCCGCACACCGCAACACGCGACATAGCTTTGCAGACGATAAATGTAACCTTCTCAGAGAGAAAATCGGCCAATGTGGTGATCTGGCTTTAAGTCGATTCGATAACAAATGACGAAAACGGACGGATTTCTCAGGTTTTTAGTACATATGAACACTTTTCACATTCTCCCATGCAACGCGGCTGTTAGACCTCCTCTCACGCAAAATCTTAAGGTCCTAGGTCATGTCCAAGCCACCAAAGCCGGCTAAAAAGTGAATAATCGATAACTAAAACTTGAATTGTACTACTTCTTACTGGCTATTACTTCAACTTAGAAGCTTCTTCTGTGTTCGACTATGGTGCTTTTAGTGTCTCCGCATACAGCAGCACGCGACATAGCTTAGCAGACGATAAATGTAACCGTCTCAGAGAGAAAAGCGGCCATTGTGACGATCTGGCTTTAAGTCGAATCGATAACAAATGACGAAAACGGACGGATTTCTCAGGTTTTCTACTACATATGAACACTTTTCACATTCTCCCGTGCAACGCGGCTGCTAGTCCTCCTTTCATGCAAAATCTTATGGTCCTAGGTCATGTTATAGCCACCAAAGCCGGCTAAAAAGTGAATAATCGACAACTAAAACTTGAATTGTACTACTTCTTACTGGCTATTACTTAAACTTAGAAGCTTCTTCTCTGTTCTACTATGGTGCTTTTAGTGTTTTCGCATACTGCAGCACGCGACATAGCTTTGCAGACGATAAATGTAACCGTCTCAGAGAGGAAAGCGGCCAATGTGACGATCTGGCTTTAAGTCGATTCGATAACAAGTGACGAAAACGGACGGATTTCTCAGGTTTTTACTACATATGAACACTTTTCACATTCTCCCGTGCAACGCGGCTGCAAGTACTCCTTTCATGCAAAATCTTAAGGTCCTATGTCACGTCCAAGCCACCAAAGCCGGCTAAAAAGTGAATAATCGACAACTAAAACTTGAATTCTACTACTTCTTACTGGCTATTACTTCAACTTAGAAGCTTCTTCTGTGTTCTACTGTGGCGCTTTTAGTGTCTCCGCATACCGCAGCACGCGACATAGCTTTGCAGACAATAAATGTAACCTTCTCAGAGAGAAAAGTGGCCAATGAGACGATCTGGCTTTAAGTCGATTCGATAACAAATGACGAAAACGGACGGATTTCTCAGGTTTTTACTACATATGAACCCTTTTCACATTCTGCCGTGCAAAGCGGCAGCTAGTCCTCCTTTCATGCAAAATCTTAAGGTCCTAGGTCATGTCCAAGCCACCAAAGCCGGCTAAAAAGTGAATAATCGACAACTAAAACTTGAATTGTACTACTTCTTACTGGCTATTACTTCAACTTAGAAGCTTCTTCTGTGTTCTACTATGGTGCTTCTAGTGTCTCCGCACACCGCAGCACGCGACATAGCTTTGCAGACGATAAATGTAACCTTCTCAGAGAGAAAATCGGCTAATGTGACGATCTGGCTTTAAGTCGATTCGATAACAAATGACGAAAACGGACGGATTTCTCAGGTTTTTAGTACATATGAACACTTTTCACATTCTCTCATGCAACGCGGCTGTCAGACCTCCTTTCACGCAAAATCTTAAGGTCCTAGGTCATGTCCAAGCCACCAAAGCCGGTTAAAAAGTGAATAATCGATAACTAAAACTTGAATTGTACTACTTCTTACTGGCTATTACTTCAACTTAGAAGCTTCTTCTGTGTTCTACTATGGTGCATTTAGTGTTTCGGCATACCGCAGCACGCGACATAGCTTTGCAGACGATAAGTGTAACCGTTTCAGAGAGAAGAGCGGCCAATGTGAGGATCTGGCTTTAAGTCGATTCGATAACAAATGACGAAAACGGACGGATTTCTCAGGTTTTTACTACATATGATCACTTTTCACATTCTCCCGTGCAACGCGGCTGCTAGTCCTCCTTTCATGCAATATCTTAAGGTCCTAGGTCATGTCCAAGCCACCAAAGCCGGCTAAAAAGTGAATAATCGACAACTAAAACTTGAATTGTACTACTTCTTACTGGCTATTGCTTCCACTTAGAAGCTTCTTCTGTGTTCTACAATGGTGCTTTTAGTGTTTCCGCATACCGCTGCACGCGACATAGCTTTGCAGATGATAATTGTAACCGTCTCAGAGGGGAAAGCGGCCAATGTGACGATCTGGCTTTAAGTCGAATCGATAACAAATGACGAAAACGGACGGATTTCTCAGGTTTTTACTACATATGAACACTTTTCAAATTCTCGCGGGCAACGCGGCTGCAAGTACTCCTTTCATGCAAAATCTTAAGGTCCTAGGTCATATCCAAGCCATCAAAGCCGGCTAAAAATTGAATAATCGACAACTAAAACTTGAATTGTACTACTTCTTACTGGCTATTACTTCAACTTAGAAGCTTCTTCTGTGTTCTACTGTGGGGCTTTTAGTGTCTCCGCATACCGCAGCACGCGACATAGATTTGCAGACAATAAATGTAAACTTCTCAGTTAGAAAAGTGGCCAATGTGACGATCTGGCTTTAAGTCGATTCGATAACAAATGACGAAAACGGACGGATTTCTCAGGTTTTTATTACATATGAACACTTTTCACATTCTGCCGTGCAACGCGGCTGCTAGTCCTCCTTTCATGCAAAATCTTAAGGTCCTAGGTCATGTCCAAGCCACCAAAGCCGGCTCAAAGTGAATAATCGACAACTAAAACTTGAATTGTACTACTTCTTACTGGCTATTACGTCAACTTAGAAGCTTCTTCTGTGTTCTACTATGGTGCTTTTAGTGTTTTGGCATACCGCAGCACGCGACATAGCTTTTCAGACGATAAGTGTAAGCGTTTCAGAGAAAAGAGCGACCAATGTGACGATCTGGCTTTAAGTCGATTCCATAACAAATGAAGAAAACGGACGGATTTCTCAGGTTTTTACTACATATGAACACTTTTCACATTCTCATGTGCAACGCGGCTGCAAGTACTCCTTTCATGCAAAATCTTATGGTCCTAGGTCATGTCATAGCCACCAAAGCCGGCAAAAATGTGAATAATCGACAACTAAAACTTGAATTGTACTACTTCTTACTGGCTATTACTTAAACTTAGAAGCTTCTTCTCTGTTCTACTATGGTGCTTTTAGTGTTTCCGCATACTGCAGCACGCGACATAGCTTTGCAGACGATAAATGTAACCGTCTCAGAGAGGAAAGCGGCCAATGTGACGATCTGGCTTTAAGTCGATTCGATAACAAGTGACGAAAACGGACGGATTTCTCAGGTTTTTACTACATATGAACACTTTTCACATTCTCCCGTGCAACGCGGCTGCAAGTACTCCTTTCATGCAAAATCTTAAGGTCCTAGGTCATGTCCAAGCCACCAAAGCCGGCTAAAAAGTGAATAATCGACAACTAAAACTTGAATTGTACTACTCCTTACTGGCTATTACTTCAACTTAGAAGCTTCTTCTGTGTTCGACTATGGTGTTTTTAGTGTCTCCGCATACCGCAGCACGCGACATAGCTTAGCAGACGATAAATGTAACCGTCTCAGAGAGAAAAGCGGCCATTGTGACGATCTGGCTTTAAGTCGAATCGATAACAAATGACGAAAACGGACGGATTTCTCAGGTTTTCTACTACATATGAACACTTTTCACATTCTCCCGTGCAACGCGGCTGCTAGTCCTCCTTTCATGCAAAATCTTATGGTCCTAGGTCATGTCATAGCCACCAAAGCCGGCTAAAAAGTGAATAATCGACAACTAAAACTTGAATTGTACTACTTCTTACTGGCTATTACTTTAACATAGAAGCTTCTTCTGTGTTCTACTATGGTGCTTCTAGTGTCTCCGCACACCGCAGCACGCGACATAGCTTTGCAGACGATAAATGTAACCGATTCAGAGAGAAAATCGGCCAATGTGACGATCTGGCTTTAAGTCGATTAGATAACAAATGAAGAAAACGGACGGATTTCTCAGGTTTTTACTACATATGAACCCTTTTCACATTCTGCCGTGCAAAGCGGCTGCTAGTCCTCCTTTCATGCAAAATCTTAAGGTCGTAGGTCATGTCCAAGCCACCAAAGCCGGCTAAAAAGTGAATAATCGACAACTAAAACTTGAATTGTACTACTTCTTACTGGCTATTACGTCAACTTAGAAGCTTCTTCTGTGTTCTACTATGGTGCTTTTAGTGTTTTGGCATACCGCAGCACGCGACATAGCTTTGGAGACGATAAGTGTAACAATTTCAGAGAAAAGAGCGGCCAATGTGACGATCTGGCTTTAAGTCGATTCGATAACAAATGACGAAAACGGACGGATTTTACAGGTTTTTACTACATATGAACACTTTTCACATTCTCCCGTGCAACGCGGCTGCAAGTACTCCTTTCATGCAAAATCTTATGGTCCTAGGTCATGTCATAGCCACCAAAGCCGGCTAAAATGTGAATAATCGACAACTATAACTTGAATTGTACTACTTCTTACTGGCTATTACTTAAACTTAGAAGCTTCTTCTCTGTTCTACTATGGTGCTTTTAGTGTTTCCGCATACTGCAGCACGCGACATAGCTTTGCAGACGATAAATGTAACCGTCTCAGAGAGGAAAGCGGCCAATGTGACGATCAGGCTTTAAGTCGATTCGATAACAAGTGACGAAAACGGACGGATTTCTCAGGTTTTTATTACATATGAACACTTTTCACATTCTCCCGTGCAAAGCGGCTGCTAGTCTTCCTTTCATGCAAAATCTTAAGGTCCTAGGTCATGTCCAAGCCACCAAAGCCGGCTCAAAGTGAATAATCGACAACTAAAACTTGAATTGTACTACTTCTTACTGGCTATTACTTCAACTTAGAAGATTCTTCTGTGTTCTACTATGGTGCTTTTAGTGTTTTGGCATACCGCAGCACGCGACATAGCTTTACAGACGATAAGTGTAACCGTTTCAGAGAAAAGAGCGGCCAATGTGACGATCTGGCTATAAGTCGATTCGATAACAAATGACGAAAACGGACGGATTTCTCAGGTTTTTACTACATATGAACACTTTTCACATTCTCCCGTGCAACGCGGCTGCAAGTACTCCTTTCATGCAAAATCTTATGGTCCAATGTCATGTCATAGCCACCAAAGCCGGCTAAAATGTGAATAATCGACAACTAAAACTAGAATTGTACTACTTCTTACTGGCTATTACTTCAACTTAGAAGCTTCTTCTGTGTTCTACTGTGGCGCTTTTAGTGTCTCCGCATACCGCAGCACGCGACGTAGCTTTGCAGACAATAAATGTAACCTTATCAGAGAGAAAAGTGGTCAATGTGACGATCTGGCTTTAAGTCGATTAGATAACAAATGACAAAAACGGACGGATTTCTCAGGTTTTTACTACATATGAACCCTTTTCACATTCTGCCGTGCAAAGCGGCTGCTAGTCCTCCTTTCATGCAAAATCTTAAGGTCGTAAGTCATGTCCAAGCCACCAAAGCCGGCTAAAAAGTGAATAATCGACAACTAAAACTTGAATTGTACTACTTCTTACTGGCTATTACTTCAACTTAGAAGCTTCTTCTGTGTTCCACTGTGGCGCTTTTAGTGTCTCCGCACACCGCAGCACGCGACATAGCTTTGCAGACGATAAATGTAACCGTGTCAGAGAGAAAAGCGGCCATTGTGACGATATGGCTTTAAGTCGATTCGATAACAAATAAAGACAACGGACGGATTTCTCAGTTTTTTACTACATATGAACACTTTTCACATTCTCCCGTGCAATGCTGCTGCTAGTCCTCCTTTCATGCAAAATCTTATTTTCCTAGGTCATGTCCAAGCCACCAAAGCCGGCTAAAAAGTGAATAATCGACAACTAAAACTTGAATTATACTACTTCTTACTGGCTATTACTTCAACTTAGAAGATTCTTCTATGTTCTACTATGGTGCTTTTAGTGTCTCCGCACACCGCAGCACGCGACATAGCTTTGCAGACGATAAATGTAACCGTCTCAGAGAGAAAAGCGGCCAATGTGACGATCTGGCTTTAAATCGATTCGATAACAAATGACGAAAACGGACGGATTTCTCACGTTTTTACTACATATGAACACTTTTCACATTCTCCCGTGCAACGCGGCTGCTAGTCCTCCTATCATGCGAAATCTTATGGTCCTAGGTCATGTCCAAGCCACCAAAGCCGGCTAAAAAGTGAATAATCGACAACTAAAACTTGAATTGTACTACTTCTTACTGGCTATTACTTCAACTTAGAAGCTTCTTCTGTGTTCTACTATGGTGCTTTTAGTGTCTCCGCACACCGCAGCACGCGACATAGCTTTGCAGACGATAAATGTAACCGATTCAGAGAGAAGAGCGGCCAATGTGACGATCTGGCTTTAAGTAGATTCATTAACAAATGACGAAAACGGGCGGATTTCTCAGGTTTTTGCTACATATGAACACATTTCACATTTCCCGTGCAACGCGGCTGCTAGTCCTCCTTTCATGCAAAATCTTAAGGTCCTAGGTCATGTCCAAGCCACCAAAGCCGGCTAAAAAGTGAATAATCCACAACTAAAACTTGAATAGTACTACTTCTTACTGGCTATTACTTCAACTTAGAAGCTTCTTCTGTGTTCTACTATGGTGCTTTTAGTGTTTCTGCTTACCGCAGCACGCGACATAGCTTTGCAGACGATAAATGTAACCGTCTCAGAGAGAAAAGCGGCCAATGTGACGATCTGGCTTTAAGTCGATTCGATAACAAATGACGAAAACGAACGGATTTCTCAGGTTTTTACTACATATGAACACTTTTCACATTCTCCCGTGCAACGCGGCTGCTAGTCCTCCTTTCATGCAAAATCTTAAGGTTCCACCTCATGTCCAGGGCACCAAAGCCGGCTAAAAATCAATAATCGATAACCAAAACTTGAATTGTACTGCTTCTTTCTGGCTATTGCTTCAACTTAGAAGCTTCTTCTGTGTTCTACTATGGTGCTTTTAGTGTCTCCGCATACCGCAGCACGCGACATACCTTTGCAGACGATAAATGTAACCGTGTCAGAGAGAAAAGCGGCCAATGTGACGATCTGGCTTTAAGTCGATTCCATAACAAATGACGAAAACGGACGGATTTCTCAGGTTTTTACTACATATGAACACTTTTCACATTCTCCCGTGCAACGCGGCTACTAGTCCTCCTTTCATGCAAAATCTTAAGGTCATAGGCCATGTCCAAGCCACCAAAGCCGGCTAAAAAGTGAATAATCGACAACTAATACTTGAATTGTACTACTTCTTACTGGCTATTACTTCAACTTTGATGCTTCTTCTGTGTTCTACTATGGTGCTTTTAGTGTCTCCGCGTACCGCAGCACGCGACATAGCTTTGCAGACGATAAATGTAACAGTCTCAGAGAGAAAAGCGGCCAATGTGACGATCTGGCTTTAAGTCGATTCGATAACAAATGACGAAAACGGACGGATTTCTCAGGTTTTTACTACATATGAACACTTTTCACATTCTCCCGTGCAACGCGGCTCCTAGTCCTCCTTTCATGCAAAATCTTATGGTCCTAGGTCATGTCCAAGCCACTAAAGCCGGCTAAAAAATGAATAATCAACCACTAATACTTGAATTGTACTACTTCTTACTTGCTATTACTTCAACTTAGAAGCTTCTTCAGTGTTCTACTATGGTGCTTTTAGTGTGTCCGCATACCGCAGCACGCGACATAGGTTTGCAGACGATAAATGTAACCGTCTCAGAGAGAAAAGCGGCCAATGTGAAGATCTGGCTTTAAGTCGATTCGGTAACAAATGACGAAAACGGACGGATTTCTCAGGTTTTTACTACATATGAACACTTTTCACATTCTCCCGAGCAACGCGGCTGCTAGCCGTCCTTTCATGCAAAATCTTAAGGTCCTAGGTCTTGTCCAAGCCACCAAAGCAGGCTAACAAGTGAATAATCGATAACTGAAACTTGAATTGTACTACTTCTTACTGGCTATTACTTCATCTTAGAAGCTTCTTCTGTGTTCTACTATGGTGCTTTTAGTGTCTCCGCATACCGCAGCACGCGACATAGCTTTGCAGACGATAAATTTAACCGTCTCAGAGAGAAAAGCGGCCAATGTGACGATCTGGCTTTAAGTCGAATCGATAACAAATAAAGACAACGGACTGATTTCTCGGGTTTTTACTACATATGAACACTTTTCACATTCTCCCGTGCAACGCGGCTGCTAGTCCTCCTATCATGCGAAATCTTATGGTCCTAGGTCATGTCATAGCCTCCAAAGCCGGCTAAAAAGTGAATAATCGACAACTAAAACTTGAATTGTACTACTTCTTACTGGCTATTACTTCAACTTAGAAGCTTCTTCTGTGTTCTACTATGGTGCTTTTAGTGTCTCCGCACACCGCAGCACGCGACATAGCTTTGCAGACGATAAATGTAACCGATTCAGAGAGAAGAGCGGCCAATGTGACGATCTGGCTTTAAGTAGATTCATTAACAAATGACGAAAACGGGCGGATTTCTCAGGTTTTTGCTACATATGAACACATTTCACATTTCCCGTGCAACGCGGCTGCAAGTACTCTTTTCATGCAAAATCTTAAGGTCCTAGGTCATGTCCAAGCCACCAAAGCCGGCTAAAAAGTGAATAATCTCCAACTAAAACTTGAATAGTACTACTTCTTACTGGCTATTACTTCAACTTAGAAGCTTCTTCTGTGTTCTACTATGGTGCTTTTAGTGTTTCTGCTTACCGCAGCACGCGACATAGCTTTGCAGACGATAAATGTAACCGTCTCAGAGAGAAAAGCGGCCAATGTGACGATCTGGCTTTAAGTCGATTCCATAACAAATGACGAAAACGGACGGATTTCTCAGGTTTTTACTACATATGAACACTTTTCACATTCTCCCGTGCAACGCGGCTACTAGTCCTCCTTTCATGCAAAATCTTAAGGTTCCACCTCATGTCCAGGGCACCAAAGCCGGCTAAAAATCAATAATCGATAACCAAAACTTGAATTGTACTGCTTCTTTCTGGCTATTGCTTCAACTTAGAATCTTCTTCTGTGTTCTACTATGGTGCGTTTAGTGTCTCCGCATACCGCAGCACGCGACATACCTTTGCAGACGATAAATGTAACCGTGTCAGAGAGAAAAGCGGCCAATGTGACGATCTGGCTTTAAGTCGATTCCATAACAAATGACGAAAACGGACGGATTTCTCAGGTTTTTACTACATATGAACACTTTTCACATTCTCCCGTGCAACGCGGCTACTAGTCCTCCTTTCATGCAAAATCTTAAGGTCATAGGCCATGTCCAAGCCACCAAAGCCGGCTAAAAAGTGAATAATCGACAACTAAAACTTGAATAGTACTACTTCTTACTGGCTATTACTTCAACTTAGAAGCTTCTTCTGTGTTCTACTATGGTGCTTTTAGTGTTTCTGCTTACCGCAGCACGCGACATAGCTTTGCAGACGATAAATGTAACCGTCTCAGAGAGAAAAGCGGCCAATGTGACGATCTGGCTTTAAGTCGATTCGATAACAAATGACGAAAACGGACGGATTTCTCAGGTTTTTACTACATATGAACACTTTTCACATTCTCCCATGCAACGCGGCTCCTAGTCCTCCTTTCATGCAAAATCTTATGGTCCTAGGTCATGTCCAAGCCACTAAAGCCGGCTAAAAAATGAATAATCAACAACTAATACTTGAATTGTACTACTTCTTACTTGCTATTACTTCAACTTAGAAGTTTCTTCAGTGTTCTACTATGGTGCTTTTAGTGTGTCCGCATACCGCAGCACGCGACATAGGTTTGCAGACGATAAATGTAACCGTCTCAGAGAGAAAAGCGGCCAATGTGACGATCTGGCTTTAAGTCGATTCGGTAACAAATGACGAAAACGGACGGATTTCTCAGGTTTTTACTACATATGAACACTTTTCACATTCTCCAGTGCAACGCGGCTGCTAGCCGTCCTTTCATGCAAAATCTTATGGTCCTAGGTCAAGTCCAAGCCACCAAAGCCGGCTAAAAAGTGAATAATCGACAACTATAACTTGAATTGTACTACTTCTTACTGGCTATTACTTCAACTTAGAAGCTTCTTCTCTGTTCTACTATGGTGCTTTTAGTGTTTCCGCATACTGCAGCACGCGACATAGCTTTGCAGACGATAAATGTAACCGTCTCAGAGAGGAAAGCGGCCAATGTGACGATCAGGCTTTAAGTCGATTCGATAACAAGTGACGAAAACGGACGGATTTCTCAGGTTTTTACTACATATGAACACCTTTCACATTCTCCCGTGCAACGCGGCTGCAAGTACTCCTTTCATGCAAAATCATAAGGTCCTAGGTCATGTCCAAGCCACCAAAGCCGGCTAAAAAGTGAATAATCGACAACTAAAACTTGAATTGTACTACTTCTTACTGGCTATTACTTCAACTTAGAAGCTTCTTCTGTGGCGCTTTCAGTGTCTCCGCATACCGCAGCACGCGACATAGCTTTGCAGACAATAAATGTAACCTTATCAGAGAGAAAAGTGGTCAATGTGACGATCTGGCTTTAAGTCGATTAGATAACAAATGACGAAAACGGACGGATTTCTCAGGTTTTTACTACATATGAACCCTTTTCACATTCTGCCGTGCAAAGCGGCTGCTAGTCCTCCTTTCATGCAAAATCTTAAGGTCGTAGGTCATGTCCAAGCCACCAAAGCCGGCTAAAAAGTGAATAATCGACAACTAAGACTTGAATTGCACTACTTCTTACTGGCTATTACTTCGACTTAGAAGCTTCTTCTGTGTTCTACTGTGGCGCTTTTAGTGTCTCCGCACACCGCAGCACGCGACATAGCTTTGCAGACGATAAATGTAACCGTGTCAGAGAGAAAAGCGGCCATTGTGACGATATGGTTTTAAGTCGATTCGATAACAAATAAAGACAACGGACGGATTTCTCAGTTTTTTACTACATATGAACACTTTTCACATTCTCCCGTGCAATGCTGCTGCTAGTCCTCCTTTCATGCAAAATCTTATTTTCCTAGGTCATGTCCAAGCCACCAAAGCCGGCTAAAAAGTGAATAATCGACAACTAAAACTTGAATTATACTACTTCTTACTGGCTATTACTTCAACTTAGAAGATTCTTCTATGTTCTACTATGGTGCTTTTAGTGTCTCCGCACACCGCAGCACGCGACATAGCTTTGCAGACGATAAATGTAACCGTCTCAGAGAGAAAAGCGGCCAATGTGACGATCTGGCTTTAAATCGATTCGATAACAAATGACGAAAACGGACGGATTTCTCACGTTTTTACTACATATGAACACTTTTCACATTCGCCCTTGCAACGCGGCTGCCAGTCCTCCTTTCATGCAAAATTTTAACGTCCTAGGTGATGTCCAAGCCACCAAAGCCGGCTAAAAAGTGAATAATCGACAACTAAAACTTGAATTTTACTACTTCTTGCTGGCTATTGCTTCAACTTAGAAGCTTCTTCTGTGTTCTACTATGGTTCTTTTAGTGTCTCCGCATCCCGCAGCACGCGACATAGCTTTGCAGACGATAAATGTAAACGTCTCAGAGAGGAAAGCGGCCAATGTGACGATCTGGCTTTAAGTCGATTCGATAACAAGTGACGAAAACGGACGGATTTCTCAGGTTTTTACTACATATGAACACTTTTCACATTCTCCCATGCAACGCGGCTGCTAGTCCTCCTTTCATGCAAAATCTTAAGGTCCTAGGTCTTGTCCAAGCCACCAAAGCAGGCTAAAAAGTGAATAATCGATAACTAAAACTTGAATTGTACTACTTCTTACTGGCTATTACTTCATCTTAGAAGCTTCTTCTGTGTTCTACTATGGTGCTTTTAGTGTCTCCGCATACCGCAGCACGCGACATAGCTTTGCAGACGATAAATGTAACCGTCTCAGAGAGAAAAGCGGCCATTGTGACGATCTGGCTTTAAGTCGAATCGATAACAAATAAAGACAACGGACTGATTTCTCAGGTTTTTACTACATATGAACACTTGTCACATTCTCCCGTGCAACGCGGCTGCTAGTCCTCCTATCATGCGAAATCTTATGGTCCTAGGTCATGTCCAAGCCACCAAAGCCGGC
The DNA here is from genome assembly GCF_023897955.1 of Schistocerca gregaria. NCBI lineage: Eukaryota > Metazoa > Arthropoda > Insecta > Orthoptera > Acrididae > Schistocerca > Schistocerca gregaria. The sequence goes on from NC_064929.1 coordinate 174,840,387, forward strand.
TAAAAAGTGAATAATCGACAACTAAAACTTGAATTGTACTACTTCTTACTGGCTATTACTTCAACTTAGAAGCTTCTTCTGTGTTCTACTATGGTGCTTTTAGTGTCTCCGCACACCGCAGCACGCGACATAGCTTTGCAGACGATAAATGTAACCGATTCAGAGAGAAGAGCGGCCAATGTGACGATCTGGCTTTAAGTAGATTCATTAACAAATGACGAAAACGGGCTGATTTCTCAGGTTTTTGCTACATATGAACACATTTCACATTTCCCGTGCAACGCGGCTGCAAGTACTCTTTTCATGCAAAATCTTAAGGTCCTAGGTCATGTCCAAGCCACCAAAGCCGGCTAAAAAGTGAATAATCCACAACTAAAACTTGAATAGTACTACTTCTTACTGGCTATTACTTCAACTTAGAAGCTTCTTCTGTGTTCTACTATGGTGCTTTTAGTGTTTCTGCTTACCGCAGCACGCGACATAGCTTTGCAGACGATAAATGTAACCGTCTCAGAGAGAAAAGCGGCCAATGTGACGATCTGGCTTTAAGTCGATTCGATAACAAATGACGAAAACGGACGGATTTCTCAGGTTTTTACTACATATGAACACTTTTCACATTCTCCCATGCAACGCGGCTCCTAGTCCTCCTTTCATGCAAAATCTTATGGTCCTAGGTCATGTCCAAGCCACTAAAGCCGGCTAAAAAATGAATAATCAACAACTAATACTTGAATTGTACTACTTCTTACTTGCTATTACTTCAACTTAGAAGTTTCTTCAGTGTTCTACTATGGTGCTTTTAGTGTGTCCGCATACCGCAGCACGCGACATAGGTTTGCAGACGATAAATGTAACCGTCTCAGAGAGAAAAGCGGCCAATGTGACGATCTGGCTTTAAGTCGATTCGGTAACAAATGACGAAAACGGACGGATTTCTCAGGTTTTTACTACATATGAACACTTTTCACATTCTCCAGTGCAACGCGGCTGCTAGCCGTCCTTTCATGCAAAATCTTATGGTCCTAGGTCAAGTCCAAGCCACCAAAGCCGGCTAAAAAGTGAATAATCGACAACTATAACTTGAATTGTACTACTTCTTACTGGCTATTACTTCAACTTAGAAGCTTCTTCTCTGTTCTACTATGGTGCTTTTAGTGTTTCCGCATACTGCAGCACGCGACATAGCTTTGCAGACGATAAATGTAACCGTCTCAGAGAGGAAAGCGGCCAATGTGACGATCTGGCTTTAAATCGATTCGATAACAAATGACGAAAACGGACGGATTTCTCAGGTTTTTACTACATATGAACACCTTTCACATTCTCCCGTGCAACGCGGCTGCAAGTACTCCTTTCATGCAAAATCATAAGGTCCTAGGTCATGTCCAAGCCACCAAAGCCGGCTAAAAAGTGAATAATCGACAACTAAAACTTGAATTGTACTACTTCTTACTGGCTATTACTTCAACTTAGAAGCTTCTTCTGTGGCGCTTTCAGTGTCTCCGCATACCGCAGCACGCGACATAGCTTTGCAGACAATAAATGTAACCTTATCAGAGAGAAAAGTGGTCAATGTGACGATCTGGCTTTAAGTCGATTAGATAACAAATGACGAAAACGGACGGATTTCTCAGGTTTTTACTACATATGAACCCTTTTCACATTCTGCCGTGCAAAGCGGCTGCTAGTCCTCCTTTCATGCAAAATCTTAAGGTCGTAGGTCATGTCCAAGCCACCAAAGCCGGCTAAAAAGTGAATAATCGACAACTAAGACTTGAATTGCACTACTTCTTACTGGCTATTACTTCGACTTAGAAGCTTCTTCTGTGTTCTACTGTGGCGCTTTTAGTGTCTCCGCACACCGCAGCACGCGACATAGCTTTGCAGACGATAAATGTAACCGTGTCAGAGAGAAAAGCGGCCATTGTGACGATATGGTTTTAAGTCGATTCGATAACAAATAAAGACAACGGACGGATTTCTCAGTTTTTTACTACATATGAACACTTTTCACATTCTCCCGTGCAATGCTGCTGCTAGTCCTCCTTTCATGCAAAATCTTATTTTCCTAGGTCATGTCCAAGCCACCAAAGCCGGCTAAAAAGTGAATAATCGACAACTAAAACTTGAATTATACTACTTCTTACTGGCTATTACTTCAACTTAGAAGATTCTTCTATGTTCTACTATGGTGCTTTTAGTGTCTCCGCACACCGCAGCACGCGACATAGCTTTGCAGACGATAAATGTAACCGTCTCAGAGAGAAAAGCGGCCAATGTGACGATCTGGCTTTAAATCGATTCGATAACAAATGACGAAAACGGACGGATTTCTCACGTTTTTACTACATATGAACACTTTTCACATTCGCCCTTGCAACGCGGCTGCCAGTCCTCCTTTCATGCAAAATTTTAACGTCCTAGGTGATGTCCAAGCCACCAAAGCCGGCTAAAAAGTGAATAATCGACAACTAAAACTTGAATTTTACTACTTCTTGCTGGCTATTGCTTCAACTTAGAAGCTTCTTCTGTGTTCTACTATGGTTCTTTTAGTGTCTCCGCATCCCGCAGCACGCGACATAGCTTTGCAGACGATAAATGTAAACGTCTCAGAGAGGAAAGCGGCCAATGTGACGATCTGGCTTTAAGTCGATTCGATAACAAGTGACGAAAACGGACGGATTTCTCAGGTTTTTACTACATATGAACACTTTTCACATTCTCCCATGCAACGCGGCTGCTAGTCCTCCTTTCATGCAAAATCTTAAGGTCCTAGGTCTTGTCCAAGCCACCAAAGCAGGCTAAAAAGTGAATAATCGATAACTAAAACTTGAATTGTACTACTTCTTACTGGCTATTACTTCATCTTAGAAGCTTCTTCTGTGTTCTACTATGGTGCTTTTAGTGTCTCCGCATACCGCAGCACGCGACATAGCTTTGCAGACGATAAATGTAACCGATTCAGAGAGAAGAGCGGCCAATGTGACGATCTGGCTTTAAGTAGATTCATTAACAAATGACGAAAACGGGCTGATTTCTCAGGTTTTTGCTACATATGAACACATTTCACATTTCCCGTGCAACGCGGCTGCAAGTACTCTTTTCATGCAAAATCTTAAGGTCCTAGGTCATGTCCAAGCCACCAAAGCCGGCTAAAAAGTGAATAATCCACAACTAAAACTTGAATAGTACTACTTCTTACTGGCTATTACTTCAACTTAGAAGCTTCTTCTGTGTTCTACTATGGTGCTTTTAGTGTTTCTGCTTACCGCAGCACGCGACATAGCTTTGCAGACGATAAATGTAACCGTCTCAGAGAGAAAAGCGGCCAATGTGACGATCTGGCTTTAAGTCGATTCGATAACAAATGACGAAAACGGACGGATTTCTCAGGTTTTTACTACATATGAACACTTTTCACATTCTCCCGTGCAACGCGGCTGCTAGTCCTCCTTTCATGCAAAATCTTAAGGTTCCACCTCATGTCCAGGGCACCAAAGCCGGCTAAAAATCAATAATCGATAACCAAAACTTGAATTGTACTGCATCTTTCTGGCTATTGCTTCAACTTAGAAGCTTCTTCTGTGTTCTACTATGGTGCTTTTAGTGTCTCCGCATACCGCAGCACGCGACATACCTTTGCAGACGATAAATGTAACCGTGTCAGAGAGAAAAGCGGCCAATGTGACGATCTGGCTTTAAGTCGATTCCATAACAAATGACGAAAAGGGACGGATTTCTCAGGTTTTTACTACATATGAACACTTTTCACATTCTCCCGTGCAACGCGGCTACTAGTCCTCCTTTCATGCAAAATCTTAAGGTCATAGGCCATGTCCAAGCCACCAAAGCCGGCTAAAAAGTGAATAATCGACAACTAAAACTTGAATAGTACTACGTCTTACTGGCTATTACTTCAACTTAGAAGCTTCTTCTGTGTTCTACTATGGTGCTTTTAGTGTTTCTGCTTACCGCAGCACGCGACATAGCTTTGCAGACGATAAATGTAACCGTCTCAGAGAGAAAAGCGGCCAATGTGACGATCTGGCTTTAAGTCGATTCGATAACAAATGACGAAAACGGACGGATTTCTCAGGTTTTTACTACATATGAACACTTTTCACATTCTCCCGTGCAGCGCGGCTGCTAGTCCTCCTTTCATGCAAAATCTTAAGGTTCCACCTCATGTCCAGGGCACCAAAGCCGGCTAAAAATCAATAATCGATAACCAAAACTTGAATTGTACTGCTTCTTTCTGGCTATTGCTTCAACTTAGAAGCTTCTTCTGTGTTCAACTATGGTGCTTTTAGTGTCTCCGCATACCGCAGCACGCGACATACCTTTGCAGACGATAAATGTAACCGTGTCAGAGAGAAAAGCGGCCAATGTGACGATCTGGCTTTAAGTCGATTCCATAACAAATGACGAAAACGGACGGATTTCTCAGGTTTTTACTACATATGAACACTTTTCACATTCTCCCGTGCAACGCGGCTACTAGTCCTCCTTTCATGCAAAATCTTAAGGTCATAGGCCATGTCCAAGCCACCAAAGCCGGCTAAAAAGTGAATAATCGACAACTAATACTTGAATTGTACTACTTCTTACTGGCTATTACTTCAACTTTGATGCTTCTTCTGTGTTCTACTATGGTGCTTTTAGTGTCTCCGCGTACCGCAGCACGCGACATGGCTTTGCAGACGATAAATGTAATAGTCTCAGAGAGAAAAGCGGCCAATGTGACGATCTGGCTTTAAGTCGATTCGATAACAAATGACGAAAACGGACGGATTTCTCAGGTTTTTACTACATATGAACACTTTTCACATTCTCCCGTGCAACGCGGCTCCTAGTCCTCCTTTCATGCAAAATCTTATGGTCCTAGGTCATGTCCAAGCCACTAAAGCCGGCTAAAAAATGAATAATCAACAACTAATACTTGAATTGTACTACTTCTTACTTGCTATTACTTCAACTTAGAAGCTTCTTCAGTGTTCTACTATGGTGCTTTTAGTGTGTCCGCATACCGCAGCACGCGACATAGGTTTGCAGACGATAAATGTAACCGTCTCAGAGAGAAAAGCGGCCAATGTGACGATCTGGCTTTAAGTCGATTCGGTAACAAATGACGAAAACGGACGGATTTCTCAGGTTTTTACTACATATGAACACTTTTCACATTCTCCCGTGCAACGCGGCTGCAAGTCCTCCTTTCATGCAAAATCTTAAGGTCCTAGGTCATGTCCAAGCCACCAAAGCCGGCTAAAAGGTGAATAATCGACAACTAAAACTTGAATTGTACTACTTCTTACTGGCTATTACTTCAACTTAGAAGCTTCTTCTGTGTTCTACTATGATGCTTTTAGTGTTTCCGCATACCGCAGCACGCGACATAACTTTGCAGACGATAAATGTAACCGTTTCAGAGAGAAGAGCGGCCAATGTGACGATCTGGCTTTAAGTGGATTCGATAACAAATGACGAAAACGGACGGATTTCTCAGGTTTTTACTACATATGAACCCTTTTCACATTCTCCCGTGCAACGCGGCTGCTAGCCGTCCTTTCATGCAAAATCTTATGGTCCTAGGTCATGTCCAAGCCACCAAAGCCGGCTAAAATGTGAATAATCGACAACTAAAACTTGAATTGTACTACTTCTTACTGGCTATTGCTTCCACTTAGAAGCTTCTTCTGTGTTCTACTATGGTGCTTTTAGTGTCTCCGCATACCGCTGCACGCGACATAGCTTTGCAGACGATAAATGTAACCTTCTCAGTTAGAAAAGTGGCCAATGTGACGATCTGGCTTTAAGTCGATTCGATAACAAATGACGAAAACGGACGGATTTTTCAGGTTTTTATTACATATGAACACTTTTCACATTCTCCCGCGCAAAGCGGCTGCTAGTCCTCCTTTCATGCAAAATCTTAAGGTTCTAGGTCATGTCCAAGCCACCAAAGCCGGCTCAAAGTGAATAATCGACAACTAAAACTTGAATTGTACTACTTCTTACTGGCTATTACGTCAACTTAGAGGCTTCTTCTGTGTTCTACTATGGTGCTTTTGTGTTTTGGCATACCGCAGCACGCGACATAGCTTTGCAGACGATAAGTGTAACCGTTTCAGAGAAAAGAGCGGCCAATGTGACGATCTGGCTTTAAGTCGATTCGATAACAAATGAGGAAAACGGACGGATTTCTCAGGTTTTTACTACATATGAACACTTTTCACATTCTCCCGTGCAACGCGGCTGCAGGTACTCCTTTCATGCAAAATCTTATGGTCCTAGGTCATGTCATAGACACCAAAGCCGGCTAAAATGTGAATAATCGACAACTAAAACTTGAATTGTACTACTTCTTACTGGCTATTACTTAAACTTAGAAGCTTCTTCTCTGTTCTACTATGGTGCTTTTAGTGTTTCCGCATACTGCAGCACGCGACATAGCTTTGCAGACGATAAATGTAACCGTCTCAGAGAGGAAAGCGGCCAATGTGACGATCTGGCTTTAAGTCGATTCGATAACAAGTGACGAAAACGGACGGATTTCTCAGGTTTTTACTACATATGAACACTTTTCACATTCTCCCGTGCAACGCGGCTGCAAGTACTCCTTTCATGCAAAATCTTAAGGTCCTAGGTCATGTCCAAGCCACCAAAGCCGGCTAAAAAGTGAATAATCGACAACTAAAACTTGAATTGTACTACTTCTTACTGGCTATTACTTCAACTTAGAAGCTTCTTCTGTGTTCTACTGTGGCGCTTTTAGTGTCTCCGCATACCGCAGCACGCGACATAGCTTTGCAGACAATAAATGTAACCTTATCAGAGAGAAAAGTGGTCAATGTGACGATCTGGCTTTAAGTCGATTAGATAACAAATGGAGAAAACGGACGGATTTCTCAGGTTTTTACTACATATGAACCCTTTTCACATTCTGCCGTGCAAAGCGGCTGCTAGTCCTCCTTTCATGCAAAATCTTAAGGTCGTAGGTCATGTCCAAGCCACCAAAGCCGGCTAAAAAGTGAATAATCGACAACTAAAACTTGAATTGTACTACTTCTTACTGGCAATTACTTCAACTTAGAAGCTTCTTCTGTGTTCTACTATGGTGCTTTTAGTGTTTCGGCTTACCGCAGCACGAGACATATCTTTGCAGACGATAAATGTAACCGTTTTAGAGAGAAGAACGGCCAATGTGACGATCGTCCTTTAAGTCGATTCGATAACAAATGACGAAAACGGACGGATTTCTCAAGTTTTTACTACATATGAACACTTTTTACATTCTCCCGTGCAACGCGGCTGCAAGTCCTCCTTTCATGCAAAATCATAAGGTCCTAGGTCATGTCCAAGCCACCAAAGCCGGCTAAAAAGTGAATAATCGACAACTAAAACTTGAATTGCACTACTTCTTACTGGCTATTACTTCAACTTAGAAGCTTCTTCTGTGTTCTACTGTGGCGCTTTTAGTGTCTCCGCACACCGCAGTACGCGACATAGCTTTGCAGACGATAAATATAACCGTCTCATAGAGGAAAGCAGCCAATGTGACGATCTGGCTTTAAGTCGATTCGATAACAAGTGACGAAAACGGACGGATTTCTCAGGTTTTTACTACATAATAACCCTTTTCACATTCTCGCGTGCTACGCGGCTGCTCGTCCTCCTTTCATGCAAAATCTTAAGGTCCTAGGTCATGTCCAAGCCACCAAAGCCGGCTAAAAAGTGAATAATCGACAACTAAAACTTGAATTGTACTACTTCTTGCTGGCTATTGCTTCAACTTAGAAGCTTCTTCTGTGTTCTACTATGGTCCTTTTAGTGTCTCCGCATCCCGCAGCACGCGACATAGCTTTGCAGACGATAAATGTAACCGATTCAGAGAGAAGAGCGGCCAATGTGACGATCTGGCTTTAAGTAGATTCGATAACAAATGACGAAAACGGGCGGATTTCTCAGGTTTTTGCTACATATGAACACATTTCACATTTCCCGTGCAACGCGGCTGCAAGTACTCTTTTCATGCACAATCTTAAGGTCCTAGGTCATGTCCAAGCCACCAAAGCCGGCTAAAAAGTGAATAATCGACAACTAAAACTTGAATTGTACTACTTCTTACTGGCTATTACTTCAACTTACAAGTTTCTTCTGTGTTCTACTATGGTGCTTTTAGTGTCTCCGCATACCGCAGCACGCGACATAGCATTGCAGACAATAAATGAAACCTTCTCAGGGAGAAAAGTGGCCAATGTGGCGATCTGGCTTTAAGTCGATTCGATAACAAAAGACGAAAACGGACGGATTTCTCAGGTTTTTACTACATATGAACACTTTTCACATTCTCCCATGCAACGCGGCTGCTAGTCCTCCTTTCATGCAAAATCTTAAGGTCCTAGGTCATGTCCAAGCCACCAAAGCCGGCTAAAAAGTGAATAATCGACAACTAATACTTGAATAGTACTACTTCTTACTGGCTATTACTTCAACTTAGAAGCTTCTTCTGTGTTCTACTATGGTGCTTTTAGTGTTTCTGCTTACCGCAGCACGCGACATAGCTTTGCAGACGATAAATGTAACCGTCTCAGAGAGAAAAGCGGCCAATGTGACGATCTGGCTTTAAGTCGATTCGGTAACAAATGACGAAAACGGACGGATTTCTCAGGTTTTTACTACATATGAACACTTTTCACATTCTCCCGTGCAACGCGGCTGCTAGCTGTCCTTTCATGCAAAATCTTATGGTCCTAGGTCAAGTCCAAGCCACCAAAGCCGGCTAAAAAGTGAATAATCTGCAACTAAAACTTGAATTGTACTACTTCTTACTGGCTATAACTTAAACTTAGAAGCTTCTTCTCTGTTCTACTATGGTGCTTTTAGTGTTTCGGCATACCGCAGCACGCGATATAGCTTTGCAGACGATAAATGTAACCGTTTCAGAGAGAAGAACGGCCAATGTGACGATCTGGCTTTAAGTCGATTCGATAACAAATGACGAAAACGGACGGATTTCTTAGGTTTTTAGTACATATGAACACTTTTCACATTCTCCCGTGCAACGCGGCTGCAAGTCCTCCTTTCATGCAAAATCTTAAGGTCCTAGGTCATGTCCAAGCCACCAAAGCCGGCTAAAAGGTGAATAATCGACAACTAAAACTTGAATTGTACTACTTCTTACTGGCTATTACTTCAACTTAGAAGCTTCTTCTGTGTTCTACTATGGTGCTTTTAGTGTTTCCGCATACCGCAGCACGCGACATAACTTTGCAGACGATAAATGTAACCGTTTCAGAGAGAAGAGCGGCCAATGTGACGATCTGGCTTTAAGTGGACTCGATAACAAATGACGAAAACGGACGGATTTCTCAGGTTTTTACTACATATGAACCCTTTTCACATTCTCCCGTGCAACGCGGCTGCTAGCCGTCCTTTCGTGCAAAATCTTATGGTCCTAGGTCATGTCCAAGCCACCAAAGCCGGCTAAAATGTGAATAATCGACAACTAAAACTTGAATTGTACTACTTCTTACTGGCTATTGCTTCCACTTAGAAGCTTCTTCTGTGTTCTGCTATGGTGCTTTTAGTGTCTCCGCATACCGCTGCACGCGACATAGCTTTGCAGACGATAAATGTAACCTTCTCAGTTAGAAAAGTGGCCAATGTGACGATCTGGCTTTAAGTCGATTCGATAACAAATGACGAAAACGGACGGATTTTTCAGGTTTTTATTACATATGAACACTTTTCACATTCTCCCGTGCAAAGCGGCTGCTAGTCCTCCTTTCATGCAAAATCTTAAGGTTCTAGGTCATGTCCAAGCCACCAAAGCCGGCTCAAAGTGAATAATCGACAACTAAAACTTGAATTGTACTACTTCTTACTGACTATTACGTCAACTTAGAGGCTTCTTCTGTGTTCTACTATGGTGCTTTTGTGTTTTGGCATACCGCAGCACGCGACATAGCTTTGCAGACGATAAGTGTAACCGTTTCAGAGAAAAGAGCGGCCAATGTGACGATCTGGCTTTAAGTCGATTCGATAACAAATGAGGAAAACGGACGGATTTCTCAGGTTTTTACTACATATGAACACTTTTCACATTCTCCCGTGCAACGCGGCTGCAGGTACTCCTTTCATGCAAAATCTTATGGTCCTAGGTCATGTCATAGCCACCAAAGCCGGCTAAAATGTGATTAATCGACAACTAAAACTTGAATTGTACTACTTCTTACTGGCTATTACTTAAACTTAGAAGCTTCTTCTCTGTTCTACTATGGTGCTTTTAGTGTTTCCGCATACTGCAGCACGCGACATAGCTTTGCAGACGATAAATGTAACCGTCTCAGAGAGGAAAGCGGCCAATGTGACGATCTGGCTTTAAGTCGATTCGATAACAAGTGACGAAAACGGACGGATTTCTCAGGTTTTTACTACATATGAACACTTTTCACATTCTCCCGTGCAACGCGGCTGCAAGTACTCCTTTCATGCAACATCTTAAGGTCCTAGGTCATGTCCAAGCCACCAAAGCCGGCTAAAAAGTGAATAATCGACAACTAAAACTTGAATTGTACTACTTCTTACTGGCTATTACTTCAACTTAGAAGCTTCTTCTGTGTTCTACTGTGGCGCTTTTAGTGTCTCCGCATACCGCAGCACGCGTCATAGCTTTGCAGACAATAAATGTAACCTTATCAGAGAGAAAAGTGGTCAATGTGACGATCTGGCTTTAAGTCGATTAGATAACAAATGGAGAAAACGGACGGATTTCTCAGGTTTTTACTACATATGAACCCTTTTCACATTCTGCCGTGCAAAGCGGCTGCTAGTCCTCCTTTCATGCAAAATCTTAAGGTCGTAGGTCATGTCCAAGCCACCAAAGCCGGCTAAAAAGTGAATAATCGACAACTAAAACTTGAATTGTACTACTTCTTACTGGCAATTACTTCAACTTTGAAGCTTCTTCTGTGTTCTACTCTGGTGCTTTTAGTGTTTCGGCTTACCGCAGCACGAGACATATCTTTGCAGACGATAAATGTAACCGTTTTAGAGAGAAGAACGGCCAATGTGACGATCGTCCTTTAAGTCGATTCGATAACAAATGACGAAAACGGACGGATTTCTCATGTTTTTACTACATATGAACACTTTTTACATTCTCCCGTGCAACGCGGCTGCAAGTCCTCCTTTCATGCAAAATCATAAGGTCCTAGGTCATGTCCAAGCCACCAAAGCCGGCTAAAAAGTGAATAATCGACAACTAAAACTTGAATTGCACTACTTCTTACTGGCTATTACTTCAACTTAGAAGCTTCTTCTGTGTTCTACTGTGGCGCTTTTAGTGTCTCCGCACACCGCAGCACGCGACATAGCTTTGCAGACGATAAATATAACCGTCTCATAGAGGAAAGCAGCCAATGTGACGATCTGGCTTTAAGTCGATTCGATAACAAGTGACGAAAACGGACGGATTTCTCAGGTTTTTACTACATAATAACCCTTTTCACATTCTCGCGTGCTACGCGGCTGCTCGTCCTCCTTTCATGCAAATCTTAAGGTCCTAGGTCATGTCCAAGCCACCAAAGCCGGCTAAAAAGTGAATAATCGACAACTAAAACTTGAATTGTACTACTTCTTACTGGCTATTACTTCAACTTAGAAGATTCTTCTGTGTTCTACTATGGTGCTTTTAGTGTCTCCGCACACCGCAGCACGCGACATAGCTTTGCAGACGATAACTGTAAACGTCTCAGAGAGAAAAGCGGCCAATGTGACGACCTGGCTTTAAATCGATTAGATAACAAATGACGAAAACGGACGGATTTCTCACGTTTTTACTACATATGAACACTTTTACATTCTCCCTTGCAACGCGGTTGCCAGTCCTCCTTTCATGCAAAATTTTAACGTCCTAGGTGATGTCCAAGCCACCAAAGCCGGCTAAAAAGTGAATAATCGACAACTAAAACTTGAATTGTACTACTTCTTGCTGGCTATTGCTTCAACTTAGAAGCTTCTTCTGTGTTCTACTATGGTCCTTTTAGTGTCTCCGCATCCCGCAGCACGCGACATAGCTTTGCAGACGATAAATGTAACCGATTCAGAGAGAAGAGCGGCCAATGTGACGATCTGGCTTTAAGTAGATTCGATAACAAATGACGAAAACGGGCGGATTTCTCAGGTTTTTGCTACATATGAACACATTTCACATTTCCCGTGCAACGCGGCTGCAAGTAGTCTTTTCATGCACAATCTTAAGGTCCTAGGTCATGCCCAAGCCACCAAAGCCGGCTAAAAAGTGAATAATCGACAACTAAAACTTGAATTGTACTACTTCTTACTGGCTATTACTTCAACTTACAAGTTTCTTCTGTGTTCTACTATGGTGCTTTTAGTGTCTCCGCATACCGCAGCACGCGACATAGCATTGCAGACAATAAATGAAACCTTCTCAGGGAGAAAAGTGGCCAATGTGGCGATCTGGCTTTAAGTCGATTCGATAACAAAAGACGAAAACGGACGGATTTCTCAGGTTTTTACTACATATGAACACTTCTCACATTCTCCCATGCAACGCGGCTGCTAGTCCTCCTTTCATGCAAAATCTTAAGGTCCTAGGTCATGTCCAAGCCACCAAAGCCGGCTAAAAAGTGAATAATCGACAACTAAAACTTGAATAGTACTACTTCTTACTGGCTATTACTTCAACTTAGAAGCTTCTTCTGTGTTCTACTATGGTGCTTTTAGTGTTTCTGCTTACCGCAGCACGCGACATAGCTTTGCAGACGATAAATGTAACCGTCTCAGAGAGAAAAGCGGCCAATGTGACGATCTGGCTTTAAGTCGATTCGATAACAAATGACGAAAACGGACGGATTTCTCAGGTTTTTACTACATATGAACACTTTTCACATTCTCCCGTGCAACGTGGCTGCTAGTCCTCCTTTCATGCAAAATCTTAAGGTTCCACCTCATGTCCAGGGCACCAAAGCCGGATAAAAATCAATAATCGTTACCAAAACCTGAATTGTACTGCTTCTTACTGGCTATTGCTTCAACTTAGAAGCTTCTTCTGTGTTCTACTATGGTGCTTTTAGTGTCTCCGCGTACCGCAGCACGCGACATAGCTTTGCAGACGATAAATAAAACCGTCTCAGAGAGAAAAGCGGCCAATATGACGATCTGGCTTTAAGTCGATTCGATAACAAATGACGGAAACTGACGGATTTCTCAGGTTTTTACTACTTATGAACACTTTTCACATTCTCCCGTGCAACGCGGCTGCTAGTCCTCCTTTCATGCAAAATCTTAAGGTTCCACCTCATGTCCAGTGCACCAAAGCCGGCTAAAAATCAATAATCGATAACCAAAACTTGGATTGTACTGCTTCTTTCTGGCTATTGCTTCAACTTAGAAGCTTCTTCTGTGTTCTACTATGGTGCTTTTAGTGTCTCCGCATACCGCAGCACGCGACATAGCATTGCAGACGATAAATGTAACCGTGTCAGAGAGAAAAGCGGCCAATGTGACGATCTGGCTTTAAGTCGATTCGATAACAAATGACGAAAACGGACGGATTTCTCAGGTTTTTACTACATATGAACACTTTTCACATTCTCCCGTGCAACGCGGCTACTAGTCCTCCTTTCATGCAAAATCTTAAAGGTCATAGGCCATGTCCAAGCCACCAAAGCCGGCTAAGAAGTGAATAATCGACAACTAATACTTGAATTGTACTACTTCTTACTGGCTATTACTTCAACTTTGATGCTTCTTCTGTGTTCTACTATGGTGCTTTTAGTGTCTCCGCGTACCGCAGCACGCGACATAGCTTTGCAGACGATAAATGTAACCGTCTCAGAGAGAAAAGCGGCCAATGTGACGATCTGGCTTTAAGTCGATTCGATAACAAATGACGAAAACGGACGGATTTCTCAGGTTTTTACTACATATGAACACTTTTCACATTCTCCCGTGCAACGCGGCTCCTAGTCCTCCTTTCATGCAAAATTTTAACGTCCTAGGTGATGTCCAAGCCACTAAAGCCGGCTAAAAAATGAATAATCAACAACTAATACTTGAATTGTACTACTTCTTACTTGCTATTACTTCAACTTAGAAGCTTCTTCTTTGTTCTACTATGGTGCTTTTAGTGTGTCCGCATACCGCAGCACGCGACATAGGTTTGCAGACGATAAATGTAACCGTCTCAGAGAGAAAAGCGGCCAATGTGACGATCTGGCTTTAAGTCGATTCGATAACAAATGACGAAAACGGACGGATTGCTCAGGTTTTTACTACATATGAACACTTTTCACATTCTCCCGTGCAACGCGGCTGCTAGCCGTCCTTTCATGCAAAATCTTATGGTCCTAGGTCAAGTCCAAGCCACCAAAGCCGGCTAAAAAGTGAATAATCTACAACTAAAACTTGAATTGTACTACTTCTTACTGGCTATTACTTAAACTTAGAAGCTTCTTCTGTGTTCTACTATGGTGCTTTTAGTGTTTCGGCATACCGCAGCACGCGACATAGCTTTGCAGACGATAAATGTAACCGTTTCAGAGAGAAGAACGGCCAATGTGACGATCTGGCTTTAAGTCGATTCGATAACAAATGACGAAAACGGACGGATTTCTTAGGTTTTTACTACATATGAACACTTTTCACATTCTCCCGTGCAAAGCGGCTGCAAGTCCTCCTTTCATGCAAAATCTTAAGGTCCTAGGTCATGTCCAAGCCACCAATGCCGGCTAAATGGTGAATAATCGACAACTAAAACTTGAATTGTACTACTTCTTACTGGCTATTACTTCAACTTAGAAGCTTCTTCTGTGTTCTACTATGGTGCTTTTAGTGTTTCCGCATACCGCAGCACGCGACATAACTTTGCAGACGATAAATGTAACCGTTTCAGAGAGAAGAGCGGCCAATGTGACGATCTGGCTTTAAGTCGATTCGATAACAAGTGACGAAAACGGACGGATTTCTCAGGTTTTTACTACATATGAACCCTTTTCACATTCTGCCGTGCAACGCGGCTGCTAGCCGTCCTTTCATGCAAAATCTTATGGTCCTGGGTCATGTCCAAGCCACCAAAGCCGGCTAAAAGGTGAATAATCGACAACTAAAACTTGAATTGCACTACTTCTTACTGGCTATTGCTCCCACTTAGAAGCTCCTTCTGTGTTCTACTATGGTGCTTTTAGTGTCTCCGCATACCGCTGCACGCGACATAGCTTTGCAGACGATAAATGTAACCGTCTCAGAGAGAAAAGCGGCCAATGTTACGATCTGGCTTTAAGTCGAATCGATAACAAATGACGAAAACGGACGGATTTCTCAGGTTTTTACTACATATGAACACTTTTCACATTCTCGCGGGCAACGCGGCTGCAAGTACTCCTTTCATGCAAAATCTTAAGGTCCTAGGTCACATCCAAGCCATCAAAGCCGGCTAAAAAGTGAATAATCGACAACTAAAACTTGAATTGTACTACTTCTTACTGGCTATTACTTCAACTTAGAAGCTTTTTCTGTGTTCTTCTGTGGGGCTTTTAGTGTCTCCGCATACCGCAGCACGCGACATAGATTTGCAGACAATAAATGTAACCTTCTCAGTTAGAAAAGTGGCCAATGTGACGATCTGGCTTTAAGTCGATTCGATAACAAATGACGAAAACGGACGGATTTCTCAGGTTTTTATTACATATGAACACTTTTCACATTCTCCTGTGCAAAGCGGCTGCTAGTCCTCCTTTCATGCAAAATCTTAAGGTCCTAGGTCATGTCCAAGCCACCAAAGCCGGCTCAAAGTGAATAATCGACAACTAAAACTTGAATTGTACTACTTCTTACTGGCTATTACGTCAACTTAGAAGCTTCTTCTGTGTTCTACTATGGTGCTTTTAGTGTTTTGGCATACCGCAGCACGCGACATAGCTTTGCAGACGATAAGTGTAACCGTTTCAGAGAAAAGAGCGGCCAATGTGACGATCTGGCTTTAAGTCGATTCGATAACAAATGAGGAAAACGGACGGATTTCTCATGTTTTTACTACATATGAACACTTTTCACATTCTCCCGTGCAACGCGGCTGCAAGTACTCTTTTCATGCAAAATCTTAAGGTCCTAGGTCATGTCCAAGCCACCAAAGCCGGCTAAAAAGTGAATAATCGACAACTAAAACTTGAATTGTACTACTTCTTACTGGCTATTACTTCAACTTAGAAGCTTCTTCTGTGTTCTACTGTGGCGCTTTTAGTGTCTCCGCATACCGCAGCACGCGACACAGCTTTGCAGACAATAAATGTAACCTTATCAGAGAGAAAAGTGGTCAATGTGACGAACTGGCTTTAAGTCGATTAGATTACAAATGACGAAAACGGACGGATTTCTCAGGTTTTTACTACATATGAACCCTTTTCACATTCTGCCATGCAAAGCGGCTGCTAGTCCTCCTTTCATGCAAAATCTTAAGGTCGTAGGTCATGTCCAAGCCACCAAAGCCGGCTAAAAAGTGAATAATCGACAACTAAAACTTGAATTGTACTACTTCTTACTGGCAATTACTTCAACTTAGAAGCTTCTTCTGTGTTCTACTATGGTGCTTTTAGTGTTTCGGTTTACCGCAGCACGAGACATATCTTTGCAGACGATAAATGTAACCGTTTTAGAGAGAAGAACGGCCAATGTGACGATCGTCCTTTAAGTCGATTCGATAACAAATGACGAAAACGGACGGATTTCTCAGGTTTTTACTACATAATAACCCTTTTCACATTCTCGCGTGCTACGCGGCTGCTCGTCCTCCTTTCATGCAAAATCTTAAGGTCCTAGGTCATGTCCAAGCCACCAAAGCCGGCTAAAAAGTGAATAATCGACAACTAAAAATTGAATTGTACTACTTCTTACTGGCTATTACTTCAACTTAGAAGATTCTTCTATGTTCTACTATGGTGCTTTTAGTGTCTCCGCACACCGCAGCACGCGACATAGCTTTGCAGACGATAAATGTAAACGTCTCAGAGAGAAAAGCGGCCAATGTGACGACCTGGCTTTAAATCGATTAGATAACAAATGACGAAAACGGACGGATTTCTCACGTTTTTACTACATATGAACACTTTTCACATTCTCCCATGCAACGCGGCTGCTAGTCCTCCATTCATGCAAAATCTTAAGGTCCTAGGTCTTGTCCAAGCCACCAAAGCATGCTAAAAAGTGAATAATCGATAACTAAAACTTGAATTGTACTACTTCGTACTGGATATTACTTCAACTTAGAAGCTTCTTCTGTGTTCTACTATGGTGCTTTTAGTGTCTCCCCATACCGCAGCACGCGACATAGGTTTGCAGACGATAAATGTAACCGTCTCAGAGAGAAAAGCGGCCATTGTGACGATCTGGCTTTAAGTCGAATCGATAACAAATAAAGACAACGGACGGATTTCTCAGGTTTTTACTACATATGAACACTTTTCACATTCTCCCGTGCAACGCGGCTGCTAGTCCTCCTTTCATACAAAATGTTAAGGTCCTAGGTCATGTCCAAGCCACCAAAGCCGGGTAAAAAGTGAATAATCGACAACTAAAACTTCAATTGTACCACTTCTTACTGGCTATTACTTCAACTTAGAAGCTTCTTCTGTGTTCTACTATGGTGCTTTTAGTGTCTCCCCATACCGCAGCACGCGACATAGGTTTGCAGACGATACATGTAACCGTCTCAGAGAGAAAAGCGGCCAATGTGACGATCTGGCTTTAAATCGATTAGATAACAAATGACGAAAACGGACGGATTTCTCACGTTTTTACTACATATGAACACTTTTCACATTCTCCCGTGCAACACGGCTGCTAGTTCTCCTTTCATGCAAAATCTTATGGTCCTAGGTCATGTCATAGCCACCAAAGCCGGCTAAAAAGTGAATAATGGACAACTACAACTTGAATTGTACTACTTCTTACTGGCTATTACTTCAACTTAGAAGCTTCTTCTGTGTTCGACTATGGTGCTTTTAGTGTTTCCGTATACTGCAGCACGCGACATAGCTCTGCAGACGATAAATGTAACCGATTCAGGGAGAAGAGCGGCCAATGTGACGATCTGGCTTTAAGTAGATTCGATAACAAATGACGAAAATGGGCGGATTTCTCAGCTTTTTGCTACATATGAACACATTTCACATTTCCCGTGCAACGCGGCTGCAAGTACTCTTTTCATGCAAAATCTTAAGGACCTAGGTCATGTCCAAGCCACCAAAGCCGGCTAAAAAGTGAATAATCGACAACTAAAACTTGAATTGTACTACTTCTTACTGGCTATTACTTCAACTTACAAGTTTCTTCTGTGTTCTACTATGGTGCTTTTAGTGTCTCCGCATACCGCAGCACGCGACATAGCATTGCAGACAATAAATGAAACCTTCTCAGAGAGAAAAGTGGCCAATGTGGCGATCTGGCTTTAAGTCGATTCGATAACAAAAGACGAAAACGGACGGAATTCTCAGGTTTTTACTACATATGAACACTTTTCACATTCTCCCATGCAACGCAGCTGCTAGTCCTCCTTTCATGCAAAATCTTAAGGTCCTAGGTCATGTCCAAGCCACCAAAGCCGGCTAAAAAGTGAATAATCGACAACTAAAACTTGAATAGTACTACTTCTTACTGGCTATTACTTCAACTTAGAAGCTTCTTCTGTATTCTACTATGGTGCTTTTAGTGTTTCTGCTTACCGCAGCACGCGACACAGCTTTGCAGACGATAAATGTAACCGTCTCAGAGAGAAAAGCGGCCAATGTGACGATCTGGCTTTAAGTCAATTCGATAACAAATGACGAAAACGGACGGATTTCTCAGGTTTTTACTACATATGAACACTTTTCACATTCTCCCGTGCAACGCGGCTGCTAGTCCTCCTTTCATGCAAAATCTTAAGGTTCCACCTCATGTCCAGGGCACCAAAGCCGGCTAAAAATCAATAATCGTTACCAAAACCTGAATTGTACTGCTTCTTACTGGCTATTGCTTCAACTTAGAAGCTTCTTCTGTGTTCTACTATGGTGCTTTTAGTGTCTCCGCGTACCGCAGCACGCGACATAGCTTTGCAGACGATAAGTGAAACCGTCTCAGAGAGAAAAGCGGCCAATATGACGATCTGGCTTTAAGTCGATTCGATAACAAATGACGAAAACTGACGGATTTCTCAGGTTTTTACTACATATGAACACTTTTCACATTCTCCTGTGCAACGCAGCTGCTAGTCCTCCTTTCATGCAAAATCTTAAGGTTCCACCTCATGTCCAGGGCACCAAAGCCGGCTAAAAATCAATAATCGATAACCAAAACTTGAATTGTACTGCTTCTTTCTGGCTATTGCTTCAACTTGGAAGCTTCTTCTGTGTTCTACTATGGTGCTTTTAGTGTCTCCGCATACCGCAGCACGCGACATACCTTTGCAGACGATAAATGTAACCGTGTCAGAGAGAAAAGCGGCCAATGTGACGATCTGGCTTTAAGTCGATTCGATAACAAATGACGGAAACTGACGGATTTCTCAGGTTTTTACTACATATGAACACTTTTCACATTCTCCCGTGCAACGCGGCTCCTAGTCCTCCTTTCATGCAAAATCTTATGGTCCGACGTCATGTCCAAGCCACTAAAGCCGGCAAAAAATGAATAATCAACAACTAATACTTGAATTGTACTACTTCTTACTTGCTATTACTTCAACTTAGAAGCTTCTTCTGTGTTCTACTATGGTGCTTTTAGTGTGTCCGCATACCGCAGCACGCGACATAGGTTTGCAGACGATAAATGTAACCGTCTCAGAGAGAAAAGCGGCCAATGTGACGATCTGGCTTTAAGTCGATTCGATAACTAATGACGAAAACGGACGGATTTCTCAGGTTTTTACTACATATGAACACTTTTCACATTCTCCCGTGCAACGCGGCTGCTAGCCGTCCTTTCATGCAAAATCTTATAGTCCTAGGTCAAGTCCAAGCCACCAAAGCCGGCTAAAAAGTGAATAATCTACAACTAAAACTTGAATTGTACTACTTCTTACTGGCTATTACTTAAACTTAGAAGCTTCTTCTCTGTTCTACTATGGCGCTTTTAGTGTTTCGGCATACTGCAGCACGCGACATAGCTTTGCAGACGATAAATGTAACCGTTTCAGAGAGAAGAACGGCCAATGTGACGATCTGGCTTTAAGTCGATTCGATAACAAATGACGAAAACGGACGGATTTCTTAGGTTTTTACTACATATGAACACTTTTCACATTCTCCCGTGCAACGCGGCTGCACGTCCTCCTTTCATGCAAAATCTTAAGGTCCTAGGTCATGTCGAAGCCACCAAAGCCGGCTAAAAGGTGAATAATCGACAACTAAAACTTGAATTGTACTACTTCTTACTGGCTATTACTTCAACTTAGAAGCTTCTTCTGTGTTCTACTATGGTGCTTTTAGTGTTTCCGCATACCGCAGCACGCGACATAACTTTGCAGACGATAAATGTAACCGTTTCAGAGAGAAGAGCGGCCAATGTGACGATCTGGCTTTAAGTCGATTCGATAACAAATGACGAAAACGGACGGATTTCTCAGGTTTTTACTACATATGAACCCTTTTCACATTCTGCCGTGCAACGCGGCTGCTAGTCCTCCTTTCAAGCAAAATCTTAAGGTCCTAGGTCATGTCCAAGCCACCAAAGCCGGCTAAAAAGTGAATAATCGACAACTACAACTTGAATTGTACTACTTCTTACTGCCTATTACGTCAACATAGAAGCTTCTTCTGTGTTCTACTATGGTGCTTTTAGTGTTTCGGCATACCGCAGCACGCGACATAGCTTTGCAGACGATAAGTGTAACCGTTTCAGAGAGAAGAGCGGCCAATGTGACGATCTGGATTTAAGTCGATTCGGTAACAAATGACGAAAACGGACGGATTTCTCAGGTTTTTACTACATATGAACACATTTCACATTCTCCCGTACAACGCGGCTGTTAGTCCCCCTTTCATGCAAAATCTTAAGGTACTAGGTCATGTAGAAGCCAATAACGCTTCTAAAAAGTGATAATCGACAAGTAAAACTTGAATTGTACTACTTCTTACTGGCTACTGCTTCAACTTAGATTCTTCTTCTGTGTTCTACTATGGTGCTTTTAATGTCTCCGCATACCGCAGCACGTGACATAGCTATGCAGACGATAAATGTAACCGTTTCAGAGAGAAAAGCGGTCAATGTGACGATCTGGCTTTAAGTCGATTCGATAACAAATGACGAAAACGGACGGATTTTTCAGGTTTCACTACATATGAACACTTTTCACATTCTCCCGTGCAACGGGGCTGCTAGTCCTCCTTTCATGCAAAATCTTAAGGTCCTAGGTCTTTTCCAAGACACCAAAGCCGGCTAAAAAGTGAATAATCGACAACTACAACTTGAATTGTACTACTTCTTACTGACTATTGCTTCAACTTAGAAGCTTCTTCTGTGTTCTACTATGGTGCTTTTAGTGTCTCCGCATACCGCAGCACGCGACATAGCTTTGCAGACGATAAATGTAACCGATTCAGAGAGAAGAGCGGCCAATGTGACGATCTGGCTTTAAGTCGATTCGATAACAAATGACGAAATTGGACGGATTTCTCAGGTTTTTACTACATATGAACACTTTTCACATTCTCCCGTGCAACGCGATTGCTAGTCCTCCTTTCATGCAAAATCTTAAGGTCCTAGGTCATGTCCAAGCCACCAAAGCCGGCTAAAAATCAATTATCGATAACCAAAACTTGAATTGTACTGCTTCTTACTGACTATTGCTTCAACTTATCAGCTTCTTCTGTGTTCTACTATGGTGCTTTTAGTGTCTCCGCACACCGCAGCACGCAACATAGCTTTGCAGACGATAAATGTAACCGATTCTGAGAGAAGAGCGGCCAATGTGACGATCTGGCTTTAAGTCGATTCGATAACAAACGACGAAAACGGACGGATTTATCAGGTTTTTACTACATATGAACACTTTTCACATTCTCCCGTGCAACGCGACTGCTAGTCCTCCTTTCATGCAAAATCTTAAGTGTCCTAGGTCACGTCCAAGCTACCAAAGCCGGCTAAAAAGTGATTCATCGACAATTAAAACTTTAATTGTACTACTTCTTACTGGCTATTGCTTCAATTTAGAAGCTTCTTCTGTGTTCTACCATTGTGTTTTTAGTGTCTCCGCATACCGCAGCCCGCGACATAGCTTTGCAGACGATAAATGTAACCGTCTCAGAGAGAAAAGCGGCCAATGTGACGATCTGGCTTTAAGTCGATTCGATAACAAATGACGAAAACGGACGGATTTCTCAGGTTTTTTCTACATATGAACCCTTTTCACATTCTCCCGTGCAACGCAGCTGCTAGTCCTCCTTTCATGCAAAATCTTAAGGTTCCACCTCATGTCCAAGGCAATAAAGCCGGCTAAAAATCAATCATCGACTACCAAAACTTGAATTGTACTACTTCTTACTGGCTATTGCTTCAGCTTAGAAGCTTCTTCTGTGTTCTACTATGGTGCTTTTGGAGTTTCCGCATACCGCAGCATGCGACATAAGTTTGCAGACGATAAATGTAACCGTCTCAGAGAGAAAAGCGGCCAATGTGACGATCTAGCTTTAAGTCGATTCGATAACAAATGACGAAAACGGACGGATTTCTCAGGTTTTACTACATATGAACACTTTTCACATTCTCCCGTGCAACGCGGCTGCTAGTCCTCCTTTCATCCTTATGTGATGGTCCCCTACCGGGTTTGACCCCCATCTTCTAAATTCTTCCGAAGAGCGAGCTGATTGGGGAAGGGCGCCTTACAAGGTGCAATGTGTCCATCGCTCATTACCATCTCTAGCTTGGTTGGTCGTCGTCGCATAGCTGTCCCGCCCACTCACCATCTCTAGGGCGTGGCTTTGTTCTTGGGTGCGGTTTTTGCAGTCTGCTCTGCTGTGTCGCTTTATGCGCCAATGACGATCATGGGCTACATTTCACATGAAATCCAGCACGGTAGCCAGTCCGTTGTGGTGGGGCCGCCATGTACCCTGTCGGTTGTAGCCCCCTGACAACACAGGGATCGCTCTACTGATGCCTGCGCCGTTAACTCCCCGCGTGTGCCAAGGAGTAGATGCCTGCCTCCTTGGGGCATCGGGACTCCCGGCAATAGCCATCCCGCCAGGTGGTCGTTGCTGAGGCTGGGTGGCGCCCGTGGGGAGGGCCCTTGGTCGGAGTAGGTGGCATCAGGGCGGATGACCCGCGATGAAGCGTGGTACATCATCTCTTGCTGGCGGCCAGCCGCCAGCAGTCTCTAAGCGTTCTCGGCCTCAATACAACGCTCAGGCTTATGATCCACAATCGTTCCCCTCCCTGGCCACACCATGGGAGGAACGAAAGGCTACGGTTGGCAGCGAACCTTATTCACCTCGCTATTTAGTCTGTACACGAGTCGATGGGGAATCGTTTATGGCGACCAAGCCTCAGTTTTTTGTCGAGCACTTGGAGGACAAGTTTGGGGAGGTGGAGGGCTTGTCCAAAATGCGCTCTGGGGCAGTATTGATCAAAACGGCATCCTCTGCACAGTCACGGCGGTTACTCGCTTGTGACAAGTTGGGGGATGTTTCCGTCACGATCACACCCCATAAGAGTCTCAACATGGTCCAGGGCATTATATTCCATAGGGACCTACTCTTGCAGTCAGACGACGAGCTACGCGCCAATTTAGAACGGCGGGGTGTTCACTTCGTCCGGCGCGTCCATCGGGGTCCGAGGGATAATCAGGTAGCCACCGGTGCCTTCATCTTGGCCTTCGAGGGTGACGTCCTACCCGAAAAGGTCAAGGTGATGGTCTACCGATGTGATGTGAAGCCCTATATCCCTCCCCCGATGAGGTGTTTCAAATGCTGGAAGTTCGGCCACATGTCATCTCGGTGTACTTCCAGCATGACATGCAGAGATTGTGGACGCCCTTCACATCCTAATACTGCATGTGCGCCGCCTCCCATCTGTGTGAACTGCGGCGAACACCATTCCCCTTGCTCGCCAGACTGCAAGGTTCTACTGAAAGAACGAAGGATCATGGAATATAAGGCCCTGGACCGCATGACCTATACTGAGGCTAAGCGGAAATACGAGAGGCTACATCCTGTGGCTCTGACCAGCTCCTAAGCCACCGTTGCCAAAACAGTAGTTTTGTCATCTGCTGCACCGATTCCACTGAACACTCTGAGCCGGAATACTACACCTGCCCCCTTGATGGTGGGGGGCACTTCCCCATCTGTTGCTCCTGCACCACCTACCTCAGGAGCAACGACCCCCCAACCATCGGGGACACAAGTCCCCAACTCTAAGCCGGAGAAGCGTCCGACTTCTTCGGCGACTCTCTCTCGCAAGGGATCCCTCGGGTCCCTCCCTTCCCAGGTTTCCACCTCTGGGAAGGGTGACGTCAGCCAATGGCTGAAAAGCAGGCCAGCGGCTGGTCGCAGGGCTTCCCGCTCCTCCTCCGTCCCGGAGACTGACTCGGTGGAGCCCTCCCAGCCAGTAAAGCCCAAGGAGCAGAGAGAGAAGACGAAGAAGAAGAAGGCCTCTGAGGCCAAGGAACGCGCGGTGGCATCCACCCCACCGCTCCATACAGGCTCTGCGTCTGAGGATGAGGTGGAGATCCTGGCGTCCGCTGAGGACCTGGATCTCGCCATACCCTCAGACGCCACGGACGCCGATTGTACTGGTCCTCGATCGGTGACAGCAGGTGACCCAGTGACGTGATCTGCCTCCTCGGTCCCTTCACGCCTATTTCGCCCATGGACAAAGTGATTCTCCAGTGGAACTGCAGCGGTTTTTTCCACCACCTTGCTGAGCTCCGCCAACTCGTCAGCAGTCACCCTTTCTTCTGCATTGCCCTCCAGGAAACGTGGTTTCCGGCAATGCGGACCCCTGCCCTACGAGGGTATCGGGGTTATTATAAGAACCGGGCAGCTTATGAGAGGGTGTCTGGTGGAGTCTGCGTCTACGTCCTTAACTCTATCTACAGCGAGTGTGTGCCTCTTCATACACCATTAGAGGCTGTCGCTGTAAGGATGTGGACGCCTCAGCCTATTCCTGTCTGCAATTTGTACCTTCCGCCGGATGGTGATGTCTCTCGTCATGTGTTGGCTGCATTGATAGGACAACTGCCGCCTCCCTTTGTGTTGCTGGGCGACTTTAACGCCCATAACCCCTTGTGGGGTAGCGCCGCGATTACTGGCCGGGGCAGAGATGTCGAGACTCTTCTGTCACAGCTTGACCTCTGCCTTTTAAACACGGGAGAGGCGACCCACTTTAGTGCGGTCCATGGCTCGTTTTCGGCCATTGACCTTTCTATTTGCAGCCCCGGACTTTCACCATCCATCCACTGGAGGGTCCATGACGACTTATGTGGTAGTGACCATTTCCCCATCTTTCTGTCACTGCCACGGCGTCACTCTTCTGAACGCCCCTCCAGATGGGCTCTGAATAAGGCTGATTGGGACTTATTTACATCTGTCGCAGTGATCGCACCTCCTTCCACTGATCCGATTGATGCGGTGGTTCCGTCGGTCACCACCAGCATCGTTTCTGCGGCGGCATCTGCGATTCCCTGTACATCCGGGTCACCTCGGCGGAGGACTGTGCCGTGGTGGTCGCCCGAGATCGCAGAGGCGATTCGAGATCGCCGGCGGGCTCTTCAGCGCCATAAGCGGCACCCGTCGTTGGAGACCCTCATTGCTTTTAAACAGTTCCGCGCCCGAGCCCGACGCCTTATTCGCCAACGGAAGCAGGAGTGCTGGGAACGTTATGTTTCCACCATTGGCGTCCGTACCTCTGCATCGCAGGTTTGGGCCAAGATTCGGCGACTCCAAGGCTATCGGCCACCTGTCTCTGTCCCTGGGCTTTCGCTGAATGGAGCAGTGTGCACCGACTCCGACACGATTGCGGACCGGTTAGCAGAGCATTTTGCTCAGTGTTCCGCGTCAACGAACTACCCGTTGGCCTTCCGCTCCCGGAAAGAGCGGTTGGAAAGTCGGAGGCTTTCCTTTCACACGCGCCACGCGGAGTCGTACAATGCTCCTTTCAGCGAATGGGAATTCCAGAGCGCACTTTCTGCTTGCCCTGATACGGCTCCTGGACCAGACCGCATTCACAGCCAGATGCTGAAACACCTCTCAGTGCCTTGCCAGCGACGCCTCCTAGATCTTTTCAATCGCGTCTGGGTCGAGGGTGTTTTCCCGTCTCAATGGCGGGAAAGCATAGTCCTCCCCGTATTGAAACCTGGCAAGAACCCGCTGGAGGTGGACAGCTATCGCCCCATAAGCCTCACCAACGTTCCTTGCAAGTTGCTGGAACGTATGGTGAGCCGGAGGTTGAGTTGGCTCCTCGAGTCTCGGGGCCTTCTGGCTGCGTCTCAGGGTGGGTTCCGTAAAGGCCGCTCTGCCGTCGATAATCTGGTCTCCCTGGAGTCTGCCATCCGTACAGCCTTTGCGCGCCGCCAACATCTGGTTGCCGTCTTCTTCGACATGCGGAAGGCATACGATACGACTTGGCGCCATCACATCCTGGCCACACTTCATGGTTGGGGCCTTAGGGGCCCGCTCCCGATTTTTATTCAGAATTTTCTTTCGTATCGTTCCTTCCGCGTGCACGTAGCTGCGTCGCATAGTTCCTCCCGGGTCCAGGAGAACGGGGTCCCACAGGGGTCTGTCCTCAGTGTGTCCCTGTTTTTAATTGCCATCAATGGGCTCGTTGAGGCGGTGGGGTCGTCCGTCGCGGCTTCTTTATATGCGGACGACTTCTGCCTATATTACAGCTCCAGTGGCATCGCCGCTGCTGAACGGCAGCTGCAAGGTGCCATCCGCAAGGCGCAGTCATGGGCTGTAGCGCACGGCTTCCAGTTTTCGGCCGCGAAGACCTGCGTTATGCATTTCTGCCGGCGTCGCACGGTTCACCCTGAGCCGCGCCTTTACCTTGACGGTGAACCTCTTGCTGTGGTCGCGACGCATCGGTTCTTGGGACTGGTGTTCGATACCCGGTTGACTTGGCTGCCCCATATTAGGCAGCTGAAGCAAACATGCTGGCGGCACTTAAACGCTCTCCGTTGCTTAAGCCACACCAGGTGGGGTGCCGACCGGTCCACCCTCCTCCACCTATATCAAGCGCTGATCCAGTCCCGCCTTGATTATGGGTGTGTGGCGTACGGTTCTGCCTCGCCTTCAGCATTGCGATTGCTGGATCCCATACACCACTGCGGGATCCGCCTCGCCACGGGAGCGTTCCGGACAAGCCCCGTCGACAGCATACTTGTGGAGGCTGGTGTCCCTCCATTGCGGTTCCGGCGTGACCGCCTTCTGGCCGCCTATGCCGCGCACGTTTATAGCATGCCAGGGCATCCAAACTACCGTCTCCTGTTCCCGCGCTCGATCGTCCATGTTCCAGGCAGGTGGCCCCGGTCAGGGTGTCCCATTGCGGTTCGCCTCCGGGACCTTCTCCGTGGCCTTGACTTTTTTCCTCTGCCGCCTGTTTTCCGGGCCAATCTCCGTCTGCCCCCGTGGAGTGTGCCCCGACCGTGCCTTCGGCTCGACTTGGCACAGGGTCCGAAGGTCTCAGTGCCTCCGGAGGCCCTCCGCCGCAGCTTTCTTTCCATCCTGGCCGAGTTTCCGAACGCGGCGGTGGCCTACACCGACGGTTCGGTGGTCTCTGGTCACACTGGTTACGCTCTCACTCTACGGGATTATTGTGAGCAACGGTCATTGGCAGCTGGCTCCTGTGTATACACTGCCGAGTTGGTTGCCATCTATCGTGCCCTAGAGTTTCTCCGCTCCCGCTCAGTTGAGTCCTTTGTCATCTGTAGTGACTCCCTGAGCGGTTTACGAGCTCTTGACCAGTGTTTCCCTCGTTCCCGTCTGGTGATGGCCATCCAGGAGTCCCTCCATACTCTCGTCCGTTGCGGCCGCTCTGTCACCTTTGTTTAGTCCCCGGGTCACGTCGGCATCCCGGGTAACGAGCGGGTTGACGAACTGGCGAAACAGGCGGTCAGTTCCCCGGCCATGGAGATCGGTCTTTTAGAGGGTGACGTCCGATCCGTATTGCGGCAGAAGGTCCTTGCTGCTTGGCATGATGAGTGGCGCACCCTGCCCTCTCCCAACAAACTTCGGGCAGTCAAGGAGACAACCAGTGTGTGGCGCTCCTCCATGCGGGGGTCTCGCAAGGACGCTGTCGTCCACTGCCGGCTCCGCATAGGACATACCCGGCTCACGCACGCGTATCTCTTGTGCCGTGACGACCCGCCTCTCTGTCGCTGCGGATTGGCCCTGACCGTGGTACACGTCTTACTAGACTGCCACTTTTAACTGCCCTCAGGCAGACGTTCGCGCTGCCTGATACACTCCCTGCTCTTTTAACCGATGACTCTACTATGGCTGACTTAGTTCTCCGTTTTATTCGAGCAGGGGGCTTTTATCATTCAATATGAGAGTCCCTTTTTATTTTTTTTAGTGTCGACTGTGGCTTTTGGCCTGGGGTTTTAGTTTGTGGTGTTTTAATGTGTCCCTTGGTTGTTGGCCTTTCCAGTTTTATTTTCATGGTCGGCCAATGACCGTCGCACTCTGTGTGTCTTTTAATCTCTTTTCTCTGGTCTTCGTCTATGTCTTTCTTGTACTGTGTCGTCCCTTGTCGTCTCCGTTATGTGTTTATTGCTTGTTGGACTTTTCTTCGTGTATTATTATGGTCGTGGAACAAGGGACCGATGACCTAAGTAGTCTGGTCCCTTTAACCCCCACAAACCAACCAACCTCCTTTCATGCAAAATCTTAATGTCCTAGGTCATGTCCAAGCCACCAAAGCCGGCTAAAAAGTGAATAATCGACAACTAAAACTTGAATTGTACTACTTCTTACTGGCTATTGATTCAACTTAGAAGCTTCTTCTGTGTTCTACTATGCTGCTTTTAGTGTCTCCGCATACCGCAGCACGCGACATAGCTTTGCAGACGAAAAATGTAACCGTCTCAGAGAGAAAAGCGGCCAATGTGACGATCTGGCTTTAAGTCGATTCGATAACAAATGACGAAAACGGACGGATTTCTCAGGTTTTTATTACATATGAACACTTTACACATTCTCCCGTGCAACGCGGCTGCTAGTCCTCCTTTCATGCAAAATCTTTATGTTCCACCTCATGTCCAAGGCACCAAAGCCGCCTAAAAATCAATAATCGATAACGAAAACTTGAATTGTACTGCTTCTTACTGGCTATTGCTTCACCTGAGAAGCTTCTCCTGTGTTCTACTATGGTGCTTTTAGTGTCTCCGCATACCGCAGCACGCGACATAGCATTGCACACCATAATTGTAACTGTTTCAGAGAGAAGAGCGGCTAATTTGACGATCTGGCTAAAAGTCGATTCGATAAAAAGGACGAAAACGGACGGATTTCTCAGGTTTCCACTACATATGAACCCTTTTCACATTCTCCCGTGCAACGGGGCTGCTAGTCCTCCTTTCATGCAAAATCTTAAGGTTGCACCTCATGTCCAAGGCACCAAAGCCGGCTAAAAATTAATTATCGATAACCAAAACTTGAATTGTACTGCTTCTTACTGACTATTGCTTCAACTTAGAAGCTTCTTCTGTGTTCTACTATGGTGCTTTTAGTGTTTCCGCATACCGCAGCACGCGACATAGCTTTGCAGACGATAAATGTAACCGTCTCAGAGAGAAAAGCGGCCAATGTGACGAACTGGCTTTAAGTCGATTCGATGACAAATGACGAAAACGGACGGATTTCTCAGGTTTTTACTACATATGAACACTTTTCACATTCTCCCGTGCAACGGGGATGCTAGTCCTCCTTTCATGCAAAATCTTAAGGTCCTAGTTCATGTCCAAGCCACCAAAGCCGGCTAAAAAGTGAATAATCTACAACTAAAACTTGAATTGTACTACTTCTTACTGGCTGTTGCTTCAACTTAGAAGCTTCTTCTGTGTTCTACTATGATGCTTTAGGTGTCTCCGCATACCGCAGCACGCGACATAGCTTTGCAGACGAAAAATGTAACCGTCTCAGAGAGAAAAGCGGCCAATGTGACGATCTGGCTTTAAGTCGATTCGATAACAAATGACGAAAACGGACGGATTTCTCAGGTTTTTATTACATATGAACTTTTTTCACATTCTCCCGTGCAACGCGGCTGCTAGTCCTACTTTCATGCAAAATCTTTATGTTCCACCTCATGTCCAAGGCACCAAAGCCGCCTAAAAATCAATAATCGATAAAGAAAACTTGAATTGTATTGCTTCTTACTGGCTATTGCTTCAACTAAGAGGCTTCTTCTGTGTTCTACTATGGTGCTTTTAGTGTCTCCGCATACCGCAGCACGCGACATAGCATTGCACACCATAAGTGTAACCGTTTCAGAGAGAAGAGCGGCTAATTTGACGATCTGGCTTTAAGTCGATTCGATAAAAAGGACGAAAACGGATTGATTTCTCAGGTTTTCACTACATATGAACCCTTTTCACATTCACCCGTGCAACGGGGCTGCTAGTCCTCCTTTCATGCAAAATCTTAAGGTTCCACCTCATGTCCAAGGCACCAAAACCGGCTAAAAATCAATTATCGATAACCAAAAATTGAATTGTACTGCTTCTTACTGACTATTGCTTCAACTTAGAAGCTTCTTCTGTGTTCTACTATGGTGCTTTTAGTGTTTCCGCATACCGCAGCACGCGACATAACTTTGCAGACGATAAATGTAACCGTTTCAGAGAGAAGAGCGGCCAATGTGACGAACTGGCTTTAAGTCGATTCGATAACAAATGACGAAAACGGACGGATTTCCCAGGTTTTTACTACATATGAACCCTTTTCATATTCTCCCGTGCAACGCGGCTTCTAGTCCTCCTTTCATGCAAAATCTTAAGGTCCTAGGTTATGTCCAAGCCACCATAGCCGGCTAAAAAGTGAGTAATCGACAACTAGAACTTGAATTGTACTACTTGTTACTGGTTATTGCTTCAACTTAGAAGCTTCTTCTGTGTTCTACTATGGTGCATTTAGAGTCTCCGCATACCGCAGCACGTGACATAGCTTTGCAGACGTAAATCTAACCGTTTCAGGGAGAAAAGCGGTCAATGTGACGATCTGGCTTTAAGTCGATTCGATAACAAATGACGAAAACGAACGGATTTCTCAGGTTTTACTACACATGAACACTTTTCACATTCTCCCGTGCAACGCGGCTGCTAGTGCTCCTCTCATGCAAAATCTTAATGTCCTAGGTCATGTCCAAGCCACAAAAGCCGGCTAAAAAGTGAATAATCGACAACTGAAACTTGAATTGTACTACTTCTTACTGGCTATTGTTTCAACTTAGAAGCTTCTTCTGTTTTCTACTATGGTTCTTTTAGTGTCTCCGCATACCGCAGCACGCGACATAGCTTTGCAGACGAAAAATGTAACCGTCTCAGAGAAAAAAGCGGCCAATGTGACGATCTGGCTTTAAGTCGATTCGATAACAAATGACGAAACCTGACGGATTTCTCAGGTTTTTACTACATATGAAGACTTTTCACATTCTCCCGTGCAACGCGGCTGCTAGTCCTCCTTTCATGCAAAATCTTAAGGTCCTAGGTCATGTCCAAGCCACCAAAGCCGGCTAAAAAGTGAATAATCGACAAGTAAAACTTGAATTGTACTACTTCTTGCTGGCTATTGCTTCAACTTAGAAGCTTGTTCTGTGTTCTACTATGGTGCTTTTAGTGTCTCCGCATACCGCAGCACGCGACATAGCTTTGCAGCGATAAATGTAACCGATTCAAAGAGAAGAGCGGCCAATGTGACGATCTGGCTTTAAGTCGATTCGATAACAAATGACGAAAAAGGACGGATTTCTCAGGTTTTTACTACATATGAACGCTTTTCACATTCTCCCGTGCAACGCGGCAGCTAGTCCTCCTTTCATGCAAAATTTTAAGGTACTAGGTCATGTCCAAGCCACCAAAGCCGGCTAAAAATGATCAATCGACAACTAAAACTTGAATTGTACTATTTCTTACTGGCTATTGCTTCAACTTAGAAGCTTCTTTTGTGTTCTACTATGGTGCTTTTAGTGTCTCCGCATACCGCAGCACGCGACATAGCTTTGCAGACGATAAATGTAACCGATTCAGAAAGAAGAGTGGCCAATGTGACTATCTGGCTTTAAGTCGATTCGATAACAAATGACGATAACGGACGGATTTCTCAGGTTTTTACTACATATGAACCCTTTTTACATTCTCCCGCCAACGCGGCTGCTAGTCCTCCTTTCATGCAAAATCTTGAGGTCCTAGGTAATGTCCAAGCCACCAAAGCCGGCTAAAAAGTGAATAATCGACAACTAAAACTTCAATTGTACTACTTCTTACTGGTTTTTACTTCAACTTAGAAGCTTCTTCTGTGTTCTACTATGGTGCTTTTAGTGTCTCCGCATACCGCAGCACGCGACATAGCGTTGCAGACGATAAATGTAACCGTCTCAGAGAGAAGAGCGGCCAATGTGACGATCTGGCTTTAAGTCGATTCGATAACAAATGACGAAAACGGACGGATTTCTCAGTTGTTTACTATATATGAACCCTTTTCACATTCTCCCATGCAACGCGGCTGATAGTCCTCCTTTCATGCAAAATCTTAAGATTCCACCTTATGTCCAAGGCACCAAAGCCGGCAAAAAATCAATAATCGATAACCAAAACTTGAATTGTACTGCTTCTTACTGGCCATTGCTTCAACTTAGAAGCTTCTTCTGTGTTCTACTATGGTGCTTTTAGTGTCTCCGCATCCCGCAGCACGCGACATAGCTTTGCAGACGATAAATGTAACCGATTCAGAAAGAAGAGGGGCCAATGTGACGATCTGGCTTTAAGTCGATTCGATAACAAATGACGAAAACGGACGTATTTCTCAGGTTTTTACTACATATGAACCCTTTTCTCATTCTCCCGTACAACGCGGCTGCTTGTCCTCCTTTCATGCAAAATCTTAAGGTTCCACCTCATGTCCAAGGCACCAAAGCCGGCTAAAAATCGATAATCGATAACCAAAACTTAAATTGTACTGCTTCTTACTGGCTATTGCTTCAACTTAGAAGATTTTTCTGTGTTCTACTATGGTGCTTTTAGTGTCTCCGCATACCGCAGCACTCGACATAGCTTTGCAGACGATAAATGTAACCGTCTCAGAGAGAAAAGCGGCCAATGTGACGATCTGGCTTTAAGTCGATTCGATAACAAATGACGAAAGCGGACGGATTTCTCAGGTTTTTACTACATATGAACCCTTTTTACATTCTCCCGTGCAACGCGGCTGCTAGTCCTCCTGTCATGCAAAATCTTAAGATTCCACCTTATGTCCAAGAAACCAAAGCCGGCAAAAAATTAATAATCGATTACCAAAACTTGAATTGTACTGCTTCTTACTGGCTATAGCTTCAACTTAGGAGATTCTTCTGTGTTCTACTATGGTGCATTTGGGGTCTCCGCATACCGCAGCACGCGACATAGCTATGCAGACGAAAAATGTAACCGTCTCAGAGAGAAAAGCGGCCAATGTGACGATCTGGCTTTAAGTCGATTCGATAACAAATGACGAAAACGGACGGATTTCTCAGGTTTTTACTACATATGAACACTTTTCACATTCTCCCTTGCAACGCGGCTGCTAGTCCTCATTTCATACAAAATCTTAAGGTCTTAGGTCATGTCCAAGCCACCAAAGCCGGCTAAAAAGTGAATAATCGACAACTAAAACTTCAATTGTACCACTTCTTACTGGCTATTACTTCAACTTAGAAGCTTCTTCTGTGTTCTACTATGGTGCTTTTAGTGTCTCCGCATACCGCAGCACGCAACGTAGCTTTGCAGACAATAAATGTAACCGTCTCAGAGAGAAAAGCGGCCAATATGACGATCTGGCTTTAAGTCGATTCGATAACAAATGACGAAAACGGACGGATTTCTCAGGTGTTTACTATATATGAACACTTTTAACATTCTCCCGTGCAACGCGGCTGCTAGTCGTCCTTTCATGCAAAATCTTATGTTCCTAGGTCATGTCCAAGCCACCAAAGCCGGCTAAAAAGTGAATACTTGACAACTAAAACTTGAATTGTACTACTTCTTACTGGCTATTACTTCAACTTAGAAGCTTCTTCTGTGTTCTACTACGGTGCCTGTAGTGTTTCCGCATACCGCAGCTCGCGACATAGCTTTGCAGACTATTAATGTAACCGTCTCAGAGGGAAAGCGGCCAATATGACGAACCGGCTTTAAGTCGTTTCGATAACAAATGACGAAAACGGACGGATTTCTCAGGTTTTTACAACATATGAACCCTTTTCACATTCTCCCGTGCAACGCGGCTGCTAGTCCTCCTTTCATGCAAAATCTTATGATTCCACCTCATGTCCATGGCACCAAAGCCGGCAAAAAATCAATATTCGATAACCAAAACTTGAATTGTACTGCTTCTTACTGGCTATTGCTTCAACTTAGAAGCTTCTTCTGTGTTCTACTATGGTGCTTTTAGAGTCTCCGCATAACGCAGCAGGCGACATAGCTTTGCAGACGATAAATGTAACCGTCTCAGAGAGAAAAGCGGCCAATGTGACGATCTGGCTTTAAGTCGATTCGATAACAAATGACGAAAACGGACTGATTTCTTAGGTTTTTACTTTTCACATTCTCCCGTGAAACGGGGCTGCTAGTCCTCCTTTCATGCAAAATCTTAAGGTTCCACCTCATGTCCAAAGCACCAAGGCCGGCTAAAAATCAATAATCGACAACCAAAACTTGAATTGTACAGTTTCTTACTGGCTATTGCTTCAACTTAGAAGCTTCTTTTGTGTTCTACTATGGTGCTTTTAGTGTCTCCGCATACCGCAGCACGCGACATAGCTTTGCAGACGATAAATGTAACCGTCTCAGAGAGAAAAGCGGCAAATGTGACGATCTGGCTTTAAGTCGATTCGATAACAAATGACGAAAACGGACTGATTTCTTAGGTTTTTACTTTTCACATTCTCCCGTGAAACGGGGCTGCTAGTCCTCCTTTCATGCAAAATCTTTATGTTCCACCTCATGTCCAAGGCACCAAAGCCGCCGAAAATCAATAATCGATAACGAAAACTTGAATTGTACTGCTTCTTACTGGCCATTGCTTCAACTTAGAAGCTTCTACTGTGTTCTACTATGGTGCTTTTAGTGTCTCCGCATCCCGCAGCACGCGACATAGCTTTGCAGACGATTAATGTAACCGATTCAGAAAGAAGAGTGGCCAATGTGACGATCTGGCTTTAAGTCGATTCGATAACAAATGACGAAAACGGACGTCTTTCTCAGGTTTTTACTACATATGAACCCTTTTCTCATTCTCCCGTACAACGCGGCTGCTAGTCCTCCGTTCATGCAAAATCTTAAGGTTCCACCTCATGTCCAAGACACCAAAGCCGGCTAAAAATCGATAATCGATAACCAAAAGTTAAATTGTACTGCTTCTTACTGGCTATTGCTTCAACTTAGAAGATTTTTCTGTGTTCTACTATGGTGCTTTTAGTGTCTCCGCATACCGCAGCACGCGACATAGCTTTGCAGACGATAAATGTAACCGTCTCAGAGAGAAAAGCGGCCAATGTGACGATCTGGCTTTAAGTCGATTCGATAACAAATGACGAAAACGGACGGATTTCTCAGGTTTTTACTACATATGAACCCTTTTTACATTCTCCCGTGCAACGCGGCTGCTAGTCCTCCTTTCATGCAAAATCATAAGATTCCACCTTATGTCCAAGACACCAAAGCCGGCAAAAAATTAATAATCGATTACCAAAACTTGAATTGTACTGCTTCTTACTGGCTATTGCTTCAACTTAGAAGTTTCTTCTGTGTTCTACTATGGTGCATTTAGGTTCTCCGCATACCGCAGCACGCGACATAGCTTTGCAGACGAAAAATGTAACCGTCTCAGAGAGAAAAGCGGCCAATGTGACGATCTGGCTTTAAGTCGATTCGATAACAAATGACGAAAACGGACGGATTTCTCAGGTTTTTACTACATATGAACACTTTTCACATTCTCCCGTGCAACGCGGCTGCTAGTCCTCCTTTCATGCAAAATCTTAATGTTCCACTTCATGTCCAAGGCACCAAAGCCACTTAAAATCAATAATCGGTAACCAAAACTTGAATTGTACTGCTTCTTACTAGCTATTGCTTCAACTTAAGAGCTTCATCTGTGTTCTAATATGGTGCTTTTAGTGTCTCCGCATACCGCAGCACGAGACATAGCTATGCAGACGATAAATGTAACCGTCTCAGAGAGAAAAGCGGCCAATGTGACGATCTGGCTTTAAATCGATTCGATAACAAATGACGAAAACGGACGGATTTCTCAGCTTTTTACTACATATGAACACTTTTCACATTCTCCCTTGCAACGCGGCTGCTAGTCCTCATTTCATACAAAATCTTAAGGTCCTATGTCATGTCCAAGCCACCAAAGCCGGCTAAAAAGTGAATAATCGACAACTAAAACTTCAATTGTACTAC
This sequence comes from Schistocerca gregaria, assembly GCF_023897955.1. Classification (NCBI taxonomy): domain Eukaryota; kingdom Metazoa; phylum Arthropoda; class Insecta; order Orthoptera; family Acrididae; genus Schistocerca; species Schistocerca gregaria. Next base: position 174,877,042 of record NC_064929.1, read on the forward strand.
TTCTTACTGGCTATTACTTCAACTTAGAAGCTTCTTCTGTGTTCTACTATGGTGCTTTTAGTGTCTCCGCATACCGCAGCACGCAACGTAGCTTTGCAGACAATAAATGTAGCCGTCTCAGGGAGAAAAGCGGCCAATGTGACGATCTGGCTTTAAGTCGATTCGATAACAAATGACGAAAACGGACGGATTTCCAGGTGTTTACTACATATGAACCCTTTTCACATTCTCCCGTGCAACGCGGCTGCTAGTCCTCCTTTCATGCAAAATCTTAAGGTCCTAGGTCCTGTCCAAGCCACCAAAGCCGGCTAAAAGTCAATAATCGATAAACAAAACTTGAATTGTACTGCTTCTTACTGACTATTGCTTCAACTTAGAAGCTTCTTATGTGTTCTACTACGGTGCCTTTAGTGTTTCCGCATACCGCAGCACGCGACATAGCTTTGCAGACGGTAAATGTAACCGTCTCAGAGAGAAAAGCGGCCAATGTGACGATCTGGCTTTAAGTCGATTCGATAACAAATGACGAAAACGGACTGATTTCTTAGATTTTTACTTTTCACATTCTCCCGTGAAACGGGGCTGCAAGTCCTCCTTTCATGCAAAATCTTAAGGTTCCACCTCATGTCCAAAGCACCAAGGCCGGCTAAAAATCAATAATCGACAACCAAAACTTGAATTGTACAGCTACTTACTGGCTATTGCTTCAACTTAGAAGCTTCTTTTGTGTTCTACTATGGTGCTTTTAGTGTCTCCGCATACCGCAGCACGCGACATAGCTTTGCAGACGATAAATGTAACCGTCTCAGAGAGAAAAGCGGCCAATGTGACGATCTGGCTTTAAGTCGATTCGATAACAAATTACGAAAACGGACGGATTTCTCAGGTTTTTACTACATATGAACACTTTTCACATTCTCCCGTGCAACGCGGCTGCTAGTCCTCCTTTCATGCAAAATCTTAATGTTCCACCTCATGTCCAAGGCACCAAAGCCGCCTAAAATCAATAATCGATAACGAAACCTTGAATTGTACTGCTCCTTACTGGCCATTGCTTCAACTTAGAAGCTTCTACTGTGTTCTACTAAGGTGCTTTTAGTGTCTCAGCATCCCGCAGCACGCGACATAGCTTTGCAGACGATAAATGTAACCGATTCAGAAAGAAGAGTGGCCAATGTGACGATCTGGCTTTAAGTCGATTCGATAACAAATGACGAAAACGGACGTATTTCTCAGATTTTTACTACATATGAACCCTTTTCTCATTCTCCCGTACAACGCGGCTGCTAGTCCTCCTTTCATGCAAAATCTTAAGGTTCCACCTCATGTCCAAAGCACCAAAGCCGGCTAAAAATCGATAATCGATAACCAAAACTTAAACTGTACTGCTTCTTACTGGCTATTGCTTCAACTTAGAAGATTTTTCTGTGTTCTACTATGGTGCTTTTAGTGTCTCCGCATACCGCAGCACGCGACATAGCTTTGCAGACGATAAATGTAACCGTCTCAGAGAGAAAAGCGGCCAATGTGACGATCTGGCTTTAAGTCGATTCGATAACAAATGACGAAAACGGACGGATTTCTCAGCTTTTTACTACATATGAACACTTTTCACATTCTCCCTTGCAACGCGGCTGCTAGTCCTCATTTCATATAAAATCTTAAGGTCCTAGGTCATGTCCAAGCCACCAAAGCCGGCTAAAAAGTGAATAATCGACAACTAAAACTTCAATTGTACTACTTCTTACTGGCTATTACTTCAACTTAGAAGCTTCTTCTGTGTTCTACTATGGTGCTTTTAGTGTCTCCGCATACCGCAGCAGGCGACATAGCTTTGCAGACGATAAATGTAACCGTCTCAGAGAGAAAAGCGGCCAATGTGACGATCTGGCTTTAAGTCGATTCGATAACAAATGACGAAAACGGACTGATTTCTTAGGTTTTTACTACATATGAACACTTTTCACATTCTCCCGTGCAACGCGGCTGCTAGTGCTCCTTTCATGCAAAATCTTAAGGTTCCACCTCATGTCCAATGCACCATAGCCGGCTAAAAATCAATTATCGATAAACAAAACTTGAATTGTACTGCTTCTTACTGACTATTGCTTCAACTTAGAAGTTTCTTCTGTGTTCTACTATGATGCTTTTATTGTTTCCGCGTACCGCAGCACTCGACATAGCTTTGCAGACGATAAATGTAACCGTCTCAGAGAGAAAAGCGGCCAATGTGACGATCTGGCTTTAAGTCGATTCGATAACAAATGACGAAAACGGACGGATTTCTCAGGTTTTTACTACATATGAACACTTTTCACATTCTCCCGTGCAACGCGGCTGCTAGTCCTCCTTTCATGCAAAATCTTAAGGTTCCAGCTCATGTCCAAGGCACCAAAGCCGCCTAAACATCAATTATCGATAACCAAATCTTGAAATGTACTGCTTCTTACTGACTATTGCTTCAACTTAGAAGTTTCTTCTGTGTTCTACTATGGTGCTTTTAGTGTTTCCGCACACCGCAGCACACGACATAGCTTTGCAGACGATAAATGTAACCGTCTCAGAGAGAAAAGCGGCCAATGTGACGATCTGGCTTTAAGTCGATTCGAAAACAAATGACGAAAACGGACGGATTTCTCAGGTTTTTACTACATATGAACACTTTTCACATTCTCCCTTGCAACGCGGCTGCTTGTCCTCCTTTCATGCAAAATCTTAAGGTCCTAGGTCATGTCCAAGCCACCAAAGCCGGCTAAAAGTCAATAATCGATAACCAAAACTTGAATTGTACTGCTTCTTACTGACTATTGCTTCAACTTAGAAGCTTCTTATGTGTTCTACTACGGTGCTTTTAGTGTTTCCGATTACCGCAGCACGCGACATAGCTTTGCAGACTATTAATGTAACCGTTTCAGAGAGAAAAGCGGCCAATGTGACGATCTGGCTTTAAGTCGATTCGATAACAAATGACGAAAACGGACTGATTTCTCAGGTTTCTACTTTTCACATTCTCCCGTGCAACGGGGCTGCTAGTCCTCCTTTCATGCAAAATCTTAAGGTTCCACCTCATGTCCAAAGCACCAAGGCCGGCTAAAAATCAATAATCGACAACCAAAACTTGAATTGTACTGCTTCTTACTGGTTATTGCTTCAACTAAAAAGCTTCTTTTGTGTTCTACTATGGTGCTTCTAGTGTCTCCGCATACCGCAGCACGCGACATAGCTTTGCAGACGAAAAATGTAACCGTCTCAGAGAGAAAAGCGGCCAATGTGACGATCTGGCTTTAAGTCGATTCGATAACAAATTACGAAAACGGACGGATTTCTCAGGTTTTTACTACATATGAACACTTTTCACATTCTCCCGTGCAACGCATCTGCTAGTCCTCCTTCCATGCAAAACCTTAATGTTCCACCTCATGTCCAAGGCAGCAAATTCGCCTAAAATCAATAATCGATAACCAAAACTTGAATTGTACTGCTTCTTACTGACTATTGCTTCAACTTAGAAGTTTCTTCTGTGTTCTACTATGGTGCTTTTAGTGTTTCCGCATACCGCAGCACGCGACAGATCTTTGCAGACGATAAATGTAACCGTCTCAGAGAGAAAAGAGGCCAATGTGACGATCTGGCTTTTTAGCCGATTCCATAACAAATGACGAAAACGGACGGATTTCTCAGGTTTTTACTACATATGAACACTTTTCACATTCTCCCGTGCAACGGGGCTGCTAGTCCTCCTTTCACGCAAAATCTTAAGGTTTTAGGTCATGTCCAAGCCAGCAAAGCCCGCTAAAAAGTGAATAATCGACGACTAAAACTTCAATTGTACTACTTCTTACTGGCTATTGCTTCAACTTAGAAGCTTCTTCTGTGTTCTACTATGGTGCTTTTTGTGTCTCCGCATACCGCAGCACTCGACATAGCTTTGCAGACGATAAATGTCACCGTCTCAGAGAGAAAAGCGGCCAATGTGACGATCTGGCTTTAAGTCGATTCGATAACAAATGACGAAAACAGACGGATTTCTCAGCTTTTTACTACATATGAACCCTTTCCACATTCTCCCGTGCAACGCGGCTGCTAGTTCTCCTTTCATGCAAAATCTTAAGGTTCCACTTCATCTCCAAGGCACCAAAGCCGGCTAAAAATCAATAATCGATAACCAAAACTTGAATTGTACTGCTTCTTACTGGCTATTGCTTCAACTTAGAAGATTCTTCTGTGTTCTACTATGGTGCTTTTAGTGATTACGCATACCGCAGCACGCGACATAGCTTTGCAGACGATAAATGTAACCGTCTCAGAGAGAAAAGCGGCCAATGTGACGATCTGGCTTTAAGTCGATTCGGTAACAAATGACGATAACGGACGTATTTCTCAGGTTTTTACTACATATGAACCCTTTATCACATTCTCCCGTGCAACGCGGCTGCTAGTCCTCCTTTCATGCAAAATCTTAAGGTCCTAGGCCATGTCCAAGTCACGAAAGCCGGCTAAAAAGTGATAAATCGACAACTAAAACTTGAATTGTACTACTTCTTACTGGCTATTGCTTCAACTTAGAAGCTTCTTCTGTGTTCTACTATGGTGCTTTTAGTGTCTCTGTATACCGCAGCACGCGACATAGCTTTGCAGACGATAAATGTAACCGATTCAGAGAGAAGAGCGGCCATTGTGACGATCTGGCTTTAAGTCGATTCGATAACAAATGACGAAAACGGACGGATTTCTCAGGTTTTTACTACATATGAACACTTTTCACATTTTCCCGTGCAACTCGGCTGCTTATCCTCTTTTCATGCAGAATCTTAATGTTCTACCTCATGTCCAAGGCACCAAAGCCTCCTAAAAATCAATAGTCGATAACCAAAACTTGAATTGTACTGCTTATTACTGGTTATTGCTTCAACTTAGAAGCTTCTTCTGTGTTCTACTATGGTGCTTTTAGTGTCTCCGCATACCGCAGCACGCGACATAGCTCTGCAGACGATAAATGTAACCGATTCAGAAATAAGAGTGGCCAATGTGACGATCTGGCTTTAAGTCGATTCGATAACAAATGACGAAAACGGACGGATTTCTCAGGTTTTTATTACATATGAACCCTTTTCTCATTCTCCCGTGCAACGCGGCTGCTAGTTCTCCTTTCATGCAAAATCTTAAGGTTCCACCTCATGTCCAAGGCACCAAAGCCGGCTAAAAATCAATAATCGATGACCAAAACTTGAATTGTACAGCTTCTTACTGGCTATTGCTTCAACTTAAAAGATTTTTCTGTGTTATACTATGGTGCTTTTAGTGTCTCCGCATACCGCAGCACGCGACATAGCTTTGCAGACGATAAATGTAACAGTCCCAGAGAGAAAAACGGCCAATGTGACGATCTGGCTTTAAGTCGATTCGATAACAAATGACGAAAACGGACGGACTTCCCAGGTTTTTACTATATATGAACCCTTTTCACATTCTCCCGTGCAACGCGGCTGCTAGTCCTCCTTTCATGCAAAATCTTAAGGTTCCACCTCATGTCCAAGGCACCAAAGCCGCCTAAAAATCTATTATCGATAACCAAAACTTGAATTGTACTGCTTCTTACTGACTAATGCTTCAATTTAGAAGTTTCTTCTGTGTTCTACTATGGTGCTTTTAGTGTCTCCGCATTCCGCAGCACGCGACATAGCTTTGCAGACGAAAAATGTAACCGTCTCAGAGAGAAAAGCGGCCAATGTGACGATCTGGCTTTAAGTCGATTCGATAACAAATGACGAAAACGGACGGATTTCTCAGGTTTTTACTACACATGAACCCTTTTCACATTCTCCCGTGCAACGCGGCTGCTAGTCCTCCTTTCATGCAAAATCTTAAGGTTCCACCTCATGTCCAAGGCACCAAAGCTGCCTAAAAATCAACTATCGATAACCAAAACTTGAATTGTACTGCTTCTTACTGACTATTGCTTCAACTTAGAAGCTTCTTATGTGTTCTACTACGGTGCTTTTAGTGTTTCCGATTACCGCAGCACGCGACATAGCTTTGCAGACTATTATTTAAACCGTTTCAAAGAGAAAAGCGGCCAATGTGACGATCTGGCTTTAAGTCGATTCGATAACAAATGACGAAAACGGACGGATTTCTCAGGTTTTTACTACATATGAACCCTTTTCACATTCTCCCGTGCAACGCGGCTGCTAGTCCTCCTTTCATGCAAAATCTTAAGGTTCCACCTCATGTCCATGGCACCAAAGCCAGCTAAAAATCAATATTCGATAACCAAAACTTGAATTGTGCTGCTTCTTACTGGCTATTGCTTCAACTTAGAAGCTTCTTCTGTGCTCTACTATGGTGCTTTTAGAGTCTCCGCATACCGAAGCACGCGACATAGCTTTGCAGACGATAAATGTAATCGTCTCAGAGAGAAAAGCGGCCAATGTGACGATCTGGCTTTAAGTGGATTCGATAACAAATGACGAAAACGGACTGATTTCTCAGGTTTTTACTTTTCACATTCTCCCGTGCAACGGGGCTGCTAGTCCTCCTTTCATGAAAATCTTAAGGTTCCACCTCATGTCCAAAGCACCAAGGCCGGCTAAAAATCAATAATCGACAACCAAAACTTGAATTGTACTGCCTCTTACTGGCTATTGAATCAACTGAGAAGCTTCTTTTGTGTTCTACTATGGTGCTTTTAGTGTCTCCGCATACCGCAGCACGCGACATAGCTTTGCAGACGAAAAATGTAACCGTCTCAGAGAGAAAAGCGGCCAATGTGACGATCTGGCTTTAAGTCGATTCGATAACAAATTACGAAAACGGACTGATTTCTCAGGTTTTTACTACATATGAACACTTTTCACATTCTCCCGTGCAACGCATCTGCTAGTCCTCCTTCCATGCAAAATCTTAATGTTCCATCTCATGTCCAAGGCAAAAAAGCCGCCTAAAATCAATAATCGATAACCAAAACTTGAATTGTACTGCTTCTTACTGGCTATTGCTTCAACTTAGAAGCTTCTTCTGTGTTCTACTATGGTGCTTTTAGTGTCTCCACATTCCGCAGCACTTGACATAGCTTTGCAGACGATAAATGTAACCGTCTCAGAGAGAAAAGCGGCAAATGTGACGATCTGGCATTAAGTCGATTCGATAACAAATGACGAAAACGGACGGATTTCTCAGGTTTTTACTACATATGAACACTTTTCACATTCTCCCGTGCAACGGGGCTGCTAGTCCTCCATTCACGCAAAATCTTAAGGTCCTAGGTCATGTCCAAGCCAGCAAAGCCGGCTAAAAAGTGAATAATCGACAACTAAAACTTGAATTGTACTACTTCTTACTGGCTATTGCTTCAACTTAGAAGCTTCTTCTGTGTTCTACTTTGGTGCTTTTTGTGTCTCCGCATAACGCAGCACGCGAAATAGCTTTGCAGACGATAAATGTAACCGTCTCAGAGAGAAAAGCGGCCAATGTGACGACCTGGCATTAAGTCGATTCGATAACAAATGACGAAAACGGACGGATTTCTCAGGTTTTTACTACATATGAACCCTTTTCACATTCTCCTGTGCAACGCAGCTTCTAGTCCTCCTTCCATGCAAAATCTTAATGTTCCACCTCATGTCCAAGGCACCAAAGCCGCCTAAAATAATTAATCGATAACCAAAACTTGAATTGTACTGCTTCTTACTGGCTATTGCTTCAACTTAGAAGCTTCTTCTGTGTTCTACTATGGTGCTTTTAGTGTCTCCGCATACCGCAGCACGTGACATAGCTTTGCAGACGATAAATGTAACCGTCTCAGAGAGAAAAGCGGCCAATGTGACGACCTGGCATTAAGTCGATTCGATAACAAATGACGAAAACGGACGGATTTCTCAGGTTTTTACTACATATGAACCCTTTATCACATTCTCCCGTGCAACGCGGCTGCTAGTCCTCCTTTCATGCAAAGTCTTAAGGTCCTAGGCCATGTCCAAGCCACCAAAGCCGGCTAAAAAGTGAATAATCGACAACTAAAACTTGAATTGTACTACTTCTTACTGGCTATTGCTTCAACTTAGTAGCTTCTTCTGTGTTCTACTATGGTGCTTTTAGTGTCTTCGCATACCGCAGCACGCGACATAGCTTTGCAGACTATAAATGTAACCGTCTCAGAGAGTAAAGCGCCCAATGTGACGATCTGGCTTTAAGTCGATTCGATAACAAATGACGAAAACGGACGAATTTCTCAGGTTTTTACTACATATGAACCCTTTTCACATTCTCCCGTGCAACGCGGCTGCTAGTCCTCCTTTCATGCAAAATCTTAAGGTTCCACCTCATGTCCATGGCACCAAAGCCAGCTAAAAATCAATATTCGATAACCAAAACTTGAATTGTGCTGCTTCTTACTGGCTATTGCTTCAACTTAGAAGCTTCTTATGTGCTCTACCATGGTGCTTTTAGAGTCTCCGCATACCGCAGCACGCGACATATCTTTGCAGACGATAAATGTAACCGTCTCAGAGAGAAAAGCGGCCAATGTGACGACCTGGCATTAAGTCGATTCGATAACAAATGACGAAAACGGACGGATTTCTCAGGTTTTTACTACATATGAACCCTTTATCACATTCTCCCGTGCAACGCGGCTGCTAGTCCTCCTTTCATGCAAAGTCTTAATGTCCTAGGCCATGTCCAAGCCACCAAAGCCGGCTAAAAAGTGAATAATCGACAACTAAAACTTGAATTGTACTACTTCTTACTGGCTATTGCTTCAACTTAGAAGCTTCTTCTGTGTTCTACTATGGTGCTTTTAGTGTCTTCGCATACCGCAGCACGCGACATAGCTTTGCAGACTATAAATGTAACCGTCTCAGAGAGAAAAGCGCCCAATGTGACGATCTGGCTTTAAGTCGATTCGATAACAAATGACGAAAACGGACGAATTTCTCAGGTTTTTACTACATATGAACCCTTTTCACATTCTCCCGTGCAACGCGGCTGCTAGTCCTCCTTTCATGCAAAATCTTAAGGTTCCACCTCATGTCCATGGCACCAAAGCCAGCTAAAAATCAATATTCGATAACCAAAACTTGAATTGTGCTGCTTCTTACTGGCTATTGCTTCAACTTAGAAGCTTCTTATGTGCTCTACCATGGTGCTTTTGGAGTCTCCGCATACCGCAGCACGCGACATAGCTTTGCAGACGATAAATGTAACCGTCTCAGAGAAAAAAGCGGCCAGTGTGACGATCTGGCTTTAAGTCGATTCTATAACAAATGACGAAAACGGACTGATTTCTCAGGTTTTTACTTTTCACATTCTCCCGTGCAACGGGGCTGCTAGTCCTCCTTTCATGCAAAATCTTAAGGTTCCACCTCATGTCCAAAGCACCAAGGCCGGCTAAAAATCAGTAATCGACAACCAAAACTTGAATTGTACTGCTTCTTACTGGCTATTGCTTCAACTGAGAAGCTTCTTTTGTGTTCTACTATGGTGCTTTTAGTGTCTCCGCATACCGCAGCACGCGAAATAGCTTTGCTGACGAAAAATGTAACCGTCTCAGAGAGAAAAGCGGCCAATGTGACGATCTGGCTTTAAGTCGATTCGATAACAAATGACGAAAACGGACGGATTTCTCAGGTTTTTGTTACATATGAACCCTTTTCTCATTCTCCCGTGCAACGCGGCTGCTAGTCCTCCTTTCATGCAAAATCTTAACGTTCCACCTCATGTCCAAGGTACCAAAGCCGGCTAAAAATCAATAATCGATAACCAAAACTTGAATTGTACAGCTTCTTACTGGCTATTGCTTCAACTTAGAAGATTTTTCTGTGTTCTACTATGGTGCTTTTAGTGTTTCCGCATTCCGCAGCACGCGACATAGCTTTGCAGACGAAAAATGTAACCGTCTCAGAGAGAAAAGCGGCCAATGTGACGATCTGGCTTTAAGTCGATTCGATAACAAATGACGAAAAAGGACGGATTTCTCAGGTTTTTACTACACATGAACCCTTTTCACATTCTCCCGTGCAACGCGGCTGCTAGTCCTCCTTTCATGCAAAATCTTAAGGTTCCACCTCATGTCCAAGGCACCAAAGCTGCCTAAAAATCAACTATCGATAACCAAAACTTGAATTGTACTGCTTCTTACTGACTATTGCTTCAACTTAGAAGCTTCTTATGTGTTCTACTACGGTGCTTTTAGTGTTTCCGATTACCGCAGCACGCGACATAGCTTTGCAGACTATTATTGTAACCGTTTCAAAGAGAAAAGCGGCCAATGTGACGATCTGGCTTTAAGTCGATTCGATAACAAATGACGAAAACGGACGGATTTCTCAGGTTTTTACTACATATGAACCCTTTTCACATTCTCCCGTGCAACGCGGCTGCTAGTCCTCCTTTCATGCAAAATCTTAAGGTTCCACCTCATGTCCATGGCACCAAAGCCAGCTAAAAATCAATATTCGATAACCAAAACTTGAATTGTGCTGCTTCTTACTGGCTATTGCTTCAACTTAGAAGCTTCTTCTGTGCTCTACTATGGTGCTTTTAGAGTCTCCGCATACCGAAGCACGCGACATAGCTTTGCAGACGATAAATGTAATCGTCTCAGAGAGAAAAGCGGCCAATGTGACGATCTGGCTTTAAGTCGATTCGATAACAAATGACGAAAACGGACTGATTTCTCAGGTTTTTACTTTTCACATTCTCCCGTGCAACGGGGCTGCTAGTCCTCCTTTCATGAAAATCTTAAGGTTCCACCTCATGTCCAAAGCACCAAGGCCGGCTAAAAATCAATAATCGACAACCAAAACTTGAATTGTACTGCCTCTTACTGGCTATTGAATCAACTGAGAAGCTTCTTTTGTGTTCTACTATGGTGCTTTTAGTGTCTCCGCATACCGCAGCACGCGACATAGCTTTGCAGACGAAAAATGTAACCGTCTCAGAGAGAAAAGCGGCCAATGTGACGATCTGGCTTTAAGTCGATTCGATAACAAATTACGAAAACGGACTGATTTCTCAGGTTTTTACTACATATGAACACTTTTCACATTCTCCCGTGCAACGCATCTGCTAGTCCTCCTTCCATGCAAAATCTTAATGTTCCATCTCATGTCCAAGGCACCAAAGCCGCCTAAAATCAATAATCGATAACCAAAACTTGAATTGTACTGCTTCTTACTGGCTATTGCTTCAACTTAGAAGCTTCTTCTGTGTTCTACTATGGTGCTTTTAGTGTCTCCACATTCCGCAGCACTTGACATAGCTTTGCAGACGATAAATGTAACCGTCTCAGAGAGAAAAGCGGCAAATGTGACGATCTGGCATTAAGTCGATTCGATAACAAATGACGAAAACGGACGGATTTCTCAGGTTTTTACTACATATGAACACTTTTCACATTCTCCCGTGCAACGGGGCTGCTAGTCCTCCTTTCACGCAAAATCTTAAGGTCCTAGGTCATGTCCAAGCCAGCAAAGCCGGCTAAAAAGTGAATAATCGACAACTAAAACTTGAATTGTACTACTTCTTACTGGCTATTGCTTCAACTTAGAAGCTTCTTCTGTGTTCTACTTTGGTGCTTTTTGTGTCTCCGCATAACGCAGCACGCGAAATAGCTTTGCAGACGATAAATGTAACCGTCTCAGAGAGAAAAGCGGCCAATGTGACGACCTGGCATTAAGTCGATTCGATAACAAATGACGAAAACGGACGGATTTCTCAGGTTTTTACTACATATGAACCCTTTTCACATTCTCCTGTGCAACGCAGCTTCTAGTCCTCCTTCCATGCAAAATCTTAATGTTCCACCTCATGTCCAAGGCACCAAAGCCGCCTAAAATAATTAATCGATAACCAAAACTTGAATTGTACTGCTTCTTACTGGCTATTGCTTCAACTTAGAAGCTTCTTCTGTGTTCTACTATGGTGCTTTTAGTGTCTCCGCATACCGCAGCACGCGACATAGCTTTGCAGACGATAAATGTAACCGTCTCAGAGAGAAAAGCGGCCAATGTGACGACCTGGCATTAAGTCGATTCGATAACAAATGACGAAAACGGACGGATTTCTCAGGTTTTTACTACATATGAACCCTTTATCACATTCTCCCGTGCAACGCGGCTGCTAGTCCTCCTTTCATGCAAAGTCTTAAGGTCCTAGGCCATGTCCAAGCCACCAAAGCCGGCTAAAAAGTGAATAATCGACAACTAAAACTTGAATTGTACTACTTCTTACTGGCTATTGCTTCAACTTAGAAGCTTCTTCTGTGTTCTACTATGGTGCTTTTAGTGTCTTCGCATACCGCAGCACGCGACATAGCTTTGCAGACTATAAATGTAACCGTCTCAGAGAGTAAAGCGCCCAATGTGACGATCTGGCTTTAAGTCGATTCGATAACAAATGACGAAAACGGACGAATTTCTCAGGTTTTTACTACATATGAACCCTTTTCACATTCTCCCGTGCAACGCGGCTGCTAGTCCTCCTTTCATGCAAAATCTTAAGGTTCCACCTCATGTCCATGGCACCAAAGCCAGCTAAAAATCAATATTCGATAACCAAAACTTGAATTGTGCTGCTTCTTACTGGCTATTGCTTCAACTTAGAAGCTTCTTATGTGCTCTACCATGGTGCTTTTAGAGTCTCCGCATACCGCAGCACGCGACATATCTTTGCAGACGATAAATGTAACCGTCTCAGAGAGAAAAGAGGCCAATGTGACGATCTGGCTTTAAGTCGATTCCATAACAAATGACGAAAACGGACGGATTTCTCAGGTTTTTACTACATATGAACACTTTTCACATTCTCCCGTGCAACGGGGCTGCTAGTCCTCCTTTCACGCAAAATCTTAAGGTCCTAGGTCATGTCCAAGCCAGCAAAGCCGGCTAAAAAGTGAATAATCGACAACTAAAACTTGAATTGTACTACTTCTTACTGGCTATTGCTTCAACTTAGAAGCTTCTTCTGTGTTCTACTTTGGTGCTTTTTGTGTCTCCGCATACCGCAGCACGCGAAATAGCTTTGCAGACGATAAATGTAACCGTCTCAGAGAGAAAAGCGGCCAATGTGACGACCTGGCATTAAGTCGATTCGATAACAAATGACGAAAACGGACGGATTTCTCAGGTATTTACTACATATGAACCCTTTTCACATTCTCCTGTGCAACGCAGCTTCTAGTCCTCCTTCCATGCAAAATCTTAATGTTCCACCTCATGTCCAAGGCACCAAAGCCGCCTAAAATAAATAATCGATAACCAAAACTTGAATTGTACTGCTTCTTACTGGCTATTGCTTCAACTTAGAAGCTTCTTCTGTGTTCTACTATGGTGCTTTTAGTGTCTCCGCATACCGCAGCACGCGACATAGCTTTGCAGACGATAAATGTAACCGTCTCAGAGAGAAAAGCGGCCAATGTGACGACCTGGCATTAAGTCGATTCGATAACAAATGACGAAAACGGACGGATTTCTCAGGTTTTTACTACATATGAACCCTTTATCACATTCTCCCGTGCAACGCGGCTGCTAGTCCTCCTTTCATGCAAAGTCTTAAGGTCCTAGGCCATGTCCAAGCCACCAAAGCCGGCTAAAAAGTGAATAATCGACAACTAAAACTTGAATTGTACTACTTCTTACTGGCTATTGCTTCAACTTAGAAGCTTCTTCTGTGTTCTACTATGGTGCTTTTAGTGTCTTCGCATACCGCAGCACGCGACATAGCTTTGCAGACTATAAATGTAACCGTCTCAGAGAGAAAAGCGCCCAATGTGACGATCTGGCTTTAAGTCGATTCGATAACAAATGACGAAAACGGACGAATTTCTCAGGTTTTTACTACATATGAACCCTTTTCACATTCTCCCGTGCAACGCGGCTGCTAGTCCTCCTTTCATGCAAAATCTTAAGGTTCCACCTCATGTCCATGGCACCAAAGCCAGCTAAAAATCAATATTCGATAACCAAAACTTGAATTGTGCTGCTTCTTACTGGCTATTGCTTCAACTTAGAAGCTTCTTATGTGCTCTACCATGGTGCTTTTGGAGTCTCCGCATACCGCAGCACGCGACATAGCTTTGCAGACGATAAATGTAACCGTCTCAGAGAAAAAAGCGGCCAGTGTGACGATCTGGCTTTAAGTCGATTCTATAACAAATGACGAAAACGGACTGATTTCTCAGGTTTTTACTTTTCACATTCTCCCGTGCAACGGGGCTGCTAGTCCTCCTTTCATGCAAAATCTTAAGGTTCCACCTCATGTCCAAAGCACCAAGGCCGGCTAAAAATCAGTAATCGACAACCAAAACTTGAATTGTACTGCTTCTTACTGGCTATTGCTTCAACTGAGAAGCTTCTTTTGTGTTGTACTATGGTGCTTTTAGTGTCTCCGCATACCGCAGCACGCGAAATAGCTTTGCTGACGAAAAATGTAACCGTCTCAGAGAGAAAAGCGGCCAATGTGACGATCTGGCTTTAAGTCGATTCGATAACAAATGACGAAAACGGACGGATTTCTCAGGTTTTTGTTACATATGAACCCTTTTCTCATTCTCCCCTGCAACGCGGCTGCTAGTCCTCCTTTCATGCAAAATCTTAACGTTCCACCTCATGTCCAAGGTACCAAAGCCGGCTAAAAATCAATAATCGATAACCAAAACTTGAATTGTACAGCTTCTTACTGGCTATTGCTTCAACTTAGAAGATTTTTCTGTGTTCTACTATGGTGCTTTTAGTGTTTCCGCATTCCGCAGCACGCGACATAGCTTTGCAGACGAAAAATGTAACCGTCTCAGAGAGAAAAGCGTCCAATGTGACGATCTGGCTTTAAGTCGATTCGATAACAAATGACGAAAACGGACGGATTTCTCAGGTTTTTACTACACATGAACCCTTTTCATATTCTCCCGTGCAATGCGGGTGCTAGTCCTCCTTTCATGCAAAATCTTAACGTTCCACCTCATGTCCAAGGCACCAAAGCCCCCTAAAAATCAATAATCGATAACCAAAACTTGAATTGTACTGCTTCTTACTGACTATTGCTTCAACTTAGAAGCTTCTTCTGTGCTCTACTATGGTGCTTTTAGAGTCTCCGCATACCGCAGCACGCGACATAGCTTTGTAGACGATAAATGTAACCGTCTCAGAGAGAAAAGCGGCCAGTGTGACGATCTGGCTTTAAGTCGATTCGATAACAAATGACGAAAACGGACTGATTTCTCAGGTTTTTACTTTTCACATTCTCCCGTGCAACGGGGCTGCTAGTCCTCCTTTCATGCAAAATCTTAAGGTTCCACCTCATGTCCAAATCACCAAGGCCGGCTAAAAATCAATAATCGACAACCAAAACTTGAATTGTACTGCTTCTTACTGGCTATTGCTTCAACTTAGAAGCTTCTTCTGTGTTCTACTATGGTGCTTTTTGTGTCTCCGCATACCGCAGCACGCGACATAGCTTTGCAGACGAAAAATGTATCCGTCTCAGAGAGAAAAGCGGCCAATGTGACGATCTGGCTTTAAGTCGATTCGATAACAAATTACGAAAACGGACGGATTTCTCAGGTTTTTACTACATATGAACACTTTTCACATTCTCCCGTGCAACGCATCTGCTAGTCCTCCTTCCATGCAAAATCTTAATGTTCCACCTCATGTCCAAGGCACCAAAGCCGCCTAAAATCAATAATCGATAACCAAAACTTGAATTGTACTGCTTCTTACTGGCTATTGATTCAACTTAGGAGCTTCTTCTGTGTTCTACTATGGTGCTTTTAGTGTCTCCGCATACCGCAGCACGCGACATAGCTTTGCAGACGATAAATGTAACCGTCTCAGAGAGAAAAGCGGCCAATGTGACGAACTGGCTTTAAGTCGATTCGATAACAATTGACGAAAACGGACGGATTTCTCAGGTTTTTACTACATATGTACACTTTTCACATTCTCCCGTGCGACGCGGCTGCTAGTCCTCCTTTCATGCAAAATCTTAAGGTTCCACCTCATGTCCAAGGCACCAAAGCCGGCTAAAAATCAATTATCGATAAACAAAGCAAGAATTGTACTGCTTCTTACTGACTATTGCTTCAACTTAGAAGTTTCTTCTGTGTTCTACTATGGTGCTTTTAGTGTTTCCGCATACCGCAGCACGCGACATATCTTTGCAGACGATAAATGTAACCGTCTCAGAGAGAAAAGAGGCCAATGTGACGATCTGGCTTTAAGTCCATTCCATAACAAATGACGAAAACGGACGGATTTCTCAGGTTTTTACTACATATGAACACTTTTCACATTCTCCCGTGCAACGGGGCTGCTAGTCCTCCTTTCACACAAAATCTTAAGGTCCTAGGTCATGTCCAAGCCAGCTAAGCCGGCTAAAAAGTGAATAATCGACAACTAAAACTTGAATTGTACTACTTCTTACTGGCTATTGCTTCAACTTAGAAGCTTCTTCTGTGTTCTACTATGGTGCTTTTAGTGTCTCTGTATACCGCAGCACGAGACATAGCTTTGAAGACGATAAATGTAACCGATTCAGAGAGAAGAGCGGCCAATGTGACGATCTGGCTTTAAGTCGATTCGATAACAAATGACGAAAACGGACGGATTTCTCAGGTTTTTACTACATATGAACACTTTTCACATTTTCCCGTGCAACTCGGCTGCTAATCCTCTTTTCATGCAGAATCTTAATGTTCTACCTCATGTCCAAGGCACCAAAGCCTCCTAAAAATCAATAATCGGTAACCAAAACTTGAATTGTACTGCTTATTACTGGTTATTGCTTCAACTTAGAAGCTTCTTCTGTGTTCTACTATGGTGCTTTTAGTGTCTCCGCATACCGCAGCACGCGACATAGCATTGCTGACGAAAAATGTAACCGTCTCAGAGAGAAAAGCGGCCAATGTGACGATCTGGCTTTAAGTTGATTCGATAACAAATGACGAAAACGGACGGATTTCGCAGGTTTTTATTACATATGAACCCTTTTCTCATTCTCCCGTGCAACGCGGCTGCTAGTCCTCCTTTCATGCAAAATCTTAAGGTTCCACCTCATGTCCAAAGCACCAAGGCCGGCTAAAAATCAATAATCGACAACCAAAACTTGAATTGTACTGCTTCTTACTGGCTATTGCTTCAACTGAGAAGCTTCTTTTGTGTTCTACTATGGTGCTTTTAGTGTCTCCGCATACCGCAGCATGCGACATAGCTTTGCAGACGAAAAATGTAACCGTCTCAAAGAGAAAAGCGGCCAATGTGACGATCTGGCTTTAAGTCGATTCAATAACAAATGACGAAAACGGACGGATTTCTCAGGTTTTTACTACACATGAACCCTTTTCATATTCTCCCGTGCAACGCGGCTGCTAGTCCTCCTTTCATGCAAAATCTTAAGGTTCCACCTCATGTCCAAGGCACCAAAGCCGCCTAAAAATCAATTATCGATAACCAAAACTTGAATTGTACTGCTTCTTATTTTCTATTGCTTCAACTTAGGAGATTCTTCTGTCTTCTACTATGGTGCTTTTAGTGTCTCCGCATACCGCAGCACGCGACATAGCTTTGCAGACGAAAAATGTAACCGTCTCAGAGAGAAAAACGGCCAATGTGACGATCTGGCTTTAAGTCGATTCTATTACAAATGACGAAAACGGACGGATTTCTCAGGTTTTTGCTACATATGAACCCTTTTCATATTCTTCCGTGCATCGCGGCTTCTAGTCGTCCTTTCATGCAAAATCTTAAGGTCCTAGGTCATGTCCAAGCAACCAAAGCCGGCTAAAAATCAATAATCGATAACCAAAAGTTGAATTGTACTGCTTCTGACTGACTATTGCTTAAACTTAGAAGCTTCTTATGTGTTCTACTATGGTGCTTTTAGAGTTTCCGCTTACCGCAGCACGCGACATAGCTTTGCAGACTATAAATGTAACCGTCTCAGAGAGAAAAGCGCCCAATGTGACGATCTGGATTTAAGTCGATTCGATAACAAATGACGAAAACGGACGGATTTCTCAGGTTTTTACAACATATGAACCCTTTTTACATTCTCCCGTGCAACGCGGCTGCTAGTCCTCGTTTCATGCAATATCTTAAGATTCCACCTTATGTCCAAGGCACCAAAGCCGGCCAAAAATCAATAATCGATAACCAAAACTTGAATTGTACTGCTTCTTACTGGCTATTGCTTCAACTTAGAAGCTTCTTCTCTGTTCTACTATGGTGCTTTTAGTGTCTCCGCATACCGCAGCACGCGACATAGCTTTGCAGACGATAAATGTAACCGTCTCAGAGAGAAAAGCGGCCAATGTGACGATCTGGCTTCAAGTCGATTCGATAACAAATGACGAAAACGGACGGATTTCTCAGGTTTTTACTACATATGAACCCTTTTCACATTCTCCCGTGCAACGCGCCTGCTAGTCCTCCTTTAATGCAAAATCTTAAGGTTCCACCTCATGTCCATGGCACCAAAGCCGGCTAAAAATCAATATTCGATAACCAAAACTTGAATTGTACTGCCTTTTTTGGCTATTGCTTCAACTTAGAAGCTTGTTCTGTGTTCTACTATGGTGCTTTTAGAGTCTCTGCATACCGCAGCACGCGACATAGCTTTGCAGACGATAAATGTAAACGTCTCAGAAAGAAATGCAGCCAATGTGACGATCTGGCTTTAAGTTGATTCAATAACAAATGACGAAAATGGACTGATTTCTCAGGTTTTTACTTTTCTCATTCTCCCGTGCAACGGGGCTGCTAGTCCTCCTTTCATGCAAAATCTTAACGTTCTACCTCATGTCCAAGGCATCAAAGCCCCCTAAAAATCAATAATCGATAACCAAAACTTGAATTGTACTGCTTCTTACTGGCTATTACTTCAACTTAGAAGATTCTTCTGTGTTCTACTATGGTGCTTTTAGTGTCTCCGCATACCGCAGCACGCGACATAGCTTTGCAGACTATAAATGTAACCGTCTCAGAGAGAAAAGCGGCCAATGTGACGCTCTGGCTTTAAGTCGATTCCATAACAAATGACGAAAACGGACGGATTTCTCAGGTTTTTACTACATATGAACCCTTTTTACATTCTCCCGTGCAACGCGGCTGCTAGTCCTCCTTTCATGCAAAATCTTAAGGTTCCACCTCATGTCCAAGGCACCAAGGCCGGCTAAATATCAATAATCGATAACCAAAACTTCAATTGTACTGCTTCTTACTGGCTATTGCTTCAACTTAGATGATTCTTCTGTGAACTACTATGGTGCTTTTAGTGATTCCGCATACCGCAGCACGCGACATAGCTTTGCAGACGAGAAATGTAACCGTCTCAGAGAGAAAAGCTGCCAATGTGACGCTCTGGCTTTAAGTCGATTCCATAACAAATGACGAAAACGGACGGATTTCTCAGGTTTTTACTACATATGAACCCTTTTTACATTCTCCCGTGCAACGCGGCTGCTAGTCCTCCTTTCATGCAAAATCTTAAGGCTCCACCTCATGTCCAAGGCACCAAAGCCGGCTAAAAATCAATAATCGATAACCAAAACTTGAATTGTACAGCTTGTTACTGGCTATTGCTTCAACTTAGAAGATTTTTCTGTGTTCTACTTTGGTGCTTTTAGTGTCTCCGCATTCCGCAGCACGCGACATAGCTTTGCAGACGAAAAATGTAACCGTCTCAGAGAGAAAAGCGGCCAATGTGACGATCTGGCTTTAAGTCGATTCGATAACAAATGACGAAAACGGACAGATTTCTCAGGTTTTTACTACACATGAACCCTTTTCATATTCTCCCGTGCAATGCGGGTGCTAGTCCTCCTTTCATGCAAAATCTTAACGTTCCACCTCATGTGCAAGGCACCAAAGCCCCCTAAAAATCAATAATCGATAACCAAACTTGAATTGTACTGCTTCTTACTGACTATTGCTTCAACTTAGAAGCTTCTTATGTGTTCTACTATGGTGCTTTTAGAGTTTCCGCTTACCGCAGCACGCGACATAGCTTTGCAGACTATAAATGTAACCGTCTCGGAGAGAAAGCGCCCAATGTGACGATCTGGCTTTAAGTCGATTCGATAACAAATGACGAAAACGGACGGATTTCTCAGGTTTTTACTACATATGAACCCTTTTCACATTCTCCCGTGCAACGCGGCTGCTAGTCCTCCTTTCATGCAAAATCTTAAGGTTCCACCTCATGTCCATGGCACCAAAGCCAGCTAAAAATCAATATTCGATAACCAAAACTTGAATTGTGCTGCTTCTTACTGGCTATTGCTTCAACTTAGAAGCTTCTTCTGTGCTCTACTACGGTGCTTTTAGAGTCTCCGCATACCGCAGCACGCGACATAGCTTTGCAGACGATAAATGTAACCGTCTCAGAGAGAAAAGCGGCCAGTGTGACGATCTGGCTTTAAGTCGATTCGATAACAAATGACGAAAACGGACTGATTTCTCAGGTTTTTACTTTTCACATTCTCCCGTGCAACGGGGCTGCTAGTCCTCCTTTCATGCAAAATCTTAAGGTTCCACCTCATGTCCAAAGCACCAAGGCCGGCTAAAAATCAATAATCGACAACCAAAACTTGAATTGTACTGCTTCTTACTAGCTATTGCTTCAACTGAGAAGCTTCTTTTGTGTTCTACTATGGTGCTTTTAGTGTCTCCGCATACCGCAGCATGCGACATAGCTTTGCAGACGAAAAATGTAACCGTCTCAGAGAGAAAAGCGGCCAATGTGACGATCTGGCTTTAAGTCGATTCCATAACAAATGACGAAAACGGACGGATTTCTCAGGTTTTTACTACATATCAACACTTTTCACATTCTCCCGTGCAACGCATCTGCTAGTCCTCCTTCCATGCAAAATCTTAATGTTCCACCTCACGTCCAAGGCACCAAAGCCGCCTAAAATCAATAATCGATAACCAAAACTTGAATTGTACTGCTTCTTACTGGCTATTGCTTCAACTTAGAAGCTTCTTCTGTGTTCTACTATGGTGCTCTTAGTGTCTCCGCATACCGCAGCACGCGACATAGCTTTGCAGACGATAAATGTAACCGTCTCAGAGAGAAAAGCGGCCAATGTGACGATCTGGCTTTAAGTCGATTCGATAACAAATGAGGAAAACGGACGGATTTCTCAGGTTTTTACTACATATGAACACTTTTCACATTCTCCCGTGCAACGCTGCTGCTAGTCCTCCTTTCATGCAAAATCTTAAGGTTCCACCTCATGTCCAAGGCACCAAGGCCGGCTAAAAATCAATTATCGATAAACAAAGCAAGAGTTGTACTGCTTCTTACTGACTATTGCTTCAAATTAGAAGTTTCTTCTGTGTTCTACTATGGTGCTTTTAGTGTTTCCGCGTACCGCAGCACGCGACATATCTTTGCAGACGATAAATGTAACCGTCTCAGAGAGAAAAGAGGCCAATGTGACGATCTGGCTTTAAGTCGATTCAATAACAAATGACGAAAACGGACGGATTTCTCAGGTTTTTACTACACATGAACCCTTTTCATATTCTCCCGTGCAACGCGGCTGCTAGTCCTCCTTTCATGCAAAATCTTAAGGTTCCACCTCATGTCCAAGGCACCAAAGCCGCCTAAAAATCAATTATCGATAACCAAAACTTGAATTGTACTGCTTCTTATTTTCTATTGCTTCAACTTAGGAGATTCTTCTGTCTTCTACTATGGTGCTTTTAGTGTCTCCGCATACCGCAGCACGCGACATAGCTTTGCAGACTATAAATGTAACCGTCTCAGAGAGAAAAGCGCCCAATGTGACGATATGGATTTAAGTCGATTCGATAACAAATGACGAAAACGGACGGATTTCTCAGGTTTTTACTACATATGAACCCTTTTTACATTCTCCCGTGCAACGCGGCTGCTAGTCCTCCTTTCATGCAATATCTTAAGATTCCACCTTATGTCCAAGGCACCAAAGCCGGCCAAAAATCAATAATCGATAACCAAAACTTGAATTGTACTGCTTCTTACTGGCTATTGCTTCAACTTAGAAGCTTCTTCTCTGTTCTACTATGGTGCTTTTAGTGTCTCCGCATACCGCAGCACGCGACATAGCTTTGCAGACGATAAATGTAACCGTCTCAGAGAGAAAAGCGGCCAATGTGACGATCTGGCTTCAAGTCGATTCGATAACAAATGACGAAAACGAACGGATTTCTCAGGTTTTTACTACATATGAACCCTTTTCACATTCTCCCGTGCAACGCGGCTGCTAGTCCTCCTTTAATGCAAAATCTTAAGGTTCCACCTCATGTCCATGGCACCAAAGCCGGCTAAAAATGAATATTCGATAACCAAAACTTGAATTGTACTGCCTTTTTTGGCTATTGCTTCAACTTAGAAGCTTGTTCTGTGTTCTACTATGGTGCTTTTAGAGTCTCTGCATACCGCAGCACGCGACATAGCTTTGCAGACGATAAATGTAACCGTCTCAGAAAGAAATGCAGCCAATGTGACGATCTGGCTTTAAGTCGATTCAATAACAAATGACGAAAATGGACTGATTTCTCAGGTTTTTACTTTTCTCATTCTCCCGTGCAACGGGGCTGCTAGTCCTCCTTTCATGCAAAATCTTAACGTTCTACCTCATGTCCAAGGCACCAAAGCCCCCTAAAAATCAATAATCGATAACCAAAACTTGAATTGTACTGCTTCTTACTGACTATTGCTTCAACTTAGAAGCTTCTTATGTGTTCTACTATGGTGCTTTTAGAGTTTCCGCTTACCGCAGCACGCGACATAGCTTTGCAGACTATAAATGTAACCGTCTCGGAGAGAAAAGCGCCCAATGTGACGATCTGGCTTTAAGTCGATTCGATAACAAATGACGAAAACGGACGGATTTCTCAGGTTTTTACTACATATGAACCCTTTTCACATTCTCCCGTTCAACGCGGCTGCTAGTCCTCCTTTCATGCAAAATCTTAAGGTTCCACCTCATGTCCATGGCACCAAAGCCAGCTAAAAATCAATATTCGATAACCAAAACTTGAATTGTGCTGCTTCTTACTGGCTATTGCTTCAACTTAGAAGCTTCTTCTGTGCTCTACTACGGTGCTTTTAGAGTCTCCGCATACCGCAGCACGCGACATAGCTTTGCAGACGATAAATGTAACCGTCTCAGAGAGAAAAGCGGCCAGTGTGACGATCTGGCTTTAAGTCGATTCGATAACAAATGACGAAAACGGACTGATTTCTCAGGTTTTTACTTTTCACATTCTCCCGTGCAACGGGGCTGCTAGTCCTCCTTTCATGCAAAATCTTAAGGTTCCACCTCATGTCCAAAGCACCAAGGCCGGCTAAAAATCAATAATCGACAACCAAAACTTAAATTGTACTGCTTCTTACTGGCTATTGCTTCAACTGAGAAGCTTCTTTTGTGTTCTACTATGGTGCTTTTAGTGTCTCCGCATACCGCAGCATGCGACATAGCTTTGCAGACGAAAAATGTAACCGTCTCAGAGAGAAAAGCGGCCAATGTGACGATCTGGCTTTAAGTCGATTCCATAACAAATGACGAAAACGGACGGATTTCTCAGGTTTTTACTACATATCAACACTTTTCACATTCTCCCGTGCAACGCGGCTGCTAGTCCTCCTTTCATGCAAAATCTTAAGGTTCCACCTCATGTCCAAGGCACCAAAGCTGGTTAAAAATCAATTATCGATAAACAAAGCAAGAGTTGTACTGCTTCTTACTGACTATTGCTTCAAATTAGAAGTTTCTTCTGTGTTCTACTATGGTGCTTTTAGTGTTTCCGCGTACCGCAGCACGCGACATATCTTTGCAGACGATAAATGTAACCGTCTCAGAAAGAAATGCAGCCAATGTGACGATTTGGCTTTAAGTCGATTCAATAACAAATGACGAAAATGGACTGATTTCTCAGGTTTTTACTTTTCTCATTCTCCCGTGCAACGGGGCTGCTAGTCCTCCTTTCATGCAAAATCTTAACGTTCTACCTCATGTCCAAGGCAAAAAAGCCCCCTAAAAATCAATAATCGATAACCAAAACTTGAATTGTACTGCTTCTTACTGGCTATTACTTCAACTTAGAAGATTCTTCTGTGTTCTACTATGGTGCTTTTAGTGTCTCCGCATACCGCAGCACGCGACATAGCTTTGCAGACTATAAATGTAACCGTCTCAGAGAGAAAAGCGGCCAATGTGACGCTCTGGCTTTAAGTCGATTCAATAACAAATGACGAAAACGGACGGATTTCTCAGGTTTTTACTACATATGAACCCTTTTTACATTCTCCCGTGCAACGCGGCTGCTAGTCCTCCTTTCATGCAAAATCTTAAGGTTCCACCTCATGTCCAAGGCACCAAGGCCGGCTAAATATCAATAATCGATAACCAAAACTTCAATTGTACTGCTTCTTACTGGCTATTGCTTCAACTTAGATGATTCTTCTGTGAACTACTATGGTGCTTTTAGTGATTCCGCATACCGCAGCACGCGACATAGCTTTGCAGACGAGAAATGTAACCGTCTCAGAGAGAAAAGCGGCCAATGTGACGCTCTGGCTTTAAGTCGATTCCATAACAAATGACGAAAACGGACGGATTTCTCAGGTTTTTACTACATATGAACCCTTTTTACATTCTCCCGTGCAACGCGGCTGCTAGTCCTCCTTTCATGCAAAATCTTAAGGCTCCACCTCATGTCCAAGGCACCAAAGCCGCCTAAAAATCAATTATCGATAACAAAAACTTGAATTGTACTGCTTCTTACTGGCTATTGTTTCAACTTGGAAGATTTTTCTGTGTTCTACTATGGTTCCTTTTAGTGTCTCCGCATACCGCAGCACGCGACATAGCTTTGCAGACGATAAATGTAACCGTCTAAGAGAGAAAAGCGGCCAATGTGACGATCTGGCTTTAAGTCGATTCGATAACAAATGACGAAAACGGACGGATTTCTCAGGTTTTTACTACATATGAACACTTTTCACATTCTCCCGTGCAACACGGCTGCAAGTCCTCCTTTCATGCAAAATCTTAAGGTCCTAGGTCATGTCCGAGCCACCAAAGCCGGATAAAAAGTGAGTAATCGACAACTAAAACTTGAATTGTACTACTTCTTACTGGCTATTACTTCAACTTAGAAGCTTCTTCTGTGTTCTACTATGGTGCTTTTAGTGTCTCTGCATACCGCAGCACGCGACATAGGTTTGCAGACGATAAATGTAACCGTCTCTGAGAGAAAAGCGGCCAATGTGACGACCTGGCTTTAAGTCGATTCAGTAACAAATGACGATAACGGACGGATTTCTCAGGTTTTTACTACATATGAACCCTTTTTCACATTCTCCCGTGCAACGCGGCTGCTAGTCCTCCTTTCATGCAAAATCTTAAGGTCCTAGGCCATGTCCAAGCCACCAAAGCCGGCTAAAAAGTGAATAATCGACAACTAAAACTTGAATTGTACTACTTCTTACTGGCTATTGCTTCAACTTAGAAGCTTCTTCTGTGTTCTACTATGGTGCTTTTAGTGCCTCCGTATACCGCAGCACGAGACATAGCTTTGCAGACGATAAATGTAACCGATTCAGAGAGAAGAGCGGCCAATGTGACGATCTGGCTTTATGTCGATTCGATAACAAATGGCGAAAACGGACGGATTTCTCAGGTTTTTACTACATATGAACCCTTTTCACATTCTCCCGTGCAACGCGGCTGCTAGTCCTCCTTTCATGCAAAATCTTAAGGTTCCACCTCATGTCCATTGCACCGAAGCCGGCTAAAAATCAATATTCGATAACAGAAACTTGAATTGTACTACTTCTTACTGGCTATTACTTCAACTTAGAAACTTCTTCTGTGTTCTACTATGGTGCTTTTAGAGTCTCCGCATACCGCAGCACGCGACATAGCTTTGCAGACGATAAATGTAACCGTCTCAGAGAGAAAAGCGGCCAATGTGACGATCTGGCTTTAAGGCGATACGATAACATTTGACGGTAACGGACGGATTTCTCAGGTTTTTACTACATATGAACTCTTTATCACATTCTCCCGTGCAACGCGGCTGCTAGTCCTCCTTTCATGCAAAATCTTAAGGTTCCACCTCATGTCCAAGGCACCAAAGTTGGCTAAAAATCAATAATCGATAACCAAAACTGGAATTGTACTGCTTCTTACTGCCAATTCCTTCAACTTAGAAGCTTCTTCTGTGTTCTACTATGGTGCTTTTAGAGTCTCCGCCTACCGCAGCACGGGACATAGCTTTGCAGACGTTAAATGTAACCGTCTCAGAGAGAAAAGCGGCCAATGTGACGATCTGGCTTTAAGTCGATTCGATAACAAATGACGAAAACGGACGGATTTCTCAGGTTTTTACTACATATGAACACTTTTCACATTCTCCCGTGCAACTCGGCTGTTAATCCTCTTTTTATGCAGAATTTTAATGTGCCACCTAATGTCCAAGGCACAAAAGTCGCCTATAAATCAATAATCGATAACCAAAACTAGAATTGTACTGCGCATTACTGGCTATTGCTTCAACTTAGAAGCTTCTTTTGTGTTCTACTATGGTGCTTTTAGAGTCTCCGCATACCGCAGCACGCGACATAGCTTTGCAGACGATAAATGTAACCGATTCGGAGGGAAGAGCGGCCAATGTGGCGATCTGGCTTTAAGTCGATTCGATAACAAATGACGAATACGGACGGATTTCTCAGGTTTTTACTACATATGAACGCTTTTCACATTCTCCCGTGCAACACGGCTGCTAGTCCTCCTTTCACGCAAAATCTTATGATTCCACCTTATGTCTAAGGCACCAAAGCCGGCCAAAAATCAATAATCAAAAACCAAAACTTCAATTTTCCTGCTTCTTACTGGCTATTGCTTCAACTTAGAAGCTTCTTCTGTGTTCTACTATGGTGCATTTAGTGTCTCCGCATACCGCAGCACGCGACATAGCTTTGCAGACGATAAATGTAACCGCCTCAGAGAGAAAAGCGGCCAATGTGACGATCTGGCTTTAAGTCGATTCGATAACAAATGACGATAACGGACGGATTTCTCAGGTTTTTACTACATATGAACCCTTTTCACATTCTCCCGTGCAACGCGGCTGCTAGTCCTCCTTTCATGCGAAATCTTAAGGTTCCACCTCATGTCCATGGCACTAAAGCCGGCTAAAAATCAATTTTCGATAACCAAAACTTGAATTGTACTGCTTCTTACTGGCTATTGCTTCAACTTAGAAGCTTCTTCTGTGTTCTACTATGGTGCTTTTAGAGTCTCCGCATACCGCAGCACGCGACATAGCTTTGCAGACGATAAATGTAACCGTCTCAGAGAGAAAAGCGGCCAATGTGACGATCTGGCTTTAAGTCGATTCGATAACAAATGACGAAAACGTACGGATTTCTCTGGTTTTTACTTTTCACATTCTCCCGTGCAACGGGGCTGCTAGTCCTCCTTTCATGCAAAATCTTAATGTTCTACCTCATGTCCAAGGCACCAAAGCCCCCTAAAAATCAATAATCGATAACCAAAACTTGAATTGTACTGCTTCTTACTGGCTATTGCTTCAACTTAGAAGATTCTTCTGTGTTCTACTATGGTGCTTTTAGTGTCTCCGCATACCGCAGCACGCGACATAGCTTTGCAGACGAAAAATGTAACCGTCTCAGAGAGAAAAGCGGCCAATGTGACGATCTGGCTTTAAGTCGATTCGATAACAAATGACGAAAACGGACGGATTTCTCAGGTTTTTACTACATATGAACCCTTTTCATATTCTCCCGTGCAACGCGGCTTCTAGTCCTGTTTTCAGGCAAAATCTTAACCTCCTAGGTCATGTCCAAGCCACCAAAGCCGGCTAAAAATCAATAATCGATAACCAAAACTTGAATTGTACTGCTTCTTACTGACTATTGCTTCAACTTAGAAGCTTCTTATGTGTTCTACTATGGTGCTTATAGAGTTTCCGCATACCGCAGCACGCGACGTAGCTTTGCAGACTATAAATGTAACCGTCTCAGAGAGAAAAGCGGCCAATGTGACGATCTGGCTTTAAGTCGATTCGATAACAAATGACGAAAACGGACGGATTTCTCAGGTTTTTACTACACATGACACCTTTTCTCATCCTCCCGTGCAACGCGGCTGCTAGTCCTCCTTTCATGCAAAATCTTAAGGTTCCACCTCGTGTCCAAGGCACCAAAGTTGGCTAAAAATCAATAATCGATAACCAAAACTGGAATTGTACTGCTTCTTACTGCCAATTCCTTCAACTTAGAAGCTTCTTCTGTGTTCTACTATGGTGCTTTTAGAGTCTCCGCCTACCGCAGCACGGGACATAGCTTTGCAGACGTTAAATGTAACCGTCTCAGAGAGAAAAGCGGCCAATGTGACGATCTGGCTTTAAGTCGATTCGATAACAAATGACGAAAACGGACGGATTTCTCAGGTTTTTACTACATATGAACACTTTTCACATTCTCCCGTGCAACTCGGCTGCTAATCTTCTTTTCATGCATAATTTTAATGTGCCACCTCATGTCCATGGCACAAAAGCCGCCTATAAATCAATAATGCGATAACCAAAACTTGAATTGTACTGCGTATTACGGACTATTGCTTCAACTTAGAAGCTTCTTTTGTGTTCTACTATGGTGCTTTTAGAGTCTCCGCATACCGCAGCACGCGACATAGCTTTGCAGACGATAAATGTAACCGATTCGGAGGGAAAAGCGGCCAATGAGACGATCTGGCTTCAAGTCGATTCGATAACAAATGACGAAAACGGACGGATTTCTCAGGTTTTTACTACATATGAACTATTTTCACATTCTCCCGTGCAACGCGGCTGCTACTCCTCCTTTCACGCAAAATCTTAAGATTCCACCTTATGTCTAAGGCACCAAAGCCCTACCAAAAATCAATAATCAACAACCAAAACTTGAATTGTCCTGCTTCTTACTGGCTATTGCTTCAACTTAGAAGCTTCTTCTGTGTTCTACTATGGTGCTTTTAGTGTCTCCGCATACCGCAGCACGCGACATAGCTTTGCAGACGATAAATGTAACCGTCTCAGAGAGAAAAGCGGCCAATGTGACGATCTGGCTTTAAGTCGATTCGATAACAAAAGACGATAACGGACGGATTTCTCATGTTTTTACTACATATGAACCCTTTATCACATTCTCCCGTGCAACGCGGCTGCTAGTCATCCTTTCATGCAAAATCTTAAGGTCCTAGGTCATGTCCAAGCCACCAAAGCCGGCTAAAAAGTGAATAATCGACAACTAAAACTTGAATTGTACTACTTCTTACTATCTATTGCTTCAACTTAGAAGCTTCTTCTGTGTTCTACTATGGTGCTTTTAGTGTCTCCGCATACCGCACCACGCGACGTAGCTTTGCAGACGATAAATGTAACCGTCTCAGAGAGAAAAGCGGCCAATGTGACGATCTGGCTTTAAGTCGATTCGATAACAAATGACGATAACGGACGGATTTCTCAGGTTTTTACTACATATGAACCCTTTATCACATTCTCCCGTGCAACGCGGCTGCTAGTCCTCCTTTCATGCAAAATCTTAAGGTCCTAGGTTATGTCCAAGCCACCAAAGCTGGCTAAAAAGTGAATAATCGACAACTAAAACTTGAATTGTACTACTTCTTACTGGCTATTGCTTCAACTTAGAAGCTTCTTCTGTGTTCTACAATGGTGCTTTTAGTGTCTCCGTTTACCGCAGCACGCGACATAGCTTTGCAGACGATAAATGTAACCGATTCAGAGAGAAGAGCGGCCAATGTGTCGATTTGGCTTTAAGTCGATTCCATAACAAATGACGAAAACGGACGGATTTCTCAGGTTTTTACTACATATAAACCCTTTTCACATTCTCCCGTGCAACGCGGCTGCTAGTCAACCTTTCATGCAAAATCTTAAGATTCCACCTTATGTCCAAGGCACCAAAGCCGGCCAAAAATCAATAATCGATAACCAAAACTTGAATTGTACTGCTTCTTACTGGCTATTGCTTCAACTTAGAAGCTTCTTCTGTGTTCTACTATGGTGCTTTTAGTGTCTCCGCATACCGCAGCACGCGACATAGCTTTGCAGACGATAAATGTAACCGTCTCAGAGAGAAAAGCGGCCAATGTGACGATCTGGCTTTAAGTCGATTCGATATCAAATGACGAAAACGGACTGATTTCTCAGGTTTTTACTTTTCACATTCTCCCGTGCAACGGGGCTTCTAGTCCTCCTTTCATGCAAAATCTTAACGTTCCACCTCATGTCCAAGGCACCAAAGCCCCCTAAAAATCAATAATCGATAACCAAAACTTGAATTGTACTGCTTCTTACTGTCTATTGCTTCAACTTAGAAGATTATTCTGTGTTCTACTATGGTGCTTTTAGTGTCTCCGCATACCGCAGCACGCGACATAGCTTTGCAGACGAAAAATGTATCCGTCTCAGAGAGAAAAGCGGCCAATGTGACGATCTGGCTTTAAGTCGATTCGATAACAAATGACGAAAACGGACGGATTTCTCAGGTTTTTACTACATATCAACCCTTTTCATATTCTCCCGTGCTACGCGGCTTCTAGTCCTACTTTCAGGCATAATCATAAGGTCCTAAGTCATGTCCAAGCCACCAAAGCCGGCTAAAATGTGAATACTCGTCAACTAAAACTTGAATTGTACTACTTCTTACTCGCTATTGCTTCAACTTAGAAGCTTCTTCTGTGTTCTACTATGGTGCTTTTAGTGTCTCCGCATACCGCAGCACGCGACATAGCTTTGCATACGATAAATGTAACCGTCTCAGAGAGAAAGGCGGCCAATGTGACGATCTGGCTTTAAGTCGATTCGATAACAAAAGACGATAACGGACGGATTTCTCATGTTTTTACTACATATGAACCCTTTATCACATTCTCCCGTGCAACGCGGCTGCTAGTCATCCTTTCATGCAAAATCTTAAGGTCCTAGGTCATGTCCAAGCCACCAAAGCCGGCTAAAAAGTGAATAATCGACAACTAAAACTTGAATTGTACTACTTCTTACTATCTATTGCTTCAACTTAGAAGCTTCTTCTGTGTTCTACTATGGTGCTTTTAGTGTCTCCGCATACCGCACCACGCGACGTAGCTTTGCAGACGATAAATGTAACCGTCTCAGAGAGAAAAGCGGCCAATGTGACGATCTGGCTTTAAGTCGATTCGATAACAAATGACGATAACGGACGGATTTCTCAGGTTTTTACTACATATGAACCCTTTATCACATTCTCCCGTGCAACGCGGCTGCTAGTCCTCCTTTCATGCAAAATCTTAAGGTCCTAGGTTATGTCCAAGCCACCAAAGCTGGCTAAAAAGTGAATAATCGACAACTAAAACTTGAATTGTACTACTTCTTACTGGCTATTGCTTCAACTTAGAAGCTTCTTCTGTGTTCTACTATGGTGCTTTTAGTGTCTCCGCATACCGCAGCACGCGACATAGCTTTGCAGACGATAAATGTAACCGCGTCAGAGGGAAAAGCGGCCAATGTGACGATCTGGCTTTAAGTCGATTCGATAACAAATGACGAAAACGGACGGATTTCTCAGGTTTTTACTACATATGAACCCTTTTCACATTCTCCCGTGCAACGCGGTTGCTAGTGCTTCTTTCATGCAAAATCTTAAGGTTCTACCTCATGTCCATGGCACCAAAGCCGACTAAAAATCAATTTTCGATAACCAAAACTTGAATTGTACTGCTTCTTACTGGCTATTGCTTCAACTTAGAAGCTTCTTCTGTGTTCTACTATGCTGCTTTTAGAGTCTCCGCATACCGCAGCACGCGACATAGCTTTGCAGACGATAAATGTAACCGTCTCAGAGAGAAAAGCGGCCAATGTGACGATCTGGCTTTAAGTCGATTCGATAACAAATGACGAAAACGGACTGATTTCTCAGGTTTTTACTTTTCACATTCTCCCGTGCAACGGGGCTGCTAGTCCTCCTTTCATGCAAAATCTTAACGTTCCACCTCATGTCCAAGGCACCAAAGCCCCCTAAAAATCAATAATCGATAACCAAAACTTGAATTGTACTGCTTCTTACTGGCTATTGCTTCAACTTAGAAGATTCTTCTGTGTTCTACTATGGTGCTTTTAGTGTCTCCGCATACCGCAGAACGCGACATAGCTTTGCAGACGAAAAATGTAACCGTCTCAGAGAGAAAAGCGGCCAATGTGACGATCTGGCTTTAAGTCGATTCGATAACAAATGACGAAAACGGACGGATTTCTCAGGTTTTTACTACATATGAACCCTTTTCATTTTCTCCCGTGCAACGCGGCTACTAGTCCTCCTTTCATGCAAAATCTTAAGGTTCCACCTCATGTCCAAGGCACCAAAGTCGGCTATAAATCAATAATCGATAACCAAAACTTGAATTGTACTGCTTCTTACTGGCGATTCCTTCAACTTAGAAGCTTCTTCTGTGTTCTACTATGGTGCTTTTAGAGTCTCCGCATACCGCAGCACGGGACATAGCTTTGGAGACGATAAATGTAACCGTCTCAGAGAGAAAACCGGACAATGTGACGATCTGGCTTTAAGTCGATTCGTTAACAAATGACGAAAACGGACTGATTTCTCAGGTTTTTACTTTTCACATTCTCCCGTGCAACGGGACTGCTAGTCCTCCTTTCATGCAAAATCTTAACGTTCCACCTCATGTCCAAGGCACCAAAGCCCCTAAAAATCAATAATCGATAACCAAAACTTGAATTGTACTGCTTCTTACTGGCTATTGCTTCAACTTTGAAGATTCTTCTGTGTTCTACTATGGTGCTTTTAGTGTCTCTGCATACCGCAGCACGCGACATAGCTTTGCAGACGAAAAATGTATCCGTCTCAGAGAGAAAAGCGGCCAATGTGACGATCTGGCTTTAAGTCGATTCGATAACAAATGACGAAAACGGACGGATTTCTCAGGTTTTTACTACATATGAACGCTTTTCACATTCTCCCGTGCAACTCGGCTGCTAATCCTCCTTTCATGCAGAATTTTAATGTGCCACCTCATGTCCAAGGCACAAAAGCCGCCTATAAATCAATAACCGATAACCAAAACTTGAATTGTACTGCTTCTTACTGGCTATTGCTTCAACTTAGAAGCTTCTTTTGTGTTCTACTATGGTGCGTTTAGAGTCTCCGCATACCGCAGCACGCGACATAGCTTTGCAACGATAAATGTAACCGATTCGGAGGGAACAGCGGCCAATGTGGCGATCTGACTTTAAGTCGATTCGATAACAAATGACGAAAACGGACGGATTTCTCAGGTTTTTACTACATATGAACGCTTTTCACATTCTCCCGTGCAACGCGGCTGCTAGTCCTCCTTTCACGCAAAATCTTAAGATTCCACCTTATGTCTAAGGCACCAAAGCCGGCCAAAATTCAATAATCAACAACCAAAACTTGAATTGTCCTGCTTCTTACTGGCTATTGCTTCAACTTAGAAGCTTCTTCTGTGGTCTACTATGGTGCTTTTAGTGTCTCTGCATACCGCAGCACGCTACATAGCTTTGCAGACGATAAATGTAACCGTCTCAGAGAGAAAAGCGGCCAATGTGACGATCTGGCTTTAAGTCGATTCGATAACAAATGACGATAACGGACGGATTTCTCATGTTTTTACTACATATTAACCCTTTTCACATTCTCCCGTGCAACACGGCTGCAAGTCCTCCTTTCATGCAAAATCTTAAGGTTCCACCTTATGTCCAAGGCACCAAAGCCGGCCAAAAATCAATAATCGATAACCAAAACTTGAATTGTACTGCTTCTTACTAGCTATTGCTTCAACTTAGAAGCTTCTTCTGTGTTCTAATATGGTGCTTTTAGTGTCTCCGCATACCGCAGCACGCGACATAGCTTTGCAGACGATAAATGTAACCCTCTCAGAGAGAAAAGCGGCCAATAACGATCTGGCTTTAAGTCGATTCGATAACAAATGACGAAAACGGACTGATTTCTCAGGTTTTTACTTTTCACATTCTCCCGTGCAACGGGGCTGCTAGTCCTCCTTTCATGCAAAATCTTAAGGTTCCACCTTATGTCCATAGTAACAACGCCGGCTAGAAATCAATAATCGATAACCAAAACTTGAATTGTACTGCTTCTTACTGGCTATTGCTTCAACTTAGAAGCTTCTTCTGTGTTCTACTATGGTGCTTTTAGTGTCTCCGCATACCGCAGCACGCGACATAGCTTTGCAGACGATAAATGTAACCGTCTCAGAGAGAAAAGCGGCCAATGTGACGATCTGGCTTTAAGTCGGTTCGATAACAAATGACGAAAACAGACGGATTTCTCAGGTTTTTACTACATATGAACACTTTTCACATTCTCCCGTGCAACTCGGCTGCTAATTCTCTTTTCATGCAGAATCTTAATGTGCCACCTCATGTCCAAGGCACAAAAGCCGCCTAAAAATAAATAATCGATAACCAAAACTTGAATTGTACTGCTTATTACTGGCTATTGCTTCAACTTAGAAGCTTCTTTTGTGTTCTACTATGGTGCTTTTAGAGTCTCCGCATGCCGCAGCACGCGACATAGCTTTGCAGACGATAAATGTAACCGATTCGGAGAGAAGAGCGGCCAATGTGACGATCTGGCTTTAAGTCGATTCGATAACAAATGACGAAAACGGACGGATTTGTCTGGTTCTTACTACATATGAACGCTTTTCACATTCTCCCGTTCCACGTGGCTGCTAGTCCTCCTTTCATGCAAAATCTTAAGATTCCACCTTATGTCTAAGGCACCAAAGCCGGCCAAAAATCAATAATCGATTACCAAAACTTGAATTGTACTGCTTCTTACTGGCTAATGCTTCAACTTAGAAGCTTCTTCTGTGTTCTACTATGGTGCTTTTAGTGTCTCCGCATACCGCAGCACGCGACATAGCTTTGCAGACGATAAATGTAACCGTCTCAGAGAGAAAGGCGGCCAATGTGACGATCTGGCTTTAAGTCGATTCGATAACAAATGATGAAAACGGACGGATTTCTCAGGTTTTTACTACATATGAACACTTTTCACATTCTCCCGTGCAACACGGCGGCAAGTCCTCCTTTCATGCAAAATTTTAAGGTCCTAGGTCATTTCCAAGCCACCAAAGCCGGCTAAAAAGTGAGTAATCGACAACTAAAACTTGAATTGTACTACTTCTAACAGGCTATTACTTTAACTTAGAAGCTTCTTCTGTGTTCTACTATGGTGCATTTAGTGTCTCTGCATACCGGAGCGCGCGACATAGCTTTGCAGACGATAAATGTAATGGCCTCAGAGAGAAAAGCGGCCAATGTGACGATCTGGCTTTAAGTCGATTCGATAACAAATGACAATAACGGACTTATTTCTCAGGTTTTTACTACATTTGAACATGTTTCACATTCTCCCGTGCAACTCGGCTGCTAACCCTCTTTTCATGCAGAATTTTAATGTGCCACCTCATGTCCATGGCACAAAAGCCGCCTATAAATCAATAATCGATAACCAAAACTTGAATTGTACTGCTTCTTACTGGCTATTGCTTCAACTTAGAAGCTTCTTTTGTGTTCTACTATGGTGCGTTTAGAGTCTCCGCATACCGCAGCACGCGACATAGCTTTGCAACGATAAATGTAACCGATTCGGAGGGAAGAGCGGCCAATGTGGCGATCTGACTTTAAGTCGATTCGATAACAAATGACGAAAACGGACGGATTTCTCAGGTTTTTACAACATATGAACTCTTTTCACATTCTCCCGTGCAACGCGGCTGCTAGTCCTCCTTTCACGCAAAATCTTAAGATTCCACCTTATGTCTAAGGCACCAAAGCCGGCCAAAAATCAATAATCATCAACCAAAACTTGAATTGTCCTTCTTCTTACTGGCTATTGCTTCAACTTAGAAGCTTCTTCTGTGGTCTACTATGGTGCATTTAGTGTCTCCGCATACCGCAGCATGCTACATAGCTTTGCAGACGATAAATGTAACCGCCTCAGAGAGAAAAGCGGCCAATGTGACGATCTGGCTTTAAGTCGATTCGATAACAAAAGACGATAACGGACGGATTTCTCATGTTTTTACTACATATGAACCCTTTATCACATTCTCCCGTGCAACGCGGCTGCTAGTCATCCTTTCATGCAAAATCTTACGGTCCTAGGTCATGTCCAAGCCACCAAAGCCGGCTAAAAAGTGAATAATGGACAACTAAAACTTGAATTGTAGTACTTCTCACTGGCTATTGCTTCAACTTAGAAGCTTCTTCTGTGTTCTACTATGGTGCTTTTAGTGTCTCCGCATACCGCACCACGCGACATAGCTTTGCAGACGATAAATGTAACCGTCTCAGAGAGAAAAGCGGCCAATGTGACGATCTGGCTTTAAGTCGATTCGAAAACAAATGACGATAACGGACCGATGTCTCAGGTTTTTACTACATATGAACCCTTTATCACATTCTCCCGTGCAACGCGGCTGCTAGTCCTCCTTTCATGCAAAATCTTAAGGTCCTAGGTTATGTCCAAGCCACCAAAGCTGGCTAAAAAGTGAATAATCGACAACTAAAACTTGAATTGTAATACTTCTTACTGGCTATTGCTTCAACTCAGAAGCTTCTTCTGTGTTCTACTATGGTGCTTTTAGTGTCTCCGTATACCGCAGCACGCGACATAGCTTTGCAGACGAAAAATTTAACCGATTCAGAGAGAAGAGCGGCCAATGTGACGATTTGGCTTTAAGTCGATTCCATAACAAATGACGAAAACGGACGGATTTCTCAGGTTTTTACTACATATGAACTATTTTCACATTCTCCCGTGCAACGCGGCTGCTAGTCCTCCTTTCATGCAAAATCTTAAGATTCCACCTTATGTCCAAGGCACCAAAGCCGGCCAAAAATCAATAATCGATAACCAAAACTTGAATTGTACTGCTTCTTACTAGCTATTTCTTCAACTTAGAAGCTTCTTCTGTGTTCTAATATGGTGCTTTTAGTGTCTCCGCATACCGCAGCACGCGACATAGCTTTGCAGACGATAAATGTAACCGTCTCAGAGAGAAAAGCGGCCAATGTGACGATCTGGCTTTAAGTCGATTCGATAACAAATGACGAAAACGGACGGATTTCTCAGGTTTTTACTACATATGAACCCTTTTCACATTCTCCCGTGCAACGCTTCTGCTAGTCCTCCTTTCATGCATAATCTTAAGGTTCCACCTCATGTCCATGGCACCAAAGCCGGCTAAAAATCAATTTTCGATAACCAAAACTTGAATTGTACGGCTTCTTACTGGCTATTGCTTCAAATTAGAAGCTTCTTCTGTGTTCTACTATAGTGCTTTTAGAGTCTCCGCATACCGCAGGACGCGACATAGCTTTGCAGACGATAAATGTAACCGTCTCAGAGAGAAAAGCGGCCAATGTGACGATCTGGCTTTAAGTCGATTCGATAACGAATGACGAAAACGGACTGATTTCTCAGGTTTTTACTTTTCACATTCTCCCGTGCAACGGGACTGCTAGTCCTCCTTTCATGCAAAATCTTAAGGTTCCACCTTATGTCCATAGTAACAAGGCCGGCTAAAAATCAATAATCGATAACCAAAACTTGAATTGTACTGCTTCTTACTGGCTATTGCTTCAACTTAGAAGCTTCTTCTGTGTTCTACTATGGTGCTTTTAGTGTCTCCGCATACCACAGCACGCGACATCGCTTTGCAGACGATAAATGTAACCGTCTCAGAGAGAAAAGCGGCCAATGTGACGATCTGGCTTTAAGTCGGTTCGATAACAAATTACTAAAACAGACGGATTTCTCAGGTTTTTACTACATATGAACACTTTTCACATTCTCTCGTGCAACTCGGATGCTAATTCTCTTTTCATGCAGAATCTTAATGTGCCACCTCATGTCCAAGGCACAAAAGCCGCCTAAATATCAATAATCGATAACCAAAACTTGAATTGTACTGCTTATTACTGGCTATTGCTTCAACTTAGAAGCTTCTTTTGTGTTCTACTATGGTGCTTTTAGAGTCTCCGCATACCGCAGCACGCGACATACCTTTGCAGACGATAAATGTAACCGATTCGGAGAGAAGAGCGGCCAATGTGACGATCTGGCTTTATGTCGATTCGATAACAAATGACGAAAACGGACGGATTTGTCAGGTTCTTACTGCATATGAACGCTTTTCACATTCTCCCGTTCCACGTGGCTGCTAGTCCTCCTTTCATGCAAAATCTTAAGATTCCACCTTATGTCTAAGGCACCAAAGCCGGCCAAAAATCAATAATCGATAACCAAAACTTGAATTGTACTGCTTCTTACTGGCTATTGCTTCAACTTAGAAGCTTCTTCTGTGTTCTACTATGGTGCTTTTAGTGTCTCCGCATACCGCAGCACGCGACATAGCTTTGCAGACGATAAATGTAACCGTCTCAGAGAGAAAAGCGGCCAATGTGACGATCTGGCTTTAAGTCGATTCGATAACAAATGACGAAAACGGACGGATTTCTCAGGTTTTTACTACATATGAACACTTTTCACATTC
Organism: Schistocerca gregaria; assembly: GCF_023897955.1. Taxonomy (NCBI): domain Eukaryota; kingdom Metazoa; phylum Arthropoda; class Insecta; order Orthoptera; family Acrididae; genus Schistocerca; species Schistocerca gregaria. The sequence goes on from NC_064929.1 coordinate 174,915,665, forward strand.
TCCCGTGCAACGCGGCGGCAAGTCCTCCTTTCATGCAAAATTTTAAGGTCCTAGGTCATGTCCAAGCCACCAAAGCCGGCTAAAAAGTGAGTAATCGACAACTAAAACTTGAATTGTACTACTTCTTACTGGCTATTACTTCAACATAGAAGCTTCTTCTGTGTTCTACTATGGTGCATTTAGTGTCTCTGCATACCGCAGCGCGCGACATAGCTTTGCAGACGATAAATGTAATGGCCTCAGAGAGAAAAGCGGCCAATGTGACGATCTGGCTTTAAGTCGATTCGATAACAAATGACAATAACGGACGGATTTCTCAGGTTTTTACTACCTATGAACCCTTTATCACATTCTCGTGAAACGCGGCTGCTAGTCCTCCTTTTATGCAAAATCTTAACGTTCCACCTCATGTCCAAGGCACGAAAGCCCCCTAAAAATCAATAATCGATAACCAAAACTTGAATTGTACTGCTTCTTACTGGCTATTGCTTCAACTTAGAAGCTTCTTCTGTGGTCTACTATGGTGCTTTTAGTGTCTCCGCATACCGCAGCATGCTACATAGCTTTGCAGACGATAAATGTAACCGCCTCAGAGAGAAAAGCGGCCAATGTGACGATCTGGCTTTAAGTCGATTCGATAACAAAAGACGATAACGGACGGATTTCTCATGTTTTTACTACATATGAACCCTTTATCACATTCTCCCGTGCAACGCGGCTGCTAGTCATCCTTTCATGTAAAATCTTAAGGTCCTAGGTCATGTCCAAGCCACCAAAGATGGTTAAAAATCAATAATCGATAACCAAAACTTGAATTGTACTGCTTCTTACTGACTATTGCTTCAACATAGAAGCTTCTTATGTGTTCTACTATGGTGCTTTTAGTGTCTCCGCATACCGCAGCACGCGACATAGCTTTGCAGATGATAAATGTAACCGTCTCTGAGAGAAAAGCGGCCAATGGGACGATCTGGCTTTAAGTCGATTCGATAACAAATGACGAAGACGGACGGATTTCTCAGGTCTTTACTACATATGAACCCTTTTCACATACTCCAGTGCAACGCAGCTGCTAGTCCTCCTTTCATGCAAAATCTTAAGGTTCCACCTCATGTCCAAGGCACCAAACCTGGCTAAAAATCAATAATCGATAACTAAAACTTGAATTGTACTGCTTGTTAAGGCAATTGCTTCAACTTAGAAGCTTCTTCTGTGTTCTACTATGGTGCTTTTAGTGTCTCCGCATACCGCAGCACGCGACATTGCTTTGCAGAAGATAAAAGTAACCGTCTCAGAGAGAAAAGCGGCCAATGTGACGATCTGGCTTTAAATCGAATCGATAACAAATGACGAAAACGGACGGATTTCTCAGGTGTTTACTATATATGAACCCTTTTCACATTCTCCCGTGCAACGCGGCTGCTAGTCCTCCTTTCATGCAAAATCTTGAGATTCCACCTTATGTCCAAGGCACCAAAGCCGGCCAAAAATCAATAATCGATAACCAAAACTTGAATTGTACTGCTTCTTACTGGCTATTGCTTCAACTTAGAAGCTTCTTCTGTGTTCTACTATGGTGCTTTTAGTGTCTCCGCATACCGCAGCACGCGACATAGCTTTGCAGACGAAAAATGTAACCGTCTCAGAGAGAAAAGCGGCCAATGTGACGATCTGGCTTTAAGTCGATTCGATAACAAATTACGAAAACGGACGGATTTCTCAGGTTTTTACTACATATGAAACGTTTTCTCATTCTCCCGCGCAACGCGGCAGCTAGTCCTCCTATCATGCAAAATCTTAAGGTTCCACCTCATGTCCAAGGCACCAAAGCCGACTAAAAATCAATAATCGATAACCAAAACTTGAATTGTACTGCTTCTTACTGGCGATTCCTTAAACTTAGAAGCTTCCTCTGTGTTCTACTATGGTGCTTTTAGAGTCTCCGCATACCGCAGCACGCGACATACCTTTGCAGACGATAAATGTAACCGTCTCAGAGAGATTAGCGGCAAATGTGACGATCTGGCTTTAAGTCGATTCGATAACAAATGACGAAAACGGACGGATTTCTCAGGTTTTTACTGCATATGAACACTTTTCACATTCTCCCGTGCAACGCGGCTGCTAGTCCTCCTTTCATGCAAAATCTTAAGGTCCTAGGTCAAGTCCAAGCCACCAAAGCCGGCTAAAAAGTGAATAATCGACAACTAAAACTTGAATTGTACTACTTCTTACTGGCTATTGCTTCAACTTAGAAGCTTCTTTTCTGTTCTACTAGTGTGCTTTTAGTGTCTCTGCATACCGCAGCAGGCGACATAGCTTTGCAGACGATAAATGTAACCGTCTCATAGAGAAAAGCGGCCAATGTGACGATCTGGCTTTAAGTTGTTTCGATATTAAATGACGATAACGGACGGATTTCTCAGGTTTTTACTACATATGAACACTTTTCACATTCTCCCGTGCAACGCGGCTGCCAGTCCTCCTTTCATGCAAAATCTTAAGGTCCTAGGTCATGTTCAAGCCACCAAAGCCGGCTAACGAGTGAATAATCGACAACTAAAACTTGAATTCTACTACTTCTTACTGGCTATTGCTTCAACTTAGAAGCTTCTTCTGTGTTCTACTATGGTGCTTTTAGTGTCTCCGCATACCGCAGCACGCGACATAGCTTTGCAGACGATAAATGTAACCGTCTCAGAGAGAAAAGCGGCCAATGTGACGATCTGGCTTTAAGTCGATTCAATAACAAATGACGAAAACGGACGGATTTCTCAGGTTTTTACTACATATGAACACTTTTCACATTCTCCCGTGCAACGCGGCTGCTAGTCCTCCTTTCAAGCAAAATCTTAAGATTCCACCTTATGTCCAAGGCACCAAAGCCCCCTAAAAATCAATAATCGATAACCAAAACTTGAATTGTACTGCTTCTTACTGGCTATTGCTTCAACTTAGAAGTTCTTCTGTGTTCTACTATGGTGCTTTTAGTGTCTCCGCATACCGCAGCACGCGACATAGCTTTGCAGACGAAAAATGTAACCTTCTCAGAGAGAAAAGCGGCCAATGTGACGATCTGGATTTAAGTCGATTCGATAACAAATTACGAAAACGGACGGATTTCTCAGGTTTTTAATACATATGAACCGTTTTCATATTCTCCCGTGCAACGTGGCGTCTAGTCCTCCTTTCAGGCAAAATCTTAAGGTCCTAGGTCATGTCCAAGCCACCAAAGCCGGCTAAAAATCAATAATCGATAACCAGAACTTGGATTGTACTGCTTCTTAATGACTATTGCTTCAACTTAGAAGCTTCTTATGTGTTCTACTATGGTGCTTTTAGAGTTTCCGCATACCGCAGCACGCGACATAGCTTTGCAGACTATAAATGTAACCGTCTCAGAGAGAAAAGCGGCCAATGTGACGATCTGGCTTTAAGTCGATTCGATAACAAATGACAATAACGGACGGATTTCTCAGGTTTTTACTACCTATGAACCCTTTATCACATTCTCGTGAAACGCGGCTGCTAGTCCTCCTTTTATGCAAAATCTTAACGTTCCACCTCATGTCCAAGGCACGAAAGCCCCCTAAAAATCAATAATCGATAACCAAAACTTGAATTGTACTGCTTCTTACTGGCTATTGCTTCAACTTAGAAGCTTCTTCTGTGGTCTACTATGGTGCTTTTAGTGTCTCCGCATACCGCAGCATGCTACATAGCTTTGCAGACGATAAATGTAACCGCCTCAGAGAGAAAAGCGGCCAATGTGACGATCTGGCTTTAAGTCGATTCGATAACAAAAGACGATAACGGACGGATTTCTCATGTTTTTACTACATATGAACCCTTTATCACATTCTCCCGTGCAACGCGGCTGCTAGTCATCCTTTCATGTAAAATCTTAAGGTCCTAGGTCATGTCCAAGCCACCAAAGATGGTTAAAAATCAATAATCGATAACCAAAACTTGAATTGTACTGCTTCTTACTGACTATTGCTTCAACATAGAAGCTTCTTATGTGTTCTACTATGGTGCTTTTAGTGTCTCCGCATACCGCAGCACGCGACATAGCTTTGCAGATGATAAATGTAACCGTCTCTGAGAGAAAAGCGGCCAATGGGACGATCTGGCTTTAAGTCGATTCGATAACAAATGACGAAGACGGACGGATTTCTCAGGTCTTTACTACATATGAACCCTTTTCACATACTCCAGTGCAACGCAGCTGCTAGTCCTCCTTTCATGCAAAATCTTAAGGTTCCACCTCATGTCCAAGGCACCAAACCTGGCTAAAAATCAATAATCGATAACTAAAACTTGAATTGTACTGCTTGTTAAGGCAATTGCTTCAACTTAGAAGCTTCTTCTGTGTTCTACTATGGTGCTTTTAGTGTCTCCGCATACCGCAGCACGCGACATTGCTTTGCAGAAGATAAAAGTAACCGTCTCAGAGAGAAAAGCGGCCAATGTGACGATCTGGCTTTAAGTCGAATCGATAACAAATGACGAAAACGGACGGATTTCTCAGGTGTTTACTATATATGAACCCTTTTCACATTCTCCCGTGCAACGCGGCTGCTAGTCCTCCTTTCATGCAAAATCTTGAGATTCCACCTTATGTCCAAGGCACCAAAGCCGGCCAAAAATCAATAATCGATAACCAAAACTTGAATTGTACTGCTTCTTACTGGCTATTGCTTCAACTTAGAAGCTTCTTCTGTGTTCTACTATGGTGCTTTTAGTGTCTCCGCATACCGCAGCACGCGACATAGCTTTGCAGACGAAAAATGTAACCGTCTCAGAGAGAAAAGCGGCCAATGTGACGATCTGGCTTTAAGTCGATTCGATAACAAATTACGAAAACGGACGGATTTCTCAGGTTTTTACTACATATGAAACGTTTTCTCATTCTCCCGCGCAACGCGGCAGCTAGTCCTCCTATCATGCAAAATCTTAAGGTTCCACCTCATGTCCAAGGCACCAAAGCCGACTAAAAATCAATAATCGATAACCAAAACTTGAATTGTACTGCTTCTTACTGGCGATTCCTTAAACTTAGAAGCTTCCTCTGTGTTCTACTATGGTGCTTTTAGAGTCTCCGCATACCGCAGCACGCGACATACCTTTGCAGACGATAAATGTAACCGTCTCAGAGAGATTAGCGGCAAATGTGACGATCTGGCTTTAAGTCGATTCGATAACAAATGACGAAAACGGACGGATTTCTCAGGTTTTTACTGCATATGAACACTTTTCACATTCTCCCGTGCAACGCGGCTGCTAGTCCTCCTTTCATGCAAAATCTTAAGGTCCTAGGTCAAGTCCAAGCCACCAAAGCCGGCTAAAAAGTGAATAATCGACAACTAAAACTTGAATTGTACTACTTCTTACTGGCTATTGCTTCAACTTAGAAGCTTCTTTTCTGTTCTACTAGTGTGCTTTTAGTGTCTCTGCATACCGCAGCAGGCGACATAGCTTTGCAGACGATAAATGTAACCGTCTCATAGAGAAAAGCGGCCAATGTGACGATCTGGCTTTAAGTTGTTTCGATATTAAATGACGATAACGGACGGATTTCTCAGGTTTTTACTACATATGAACACTTTTCACATTCTCCCGTGCAACGCGGCTGCCAGTCCTCCTTTCATGCAAAATCTTAAGGTCCTAGGTCATGTTCAAGCCACCAAAGCCGGCTAACGAGTGAATAATCGACAACTAAAACTTGAATTCTACTACTTCTTACTGGCTATTGCTTCAACTTAGAAGCTTCTTCTGTGTTCTACTATGGTGCTTTTAGTGTCTCCGCATACCGCAGCACGCGACATAGCTTTGCAGACGATAAATGTAACCGTCTCAGAGAGAAAAGCGGCCAATGTGACGATCTGGCTTTAAGTCGATTCAATAACAAATGACGAAAACGGACGGATTTCTCAGGTTTTTACTACATATGAACACTTTTCACATTCTCCCGTGCAACGCGGCTGCTAGTCCTCCTTTCAAGCAAAATCTTAAGATTCCACCTTATGTCCAAGGCACCAAAGCCCCCTAAAAATCAATAATCGATAACCAAAACTTGAATTGTACTGCTTCTTACTGGCTATTGCTTCAACTTAGAAGTTCTTCTGTGTTCTACTATGGTGCTTTTAGTGTCTCCGCATACCGCAGCACGCGACATAGCTTTGCAGACGAAAAATGTAACCTTCTCAGAGAGAAAAGCGGCCAATGTGACGATCTGGATTTAAGTCGATTCGATAACAAATTACGAAAACGGACGGATTTCTCAGGTTTTTAATACATATGAACCGTTTTCATATTCTCCCGTGCAACGTGGCGTCTAGTCCTCCTTTCAGGCAAAATCTTAAGGTCCTAGGTCATGTCCAAGCCACCAAAGCCGGCTAAAAATCAATAATCGATAACCAGAACTTGGATTGTACTGCTTCTTAATGACTATTGCTTCAACTTAGAAGCTTCTTATGTGTTCTACTATGGTGCTTTTAGAGTTTCCGCATACCGCAGCACGCGACATAGCTTTGCAGACTATAAATGTAACCGTCTCAGAGAGAAAAGCGGCCAATGTGACGATCTGGCTTTAAGTCGATTCGATAACAAATGACGAAAACGGACGGATTTCTTAGGTTTTTACTACATATGAAACCTTTTCTCATTCTCCCGTGCAACGCGGCTGCTAGTCCTCCTTTCATGCAAAATCTTAAGGTTCCACCTCATGTCCAAGGCACCAAAGCCGACTAAAAATCAATAATCGATAACCAAAACTTGAATTGTACTGCTTCTTACTGGCGATTCCTTCAACTTAGAAGCTTCTTCTGTGTTCTACTATGGTGCTTTTAGAGTCGCCGCATACCGCAGCACGCGACATACCTTTGCAGACGATAAATGTAACCGTCTCAGAGAGAAAAGCGGCAAATGTGACGATCTGCCTTTAAGTCGATTCGATAACAAATGACGAAAACGGACGGATTTCTCAGGTTTTTACTGCATATGAACACTTTTCACATTCTCCCGTGCAACGCGGCTGCTAGTCCTCCTTTCATGCAAAATCTTAAGGTCCTAGGTCATGTCCAAGCCACCAAAGCCGGCTAAAAAGTGAATAATCGACAACTAAAACTTGAATTGTACTACTTCTTACTGGCTATTGCTTCAACTTAGAAGCTTCTTATGTGTTCTACTATGGTGCTTTTAGTGTCTCCGCATACCGCAGCACGCGACATAGCTTTGCACACGATAAATGTAACCGTTTCAGAGAGAAGAGCGGCCAATGTGACGATCTGGCTTTAAGTCGATTCGATAACAAATGCCGAAAACGGACGGATTTCTCAGGTTTTTACTACATATGAACCCTTTTCATATTCTCCCGTGCAACGCGACTGCTAGTCCTCCTTTCATGCAAAATATTAAGGTCCTAGGTCATGTCCAAGCCACCAAAGCCGGATAAAAAGTGAATAATCGACAACTAAAACTTGAATTGTACTACGTCTTACTGGCTATTACATCAACTTAGAAGCTTCTTCTGTGTTCTACTATGGTGCTTTTAGTGTCTCTGCATACCGCAGCAGGCGACATAGCTTTGCAGACGATAAATGTAACCGTCTCATAGAGAAAAGCGGCCAATGTGACGATCTGGCTTTAAGTTGTTTCGATATTAAATGACGATAACGGACGGATTTCTCAGGTTTTTACTACATATGAACACTTTTCACATTCTCCCGTGCAACGCGGCTGCTAGTCCTCCTTTCAAGCAAAATCTTAAGATTCCACCTTATGTCCAAGGCACCAAAGCCCCCTAAAAATCAATAATCGATAACCAAAATTTGAATTGTACTGCTTCTTACTGGCTATTGCTTCAACTTAGAAGTTCTTCTGTGTTCTACTGTGGTGCTTTTAGTGTCTCCGCATACCGCAGCACGCGACATAGCTTTGCAGACGAAAAATGTAACTTTCTCAGAGAGAAAAGCGGCCAATGTGACGATCTGGCTTTAAGTCGATTCGATAACAAATTACGAAAACGGACGAATTTCTCAGGTTTTTAATACATATGAACCCTTTTCATATTCTCCCGTGCAACGCGGCGTCTAGTCCTCCTTTCAGGCAAAATCTTAAGGTCCTAGGTCATGTCCTAGCCACCAAAGCCGGCTAAAAATCAATAATCGATAACCAAAACTTGGATTGTACTGCTTCTTACTGACTATTGCTTCAACTTAGAAGCTTCTTATGTGTTCTACTATGGTGCTTTTAGAGTTTCCGCATACCGCAGCACACGACATAGCTTTGCAGACGAAAAATGTAACCGTCTCAGAGAGAAAAGCGGCCAATGTGACGATCTGGCTTTAAGTCGATTCGATAACAAATGACGAAAACGGACGGATTTCTCAGGTTATTACTACATATAAAACCTTTTCTCATTCTCCCGTGCAACGCGGCTGCTAGTCCTCCTTTCAAGCAAAATCTTAAGATTCCACCTTATGTCCAAGGCACCAAAGCCCCCTAAAAATCAATAATCGATAACCAAAATTGGAATTGTACTGCTTCTTACTGGCTATTGCTTCAACTTAGAAGTTCTTCTGTGTTCTACTGTGGTGCTTTTAGTGTCTCCGCATACCGCAGCACGCGACATAGCTTTGCAGACGAAAAATGTAACCGTCTCAGAGAGAAAAGCGGCCAATGTGACGATCTGGCTTTAAGTCGATTCGATAACAAATTACGAAAACGGACGAATTTCTCAGGTTTTTAATACATATGAACCCTTTTCATATTCTCCCGTGCAACGCGGCGTCTAGTCCTCCTTTCAGGCAAAATCTTAAGGTCCTAGGTCATGTCCTAGCCACCAAAGCCGGCTAAAAATCAATAATCGATAACCAAAACTTGGATTGTACTGCTTCTTACTGACTATTGCTTCAACTTAGAAGCTTCTTATGTGTTCTACTATGGTGCTTTTAGAGTTTCCGCATACCGCAGCACACGACATAGCTTTGCAGACGAAAAATGTAACCGTCTCAGAGAGAAAAGCGGCCAATGTGACGATCTGGCTTTAAGTCGATTCGATAACAAATGACGAAAACGGACGGATTTCTCAGTTTATTACTACATATAAAACCTTTTCTCATTCTCCCGTGCAACGCGGCTGCTAGTCCTCCTTTCATGCAAAATCTTAAGGTTCCACCTCATGTCCAAGGCACCAAAGCCGACTAAAAATCAATAATCGATAACCAAAACTTGAATTGTACTGCTTCTTACTGGCGATTCCTTCAACTTAGAAGCTTCTTTTGTGTTCTACTATGGTGATTTTAGAGCCTCCGCATACCGCAGCACGCGACATAGCTTTGCAGACGATAAATGTAACCGTCTCAGAGAGAAAAGCGGCCAATGTGACGATCTGGCTTTAAGTCGATTCGATAACAAATGACGAAAACGGACGGATTTCTCAGGTTTTTACTACATATGAACACTTTTCACATTCTCCCGTGCAACGCGGCTGCTAGTCCTCCTTTCATGCAAAATCTTAAGGTCCTAGGTCATGTCCAAGCCACCAAAGCCGGCTAACGAGTGAATAATCGACAACTAAAACTTGAATTCTACTACTTCTTACTGGCTATTGCTTCAACTTAGAAGCTTCTTCTGTGTTCTACTATGGTGCTTTTAGTGTCTCCGCATACCGCAGCACGCGACATAGCTTTGCAGACGATAAATGTAACCGTTTCAGAGAGAAAAGCGGCCAATGTGACGATCTGGCTTTAAGTCGATTCGATAACAAATTACGAAAACGGACGGATTTCTCAGGTTTTTACTACATATGAACACTTTTCACATTCTCCCGTGCAACGCGGCTGCTAGTCCTCCTTTCAAGCAAAATCTTAAGATTCCACCTTATGTCCAAGGCACCAAAGCCCCCTAAAAATCAATAATCGATAACCAAAACTTGAATTGTACTGCTTCTTACTGGCTATTGCTTCAACTTAGAATATCTTCTGTGTTCTACTATGGTGCTTTTAGTGTCTCCGCATACCGCAGCACGCGACATAGCTTTGCAGACGAAAAATGTAACCGTCTAAGAGAGAAAAGCGGCCAATGTGACGATCTGGCTTTAAGTCGATTCGATAACAAATTACGAAAACGGACGGATTTCTCAGGTTTTTCTACATATGAACACTTTTCACATTCTCCCGTGCAACGCGGCTGCTAGTCCTCCTTTCAGGCAAAATCTTAAGGTCCTAGGTCATGTCCAAGCCACCAAAGCCGGCTAAAAAGTGAAGAATCGACAACTAAAACTTGAATTGTACTACTTCTTACTGTCTATTACTTCAACTTAGAAGCTTCTTCTGTGTTATACTATGGTGCTTTTAGTGTCTCTGCATACCGCAGCAGGCGACATAGCTTTGCAGACGATAAATGTAACCGTCTCATAGAGAAAAGCGGCCAATGTGACGATCTGGCTTTAAGTTGTTTCGATATTAAATGACGATAACGGACGGATTTCTCAGGTTTTTACTACATATGAACACTTTTCACATTCTCCCGTGCAACGCGGCTGCTAGTCCTCCTTTCAAGCAAAATCTTAAGATTCCACCTTATGTCCAAGGCACCAAAGCCCCCTAAAAATCAATAATCGATAACCAAAATTTGAATTGTACTGCTTCTTACTGGCTATTGCTTCAACTTAGAAGTTCTTCTGTGTTCTACTGTGGTGCTTTTAGTGTCTCCGCATACCGCAGCACGCGACATAGCTTTGCAGACGAAAAATGTAACTTTCTCAGAGAGAAAAGCGGCCAATGTGACGATCTGGCTTTAAGTCGATTCGATAACAAATTACGAAAACGGACGAATTTCTCAGGTTTTTAATACATATGAACCCTTTTCATATTCTCCCGTGCAACGCGGCGTCTAGTCCTCCTTTCAGGCAAAATCTTAAGGTCCTAGGTCATGTCCTAGCCACCAAAGCCGGCTAAAAATCAATAATCGATAACCAAAACTTGGATTGTACTGCTTCTTACTGACTATTGCTTCAACTTAGAAGCTTCTTATGTGTTCTACTATGGTGCTTTTAGAGTTTCCGCATACCGCAGCACACGACATAGCTTTGCAGACGAAAAATGTAACCGTCTCAGAGAGAAAAGCGGCCAATGTGACGATCTGGCTTTAAGTCGATTCGATAACAAATGACGAAAACGGACGGATTTCTCAGGTTATTACTACATATAAAACCTTTTCTCATTCTCCCGTGCAACGCGGCTGCTAGTCCTCCTTTCAAGCAAAATCTTAAGATTCCACCTTATGTCCAAGGCACCAAAGCCCCCTAAAAATCAATAATCGATAACCAAAATTGGAATTGTACTGCTTCTTACTGGCTATTGCTTCAACTTAGAAGTTCTTCTGTGTTCTACTGTGGTGCTTTTAGTGTCTCCGCATACCGCAGCACGCGACATAGCTTTGCAGACGAAAAATGTAACCGTCTCAGAGAGAAAAGCGGCCAATGTGACGATCTGGCTTTAAGTCGATTCGATAACAAATTACGAAAACGGACGAATTTCTCAGGTTTTTAATACATATGAACCCTTTTCATATTCTCCCGTGCAACGCGGCGTCTAGTCCTCCTTTCAGGCAAAATCTTAAGGTCCTAGGTCATGTCCTAGCCACCAAAGCCGGCTAAAAATCAATAATCGATAACCAAAACTTGGATTGTACTGCTTCTTACTGACTATTGCTTCAACTTAGAAGCTTCTTATGTGTTCTACTATGGTGCTTTTAGAGTTTCCGCATACCGCAGCACACGACATAGCTTTGCAGACGAAAAATGTAACCGTCTCAGAGAGAAAAGCGGCCAATGTGACGATCTGGCTTTAAGTCGATTCGATAACAAATGACGAAAACGGACGGATTTCTCAGGTTATTACTACATATAAAACCTTTTCTCATTCTCCCGTGCAACGCGGCTGCTAGTCCTCCTTTCATGCAAAATCTTAAGGTTCCACCTCATGTCCAAGGCACCAAAGCCGACTAAAAATCAATAATCGATAACCAAAACTTGAATTGTACTGCTTCTTACTGGCGATTCCTTCAACTTAGAAGCTTCTTTTGTGTTCTACTATGGTGATTTTAGAGTCTCCGCATACCGCAGCACGCGACATAGCTTTGCAGACGATAAATGTAACCGTCTCAGAGAGAAAAGCGGCCAATGTGACGATCTGGCTTTAAGTCGATTCGATAACAAATGACGAAAACGGACGGATTTCTCAGGTTTTTACTACATATGAACACTTTTCATATTCTCCCGTGCAACGCGGCTGCTAGTCCTCCTTTCATGCAAAATCTTAAGGTCCTAGGTCATGTCCAAGCCACCAAAGCCGGCTAACGAGTGAATAATCGACAACTAAAACTTGAATTCTACTACTTCTTACTGGCTATTGCTTCAACTTAGAAGCTTCTTCTGTGTTCTACTATGGTGCTTTTAGTGTCTCCGCATACCGCAGCACGCGACATAGCTTTGCAGACGATAAATGTAACCGTTTCAGAGAGAAAAGCGGCCAATGTGACGATCTGGCTTTAAGTCGATTCGATAACAAATTACGAAAACGGACGGATTTCTCAGGTTTTTACTACATATGAACACTTTTCACATTCTCCCGTGCAACGCGGCTGCTAGTCCTCCTTTCAAGCAAAATCTTAAGATTCCACCTTATGTCCAAGGCACCAAAGCCCCCTAAAAATCAATAATCGATAACCAAAACTTGAATTGTACTGCTTCTTACTGGCTATTGCTTCAACTTAGAATATCTTCTGTGTTCTACTATGGTGCTTTTAGTGTCTCCGCATACCGCAGCACGCGACATAGCTTTGCAGACGAAAAATGTAACCGTCTAAGAGAGAAAAGCGGCCAATGTGACGATCTGGCTTTAAGTCGATTCGATAACAAATTACGAAAACGGACGGATTTCTCAGGTTTTTCTACATATGAACACTTTTCACATTCTCCCGTGCAACGCGGCTGCTAGTCCTCCTTTCAGGCAAAATCTTAAGGTCCTAGGTCATGTCCAAGCCACCAAAGCCGGCTAAAAAGTGAAGAATCGACAACTAAAACTTGAATTGTACTACTTCTTACTGTCTATTACTTCAACTTAGAAGCTTCTTCTGTGTTATACTATGGTGCTTTTAGTGTCTCCGCATCTCGCAGCACGCGTCGTAGCTTTGCAGACGATAAATGTAACCGTCTCAGAGAGAAAAGCGGCCAATGTGACGATCTGGCGTTAAGTCGATTCGATAACAATTGACGAAAACGGACGGATTTCTCAGGTTTTTATTACATATGAACACTTTTCACATTCCCCCGTGCAACACGGCTGCACGTCCTCCTTTCAGGCAAAATCTTAAGGTCATAGGTCATGTCCAAGCCACCAAAGCCGGCTAAAAAGTGAATAATCGACAACTAAAACTTCAATTGTACTACTTCTTACTGGCTATTACTTCAACTTAGAAGCTTCTTCAGTGTTCTACTATGGTGCTTTTAGTGTTTCCGCATACCGCAGCACGCGACATATCTTTGCAGACGATAAATGTAACCGTCTCAGAGAGAAAAGCGGCCAATGTGACGATCTGGCTTTAAGTCGATTCGACAACAAATGACGAAAACGGACGGATTTCTCAGGTTTTTACTACATATGAACACTTTTCACATTCTCCCGTGCAACGCGGCTGCTAGTCCTCCTTTCATGCAAAATCTTAAGGTCCTATGTCATGTGCAAGCCACCAAACCCGGGTAAAAGTCAATAATGGATAACCAAAACTTGGATTGTACTGCTTCTTACTGACTATTGCTTCAACCTAGAAGCTTCTTCAGTGTTCTACTATGGTGCTTTTAGTGTTTCCGCATACCGCAGCACGCGACATAGCTTTGCAGACGATAAATGTAACCGTCTCAGGGAGAAAAGCGGCCAATGTGACGATCTGGCTTTAAGTCGATTCGACAACAAATGACGAAAACGGACGGATTTCTCAGGTTTTTAATACATATGAACCGTTTTCATATTCTCCCGTGCAACGTGGCGTCTAGTCCTCCTTTCAGGCAAAATCTTAAGGTCCTAGGTCATGTCCAAGCCACCAAAGCCGGCTAAAAATCAATAATCGATAACCAAAACTTGGATTGTACTGCTTCTTACTGACTATTGCTTCAACTTAGAAGCTTCTTATGTGTTCTACTATGGTGCTATTAGAGTTTCCGCATACCGCAGCACGCGACATAGCTTTGCAGACTATAAATGTAACCGTCTCAGAGAGAAAAGCGGCCAATGTGACGATCTGGCTTTAAGTCGATTCGATAACAAATGACGAAAACGGACGGATTTCTTAGGTTTTTACTACATATGAAACCTTTTCTCATTCTCCCGTGCAACGCGGCTGCTAGTCCTCCTTTCATGCAAAATCTTAAGGTTCCACCTCATGTCCAAGGCACCAAAGCCGACTAAAAATCAATAATCGATAACCAAAACTTGAATTGTACTGCTTCTTACTGGCGATTCCTTCAACTTAGAAGCTTCTTCTGTGTTCTACTATGGTGCTTTTAGAGTCGCCGCATACCGCAGCACGCGACATACCTTTGCAGACGATAAATGTAACCGTCTCAGAGAGAAAAGCGGCAAATGTGACGATCTGCCTTTAGGTCGATTCGATAACAAATGACGAAAACGGACGGATTTCTCAGGTTTTTACTGCATATGAACACTTTTCACATTCCCCCGTGCAACGCGGCTGCTAGTCCTCCTTTCATGCAAAATCTTAAGGTCCTAGGTCATGTCCAAGCCACCAAAGCCGGCTAAAAAGTGAATAATCGACAACTAAAACTTGAATTGTACTACTTCTTACTGGCTATTGCTTCAACTTAGAAGCTTCTTCTGCGTTCTACTATGGTGCTTTTAGTGTCTCCGCATACCGCAGCACGCGACATAGCTTTGCACACGATAAATGTAACCGTTTCAGAGAGAAGAGCGGCCAATGTGACGATCTGGCTTTAAGTCGATTCGATAACAAATGCCGAAAACGGACGGATTTCTCAGGTTTTTACTACATATGAACCCTTTTCATATTCTCCCGTGCAACGCGACTGCTAGTCCTCCTTTCATGCAAAATATTAAGGTCCTAGGTCATGTCCAAGCCACCAAAGCCGGCTAAAAAGTGAATAATCGACAACTAAAACTTGAATTGTACTACGTCTTACTGGCTATTACATCAACTTAGAAGCTTCTTCTGTGTTCTACTATGGTGCTTTTAGTGTCTCTGCATACCGCAGCAGGCGACATAGCTTTGCAGACGATAAATGTAACCGTCTCATAGAGAAAAGCGGCCAATGTGACGATCTGGCTTTAACTTGTTTCGATATTAAATGACGATAACGGACGGATTTCTCAGGTTTTTACTACATATGAACACTTTTCACATTCTCCCGTGCAACGCGGCTGCTAGTCCTCCTTTCATGAAAAATCTTAAGGTCCTAGGTCATGTCCAAGCCACCAAAGCCGGCTAACGAGTGAATAATCGACAACTAAAACTTGAATTCTACTACTTCTTACTGGCTATTGCTTCAACTTAGAAGCTTCTTCTGTGTTCTACTATGGTGCTTTTAGTGTCTCCGCATACCGCAGCAGGCGACATAGCTTTGCAGACGAAAAATGTAACCGTCTCAGAGAGAAATGCGGCCAATGTGACGGTCTGGCTTTAAGTCGATTCGATAACAAATGACGAAAACGGACGGATTTCTCAGGTTTTTACTACATATGAACACTTTTCACATTCTCCCGTGCAACGCGGCTGCTAGTCCTCCTTTCAAGCAAAATCTTAAGATTCCACCTTATGTCCAAGGCACCAAAGCCCCCTAAAAATCAATAATCGATAACCAAAATTTGAATTGTACTGCTTCTTACTGGCTATTGCTTCAACTTAGAAGTTCTTCTGTGTTCTACTGTGGTGCTTTTAGTGTCTCCGCATACCACAGCACGCGACATAGCTTTGCAGACGAAAAATGTAACCGTCTCAGAGAGAAAAGCGGCCAATGTGACGATCTGGCTTTAAGTCGATTCGATAACAAATTACGAAAACGGACGAATTTCTCAGGTTTTTAATACATATGAACCCTTTTCATATTCTCCCGTGCAACGCGGCGTCTAGTCCTCCTTTCAGGCAAAATCTTAAGGTCCTAGGTCATGTCCTAGCCACCAAAGCCGGCTAAAAATCAATAATCGATAACCAAAACTTGGATTGTACTGCTTCTTACTGACTATTGCTTCAACTTAGAAGCTTCTTATGTGTTCTACTATGGTGCTTTTAGAGTTTCCGCATAACGCAGCACACGACATAGCTTTGCAGACGAAAAATGTAACCGTCTCAGAGAGAAAAGCGGCCAATGTGACGATCTGGCTTTAAGTCGATTCGATAACAAATGACGAAAACGGACGGATTTCTCAGGTTATTACTACATATAAAACCTTTTCTCATTCTCCCGTGCAACGCGGCTGCTAGTCCTCCTTTCATGCAAAAACTTAAGGTTCCACCTCATGTCCAAGGCACCAAAGCCGACTAAAAATCAATAATCGATAACCAAAACTTGAATTGTACTGCTTCTTACTGGCGATTCCTTCAACTTAGAAGCTTCTTTTGTGTTCTACTATGGTGATTTTAGAGTCTCCGCATACCGCAGCACGCGACATAGCTTTGCAGACGATAAATGTAACCGTCTCAGAGAGAAAAGCGGCCAATGTGACGATCTGGCTTTAAGTCGATTCGATAACAAATGACGAAAACGGACGGATTTCTCAGGTTTTTACTACATATGAACACTTTTCACATTCTCCCGTGCAACGCGGCTGCTAGTCCTCCTTTCATGCAAAATCTTGAGGTCCTAGGTCATGTCCAAGCCACCAAAGCCGGCTAACGAGTGAATAATCGACAACTAAAACTTGAATTCTACTACTTCTTACTGGCTATTGCTTCAACTTAGAAGCTTCTTCTGTGTTCTACTATGGTGCTTTTAGTGTCTCCGCATACCGCAGCACGCGACATAGCTTTGCAGACGATAAATGTAACCGTCTCAGAGAGAAAAGCGGCCAATGTGACGATCTGGCTTTAAGTCGATTCGATAACAAATTACGAAAACGGACGGATTTCTCAGGTTTTTACTACATATGAACACTTTTCACATTCTCCCGTGCAACGCGGCTGCTAGTCCTCCTTTCAAGCAAAATCTTAAGATTCCACCTTATGTCCAAGGCACCAAAGCCCCCTAAAAATCAATAATCAATAACCAAAACTTGAATTGTACTGCTTCTTACTGGCTATTGCTTCAACTTAGAATATCTTCTGTGTTCTACTATGGTGCTTTTAGTGTCTCCGCATACCGCAGCACGCGACATAGCTTTGCAGACGAAAAATGTAACCGTCTAAGAGAGAAAAGCGGCCAATGTGACGATCTGGCTTTAAGTCGATTCGATAACAAATTACGAAAACGGACGGATTTCTCAGGTTTTTACTACATATGAACACTTTTCACATTCTCCCGTGCAACGCGGCTGCTAGTCCTCCTTTCAGGCAAAATCTTAAGGTCCTAGGTCATGTCCAAGCCACCAAAGCCGGCTAAAAAGTGAAGAATCGACAGCTAAAACTTGAATTGTACTACTTCTTACTGTCTATTACTTCAACTTAGAAGCTTCTTCTGTGTTATACTATGGTGCTTTTAGTGTCTCCGCATCTCGCAGCACGCGTCGTAGCTTTGCAGACGATAAATGTAACCGTCTCAGAGAGAAAAGCGGCCAATGTGACGATCTGGCGTTAAGTCTATTCGATAACAAATGACGAAAACGGACGGATTTCTCAGGTTTTTTTTACATATGAACACTTTTCACATTCCCCCGTGCAACACGGCTGCACGTCCTCCTTTCAGGCAAAATCTTAAGGTCCTATGTCATGTGCAAGCCACCAAAGCCGGGTAAAAGTCAATAATGGATAACCAAAACTTGAATTGTACTGCTTCTTACTGACTATTGCTTCAACTTAGAAGCTTCTTATGTCTTCTACTATGGTGCTTTTAGTGTTTCCGCATACCGCGGCACGCGACATAGCTTTGCAGACTATAAATGTAACCGTCTCAGAGAGAAAAGCGGCCAATGTGACGATCTGGCTTTAAGTCGAATCGATAACAAATGACGAAAACGGACGGATTTCTCAGGTGTTTACTATATATGAACACTTTTCACATTCTCCCGTGCAACGCGGCTGCTAGTCCTCCTTTCATGCAAAATCCTAAGGTCCTAGGTCATGTCCAAGCCACCAAAGCCGGCTAAAAAGTGAATAATCGACAACTAAACCTTCAATTGTACTACTTCTTACTGGCTATTACTTCAACTTAGAAGCTTCTTCTGTGTTCTACTATGGTGCTTTTAGTGTCTCCGCATACCGCAGCACGCGACATAGCTTTGCACACGATAAATGTAACCGTTTCAGAGAGAAGAGCGGCCAATGTGGCGATCTGGCTTTACGTCGATTCGATAACAAATGCCGAAAACGGACGGATTTCTCAGGTTTTTACTACATATGAACCCTTTTCATATTCTCCCGTGCAACGCGGCTGCTAGTCCTCCTTTCATGCAAAATCTTAAGGTCGTAGGTCATGTCCAAGCCACCAAAGCCGGCTAAAAAGTGAACAATCGACAACTAAAACTTGAATTGTACTACTTCTTACTGGCTATTACTTCAACTTAGAAGCTTCTTCTGTGTTCCACTATGGTCCTTTTAGTGTCTCTGCATACCGCCGCAGGCGACATAGCTTTGCAGACGATAAATGTAACCGTCTCATAGAGAAAAGCGGCCAATGTGACGATTTGGCTTTAAGTCGATTCGATAACAAATGACGATAACGGACGGATTTCTCAGGTTTTTACTACATATGAACCCTTTTCACATACTCCCGTGCAACGCGGCTGCTAGTCCTCCTTTCGTGCAAAATCTTAAGGTCCTAGGTCATGTCCAAGCCACCAAAGCCGGCTAAAGAGTGAATAATCGACAACTAAAACTTGAATTCTGCTACATCTTACTGGCTATTGCTTCAACTTAGAAGCTTCTTCTGTGTTCTACTATGGTGCTTTTAGTGTCTCAGCATACCGCAGCATGCGACATAGCTTTGCAGACGATAAATGTAACCGATTCAGAGAGAAGAGCGGCCAATGTGACGATCTGGCTTTAAGTCGATTCGATAACAAATGACGAAAACGGACGGATTTCTCAGGTTTTTACTACATATGAACACTTTTCACATTCTCCCGTGCAACGCGGCTGCTAGTCCTCCTATCATGCAAAATCTTAAGATTCCACCTTATGCCCAAGGCACCAAAGACGGCCAAAGATCAATAATCGATAACCAAAACTTGAATTGTACTGCTTCTTACTGGCTATTGCTTCAAATTAGAAGCATCTTCTGGGTTCTACTATGGTGCCTTTAGTGTCTCCGCATACCGCAGCACGCGACATAGCATTGCAGACGATTAATGTAACCGTCTCAGAGAGGAAAGTGGCCAATGTGACGATCTGGCTTTAAGTCGATTCGATAACAAATTACGAAAGCGGACGGATTTCTCAGGTTTTTACTACATATGAACACTTTTCACATTCTCCCGTGCAACGCGGCTGCTAGTCCTCCTTTCAGGCAAAATCTTAAGGTCCTAGGTCATGTCCAAGCCACCAAAGCCTGCTAACGAGTGAATAATCGACAACTAAAACTTGAATTGTACTGCTTCTTACTGGCGATTCCTTAAACTTAGAAGCTTCCTCTGTGTTCTACTATGGTGCTTTTAGAGTCTCCGCATACCGCAGCACGCGACATACCTTTGCAGACGATAAATGTAACCGTCTCAGAGAGATTAGCGGCAAATGTGACGATCTGGCTTTAAGTCGATTCGATAACAAATGACGAAAACGGACGGATTTCTCAGGTTTTTACTGCATATGAACACTTTTCACATTCTCCCGTGCAACGCGGCTGCTAGTCCTCCTTTCATGCAAAATCTTAAGGTCCTAGGTCAAGTCCAAGCCACCAAAGCCGGCTAAAAAGTGAATAATCGACAACTAAAACTTGAATTGTACTGCTTCTTACTGGCTATTGCTTCAACTTAGAAGGTTCTTCTGTGTTCTACTATGGTGCTTTTAGTGTCTCTGCATACCGCAGCAGGCGACATAGCTTTGCAGACGATAAATGTAACCGTCTCATAGAGAAAAGCGGCCAATGTGACGATCTGGCTTTAAGTTGTTTCGATATTAAATGACGATAACGGACGGATTTCTCAGGTTTTTACTACATATGAACACTTTTCACATTCTCCCGTGCAACGCGGCTGCTAGTCCTCCTTTCATGCAAAATCTTAAGGTCCTCTGTCATGTTCAAGCCACCAAAGCCGGCTAACGAGTGAATAATCGACAACTAAAACTTGAATTCTACTACTTCTTACTGGCTATTGCTTCAACTTAGAAGCTTCTTCTGTGTTCTACTATGGTGCTTTTAGTGTCTCCGCATACCGCAGCACGCGACATAGCTTTGCAGACGATAAATGTAACCGTCTCAGAGAGAAAAGCGGCCAATGTGACGATCTGGCTTTAAGTCGATTCGATAACAAATTACGAAAACGGACGGATTTCTCAGGTTTTTACTACATATGAACACTTTTCACATTCTCCCGTGCAACGCGGCTGCTAGTCCTCCTTTCAAGCAAAATCTTAAGATTCCACCTTATGTCCAAGGCACCAAAGCCCCCTAAAAATCAATAATCGATAACCAAAACTTGAATTGTACTGCTTCTTACTGGCTATTGCTTCAACTTAGGAGTTCTTCTGTGTTCTACTATGGTGCTTTTAGTGTCTCCGCATACCGCAGCACGCGACATAGCTTTGCAGACGAAAAATGTAACCGTCTCAGAGAGAAAAGCGGCCAATGTGACGATCTGGATTTAAGTCGATTCGATAACAAATTACGAAAACGGACGGATTTCTCAGGTTTTTAATACATATGAACCGTTTTCATATTCTCCCGTGCAACGTGGCGTCTAGTCCTCCTTTCAGGCAAAATCTTAAGGTCCTAGGTCATGTCCAAGCCACCAAAGCCGGCTAAAAATCAATAATCGATAACCAGAACTTGGATTGTACTGCTTCTTACTGACTATTGCTTCAACTTAGAAGCTTCTTATGTGTTCTACTATGGTGCTTTTAGAGTTTCCGCATACCGCAGCACGCGACATAGCTTTGCAGACTATAAATGTAACCGTCTCAGAGAGAAAAGCGGCCAATGTGACGATCTGGCTTTAAGTCGATTCGATAACAAATGACGAAAACGGACGGATTTCTTAGGTTTTTACTACATATGAAACCTTTTCTCATTCTCCCGTGCAACGCGGCTGCTAGTCCTCCTTTCATGCAAAATCTTAAGGTTCCACCTCATGTCCAAGGCACCAAAGCCGACTAAAAATCAATAATCGATAACCAAAACTTGAATTGTACTGCTTCTTACTGGCGATTCCTTCAACTTAGAAGCTTCTTCTGTGTTCTACTATGGTGCTTTTAGAGTCGCCGCATACCGCAGCACCCGACATACCTTCGCAGACGATAAATGTAACCGTCTCAGAGAGAAAAGCGGCAAATGTGACGATCTGCCTTTAAGTCGATTCGATAACAAATGACGAAAACGGACGGATTTCTCAGGTTTTTACTGCATATGAACACTTTTCACATTCTCCCGTGCAACGCGGCTGCTAGTCCTCCTTTCATGCAAAATCTTAAGGTCCTAGGTCATGTCCAAGCCACCAAAGCCGGCTAAAAAGTGAATAATCGACAACTAAAACTTGAATTGTACTACTTCTTACTGGCTATTGCTTCAACTTAGAAGCTTCTTCTGTGTTCTACTATGGTGCTTTTAGTGTCTCCGCATACCGCAGTACGCGACATAGCTTTGCACACGATAAATGTAACCGTTTCAGAGAGAAGAGCGGCCAATGTGACGATCTGGCTTTAAGTCGATTCGATAACAAATGCCGAAAACGGACGGATTTCTCAGGTTTTTACTACATATGAACCCTTTTCATATTCTCCCGTGCAACGCGACTGCTAGCCCTCCTTTCATGCAAAATATTAAGGTCCTAGGTCATGTCCAAGCCACCAAAGCCGGCTAAAAAGTGAATAATCGACAACTAAAACTTGAATTGTACTACGTCTTACTGGCTATTACATCAACTTAGAAGCTTCTTCTGTGTTCTACTATGGTGCTTTTAGTGTCTCTGCATACAGCAGCAGGCGACATAGCTTTGCAGACGATAAATGTAACCGTCTCATAGAGAAAAGCGGCCAATGTGACGATCTGGCTTTAACTTGTTTCGATATTAAATGACGATAACGGACGGATTTCTCAGGTTTTTACTACATATGAACACTTTTCACATTCTCCCGTGCAACGCGGCTGCTAGTCCTCCTTACATGCAAAATCTTAAGGTCCTAGGTCATGTCCAAGCCACCAAAGCCGGCTAACGAGTGAATAATCGACAACTAAAACTTGAATTCTACTACTTCTTACTGGCTATTGCTTCAACTTAGAAGCTTCTTCTGTGTTCTACTATGGTGCTTTTAGTGTCTCCGCGTACCGCAGCACGCGACATAGCTTTGCAGACGAAAAATGTAACCGTCTCAGAGAGAAAAGCGGCCAATGTGACGGTCTGGCTTTAAGTCGATTCGATAACAAATGACGAAAACGGACGGATTTCTCAGGTTTTTACGACATATGAACACTTTTCACATTCTCCCGTGCAACGCGGCTGCTAGTCCTCCTTTCAAGCAAAATCTTAAGATTCCACCTTATGTCCAAGGCACCAAAGCCCCCTAAAAATCAATAATCGATAACCAAAATTTGAATTGTACTGCTTCTTACTGGCTATTGCTTCAACTTACAAGTTCTTCTGTGTTCTACTATGGTGCTTTTAGAGTTTCCGCATACCGCAACACACGACATACCTTTGCAGACTATAAATGTAACCGTCTCAGAGAGAAAAGCGGCCAATGTGACGATCTGGCTTTAAGTCGATTCGATAACAAATGACGAAAACGTACGGATTTCTCAGGTTTTTACTACATATAAAACCTTTTCTCATTCTCCCATGCAACGCGGCTGCTAGTCCTCCTTTCATGCAAAATCTTAAGGTCCTAGGTCATGTCCAAGCCACCAAAGCCGGCTAACGAGTGAATAATCGACAACTAAAACTTGAATTCTACTACTTCTTACTGGCTATTGCTTCAACTTAGAAGATTCTTCTGTGTTCTACTATGGTGCTTTTAGTGTCTCCGCATACCGCAGCACGCGACATAGCTTTGCAGACGATAAATGTAACCGTCTCAGAGAGAAAAGCGGCCAATGTGACGATCTGGCTTTAAGTCGATTCGATAACAAATTACGAAAACGGACGGATTTCTCAGGTTTTTACTACATATGAACACTTTTCACATTCTCCCGTGCAACGCGGCTGCTAGTCCTCCTTTCAAGCAAAATCTTAAGATTCCACCTTATGTCCAAGGCACCAAAGCCCCATAAAAATCAATAATCGATAACCAAAACTTGAATTGTACTGCTTCTTACTGGCTATTGCTTCAACTTAGAAGATCTTCTGTGTTCTACTATGGTGCTTTTAGTGTCTCCGCATACCGCAGCACGCGACATAGCTTTGCAGACGAAAAATGTAACCGTCTAAGAGAGAAAAGCGGCCAATGTGACGATCTGGCTTTAAGTCGATTCGATAACAAATTACGAAAACGGACGGATTTCTCAGGTTTTTACTACATATGAACACTTTTCACATTCTCCCGTGCAACGCGGCTGCTAGTCCTCCTTTCAGGCAAAATCTTAAGGTCCTAGGTCATGTCCAAGCCACCAAAGCCGGCTAAAAAGTGAAGAATCGACAACTAAAACTTGAATTGTACTACTTCTTACTGTCTATTACTTCAACTTAGAAGCTTCTTCTGTGTTATACTATGGTGCTTTTAGTGTCTCCGCATCCCGCAGCACGCGTCGTAGCTTTGCAGACGATAAATGTAACCGTCTCAGAGAGAAAAGCGGCCAATGGGACGATCTGGCGTTAAGTCGATTCGATAACAAATGACGAAAACGGACGGATTTCTCAGGTTTTTTTTTACATATGAACACTTTTCACATTCTCCCGTGCAACGCGGCTGCTAGTCCTCCTTTCATGCAAAATCTTAAGGTCCTATGTCATGTGCAAGCCACCAAAGCCGGGTAAAAGTCAATAATGGATAACCAAAACTTGAATTGTACTGCTTCTTACTGACTATTGCTTCAACTTAGAAGCTTCTTATGTCTTCTACTATGGTGCTTTTAGTGTTTCCGCATACCGCGGCACGCGACATAGCTTTGCAGACTATAAATGTAACCGTCTCAGAGAGAAAAGCGGCCAATGTGACGATCTGGCTTTAAGTGGAATCGATAACAAATGACGAAAACGGACGAATTTCTCAGGTGTTTACTATATATGAACACTTTTCACATTCTCCCGTGCAACGCGGCTGTTAGTCCTCCTTTCATGCAAAATCCTAAGGTCCTAGGTCATTTCCAAGCCACCAAAGCTGGCTAAAAAGTGAATAATCGACAACTAAACCTTCAATTGTACTACTTCTTACTAGCTATTACTTCAACTTAGAAGCTTCTTCTGTGTTCTACTATGGTGCTTTTAGTGTCTCCGCATACCGCAGCACGCGACATAGCTTTGCACACGATAAATGTAACCGTTTCAGAGAGAAGAGCGGCCAATGTGGCGATCTGGCTTTACGTCGATTCGATAACAAATGCCGAAAACGGACGGATTTCTCAGGTTTTTACTACATATGAACCCTTTTCATATTCTCCCGTGCAACGCGGCTGCTAGTCCTCCTTTCATGCAAAATCTTAAGGTCGTAGGTCATGTCCAAGCCACCAAAACCGGCTAAAAAGTGAACAATCGACAACTAAAACTTGAATTGTACTACTTCTTACTGGCTATTACTTCAACTTAGAAGCTTCTTCTGTGTTCCACTATAGTCCTTTTAGTGTCTCTGCATACCGCCGCAGGCGACATAGCTTTGCAGACAATAAATGTAACCGTCTCATAGAGAAAAGCGGCCAATGTGACGATTTGGCTTTAAGTCGATTCGATAACAAATGACGATAACGGACGGATTTCTCAGGTTTTTACTACATATGAACCCTTTTCACATACTCCCGTGCAACGCGGCTGCTAGTCCTCCTTTCGTGCAAAATCTTAAGGTCCTAGGTCATGTCCAAGCCACCAAAGCCGGCTAAAGAGTGAATAATCGACAACTAAAACTTGAATTCTGCTACATCTTACTGGCTATTGCTTCAACTTAGAAGCTTCTTCTGTGTTCTACTATGGTGCTTTTAGTGTCTCAGCATACCGCAGCATGCGACATAGCTTTGCAGACGATAAATGTAACCGATTCAGAGAGAAGAGCGGCCAATGTGACGATCTGGCTTTAAGTCGATTCGATAACAAATTACGAAAACGGACGGATTTCTCAGATTTTTACTACATATGAACCCTTTTCACATTCTCCCGTGCAACGCGGCTGCTAGTCCTCCTATCATGCAAAATCTTAAGATTCCACCTTATGCCCAAGGCACCAAAGACGGCCAAAGATCAATAATCGATAACCAAAACTTGAATTGTACTGCTTCTTACTGGCTATTGCTTCAAATTAGAAGCATCTTCTGGGTTCTACTATGGTGCCTTTAGTGTCTCCGCATACCGCAGCACGCGACATAGCATTGCAGACGATTAATGTAACCGTCTCAGAGAGGAAAGTGGCCAATGTGACGATCTGGCTTTAAGTCGATTCGATAACAAATTACGAAAACGGACGGATTTCTCAGGTTTTTACTACATATGAACACTTTTCACATTCTCCCGTGCAACGCGGCTGCTAGTCCTCCTTTCAGGCAAAATCTTAAGGTCCTAGGTCATGTCCAAGCCTCCAAAGCCGGCTAACGAGTGAATAATCGACAACTAAAACTTGAATTCTACTACTTCTTACTGGCTATTGCTTCAACTTAGAACCTTCTTCTGTGTTCTACTATGGTGCTTTTAGTGTCTCCGCATACCGCAGCACGCAACATAGCTTTGCAGACGAAAAATGTAACCGTCTCAGAGAAAAAAGCGGCCAATGTGACGATCTGGCTTTAAGTCGATTCGATAACAAATTACGAAAACGGACGGATTTCTCAGGTTTTTACTACATATGAACACTTTTCACATTCTCCCGTGCAACGCGGCTGCTAGTCCTCCTTTCAAGCAAAATCTTAAGATTCCACCTTATGTCCAAGGCACCAAAGCCCCCTAAAAATCAATAATCGATAACCAAAACTTGAATTGTACTGCTTCTTACTGGCTATTGCTTCAACTTAGAAGTTCTTCTGTGTTCTACTATGGTGCTTTTAGCGTCTCCGCATACCGCAGCACGCGACATAGCTTTGCAGACGAAAAATGTAACCGTCTCAGAGAGAAAAGCGGCCAATGTGACGATCTGGCTTTAAGTTGATTCGATAACAAATTACGAAAACGGACGGATTTCTCAGGTTTTTACTACATATGAACACTTTTCACATTCTCCCGTGCAACGCGGCTGCTAGTCCTCCTTTCAGGCAAAATCTTAAGGTCCTAGGTCATGTC
Source organism: Schistocerca gregaria (assembly GCF_023897955.1). Taxonomy (NCBI): domain Eukaryota; kingdom Metazoa; phylum Arthropoda; class Insecta; order Orthoptera; family Acrididae; genus Schistocerca; species Schistocerca gregaria. The sequence continues at coordinate 174,942,418 of NC_064929.1, forward strand.
CAAGCAACCAAAGCCGGCTAAAAAGTGAAGATTCGAAAACTAAAACTTGAATTGTACTACTTCTTACTGTCTATTACTTCAACTTAGAAGCTTCTTCTGTGTTATACTATGGTGCTTTTAGTGTCTCCGCATACCGCAGCACGCGACATAGCTTTGCAGACGATAAATGTAACCGTCTCAGAGAGAAAAGCGGCCAATGTGACGATCTGGCGTTAAGTCCATTCGATAACAAATGACGAAAACGGACGGATTTCTCAGGGTTTTTTTACATATGAACACTTTTCACATTCCCCCGAGCAAAACGGCTGCACGTCCTCCTTTCAGGCAAAATCTTAAGGTCATAGGTCATGTCCAAGCCACCAAAGCCGGCTAAAAAGTGAATAATCGACAACTATAACTTTAATTGTACTACTTCTTACTGGCTATTACTTCAACTTAGAAGCTTCTTCAGTGTTCTACTATGGTGCTTTTAGTGTTTCCGCATACCGCAGCACGCGACATATCTTTGCAGACGATAAATGTAACCGTCTCAGAGGGAAAAGCGGCCAATGTGACGATCTGGCTTTAAGTCGATACGACAACAAATGACGAAAACGGACGGATTTCTCAGGTTTTTACTACATATGAACCCTTTTCACATTCTCCCGTGCAACGCGGCTGCTAGTCCTCCTTTCATGCAAAATCTTAAGGTCCTATGTCATGTGCAAGCCACCAAAGCCGGGTAAAAGTCAATAATGGATAACCAAAACTTGAATTGTACTGCTTCTTAGTGACTATTGCTTCAACTTAGAAGCTTCTTATGTCTTCTACTATGGTGCTTTTAGTGTTTCCGCATACCGCAGCACGCGACATAGCTTTGCAGACTATAAATGTAACCGTCTCAGAGAGAAAAGCGGCCAATGTGACGATCTGGCTTTAAGTCGAATCGATAACAAATGACGAAAACTGACGGATTTCTCAGGTGTTTACTATATATGAACACTTTTCACATTCTCCCGTGCAACTCGGCTGCTAGTCCTCCTTTCATGCAAAATCCTAAGGTCCTAGGTCATGTCCAACCCACCAAAGCCGGCTAAAAAGTGAATAATCGACAACTAAACCTTCAATTGTACTACTTCTTACTGGCTGTTACTTCAACTTAGAAGCTTCTTCTGTGTTCTACAATGGTGCTTTTAGTGTCTTCGCATACCGCAGCACGCGACATAGGTTTGCACACGATAAATGTAACCGTTTCAGAGAGAAGAGCGGCCAATGTGACGATCTGGCTTTACGCCGATTCGATAACAAATGCCGAAAACGGACGGATTTCTCAGGTTTTTACTACATATGAACCCTTTTCATATTCTCCCGTGCAACGCAGCTGCTAGTCCTCCTTTCATGCTAAATCTTAAGGTCCTAGGTCATGTCCAAGCCACCAAACCCGGCTAAAAAGTGAACAATCGACAACTAAAACTTTAATTGTACTACTTCTTACTGGCTATTACTTCAACTTAGAAGCTTCTTCTGTGTTCCACTATGGTCCTTTTAGTGTCTCTGCATACCGCCGCAGGCGACATAGGTTTGCAGACGATAAATGTAACCGTCTCATAGAGAAAAGCGGCCAATGTGACGATTTGGCTTTAAGTCGATTCGATAACAAATGACGATAACGGACGGATTTCTCAGGTTTTTACTACATATGAACCCTTTTCACATACTCCCGTGCAACGCGGCTGCTAGTCCTCCTTTCGTGCAAAATCTTAAGGTCCTAGGTCATGTCCACGCCACCAAAGCCGGCTAAAGAGTGAATAATCGACAACTAAAACTTGAATTCTGCTACATCTTACTGGCTATTGCTTCAACTTAGAAGCTTCTTCTGTGTTCTACTATGATGCTTTTAGTGTCTCAGCATACCGCAGCACGCGACATAGCTTTGCAGACGATAAATGTAACCGATTCAGAGAGAAGAGCGGCCAATGTGACGATCTGGCTTTGATTCGATAACAAATGACGAAAACGGACGGATTTCTCATGTTTTTACTACATATGAACCCTTTTCACATTCTCCCGTGCAACGCGGCTGCTAGTCCTCCTATCATGCAAAATCTTAAGATTCCACCTTATGCCCAAGGCACCAAAGACGGCCAAAGATCAATAATCGATAACCAAAACTTGAATTGTACTGCTTCTTACTGGCTATTTCTTCAACTTAGAAGCATCTTCTGGGTTCTACTATGGTGCCTTTAGTGTCTCCGCATACCGCAGCACGCGACATAGCATTGCAGACGATTAATGTAACCGTCTCAGAGAGGAAAGTGGCCAATGTGACGATCTGGCTTTAAGTCGATTCGATAACAAATGCCGAAAACGGACAGATTTCTCAGGTTTTCACTACATATGAACCCTTTTCACATTCTCCCGTGCAACGCGGCTGCTAGTCCTCCTTTCATGCAAAATGTTAAGGTTCCACCTCATGTCCAAGGCACAAAAGCCGGTAAAAATCAATAATCGATAACCAAAACTTGAATAGTACTATATCTTAATGGCTATTACTTCAACTTAGAAGCTTCTTCTGTGTTCTACTATGATGCTTTTAGAATCTCCGCTTGCCGCAGCACGCGACATAGCTTTGCAGATGATAAATGTTACCGTCTCAGAGAGAAAAGCGACCAATGTGACGATCTGGCTGTAAGTCGATTCGATAACAAATGACGAAAACGGACTGATATCTCAGGTTTTTACTACATATGAACACTTTTCACATTCTCCCGTGCAACGGGGCTGCTTGTCCTCTTTTCAGGCAAAATCTTAAGGTACTAGGTCATGTCCAAGCCACCAAAGCCGGCTAAAAAGTGAACAATCGACAACTAAAACTTGAATTGTACTACTACGTACTGGCTATTACTTCAACTTAGAAGCTTCTTCAGTGTTCCACTATAATGCTTTTAGTGTCTCTGCATACCGCAGCATTCGACATAGCTTTGCAGACGATAAATGTAACCGTCTCATAGAGAAAAGCGGCCAATGTGACGATCTGGTTTTAAGTCGATTCGATAACAAATGACAATAACGGACGGATTTCTCAGGTTTTTACTACATATGAACCCTTTTCACATACTCCCGTGCAACGCGGCTGCTAGTCCTCCTTTCATGCAAAATCTTAAGGTCCTAGGTCATGACCAAGCCACCAAAGCCGGCTAAAGAGTGAATAATCGACAACTAAAACTTGAATTGTACTACTTCTTACTGGCTATTGCTTCAACTTAGAAGCTTCTTCTGTGTTCCACTATTGTGCTTTTAGTGTCTCCGCATACCGCAGCACGCGACATAGCTTCGCAGACGATAAATGTAACCGATTCAGAGAGAAGAGCGGCCAATGTGACGATCTGGCTGTAAGTCGATTCGATAACAAATTACGAAAACGGACGGACTTCTCAGGTTTTTACTACATATGAACCCTTTTTACATTCTCCCGTGCAACGCGGCTGCTAGTCCTCCTTTCATGCAAAATCTTAAGGTCCTATGTCATGTGCAAGCCACCAAAGCCGGGTAAAATTCAATAATCGATAACCAAAACTTGAATTGTACTGCTTATTACTGGCTATTGCTTCAACTTAGAAGCTTCTTCTGTGTTCTACTATGGTGCTTTTAGAGTCTCCGCATACCGCAGCACGCGACATAGCTTTGCAGACGATAAATGTAACCGTCTCAGTGAGAAAAGCGGCCAATGTGACGATCTGGCTTTGATTCGATAACAAATGACGAAAACGGACGGATTTCTCGTGTTTTTACTACATATGAACACTTTTCACATTCTCCCGTGCAACGCGGCTGCTAGTCCTCCTTTCATGCAAAATCTTAAGGTCCTAGGTCATGTCCAAGACACCAAAGCCGGATAAAAAGTGAATAATCGACAACTAAAACTTCAATTGTACTACTTCTTACTGGCTATTACTTCAACTTAGAAGCTTCTTCAGTGTTCTACTATGGTGCTTTTAGTGTTTCCGCATACCGCAGCACGCGACATATCTTTGCAGACGATAAATGTAACCGTCTCAGAGAGAAAAGCGGCCAATGTGACGATCTGGCTTTAAGTCGATTCGATAACAAATGACGAAAACGGACGGATTTCTCAGGTTTTTACTACATATGAACCTTTTTCACATTCTCCCGTGCAACGCGGCTGCTAGTCCTCCTTTCATGCAAAATCTTAAGGTCCTATGTCATGTGCAAGCCACCAAAGCCGGGTAAAAGTCAATAATCGATAACCAAAACTTGAATTGTACTGCTTCTTACTAACAATTGCTACAACTTAGAAGCTTCTTATGTCTTCTACTATGGTGCTTTTAGTGTTTCCGCATACCGCAGCACGCGACATAGCTTTGCAGACTATAAATGTAACCGTCTCAGAGAGAAAAGCGGCCAATGTGACGATCTGGCTTTAAGTCGCTTCTATAACAAATGACGAAAACGGACGGATTTCTCAGGTGTTTACTACATATGAACACTTTTCACATTCTCCCGTGCAACGCGGCTGCTAGTCCTCCTTTCATGCAAAATCTTAAGATTCCGCCTTATGTCCAAGGCACCAAAGCCGGCCAAAAATCAATAATCGATAACCAAAACTTGAATTGTACTGCTTCTTACTGGCTATTGCTTCAACTTAGAAGTTCTTCTGTGTTCTACTATGGTGCTTTTAGTGTCTCCGCATACCGCAGCACGCGACATAGCTTTGCAGACGATAAATGTAACCGTCTCAGAGAGAAAAGCGGCCAATGTGACGATCTGGCTTTAAGTCGATTCGATATCAAATGACGATAACGGACGGATTTTTCAGGTTTTTACTACATATAAACCCTTCTCACATAATCCTGTGCAACGCGGCTGCTAGTCCTCCTTTCATGCAAAGTCTTAAGATCCTAGGTCATGTCCAAGCCACCAAAGCCGGCTAAAGAGTGAATAATCGACAACTAAAACTTGAATTCTACTACTTCTTACTGGCTATTGCTTCAACTTTGAAGCTTCTTCTGTGTTCTACTATGGTGCTTTTAGTGTCTCCGCATACCGCAGCACGCGACATAGCTTTGCAGACGATAAATGTAACCGATTCAGAGAGAAGAGCGGCCAATGTGACGATCTGGCTTTAAGTCGATTCCATAACAAATGACGAAAACGGACGGATTTCTCAGGTTTTTACTACATATGAACCCTTTTCACATTCTCCCGTGCAACGCGGCTGCTAGTCCTCCTTTGATGCAAAATCTTAAGATTCCACCATATGTCCAAGGCACCAAAGCCGGCCATAAATCAATAATCGATAACCAAAACTTGAATTGGACTGCTTCTTACTGGCTATTGCTTCAACTTAGAAGCTTCTTCAGTGTTCTACTATGGTGCTTTTAGTGTCTCCGCATACCGCAGCACGCGACATAGCTTTGCAGACGATAAATGTAACCGTCTCAGAGAGAAAAGCGGCCAATGTGACGATGTGGCTTTAAGTCGATTCGATAACAAATGACGAAAACGGACGGATTTCTCAGGTTTTTACTACATATGCACCCTTTTCACATTCTCCCGTGCAACGCGGCTGCTAGTCCTCCTTTCATGCAAAATCTTAAGGTACCACCTCATGTCCAAGGCACCAAAGCCGGCTAAAAATCAATAATCGATAACCAAAACTTGAATTGTACTGCTTCTTACTGGCTATTGCTTCAATTTAGAAGCTTCTTCTGTGTTCTACTATGGTGCTTTTAGAGTCTCCGCATACCGCAGCACGCGACATAGCTTTGCAGACGATAAATGTAACTGTCTAAGAGAGGAAAGCGGCCAATGTGACGATCTGGCTTTAAGTCGATTCGATAACAAATGACGAAAACGGACGGATTTCTCAGGTTTTCACTACATATGAACCCTTTTCACATTCTCCCGAGCATCGCAGCACCTAGTCCTCCTTTCATGCAAAATCTTAAGGTTCCACCTCATGTCCAAGACACCAAAGCCGGCTAAAAATCAATAATCGATAACAAAAGCTTGAATTGTACTGCTTCTTACTGACTGTTGCTTCAACTTAGAAGCTTCTTCTGTGTTCTACTATGGTGCTTTTAGTGTTTCCGCATACCGCAGCACGCGACATAGCTTTGCAGACGATAAATGTAACCGTCTCAGAGAGAAAAGCGGCCAATGTGACGATCTGGCTTTAAGTCGATTCGATAACAAATGACGAAAACGGACGGATTTCTCAGGTTTTTATTACATATGAACACTTTTCACATTCTCCCGTGCAACTCGGCTACTAGACCTCCTTTCTTGCAAAATCTTAAGGTCCTAGGTCATGTCCAAGCCACCAAAGCCGGCTAAAAAGTGAATAATCGACAACTAAAACTTGAATTGTACTACTTCTTACTGGCTATTGCTTCAACTTAGAAGCGTCTTCTGTGTTCTACTATGGTGCTTTTAGTGTTTCCGCATACCGCAGCACGCGATATAGCTTTGCAGACTATAAATGTAACCGTCTCAGAGAGAATAGCGGCCAATGTGACGATCTGGCTTTAAGTCGATTCGATAACAAATGACGAATACGGACGGATTTCTTAGGTTTTTATTACATATGAACACTTTTCACATTCTCCCGTGCAACGCGGCTACTAGACCTCCTTTCTTGCAAAATCTTAAGGTCCTAGGTCATGTCCAAGCCACCAAAGCCGGCTAAAAAGTGAATAATCGACAACTAAAACTTGAATTGTACTACTTCTTACTGGCTATTGCTTGAACTTAGAAGCGTCTTCTGTGTTCTACTATGGTGCTTTTAGTGTTTCCGCATACCGCAGCACGTGACATATCTTTGCAGACTATAAATGTAACCGTCTCAGAGAGAAAAGCAGCCAATGTGACGATCTGGCTTTAAGTCGAATCGATAACAAATGACGAAAACGGACAGATTTATCAGGTGTTTACTATATATGAACACTTTTCACATTCTCCCGTGTAACGCGGCCGCTAGTCCTCCTTTCATACAAAATGTTAAGGTCCTAGCTCATGTCCAAGCCACCAAAGCCGGCATAAAAGTGAATAATCGACAACTGAAACTTGAATTGTACTACTTCTTACTGGCTATTACTTAACTTAGAAGCTTCTTCTGTGTTCTACTATGGTGCTTTTAGTGTCTCCGCATGCCGCAGCACGTGATATAGCTTTGCAGACTATAAATGTAACCGTCTCAGAGAGAAAAGCGGCCAATGTGACGATCTGGCTTTAAGTCGATTCGATAACAAATGACGAAAACGGACCGATTTCTCAGGTTTTTACTACATATGAACCGTTTTCACATTCTCCCTTGCAACGCGGCTGCTAGTCCTCCTTTCATGCAAAATCTTAAGGTCCTAGGTCATGTCCAAGCCACCAAAGCCGGCTACAGAGTGAATAATCGACAACTAAAAGTTGAATTCTACTACTACTTACTGGCTATTACTTCAACTTTGAAGCTTCTTCTGTGTTCTACTATGGTGCTTTTAGAGTCTCCACATACCGCAGCACGCGACATAGCTTTGCAGACTATAAATGTAACCGTCTCAGAGAGAAAAGCGGCCAATGTGACGATCTGGCTTTAAGTCGATTCGATAACAAATGACGAAAACGGACGGATTTCTCAGGTTTTTACTACATATGAACCGTTTTCTCATTCTCCCGTACAACGCGGCTGCTAGTCCTACTTTCATGCAAAATCTTAAGGTTCCACCTCATGTGCAAGGCACCAAAGCCGGCTAAAAATCAATACTCGATAACCAAAACTTGAATTGTACTGCTTCTTACTGGCTATTACTTCAACTTAGAAGATTCTTCTGTGTTCTACTATGATGCTTTTAGAATCTCCGCTTGCCGCAGCACGCGACATAGCTTTGCAGATGATAAATGTTACCGTCTCAGAGAGAAAAGCGACCAATGTGACGATCTGGCTGTAAGTCGATTCGATAACAAATGACGAAAACGGACTGATATCTCAGGTTTTTACTACATATGAACACTTTTCACATTCTCCCGTGCAACGGGGCTGCTTGTCCTCTTTTCAGGCAAAATCTTAAGGTACTAGTTCATGTCCAAGCCACCAAAGCCGGCTAAAAAGTGAACAATCGACAACTAAAACTTGAATTGTACTACTACTTACTGGCTATTACTTCAACTTAGAAGCTTCTTCAGTGTTCCACTATAATGCTTTTAGTGTCTCTGCATACCGCAGCATTCGACATAGCTTTGCAGACGATAAATGTAACCGTCTCATAGAGAAAAGCGGCCAATGTGACGATCTGGTTTTAAGTCGATTCGATAACAAATGACAATAACGGACGGATTTCTCAGGTTTTTACTACATATGAACCCTTTTCACATACTCCCGTGCAACGCGGCTGCTAGTCCTCCTTTCATGCAAAATCTTAAGGTCCTATGTCATGTGCAAGCCACCAAAGCCGGGTAAAATTCAATAATCGATAACCAAAACTTGAATTGTACTGCTTATTACTGGCTATTGCTTCAACTTAGAAGCTTCTTCTGTGTTCTACTATGGTGCTTTTAGAGTCTCCGCATACCGCAGCACGCGACATAGCTTTGCAGACGATAAATGTAACCGTCTCAGTGAGAAAAGCGGCCAATGTGACGATCTGGCTTTGATTCGATAACAAATGACGAAAACGGACGGATTTCTCGTGTTTTTACTACATATGAACACTTTTCACATTCTCCCGTGCAACGCGGCTGCTAGTCCTCCTTTCATGCAAAATCTTAAGGTCCTAGGTCATGTCCAAGACACCAAAGCCGGATAAAAAGTGAATAATCGACAACTAAAACTTCAATTGTACTACTTCTTACTGGCTATTACTTCAACTTAGAAGCTTCTTCAGTGTTCTACTATGGTGCTTTTAGTGTTTCCGCATACCGCAGCACGCGACATATCTTTGCAGACGATAAATGTAACCGTCTCAGAGAGAAAAGCGGCCAATGTGACGATCTGGCTTTAAGTCGATTCGATAACAAATGACGAAAACGGACGGATTTCTCAGGTTTTTACTACATATGAACCCTTTTCACATTCTCCCGTGCAACGCGGCTGCTAGTCCTCCTTTCATGCAAAATCTTAAGGTCCTATGTCATGTGCAAGCCACCAAAGCCGGGTAAAAGTCAATAATCGATAACCAAAACTTGAATTGTACTGCTTCTTACTAACAATTGCTACAACTTAGAAGCTTCTTATGTCTTCTACTATGGTGCTTTTAGTGTTTCCGCATACCGCAGCACGCGACATAGCTTTGCAGACTATAAATGTAACCGTCTCAGAGAGAAAAGCGGCCAATGTGACGATCTGGCTTTAAGTCGCTTCTATAACAAATGACGAAAACGGACGGATTTCTCAGGTGTTTACTACATATGAACACTTTTCACATTCTCCCGTGCAACGCGGCTGCTAGTCCTCCTTTCATGCAAAATCTTAAGATTCCGCCTTATGTCCAAGGCACCAAAGCCGGCCAAAAGTCAATAATCGATAACCAAAACTTGAATTGTACTGCTTCTTACTGGCTATTGCTTCAACTTAGAAGTTCTTCTGTGTTCTACTATGGTGCTTTTAGTGTCTCTGCATACCGCAGCACGCGACATAGCTTTGCAGACGATAAATGTAACCGTCTCAGAGAGAAAAGCGGCCAATGTGACGATCTGGCTTTAAGTCGATTCGATATCAAATGACGATAACGGACGGATTTTTCAGGTTTTTACTACATATAAACCCTTCTCACATAATCCTGTGCAACGCGGCTGCTAGTCCTCCTTTCATGCAAAGTCTTAAGATCCTAGGTCATGTCCAAGCCACCAAAGCCGGCTAAAGAGTGAATAATCGACAACTAAAACTTGAATTCTACTACTTCTTACTGGCTATTGCTTCAACTTTGAAGCTTCTTCTGTGTTCTACTATGGTGCTTTTAGTGTCTCCGCATACCGCAGCACGCGACATAGCTTTGCAGACGATAAATGTAACCGATTCAGAGAGAAGAGCGGCCAATGTGACGATCTGGCTTTAAGTCGATTCCATAACAAATGACGAAAACGGACGGATTTCTCAGGTTTTTACTACATATGAACCCTTTTCACATTCTCCCGTGCAACGCGGCTGCTAGTCCTCCTTTGATGCAAAATCTTAAGATTCCACCATATGTCCAAGGCACCAAAGCCGGCCATAAATCAATAATCGATAACCAAAACTTGAATTGGACTGCTTCTTACTGGCTATTGCTTCAACTTAGAAGCTTCTTCAGTGTTCTACTATGGTGCTTTTAGTGTCTCCGCATACCGCAGCACGCGACATAGCTTTGCAGACGATAAATGTAACCGTCTCAGAGAGAAAAGCGGCCAATGTGACGATGTGGCTTTAAGTCGATTCGATAACAAATGACGAAAACGGACGGATTTCTCAGGTTTTTACTACATATGCACCCTTTTCACATTCTCCCGTGCAACGCGGCTGCTAGTCCTCCTTTCATGCAAAATCTTAAGGTACCACTTCATGTCCAAGGCACCAAAGCCGGCTAAAAATCAATAATCGATAACCAAAACTTGAATTGTACTGCTTCTTACTGGCTATTGCTTCAATTTAGAAGCTTCTTCTGTGTTCTACTATGGTGCTTTTAGAGTCTCCGCATACCGCAGCACGCGACATAGCTTTGCAGACGATAAATGTAACTGTCTAAGAGAGGAAAGCGGCCAATGTGACGATCTGGCTTTAAGTCGATTCGATAACAAATGACGAAAACGGACGGATTTCTCAGGTTTTCACTACATATGAACCCTTTTCACATTCTCCCGAGCATCGCAGCACCTAGTCCTCCTTTCATGCAAAATCTTAAGGTTCCACCTCATGTCCAAGACACCAAAGCCGGCTAAAAATCAATAATCGATAACAAAAGCTTGAATTGTACTGCTTCTTACTGACTGTTGCTTCAACTTAGAAGCTTCTTCTGTGTTCTACTATGGTGCTTTTAGTGTTTCCGCATACCGCAGCACGCGACATAGCTTTGCAGACGATAAATGTAACCGTCTCAGAGAGAAAAGCGGCCAATGTGACGATCTGGCTTTAAGTCGATTCGATAACAAATGACGAAAACGGACGGATTTCTCAGGTTTTTATTACATATGAACACTTTTCACATTCTCCCGTGCAACTCGGCTACTAGACCTCCTTTCTTGCAAAATCTTAAGGTCCTAGGTCATGTCCAAGCCACCAAAGCCGGCTAAAAATCAATAATCGATAACAAAAGCTTGAATTGTACTGCTTCTTACTGACTGTTGCTTCAACTTAGAAGCTTCTTCTGTGTTCTACTATGGTGCTTTTAGTGTTTCCGCATACCGCAGCACGCGACATAGCTTTGCAGACGATAAATGTAACCGTCTCAGAGAGAAAAGCGGCCAATGTGACGATCTGGCTTTAAGTCGATTCGATAACAAATGACGAATACGGACGGATTTCTTAGGTTTTTATTACATATGAACACTTTTCACATTCTCCCGTGCAACGCGGCTACTAGACCTCCTTTCTTGCAAAATCTTAAGGTCCTAGGTCATGTCCAAGCCACCAAAGCCGGCTAAAAAGTGAATAATCGACAACTAAAACTTGAATTGTACTACTTCTTACTGGCTATTGCTTGAACTTAGAAGCGTCTTCTGTGTTCTACTATGGTGCTTTTAGTGTTTCCGCATACCGCAGCACGTGACATATCTTTGCAGACTATAAATGTAACCGTCTCAGAGAGAAAAGCAGCCAATGTGACGATCTGGCTTTAAGTCGAATCGATAACAAATGACGAAAACGGACAGATTTATCAGGTGTTTACTATATATGAACACTTTTCACATTCTCCCGTGTAACGCGGCCGCTAGTCCTCCTTTCATACAAAATGTTAAGGTCCTAGCTCATGTCCAAGCCACCAAAGCCGGCATAAAAGTGAATAATCGACAACTGAAACTTGAATTGTACTACTTCTTACTGGCTATTACTTAACTTAGAAGCTTCTTCTGTGTTCTACTATGGTGCTTTTAGTGTCTCCGCATGCCGCAGCACGTGATATAGCTTTGCAGACTATAAATGTAACCGTCTCAGAGAGAAAAGCGGCCAATGTGACGATCTGGCTTTAAGTCGATTCGATAACAAATGACGAAAACGGACCGATTTCTCAGGTTTTTACTACATATGAACCGTTTTCACATTCTCCCTTGCAACGCGGCTGCTAGTCCTCCTTTCATGCAAAATCTTAAGGTCCTAGGTCATGTCCAAGCCACCAAAGCCGGCTACAGAGTGAATAATCGACAACTAAAAGTTGAATTCTACTACTACTTACTGGCTATTACTTCAACTTTGAAGCTTCTTCTGTGTTCTACTATGGTGCTTTTAGAGTCTCCACATACCGCAGCACGCGACATATCTTTGCAGACTATAAATGTAACCGTCTCAGAGAGAAAAGCGGCCAATGTGACGATCTGGCTTTAAGTCGATTCGATAACAAATGACGAAAACGGACGGATTTCTCAGGTTTTTACTACATATGAACCGTTTTCTCATTCTCCCGTACAACGCGGCTGCTAGTCCTACTTTCATGCAAAATCTTAAGGTTCCACCTCATGTGCAAGGCACCAAAGCCGGCTAAAAATCAATACTCGATAACCAAAACTTGAATTGTACTGCTTCTTACTGGCTATTGCTTCAACTTAGAAGAATCTTCTGTGTTCTACTATTGTGCTTTTAGTGTCTCCGCATACCGCAGCACGCGACATAGCTTTGCAGACGATAAATGTTACCGTCTCAGAGAGAAAAGCGGCCAATGTGACGATCTGGCTTTAAGTCGATTCGATAGCAAATGACGAAAACGAACTGATTTCTCAGGTTTTTACTTCTCACATTCTCCCGTGCAACGGGACTGCTAGTCCTCCTTTCATGCAAAATCTTAAGGTTCCACCTCATGTCCAAGGCACAAAAGACGCCTAAAAATCAATAATCGATAACCAAAACTTGAATTGTACTCCTTATTACTGGCTATTGCTTCAACTTAGAAGCTTCTTCTGTGTTCTACTATGGTGCGTTTAGTGTCTCCGCATACCGCAGCACGCGACATACCTTTGCAGACGATAAATGTAACCGTCTCAGAGAGAAAAGCGGCCAATTTGACGATCTGGCTTTAAGTCGATTCGATAACAAATGACGAAAACGGACGGATTTCTCAGGTTTTTACTACATATGAACCCTTTTTACATTCTCCCGTGCAACGCGGCTGCTAGTCCTCCTTTCAATCAAAATCTTAAGGTCCCACCTCATGTCCAAGACACCAAAGCCGGCTAAAAATCAATAATCGATAACCAAAACTTGAATTCTACTGCTTCTTACTGGCTATTGCTTCAACTTAGAAGATACTTCTGTGTTCTTCTATGGTGCTTTTAGTGTCTCCACATACCGCAGCACGCGACATAGCTTTGCAGACGAAAAATGTAACCGTCTCAGAGAGAAAAGCGGCTAATGTGACGATCTGGCTTTAAGTCGATTCGATAACAAATGACGAAAACGGACGGATTTCTCAGGTTTTTACTACATATGAACACTTTTCACATTCTCGCGTGCAACGCGGCTGCTAGTTTTCCTTACATGCAAAATCTTAATGTTCCACCTCATGTCCAAGGCACCAAAGCCGTCTAAAAATCAATAATCGATAACCAAAACGTGAATTGTACTGCTTCTTACTGGCTATTGCTTCAACTTAGAAGCTTCTTCTGTGTTCTACTATGGTGCTTTTAGTGTCTCCGCATACCGCAGCACGCGACATAGCTTTGCACACGATAAATGTAACCGTTTCAGAGAGATGAGCGGCCAATGTGACGATCTGGCTTTAAGTCGATTCGATAACAAATGACGAAAACGGACGGATTTCTCAGGTTTTTACTAATTATGAACCCTTTTCACATTCTCCCGTGCAAAACGGCTGCTAGTCTTCCTTTCATGCAAAATTTTAAGGTTCCACCTCATGTCCAAGGCACCAAAGCCGGCTAAAAATCAATTATCGATAACCAAAACTAGAATTGTACTGCTTCTTACTGACTATTGCTTAAACTTAGAAGTTTCTTCTGTGTTCTACTATGGTGCTTTTAGTGTTTCCGCATACCGCAGCACGCGACATAGCTTTGCAGACGATAAATGTAACCGTCTCAGAGAGAAAAGCGGCCAAAGTGACGATCTGGCTTTAAGTCGATTCGATAACAAATGACGAGAACGGACGGATTTCTCAGGTTTTTACTACGTATGAACACTTTTCTCATTCTCCCGTGCAACGGGGCTGCTAGTCCTCTTTTCATGCAAAATCGTAAGGTACTAGGTCATGTCCAAGCCAAAAAAACCGGCTAAAAAGTAAATAATCGACAACTAAAACTTGAATTGTACTACTTCTTACTGGCTATTGCACCAACTTAGAAGCTTCTTCTGTGTTCTACTATGGTGCTTTTAGTGTCTCCGCATACCGCAGCAAGCGACATAGCTTTGCAGACGAAAAATGTAAACGTCTCAGAGAGGAAAGCGGCCAATGTGACGATCTGGCTCTAAGTCGATTCGATAACAAATGACGAAACCGGACGGAGTTCTCAGCTTTTTACTACATATGAACACTTTTCACATTCTCCCGTGCAACGCGGCTGCTAGTCCCTTTTTCATGGAAAATCTTAATGTTCCACCTCATGTCCAAGGCACCAAAGCCGCCTAAAAATCAATAATCGATAACCAAAACTTGAATTGTACTGCTCCTTACTCTCTATTGCTTCAACTTCGAAGCTTCTTCTGTGTTCTACTATGGTGCTTTTGATGTCTCCGCAGTCCGCAGCACGCGACATAGCTGTCCACACAATAAATGTAACCGTTTCAGAGAGAAGAGCGGCCAATGAGACGATCTGGCTTTATGTCGATTCGATAACAAATGACGAAAACGGACGGATTTCTCAGGTTTTTACTACATATGAACCCTTTTCACATTCTCCCGTGCAACGCGGCTGCTAGTCCTCCTTTCATGCAAAATCTTAAGTTTCCACCTCATGTCCAAGGCACCAAAGCCGGCTAAAAATCAATATTCGATAACCAAAACATTAATTGTACTGCTTCTTACTGAGTATTGCTTCAACTTAGAAGCTTCTTCTGTGTTCTACTATGGTGCTTTTAGTGTTTCCGCATACCGCAGCAGGCGACATAGCTTTGCAGACGATAAATGTAACCGTCTCAGAGAGAAAAGCGGCCAATGTGACGATCTGGTTTAAGTCGATTCGATAACTAATGACGAAAACGGACTGATTTCTCAGGTTTTTACTTTTCACATTCTCCCGTGCAACGGGGCTGCTAGTCCTCCTTTCATCCAAAATCTTAAGGTCCAAGTTCATGACCAAGCCGCCAAAGCCGGCTAAAAAGTGAATAATCGAGAACTAAAACTTGAATTGTACTACTTCTTGCTGGCTATTGCTTCAACTTAGAAGCTTCTTCTGTGTTCTACTATGGTACTTTTAGTGTCTCCGCATACCGCAGTACGTAACATAGCTTTGCAGACTATAAATGTAACCGTCTCATAGAGAAGAGCGGCCAAGTGACGATCTGGCTTTAAGTCGATTCGATAACAAATGACGAAAACGGACGGATTTCTCAGGTTTTTAGTACATATGAAAACTTTTCACATTCTCCCGTGCAACGCGGCTGCTAGTCCTCTTTTCATGCAAAATATTAAGGTCCTAGGTCATGTCCAAGCCACCAAAGCCGGCTAAAAAGTGAATAATCGACAACTAAAACTTCAATTGTACTACTTCTTACTGGCTATTACTTCAACTTATAAGCTTCTTCTGTGTCCTCCCATGGTGCTTTTAGTGTCTCCGCATACCGCAGCACGCGACATAGCTCTGCAGACGATAAATTTAACCGTTTCATAGAGAAGAGCGGTCAATGAGACGAACTGGCTTTAAGTCGATTCGATAACAAATGAAGAAAACGGACGGATTTCTCAGGTTTTTACTACATATGAACTCTTTTCACATTCTCCCATGCAACGCGGCTGCTAGTCCTCCTTTCATGCAAAGTCTTTAGGTCCTAGGTCATGTCCAAGCCCCCGAAGGGGGTAAAAAGTAAATAATCTACAACTAAAACTTTAATTGTACTACTTCTTACTGGCTATTGCTTCAACTTAGAAGCTTCTTCTGTGTTCTACTATGGTGCTTTTAGTTTCTCCGCATACCGCAGCACGCGACATAGCTTTGCAGACGATAAATGTAACCGTCTCAGAGAGAAAAGCGGCCAATGTGCCGATCTGGCTTTAAGTCGATTCGATAACAAATGACGATAAATGTCGGATTTTACAGGTTTTTACTACATATGAACCCTTTTCACATTCTCCCATGCAACGCGGCTGCTAGTCCTCCTTTCATGCAAAGTCTTTAGGTCCTAGGTCATGTCCAAGCCCCCGAAGCCGGGTAAAAAGTAAATAATCTACAACTAAAACTTTAATTGTACTACTTCTTACTGGCTATTGCTTCAACTTAGAAGCTTCTTCTGTGTTCTACTATGGTGCTTTTAGTTTCTCCGCATACCGCAGCACGCGACATAGCTTTGCAGACGATAAATGTAACCGTCTCAGAGAGAAAAGCGGCCAATGTGACAATCTGGCTCTAAGTCGATTCGATAACAAATGACGAAAACGGACTGAATTCTCAGGTTTTTACTTCTCACATTCTCCCGTGCAACGGGACTGCTAGTCCTCCTTTCATGCAAAATCTTAAGGTTCCACCTCATGTCCAACGCACAAATGACGCCTAAAAATCAATAATCGATAACCAAAACTTGAATTGTACTGCTTATTACTAACTATTGCTTCAACTTAGAAGCTTCTTCTGTGTTCTACTATGGTGCTTTTTGTGTCTCCGCATACCGCAGCACGCGACATACCTTTGTAGACGATAAATGTAACCGTCTCAGAGAGAAAAGCGGCCAATGTGACGATCTGGCTTTAAGTCGATTCGATAACAAATGACGAAAACGGACGGAATTCTCAGGTTTTTACTACATATGAACACTTTCCACATTCTCCCGTGCAACGCGGCTGCTAGTCCTCCTTTCATGCAAAATCTTAAAGTTCCACCTCATGTCCAAAGCACCAAGGCCGGCTAAAAATCAATAACGATAACCAAAACTTGAATTGTACTGCTTCTTACTGGCTATTGCTTCAACTTAGAAGCTTCTTCTCTGTTCTACTATGGTGCTTTTAGTGTCTCCGCATACCGCAGCACGCGACATAGCTTTGCAGACGAAAAATGTAACCGTCTCAGAGAGGAAAGCGGCCAGTGTGACGATCTGGCTCTAAGTCGATTCGATAACAAGTGACGAAAACGGACGGAGTTCTCAGCTTTTTACTACATATGAACACTTTTCACATTCTCCCGTGCAACGCGGCTGCTAGTCCTCCTTTCATGCAAAATCTTAATAATCCACCTCATGTCCAAGGCACCAAAGCCGCTAAAAATCAATAATCGATAACCAAAACTCGAATTGTACTGCTTCTTACTGGCTATTGCTTCAACTTAGAAGCTTCTTCTCTGTTCAACTATGTTGCTTTTAGTGTCTCCGCATACCGCAGCACGCGACATAGCTTTGCAGACGGTAAACTTAACCGTTTCATAGAGAAGAGCGGTCAATCCGACGAACTGGCTTTAAGTCGATTCGATAACAAATGACGAAAACGGACGGATTTCTCAGGTTTTTACTACATATGAACAGTTTTCACATTCTTCCCTGCAACACGGCTGCAAGTCCTCGTTTCATGCAAAATCTTAAGGTCCTAGGTCATGTCCATGCCACCAAAGCCGGCTAAAAAGTGAATAATCGACAACTAAAACTTGAATTGTACTACTTCTTACTGGCTATTGCTTCAACTTAGAAGCTTCTTCTCTGTTCTACTATGGTGCTTTTAGTGTCTCCACATACCGCAGCACGCGACATAGCTTTGCTGACGAAAAATGTAACCGTCTCAGAGAGAAAAGCGGCCAATGTGACGATCTGGCTTTAAGTCGATTCGATAACAAATGACGAAAACGGACTGATTTCTCAGGTTTTTACTTTTTACATTCTCCCGTGCAACGGGGCTGCCAGTCCTCCTTTCATGCAAAATATTAAGGTCCTAGGTTATGTCCAAGCCACCAAAGCCGGCAAAAAAGTGAATAATCGACAACTAAATCTTGAATTCTACTACTTCTTGCTGGCTATTGCTTCAACATAGAAGCTTCTTCTGTGTTCTACTATGGTGCTTTTAGTGTCTCCGCATACCGCAGCACGCGACATAGCTTTGCAGACGAAGGATGTAAAAGTGTCAGAGAGAAAAGCGGCCAATGTGTTGATCTGGCTTTAAGTCAATTCGATAACAAACGATGAAAACTTACGGATTTCTCAGGTTTTTACCAAATATGAACACTTTTCACATTCTCACAGGCAACGCGGCAGCAATTCCTCCTTTCATGCAAAATATTAAGGTCGTAGGTCATGTCCAAGCCACCTAAGCCGGCTAAAAAGTGAATAATCGACAACTAAAACTTGAATTGCACTACTTCTTACTGGCTATTGCTTCAACTTAGAAGCTTCTTCTGTGTTCTACTATGGTGCTTTTAGTGTCTCCGCATGCCGGAGCACACGACATAGCTTTGCAGACGATAAATGTAACCGTCTCAGAGAGAAAAGCGGCCAATGTGACGATCTGGCTTTAAGTCGATTCGATAACAAATGACGAAAACGGACGGATTTCTCAGGTTTTTGCTACATATGAACCCTTTTCACATTCTCCCATGCAACGCAGCTGCTAGTCCTCCTTTCATGCAAAATCTTAAGGTTCCACCTGATGTCCAAAGCACCAAAGCCGGCTAAAAATCAATAATCGATATCCAAAACTTGAATTGTACTGCTTCTTACTGGCTATTGCTTCAACATAGAAGCTTCTTCTGTGTTCCACTATGGTGCTTCTAGAGTCTCTGCATACCACAGCATGCGACATAGCTTTCCAGACGATAAATGTAACCGTCTCAGACAGAAAAGCGGCCAATGTGACGATCTGGCTTTAAGTCGATTCGATAACATATGACGAAAACGGACTGATTTCTCAGGTTTTTACTTTTTACTTTCTCCCGTGCAACGGGGCTGCTAGTCCTCCTTTCATGCAAAATCTTAAGGTCCTAGGTCATGTCCAAGCCACCAAAGCCGGCTAAAAAGTGATTAATCGACAACCAAAACTTGAATTGTAATACTTCTTACTGGCTATTGCTTCAACTTAGAAGCTTCTCCTGTGTTCTACTATGGTGCTTTTAGTGTCTCCGCATACCGCAGCACGCGACATAGCTTTGCAGACGATAAATGTAACCGAATCAGAGAGAAGAGCGGCCAATGTGACGATCTGGCGTTAAGTCGATTCGATAACAAATGACGAAAACGGACGGATTTCTCAGGATTTTTACCACATATGAACCCTTTTCACATTCTCCCGTGCAACACAGTTGCTAGTCCTAGTTTCATGCAAAATCTTAAGGTTCCACGTTATGTCCAAAGCACCAAAGCCGGCTAAAAATCAATAATCGATAACCAAAACTTGAATTGTACTGCTTCTTGCTCTCTATTGCTTCAACTTAGAAGCTTCTTCTGTGTTCTACTATGGTGCTTTTAGTGTCTCCGCATACCGCAGCACGCGACATAGCTTTGCAGACGATAAATGTAACCGATTCAGAGAGAAAAGTGGCCAATGTGACGATCTGGCTTTAAGTCGATTCGATAACAAATGACGAAAACGGACCTATTTCTCAGGTTTTTACTTATTACATTCTCCCGTGCAACGGGGCTGCTAGTCCTCCTTTCATGCAAAATCTTAAGGTCCTAGGTCATGTCCAAGCCACCAAAGCCGGCTAAAAAGTGATTAATCGACAACCAAAACTTGAATTGTAATACTTCTTACTGGCTATTGCTTCAAATTAGAAGCTTCTTCTGTGTTCTACTATTGTGCTTTTAGTGTCTCCGCATACCGCAGCACGCGACATAGCTTTGCACACGATAAATGTAACTGTATCAGAGAGAAAAGCGGCCAATGTGACGATCTGGCTTTAAGTCGATTCGATAACAAATGACGAAAACAGACGGATTTCTCAGGTTTTTTTTTTTTTTTACATATGAACACTTTTCACATTCTCCCGTGCAATACGGCTGCAAGTCCTCCTTTCAGGCAAAATCTTAAGGTCCTAGGTCATGTCCAAGCCACCAAAGCCGGCTAAAAGTGAATAATCGACAACTAAAACTTGAATTGTACTACTTCTTACAGGCTATTACTTCAACTTAGAACCTTCTTCTGTGTTATACTATGGTGCTTCTAGTGTCTCCGCATACCGCAGCCCGCGACATAGCTTTGCAGACGATAAATGTAACCGTTTCAGACAGACGTGCGGCCAATGTGACGAATTGGCTTTAAGTCGAATCGATAACAAATGACGAAAACGGACGAATTTCTCAGGTTTTTACTACATATGAACCCTTTTCACATTCTCCCGTGCAACGGGGTTGCTAGTCCTCCTTTCGTGCAAAATCTTAAGGTTCCACCTCATGTCCAAGGCACCACAGCCGGCTAAAAATCAATAATCGAAAACCAAAACTTGAATTGTACTGCTTCTTACTGACTATTGCTTCAACTTAGAAGCTTCTTATGTGTTCTACTATGGTGCTTTTAGTGTCTCCGCATACCGCAGCACGCGACATAGCTTTGCACACGATAAATGTAACCGTTTCAGACAGAAGAGCGGCCAATGTGACGATCTGGCTTTAAGTCGATTCGATAACAAATGACGAAAACGGACGGATTTCTCAGGTTTTCACTACATATGAACCCTTTTCACATTCTCCCATGCAACGCGACTGCTATTCCTCCTTTCATGCAAAATCTTAAGGTCATAGGTCATGTCCAAACCACCAAAGCCGGCAATAAAGTGAATAATCGACAACTAAAACTTGAATTGTACTACTTCTTACTGGCTATTACTTTAATTTAGAAGCTTCTTCTGTGTTCTACCATGGTGCATTTAGTGTCTCCGCATACCACAGCACGCGACATAGCTTTGCACACGATAAATGTAACCGTCTCAGAGATAAAAGCAGCCGATGTGACGATCTGGCTTTAAGTCGATTCGATAACAAATGACGAAAACGGACGGATTTCTCAGGTTTTTACTATATATGAACACTTTTCACATTCTCCCGTGCAACGGGGCTGCTAGTCCTCTTTTCATGCAAAATCTTAAGGTTCCACCTCATGTCCAAGGCACCAAAGTTGGTTAAAAGTCAATAATTGATAACCAAAACATGAATTGTACTACTTCTTACTGGATATTGCTATAACTTAGAAGCTTCTTCTGTGTTCTACTATGGTGCTTATAGTGTCTCCGCATACCGCAGCACGCGACATAGCTTTGCAGACGATAAATGTAACCGTCTCAGAGAGAAAAGCGGCCAATGTGACAATGTGGCTTTAAGTCGATTCGATAACAAATGACGAAAACGGACGGATTTCTCAGGTTTTTACTACATATGAACACTTTTCACATTCTCCCGTGCAACGGGGCTGCTAGTCCTCATTTTATGCAAAATCTTAAGGTCCTAGGTCATGTCCAAGCCACCAAAGCCGGCTAAATTGAATAATCGACAAGTAAAACTTGAATTGTACTACTTCTTACTGGCTATTGCTTCATTTTAGAAGCTTCTTCTGTGTTCTACTATGGTGCTTTTAGTGTCTCCGCATACCGCAGCACGCGACATAGCTTTGCACACGATTAATATAACCGTCTCAGAGAGAAAAGCGGCCAATGTGACGATCTGATTCGATAACAAATGACCAAAACGGACGGATTTCTCAAGTTTTTACTACATATGATCACTTTTCACATTCTCCCGTGCAACGCGGCTGCTAGACCTCCTTTCATGCAAAATCGTAAGGTCCTAGGCCATGTCTAAGCCACCAAAGCCAGCTAAAAAGTGAATAAGCCACAGCTAAAACTTGAATTGTACTGCTTCTTACTGACTTGCTTCAACTTAGAAGCTTCTTATGTGTTCTACTATGGTGCTTTTAGTGTCTCCGCATACCGCAGCACGCGACATAGCTTTGCAGACCATAAATGTAACCGTCTCAGAGGGAAAAGCGGCCAATGTGGCGATCTGGCTTTAAGTCGATTCGATAACAAATGACGAAAACGGACTGATTTCTCAGGTTTTTACTACATATGAACACTTTTCACATTCTGCCGTGCAACGAGGCTGCTAGTCCTCCGTTCATGCAAAATCTTAAGATCCTAGGTCATGTCCAAGCCACCAAAGCCGGCTAAAACGTGAATAATCACCAACTAAAACTTGAATTGTACTACATCTTACTGGCTATTACTTCAACGTAAAGTTTCTTCTGTGTTCTACTATGGTGCTTTTAGTGTTTCCGCATACCGCAGCACGCGACATAGCTTTGCAGACGATAAATGTAACCGTCTCAGAGAGAAAAGCGGCCAATGTGACGATCTGGCTTTAAGTCGATTCGATAACAAATGACGAAAACGGGCGGATTTCTCAGGTTTTTACTACATATGAACCCTTTTCACATTCTCCCGGGCAACGCGGCTGCTAGTCCTCCTTTCATGCAAAATCTTAAGGTCCTAGGTCATGTCCAAGCCACCAAAGCCGGCAAAAAAGTGAATAATCGACAAACAAAACTTGAATTGTACTACTTCTTACTGGCTATTGCTTCAACTTAGAAGCCTCTTCTGTGTTCTACTACGGTGCTTTTAGTGTCTCCGCATACCGCAGCACGCGACATAGCTTTGCAGACGATAAATGTAACCGTCTCAGAGAGAAAAGCGGCCAATGTGACGATCTGGCTTTAAGTCGATTCGATAACAAATGACGAAAACGGACGGATTTCTCAGGTTTTTACTACATATGAACACTTTTCGCATTCTCCCGTGCAACGCGGCTGCTATATCTCCTTTCATGCTAAATCGTAAGGTCCTAGGTCATGTCCAAGCCACCAAAGCCGGCTAAAAAGTGAATAATCGAAAACTAAAATTTGAATTGTACTACTTCTTACTGGCTATTGCTTCAACTTAGAAGCTTCTTCTGTGTTCTTCTATGGTGCTTTTAGTGTCTCCGCATACCGCAGCAAGCGACATACCTTTGCAGACGATAAATGTAACCGTTTCAGAGATAAAAGCGGCCAATGTGACGATATGGCTTTAAGTCGATACGATAACAAATGACGAAAACAGACGGATTTCTCAGGTTTTTACTACATATGAACACTTTTCACATTCTCCCATGCAACGCGGCTGCTAGTCCTCCTTTCATGCAAATTCTTAAGGTCCTAGGTCATGTCCAAGCCACTAAAGCCGGCTAAAAAGTGAATAATCGACAATTGAAACTTGAATTTTACTACTTCTTACTGGCTATTGCTTCAACTTAGAAGCTTCTTCTGTGTTCTACTATGGTGCTTTTACTGTCTCCGCATACCGCAGCACGCGACATGGATTTGCAGACGATAAATGTAACCGTCTCGGAGAGAAAAGCGGCCAATGTGACGATATGGCTTTAAGTCGAATCGATAACAAATGACGAAAACAGACGTATTTCTCAGGTTTTTACTACATATGAACACTTTTCACATTCTCCCGTGCAACGCGGCTGCTATATCTCCTTTCATGCAAAATCGTAAGGTCCTAGGTCATGTCCAAGCCACCAAAGCCGGCTAAAAAGTGAATAATCGACAACTAAAATTTGAATTGTACTACTTCTTACTGGCTATTGCTTCAACTTAGAAGCTTCTTCTGTGTTATACTTTGGTGCTTTTAGTGTCTCCGCATACCGCAGCACGCGACATAGATTTGCAGACGATAAATGTAACCGTTTCAGAGAGAAAAGCGGCCAATGTGACGATCTGGCTTTAAGTCGATTCGATAACAAATGACGAAAACGGACGGATTACTCAGGTTTTTACTACATATGAACACTTTTCACATTCTGCCGTGCAAAGCGGCTGCTAGTCCTCCTTTTATGCAAAATCTTAAGATCCTAGATAATGTCCAAGCCACCAAAGCCGGCTAAAAAGTGAATAATCACCAACTAAAACTTGAATTGTACTACATCTTACTGGCTATTACTTCAACTTAAAGTTTCTTCTGTGTTCTACTATGGTGCTTTTAGTGTTTCCGCATACCGCAGCACGCGACATAGCTTTGCAGACGATAAATGTAACCGTCTCAGAGAGAAAAGCGGCCAATGTGACGATCTGGCTTTAAGTCGATTCGATAACAAATGACGAAAACGGGCGGATTTCTCAGGTTTCTACTACATATGAACCCTTTTCATATTCTCCCGGGCAACGCGGCTGCTAGTCCTCCTTTCATGCAAAATCTTAAGGTCCTAGGTCATGTCCAAGCCACCAAAGCCAGCAAAAAGTGAATAATCGACAAACAAAAATTGAATTGTACTACTTCTTACTGGCTATTGGTTCAACTTAGAAGCCTCTTCTGTGTTCTACTACGGTGCTTTTAGTGTCTCCGCATACCGCAGCACGCGACATAGCTTTGCAGACGATAAATGTAACCGTCTCAGAGAGAAAAGCGGCCAATGTGACGATCTGGCTTTAAGTCGATTCGATAACAAATGACGAAAACGGACGGATTTCTCAGGTTTTTACTACATATGAACACTTTTCGCATTCTCCCGTGCAACGCGGCTGCTATATCTCCTTTCATGCTAAATCGTAAGGTCCTAGGTCATGTCCAAGCCACCAAAGCCGGCTAAAAAGTGAATAATCGAAAACTAAAATTTGAATTGTACTACTTCTTACTGGCTATTGCTTCAACTTAGAAGCTTCTTCTGTGTTCTTCTATGGTGCTTTTAGTGTCTCCGCATACCGCAGCACGCGACATACCTTTGCAGACGATAAATGTAACCGTTTCAGAGAGAAAAGCGGCCAATGTGACGATATGGCTTTAAGTCGATACGATAACAAATGACGAAAACGGACGGATTTCTCAGGTTTTTACTACATATGAACACTTTTCACATTCTCCCGTGCAACGCGGCTGCTAGTCCTCCTTTCATGCAAATTCTTAAGGTCCTAGGTCATGTCCAAGCCACTAAAGCCATCTAAAAAGTGAATAATCGACAATTGAAACTTGAATTTTACTACTTCTTACTGGCTATTGCTTCAACTTAGAAGCTTCTTCTGTGTTCTACTATGGTGCTTGTACTGTCTCCGCATACCGCAGCACGCGACATAGATTTGCAGACGATAAATGTAACCGTTTCAGAGAGAAGAGCGGCCAATGTAACGATCTGGCTCTAAGTCGATATGTTAACAAATGACGAAAACAGACGGATCTCTCAGGTTTTTACTACACATGAACACTTTTCGCATTCTCCCGTGCAACGCGGCTGCTATATCTCCTTTCATGCTAAATCGTAAGGTCCTAGGTCATGTCCAAGCCACCAAAGCCGGCTAAAAAGTGAATAATCGAAAACTAAAATTTGAATTGTACTACTTCTTACTGGCTATTGCTTCAACTTAGAAGCTTCTTCTGTGTTCTACTATGGTGCTTTTAGTGTCTCCGCATACGCAGCACGCGACATAACTTTGCAGACGATAAATGTAACCGTCTCAGAGAGAAAAGCGGCCAATGTGACGATATGGCTTTAAGTCGATTCGATAACAAATGACGAAAACAGACGGATTTCTCAGGTTTTTACTACATATGAACACTTTTCACATTCTCCAATGCAACGCAGCTGCTATATCTCCTTTCATGCAAAATCGTAAGGTCCTAGGTCATGTCCAAGCCACCAAAGCCGGCTAAAAAGTGAATAATCGACAACTAAAATTTGAATTGTACTACTTCTTACTGGCTATTGCTTCATTTTAGAAGCTTCTTCTGTGTTATACTTTGGTGCTTTTAGTGTCTCCGCATACCGCAGCACGCGACATAGATTTGCAGACGATAAATGTAACCGTCTCAGAGAGAAAAGCGGCCAATGTGACGATCTGGCTTTAAGTCGATTCGATAACAAATGACGAAAACGGACGGATTACTCAGGTTTTTACTACATATGAACACTTTTCACATTCTCCCGTGCAACGCGGCTGCTAGACCTCCTTTCATGCAAAATCGTAAGGTCCTAGGCCATGTCTAAGCCAACAAAGCCAGCTAAAAATTGAATAATCCACAGCTAAAACTTGAATTGTACTGCTTCTTACTGACTTGCTTCAACTTAGAAGCTTCTTATGTGTTCTACTATGGTGCTTTTAGTGTCTCCGCATACCGCAGCACGCGACATAGCTTTGCAGACGATAAATGTAACCGTCTCAGAGAGAAAAGCGGCCAATGTGACGATCTGGCTTCAAGTCGATTCGATAACAAATGACGAAAACGGACGGATTTCTCAGGTTTTTTCTACATATGAACACTTTTCACATTCTCCCGTGCAACGCGACTGCTAGTCCTCCTTTCATGCAAATTCTTAAGGTCCTAGGTCATCTCCAAGCCACCAAAGAAGCCTAAAAAGTGAATAATCGACAATTGAAACTTGAATTTTCCTACTTCTTACTGGCTATTGCTTCAACTTAGAAGCTTCTTCTGTGTTCTACTATGGTGCTTTTACTGTCTCCGCATACCGCAGCACGCGACATAGATTTGCAGACGATAAATGTAAGCGTTTCAGAGAGAAGAGCGGCCAATGTAACGATCTGGCTCTAAGTCGATATGTTAACAAATGACGAAAACAGACGGATCTCTCAGGTTTTTACTACATATGAACATTTTTCACATTCTCCCGTGCAACGCGGATACTAGTCCTCCTTTCAAGCAAAATCTTAAGGTCCTAGGTCATGTCCAAGCCACCAAAGCCGGCAAAAAAGTGAATAATCGACAAACAAAACTTGAAATGTACTACTTCTTACTGGCTATTGCTTCAACTTAGAAGCTTCATCTGTGTTCTACTACGGTGCTTTTAGTGTCTCCGCATACCGCAGCACGCGACATAGCTTTGAAGACGATAAATGTAACCGTCTCAGAGAGAAAAGCGGCCAATGTGACGATCTGGCTTTAAGTCGATTCGATAACAAATGACGAAAACAGACGGATTTCTCAGGTTTTTACTACATATGAACACTTTTCGCATTCTCCCGTGCAACGCGGCTGCTATATCTCCTTTCATGCTAAATCGTAAGGTCCTAGGTCATGTCCAAGCCACCAAAGCCGGCTAAAAAGTGAATAATCGAAAACTAAAATTTGAATTGTACTACTTCTTACTGGCTATTGCTTCAACTTAGAAGCTTCTTCTGTGTTCTTCTATGGTGCTTTTAGTGTCTCCGCATACCGCAGCCCGCGACATACCTTTGCAGACGATAAATGTAACCGTCTCAGAGAGAAAAGCGGCCAATGTGACGATCTGGCTTCAAGTCGATTCGATAACAAATGACGAAAACAGACGGATTTCTCAGGTTTTTTCTACATATGAACACTTTTAACATTCTCCCGTGCAACGCGGCTGCTAGTCCTCCTTTCATGCAAAATCTTAAGGTCCTAGGTCATGTCCAAGCCACCAAAGCCGGCAAAAAGTGAATAATCGACAACTAAAACTTGAATTGTACTACTTCTTACTGGCTATTGCTTCAACTTAGAAGCTTCTTCTGTGTTCTTCTATGGTGCTTCTAGTGTCTCCGCATACCGCAGCACGCGACATAGCTTTGCAGACGATAAATGTAACCGTCTCAGAGAGAAAAGCGGCCAATGTGACGATCTGGCTTCAAGTCGATTCGATAACAAATGACGAAAACGGACGGATTTCTCAGGTTTTTTTACATATGAACACTTTTCACATTCTCCCGTGCAACGCGGCTGCTAGACATCTTTTCATGCAAATTCTTAAGGTCCTAGGTCATCTCAAAGCCACCAAAGAAGCCTAAAAAGTGAATAATCGACAATTGAAACTTGAATTTTACTATTTCTTACTGGCTATTGATTCAACTTAGAAGCTGCTTCTGTGTTCTACTATGGTGCTTTTAGTGTCTCCGCATACAGAAGCACGCGACATAGCTTTGCAGACGATAACTGTAACCGTTTCAGAGAGAAGAGCGGCAAATGTGACGATCTGGCTCTAAGTCGATATGATAACAAATGACGAAAACAGACGGATTTCTCAGGTTTTTTCTACATATGAACACTTTTTACATTCTCCCGTGCAACGCGGCTGCTAGTCCTCCTTTCATGCAAAATCTTAAGGTCCTATGTCATGTCCAAGCCACCAAAGCCGGGAAAAAACTGAATAATCGACAAACAAAACTTGAATTGTACTACTTCTTACTGGCTATTGCTTCATCTTAGAAGCTTCTTCTGTGTTCTACTACGGTGCTTTTAGTGTCTCCGCATACCGCAGCACGCGACATAGCTTTGCAGACGATAAATGTAACCGTCTCAGAGAGAAAAGCGGCCAATGTGACGATCTGGCTTTAAGTCGATTCGATAACAAATGACGAAAACGGACGGATTTCTCAGGTTTTTACTACATATGAACACTTTTCGCATTCTCCCGTGCAACGCGGCTGCTATATCTCCTTTCATGCTAAATCGTAAGGTCCTAGGTCATGTCCAAGCCACCAAAGCCGGCTAAAAAGTGAATAATCGAAAACTAAAATTTGAATTGTACTACCTCTTACTGGCTATTGCTTCAACTTAGAAGCTTCTTCTGTGTTCTTCTATGGTGATTTTAGTGTCTCCGCATACCGCAGCACGCGACATACCTTTGCAGACGATAAATGTAATCGTTTCAGAGAGAAAAGCGGCCAATGTGACGATATGGCTTTAAGTCGATTCGATAACAAATGACGAAAACAGACGGATTTCTCAGGTTTTTACTACATATGATCACTTTTCACATTCTCCCGTGCAACGCGGCTGCTAGTCCTCATTTCATGCAAAATCTTAAGGTCCTAGGTTATGTCCAAGCCACCAAAGCCGGCAAAAAGTGAATAATCGACAACTAAAACTTGAATTGAACTACTTCTTACTGGCTATTGCTTCAACTTAGAAGCTTCTTCTGTGTCTACTATGGTGCTTTTAGTGTCTCCGCATACCGCAGCACGCGACATAGCTTTGCAGACGATAAATGTAACCGTCTCAGAGAGAAAAGCGGCAAATGTGACGCTCTGGCTTTAAGTCGATTCGATAACAAATGACGAAAACGGACGGATTTCTCAGGTTTTTACTACATATGAACACTTTTCGCATTCTCCCGTGCAACGCGGCTGCTATATTTCCTTTCAGTTTAATTTCATGAAAATCGTGAGGTCCTAGGTCATGTCCAAGCCACCGAAGCCGGCTAAAAAGTGCATAATCGATAACTAAAACTTGAATTGTTCTACATCTTACTGGCTATTACTTCAACTTAAAGCTTCTTCTGTGTTCTACTATGGTGCTTTTCGTGTTTCCGCATACCGCAGCACGCGACATAGCTTTGCAGACGATAAATGTAACCGTCTCAGAGAGAAAAGCGGCCAATGTGACGATCTGGCTTCAAGTCGATTCGATAACAAATGACGAAAACGGACGGATTTCTCAGGTTTTTTCTACATATGAACACTTTTCACATTCTCCCGTGCAACGCGGCTGCTAGTCCTCCTTTCATGCAAATTCTTAAGGTCCTAGGTCATCTCCAAGCCACCAAAGAAGCCTAAAAAGTGAATAATCGACAATTGAAACTTGAATTTTACTACTTCTTACTGGCTATTGCTTCAACTTAGAAGCTTCTTCTGTGTTCTACTATGGTGCTTTTACTGTCTCCGCATACCGCAGCACGCGACATAGATTTGCAGACGATAAATGTAACCGTTTCAGAGAGAAGAGCGGCCAATGTAACGATCTGGCTCTAAGTCGATATGTTAACAAATGACGAAAACAGACGGATCTCTCAGGTTTTTACTACATATGAACATTTTTCACATTCTCCCGTGCAACGCGGATACTAGTCCTCCTTTCAAGCAAAATCTTAAGGTCCTAGGTCATGTCCAAGCCAGCAAAGCCGGCAAAAAAGTGAATAATCGACAAACAAAACTTGAATTGTACTACTTCTTACTGGCTATTGCTTCAACTTAGAAGCCTCTTCTGTGTTCTACTACGGTGCTTTTAGTGTCTCCGCATACCGCAGCACGCGACATAGCTTTGCAGACGATAAATGTAACCGTCTCAGAGAGAAAAGCGACCAATGTGACGATCTGGCTTTAAGTCGATTCGATAACAAATGACGAAAACGGACGGAATTCTTAGGTTTTTACTACATATGAACACTTTTCGCATTCTCCCGTGCAACGCAGCTGCTATATCTCCTTTCATGCTAAATCGTAAGGTCCTAGGTCATGTCCAAGCCACCAAAGCCGGCTAAATAGTGAATAATCGAAAACTAAAATTTGAATTGTACTACTTCTTACTGGCTATTGCTTCAACTTAGAAGCTTCTTCTGTGTTCTACTATGGCGCTTTTAGTGTCTCCGCATACGCAGCACGCGACATAGCTTTGCAGACGATAAATGTAACCGTCTCAGAGAGAAAGGCGGCCAATGTGACGATATGGCTTTAAGTCGATTCGATAACAAATGACGAAAACAGACGGATTTCTCAGGTTTTTACTACATATGAACACTTTTCACATTCTCCCGTGCAACGCGGCTGCTATATCTACTTTCATGCAAAATCGTAAGGTCCTAGGTCATGTCCAAGCCACCAAAGCCGGCTAAAAAGTAAATAATCGACAATTAAAATTTGAATTGTACCTCTTCTTACTGGCTATTGCTTCAACTTAGAAGCTTCTTCTGTGTTATACTATGGTGCTTTTAGTGTCTCCGCATACCGCAGCACGCGACATAGATTTGCAGACGATAAATGTAACCGTTTCAGAGAGAAAAGCGGCCAATGTGACGATCTGGCTTTAAGTCGATTCGATAACAAATGACGAAAACGGACGGATTACTCAGGTTTTTACTACATATGAACACCTTTCACATTCTCCCGTGCAACGCGGCTGCTAGTCCTCATTTCATGCAAAATCTTAAGGTCCTACGTCATGTCGAAGCCACCAAAGCCGGCAAAAAGTGAATAATCGACAACTAAAACTTGAATTGTACTACTTCTTACTGGCTATTGCTTCAACTTAGAAGCTTCTTCTGTGTCTACTATGGTGCTTTTAGTGTCTCCGCATACCGCAGCACGCGACATAGCTTTGCAGACGATAAATGTAACCGTCTCAGAGAGAAAAGCGGCCAATGTGACGATCTGGCTTTAAGTCGATTCGATAACAAATGACGAAAACGGACAGATTTCTCAGGTTTTTACTTCATATGAACACTTTTCGCATTCTCCCGTGCAACGCGGCTGCTATATTTCCTTTCAGTTTCCTTTCATGAAAATCGTAAGGTTCTAGGTCATATCCAAGCCACCAAAGCCGGCTAAAAAGTGAATAATCGCCAACTAAAACTTGAATTGTACTACATCTTACTGGCTATTACTTCAACTTAAAGCTTCTTCTGTGTTCTACTATGGTGCTTTGAGTGTCTCCGCATACCGCTGCACGCGATATAGATTTGCAGACGATAAATGTAACCGTTTCAGAGAGAAAAGCGGCCAATGTGACGATCTGGCTTTAAGTCGATTCGATAACAAATGACGAAAACGGACGGATTTCTCAGGTTTTTTCTACATATGAACACTTTTCACATTCTCCCGTGCAACGCGGCTGCTAGTCCTCCTTTCATGCAAAATCTTAAGGTCCTAGGTCATGTCCAAGCCACCAAAGCCGGCAAAAAGTGAATAATCGACAACTAAAACTTGAATTGTACTACTTCTTACTGGCTATTGCTTCAACTTAGAAGCTTCTTCTGTGTTCTTCTATGGTGCTTTTAGTGTCTCCGCATACCGCAGCACGCGACATAGCTTTGCAGACGATAAATGTAACCGTCTCAGAGAGAAAAGCGGCCAATGTGAAGATCTGGCTTTAAATCGATTCGATAACAAATGACGAAAACGGACGGATTTCTCAGGTTTTTACTACATATGAACACTTTTCGCATTCTCCCGTGCAACGCGGCTGCTATATCTCCTTTCATGCTAAATCGTAAGGTACTAGGTCATGTCCAAGCCACCAAAGCCGGCTAAAAAGTGAATAATCGAAAACTAAAATTTGAATTGTACTACTTCTTACTGGCTATTGCTTCAACTTAGAAGCTTCTTCTGTGTTCTACTATGGTGCTTTTAGTGTCTCCGCATACGCAGCACGCGACATAACTTTGCAGACGATAAATGTAACCGTCTCAGAGAGAAAAGCGGCCAATGTGACGATATGGCTTTAAGTCGATTCGATAACAAATGACGAAAACAGACGGATTTCTCAGGTTTTTACTACATATGAACACTTTTCACATTCTCCTGTGCAACGCGGCTGCTATATCTCCTTTCATGCAAAATCGTAAGGTCCTAGGTCATGTCCAAGCCACCAAAGCCGGCTAAAAAGTGAAAAATCGACAACTAAAATTTGAATTGTACTACTTCTTACTGGCTATTGCTACAACTTAGAAGCTTCTTCTGTGTTATTCTATGGTGCTTTTAGTGTCTTCGCATACCGCAGCACGCGATATAGATTTGCAGACGATAAATGTAACCGTTTCAGAGAGAAAAGCGGCCAATGTGACGATCTGGCTTTAAGTCGATTCGATAACAAATGACGAAAACGGACGGATTACTCAGGTTTTTACTACATATGAACACTTTTCACATTCTCCCGTGCAACGCGGCTGCTAGACATCCTTTCATGCAAAATCGTAAGGTCCTAGGCCATGTCTAAGCCACCAAAGCCAGCTAAAAAGTGAATAATCCACAGCTAAAACTTGAATTGTACTACTTCTTACTGGCTATTGCTTCAACTTAGAAGCTGCTTCTGTGTTCTACTATGGTGCTTTTAGTGTCTCCGCATACAGAAGCACGCGACATAGCTTTGCAGACGATAACTGTAACCGTTTCAGAGAGAAGAGCGGCAAATGTGACGATCTGGCTCTAAGTCGATATGATAACAAATGACGAAAACAGACGGATTTCTCAGGTTTTTTCTACATATGAACACTTTTTACATTCTCCCGTGCAACGCAGCCGCTAGTCCTCCTTTCATGCAAAATCTTAAGGTCCTATGTCATGTCCAAGCCACCAAAGCCGGGAAAAAAGTGAATAATCGACAAACAAAACTTGAATTGTACTACTTCTTACTGGCTATTGCTTCATCTTAGAAGCTTCTTCTGTGTTCTACTACGGTGCTTTTAGTGTCTCCGCATACCGCAGCACGCGACATAGCTTTGCAGACGATAAATGTAACCGTCTCAGAGAGAAAAGCGGCCAATGTGACGATCTGGCTTTAAGTCGATTCGATAACAAATGACGAAAACGGGCGAATTTCTCAGGTTTTTACTACATATGAACCCTTTTCACATTCTCCCGGGCAACGCGGCTGCTAGTCCTCCTTTCATGCAAAATCTTAAGGTCCTAGGTCATGTCCAAGCCACCAAAGCCGGCAAAAAAGTGAATAATCGACAAACAAAACTTGAATTGTACTACTTCTTACTGGCTATTGCTTCAACTTAGAAGCCTCTTCTGTGTTCTACTACGGTGCTTTTAGTGTCTCCGCATACCGCAGCACGCGACATAGCTTTGCAGACGATAAATGTAACCGTCTCAGAGAGAAAAGCGGCCAATGTGACGATCTGGCTTTAAGTCGATTCGATAACAAATGACGAAAACGGACGGATTTCTCAGGTTTTTACTACATATGAACACTTTTCGCATTCTCCCGTGCAACGCGGCTGCTATATCTCCTTTCATGCTAAATCGTAAGGTCCTAGGTCATGTCCAAGCCACCAAAGCCGGCTAAAAAGTGAATAATCGAAAACTAAAATTTGAATTGTACTACTTCTTACTGGCTATTGCTTCAACTTAGAAGCTTCTTCTGTGTTCTTCTATGGTGCTTTTAGTGTCTCCGCATACCGCAGCAAGCGACATACCTTTGCAGACGATAAATGTAACCGTTTCAGAGAGAAAAGCGGCCAATGTGACGATATGGCTTTAAGTCGATACGATAACAAATGACGAAAACAGACGGATTTCTCAGGTTTTTACTACATATGAACACTTTTCACATTCTCCCATGCAACGCGGCTGCTAGTCCTCATTTCATGCAAATTCTTAAGGTCCTAGGTCATGTCCAAGCCACTAAAGCCGGCTAAAAAGTGAATAATCGACAATTGAAACTTGAATTTTACTACTTCTTACTGGCTATTGCTTCAACTTAGAAGCTTCTTCTGTGTTCTACTATGGTGCTTTTACTGTCTCCGCATACCGCAGCACGCGACATAGCTTTGCAGACGATAAATGTAACCGTCTCGGAGAGAAAAGCGGCCAATGTGACGATATGGCTTTAAGTCGAATCGATAACAAATGACGAAAACAGACGTATTTCTCAGGTTTTTACTACATATGAACACTTTTCACATTCTCCCGTGCAACGCGGCTGCTATATCTCCTTTCATGCAAAATCGTAAGGTCCTAGGTCATGTCCAAGCCACCAAAGCCGGCTAAAAAGTGAATAATCGACAACTAAAATTTGAATTGTACTACTTCTTACTGGCTATTGCTTCAACTTAGAAGCTTCTTCTGTGTTATACTTTGGTGCTTTTAGTGTCTCCGCATACCGCAGCACGCGACATAGATTTGCAGACGATAAATGTAACCGTTTCAGAGAGAAAAGCGGCCAATGTGACGATCTGGCTTTAAGTCGATTCGATAACAAATGACGAAAACGGACGGATTACTCAGGTTTTTACTACATATGAACACTTTTCACATTCTGCCGTGCAAAGCGGCTGCTAGTCCTCCTTTTATGCAAAATCTTAAGATCCTAGATAATGTCCAAGCCACCAAAGCCGGCTAAAAAGTGAATAATCACCAACTAAAACTTGAATTGTACTACATCTTACTGGCTATTACTTCAACTTAAAGTTTCTTCCGTGTTCTACTATGGTGCTTTTAGTGTTTCCGCATACCGCAGCACGCGACATAGCTTTGCAGACGATAAATGTAACCGTCTCAGAGAGAAAAGCGGCCAATGTGACGATCTGGCTTTAAGTCGATTCGATAACAAATGACGAAAACGGGCGGATTTCTCAGGTTTTTACTACATATGAACTCTTTTCATATTCTCCCGGGCAACGCGGCTGCTAGTCCTCCTTTCATGCAAAATCTTAAGGTCCTAGGTCATGTCCAAGCCACCAAAGCCGGCAAAAAGTGAATAATCGACAAACAAAACTTGAATTGTACTACTTCTTACTGGCTATTGGTTCAACTTAGAAGCCTCTTCTGTGTTCTACTACGGTGCTTTTAGTGTCTCCGCATACCGCAGCACGCGACATAGCTTTGCAGACGATAAATGTAACCGTCTCAGAGAGAAAAGCGGCCAATGTGACGATCTGGCTTTAAGTCGATTCGATAACAAATGACGAAAACGGACGGATTTCTCAGGTTTTTACTACATATGAACACTTTTCGCGATCTCCCGTGCAACGCGGCTGCTATATCTCCTTTCATGCTAAATCGTAAGGTCCTAGGTCATGTCCAAGCCACCAAAGCCGGCTAAAAAGTGAATAATCGAAAACTAAAATTTGAATTGTACTACTTCTTACTGGCTATTGCTTCAACTTAGAAGCTTCTTCTGTGTTCTTCTATGGTGCTTTTAGTGTCTCCGCATACCGCAGCACGCGACATACCTTTGCAGACGATAAATGTAACCGTTTCAGAGAGAAAAGCGGCCAATGTGACGATATGGCTTTAAGTCGATACGATAACAAATGACGAAAACGGACGGATTTCTCAGGTTTTTACTACATATGAACACTTTTCACATTCTCCCGTGCAACGCGGCTGCTAGTCCTCCTTTCATGCAAATTCTTAAGGTCCTAGGTCATGTCCAAGCCACTAAAGCCGGCTAAAAAGTGAATAATCGACAATTGAAACTTGAATTTTACTACTTCTTACTGGCTATTGCTTCAACTTAGAAGCTTCTTCTGTGTTCTACTATGGTGCTTTTACTGTCTCCGCATACCGCAGCACGCGACATAGATTTGCAGACGATAAATGTAACCGTTTCAGAGAGAAGAGCGGCCAATGTAACGATCTGGCTCTAAGTCGATATGTTAACAAATGACGAAAACAGACGGATCTCTCAGGTTTTTACTACACATGAACACTTTTCGCATTCTCCCGTGCAACGCGGCTGCTATATCTCCTTTCATGCTAAATCGTAAGGTCCTAGGTCATGTCCAAGCCACCAAAGCCGGCTAAAAAGTGAATAATCGAAAACTAAAATTTGAATTGTACTACTTCTTACTGGCTATTGCTTCAACTTAGAAGCTTCTTCTGTGTTCTACTATGGTGCTTTTAGTGTCTCCGCATACGCAGCACGCGACATAACTTTGCAGACGATAAATGTAACCGTCTCAGAGAGAAAAGCGGCCAATGTGACGATATGGCTTTAAGTCGATTCGATAACAAATGACGAAAACAGACGGATTTCTCAGGTTTTTACTACATATGAACACTTTTCACATTCTCCAATGCAACGCAGCTGCTATATCTCCTTTCATGCAAAATCGTCAGGTCCTAGGTCATGTCCAAGCCACCAAAGCCGGCTAAAAAGTGAATAATCGACAACTAAAATTTGAATTGTACTACTTCTTACTGGCTATTGCTTCATTTTAGAAGCTTCTTCTGTGTTATACTTTGGTGCTTTTAGTGTCTCCGCATACCGCAGCACGCGACATAGATTTGCAGACGATAAATGTAACCGTCTCAGAGAGAAAAGCGGCCAATGTGACGATCTGGCTTTAAGTCGATTCGATAACAAATGACGAAAACGGACGGATTACTCAGGTTTTTACTACATATTAACACTTTTCACATTCTCCCGTGCAACGCGGCTGCTAGACCTCCTTTCATGCAAAATCGTAAGGTCCTAGGCCATGTCTAAGCCAACAAAGCCAGCTAAAAATTGAATAATCCACAGCTAAAACTTGAATTGTACTGCTTCTTACTGACTTGCTTCAACTTAGAAGCTTCTTATGTGTTCTACTATGGTGCTTTTAGTGTCTCCGCATACCGCAGCACGCGACATAGCTTTGCAGACGATAAATGTAACCGTCTCAGAGAGAAAAGCGGCCAATGTGACGATCTGGCTTCAAGTCGATTCGATAACAAATGACGAAAACGGACGGATTTCTCAGGTTTTTTCTACATATGAACACTTTTCACATTCTCCCGTGCAACGCGACTGCTAGTCCTCCTTTCATGCTAAATCGTAAGGTCCTAGGTCATCTCCAAGCCACCAAAGAAGCCTAAAAAGTGAATAATCGACAATTGAAACTTGAATTTTCCTACTTCTTACTGGCTATTGCTTCAACTTAGAAGCTCCTTCTGTGTTCTACTATGGTGCTTTTACTGTCTCCGCATACCGCAGCACGCGACATAGATTTGCAGACGATAACTGTAACCGTTTCAGAGAGAAGAGCGGCAAATGTGACGATCTGGCTCTAAGTCGATATGATAACAAATGACGAAAACAGACGGATTTCTCAGGTTTTTTCTACATATGAACACTTTTTACATTCTCCCGTGCAACGCGGCTGCTAGTCCTCCTTTCATGCAAAATCTTAAGGTCCTATGTCATGTCCAAGCCACCAAAGCCGGGAAAAAACTGAATAATCGACAAACAAAACTTGAATTGTACTACTTCTTACTGGCTATTGCTTCATCTTAGAAGCTTCTTCTGTGTTCTACTACGGTGCTTTTAGTGTCTCCGCATACCGCAGCACGCGACATAGCTTTGCAGACGATAAATGTAACCGTCTCAGAGAGAAAAGCGGCCAATGTGACGATCTGGCTTTAAGTCGATTCGATAACAAATGACGAAAACGGACGGATTTCTCAGGTTTTTACTACATATGAACACTTTTCGCATTCTCCCGTGCAACGCGGCTGCTATATCTCCTTTCATGCTAAATCGTAAGGTCCTAGGTCATGTCCAAGCCACCAAAGCCGGCTAAAAAGTGAATAATCGAAAACTAAAATTTGAATTGTACTACCTCTTACTGGCTATTGCTTCAACTTAGAAGCTTCTTCTGTGTTCTTCTATGGTGATTTTAGTGTCTCCGCATACCGCAGCACGCGACATACCTTTGCAGACGATAAATGTAATCGTTTCAGAGAGAAAAGCGGCCAATGTGACGATATGGCTTTAAGTCGATTCGATAACAAATGACGAAAACAGACGGATTTCTCAGGTTTTTACTACATATGATCACTTTTCACATTCTCCCGTGCAACGCGGCTGCTAGTCCTCATTTCATGCAAAATCTTAAGGTCCTAGGTTATGTCCAAGCCACCAAAGCCGGCAAAAAGTGAATAATCGACAACTAAAACTTGAATTGAACTACTTCTTACTGGCTATTGCTTCAACTTAGAAGCTTCTTCTGTGTCTACTATGGTGCTTTTAGTGTCTCCGCATACCGCAGCACGCGACATAGCTTTGCAGACGATAAATGTAACCGTCTCAGAGAGAAAAGCGGCAAATGTGACGCTCTGGCTTTAAGTCGATTCGATAACAAATGACGAAAACGGACGGATTTCTCAGGTTTTTACTACATATGAACACTTTTCGCATTCTCCCGTGCAACGCGGCTGCTATATTTCCTTTCAGTTTAATTTCATGAAAATCGTGAGGTCCTAGGTCATGTCCAAGCCACCGAAGCCGGCTAAAAAGTGCATAATCGATAACTAAAACTTGAATTGTTCTACATCTTACTGGCTATTACTTCAACTTAAAGCTTCTTCTGTGTTCTACTATGGTGCTTTTCGTGTTTCCGCATACCGCAGCACGCGACATAGCTTTGCAGACGATAAATGTAACCGTCTCAGAGAGAAAAGCGGCCAATGTGACGATCTGGCTTCAAGTCGATTCGATAACAAATGACGAAAACGGACGGATTTCTCAGGTTTTTTCTACATATGAACACTTTTCACATTCTCCCGTGCAACGCGGCTGCTAGTCCTCCTTTCATGCAAATTCTTAAGGTCCTAGGTCATCTCCAAGCCACCAAAGAAGCCTAAAAAGTGAATAATCGACAATTGAAACTTGAATTTTACTACTTCTTACTGGCTATTGCTTCAACTTAGAAGCTTCTTCTGTGTTCTACTATGGTGCTTTTACTGTCTCCGCATACCGCAGCACGCGACATAGATTTGCAGACGATAAATGTAACCGTTTCAGAGAGAAGAGCGGCCAATGTAACGATCTGGCTCTAAGTCGATATGTTAACAAATGACGAAAACAGACGGATCTCTCAGGTTTTTACTACATATGAACATTTTTCACATTCTCCCGTGCAACGCGGATACTAGTCCTCCTTTCAAGCAAAATCTTAAGGTCCTAGGTCATGTCCAAGCCAGCAAAGCCGGCAAAAAAGTGAATAATCGACAAACAAAACTTGAATTGTACTACTTCTTACTGGCTATTGCTTCAACTTAGAAGCTTCTTCTGTGTTCTACTACGGTGCTTTTAGTGTCTCCGCATACCGCAGCACGCGACATAGCTTTGCAGACGATAAATGTAACCGTCTCAGAGAGAAAAGCGACCAATGTGACGATCTGGCTTTAAGTCGATTCGATAACAAATGACGAAAACGGACGGAATTCTTAGGTTTTTACTACATATGAACACTTTTCGCATTCTCCCGTGCAACGCAGCTGCTATATCTCCTTTCATGCTAAATCGTAAGGTCCTAGGTCATGTCCAAGCCACCAAAGCCGGCTAAATAGTGAATAATCGAAAACTAAAATTTGAATTGTACTACTTCTTACTGGCTATTGCTTCAACTTAGAAGCTTCTTCTGTGTTCTACTATGGCGCTTTTAGTGTCTCCGCATACGCAGCACGCGACATAGCTTTGCAGACGATAAATGTAACCGTCTCAGAGAGAAAGGCGGCCAATGTGACGATATGGCTTTAAGTCGATTCGATAACAAATGACGAAAACAGACGGATTTCTCAGGTTTTTACTACATATGAACACTTTTCACATTCTCCCGTGCAACGCGGCTGCTATATCTACTTTCATGCAAAATCGTAAGGTCCTAGGTCATGTCCAAGCCACCAAAGCCGGCTAAAAAGTAAATAATCGACAATTAAAATTTGAATTGTACCTCTTCTTACTGGCTATTGCTTCAACTTAGAAGCTTCTTCTGTGTTATACTATGGTGGTTTTAGTGTCTCCGCATACCGCAGCACGCGACATAGATTTGCAGACGATAAATGTAACCGTTTCAGAGAGAAAAGCGGCCAATGTGACGATCTGGCTTTAAGTCGATTCGATAACAAATGACGAAAACGGACGGATTACTCAGGTTTTTACTACATATGAACACTTTTCACATTCTCCCATGCAACGCGGCTGCTAGTCCTCATTTCATGCAAAATCTTAAGGTCCTAGGTCATGTCGAAGCCACCAAAGCCGGCAAAAAGTGAATAATCGACAACTAAAACTTGAATTGTACTACTTCTTACTGGCTATTGCTTCAACTTAGAAGCTTCTTCTGTGTCTACTATGGTGTTTTAGTGTCTCCGCATACCGCAGCACGCGACATAGCTTTGCAGACGATAAATGTAACCGTCTCAGAGAGAAAAGCGGCCAATGTGACGATCTGGCTTTAAGTCGATTCGATAACAAATGACGAAAACGGACAGATTTCTCAGGTTTTTACTACATATGAACACTTTTCGCATTCTCCCGTGCAACGCGGCTGCTATATTTCCTTTCAGTTTCCTTTCATGAAAATCGTAAGGTTCTAGGTCATATCCAAGCCACCAAAGCCGGCTAAAAAGTGAATAATCGCCAACTAAAACTTGAATTGTACTACATCTTACTGGCTATTACTTCAACTTAAAGCTTCTTCTGTGTTCTACTATGGTGCTTTTAGTGTCTCCGCATACGCAGCACGCGACATAACTTTGCAGACGATAAATGTAACCGTCTCAGAGAGAAAAGCGGCCAATGTGACGATATGGCTTTAAGTCGATTCGATAACAAATGACGAAAACAGACGGATTTCTCAGGTTTTTACTACATATGAACACTTTTCACATTCTCCTGTGCAACGCGGCTGCTATATCTCCTTTCATGCAAAATCGTAAGGTCCTAGGTCATGTCCAAGCCACCAAAGCCGGCTAAAAAGTGAATAATCGACAACTAAAATTTGAATTGTACTACTTCTTACTGTCTATTGCTACAACTTAGAAGCTTCTTCTGTGTTATTCTATGGTGCTTTTAGTGTCTTCGCATACCGCAGCACGCGATATAGATTTGCAGACGATAAATGTAACCGTTTCAGAGAGAAAAGCGGCCAATGTGACGATCTGGCTTTAAGTCGATTCGATAACAAATGACGAAAACGGACGGATTACTCAGGTTTTTACTACATATGAACAC
Organism: Schistocerca gregaria; assembly: GCF_023897955.1. Taxonomy (NCBI): domain Eukaryota; kingdom Metazoa; phylum Arthropoda; class Insecta; order Orthoptera; family Acrididae; genus Schistocerca; species Schistocerca gregaria. The sequence continues at coordinate 174,984,100 of NC_064929.1, forward strand.
TTTTCACATTCTCCCGTGCAACGCGGCTGCTAGACATCCTTTCATGCAAAATCGTAAGGTCCTAGGCCATGTCTAAGCCACCAAAGCCAGCTAAAAAGTGAATAATCCACAGCTAAAACTTGAATTGTACTACTTCTTACTGGCTATTGCTTCAACTTAGAAGCTGCTTCTTTGTTCTACTATGGTGCTTTTAGTGTCTCCGCATACAGAAGCACGCGACATAGCTTTGCAGACGATAACTGTAACCGTTTCAGAGAGAAGAGCGGCAAATGTGACGATCTGGCTCTAAGTCGATATGATAACAAATGACGAAAACAGACGGATTTCTCAGGTTTTTTCTACATATGAACACTTTTTACATTCTCCCGTGCAACGCGGCTGCTAGTCCTCCTTTCATGCAAAATCTTAAGGTCCTATGTCATGTCCAAGCCACCAAAGCCGGGAAAAAAGTGAATAATCGACAAACAAAACTTGAATTGTACTACTTCTTACTGGCTATTGCTTCATCTTAGAAGCTTCTTCTGTGTTCTACTACGGTGCTTTTAGTGTCTCCGCATACCGCAGCACGCGACATAGCTTTGCAGACGATAAATGTAACCGTCTCAGAGAGAAAAGCGGCCAATGTGACGATCTGGCTTTAAGTCGATTCGATAACAAATGACGAAAACGGACGGATTTCTCAGGTTTTTACTACATATGAACACTTTTCGCATTCTCCCGTGCAACGCGGCTGCTATATCTCCGTTCATGCTAAATCGTAAGGTCCTAGGTCATGTCCAAGCCACCAAAGCCGGCTAAAAAGTGAATAATCGAAAACTAAAATTTGAATTGTACTACCTCTTACTGGCTATTGCTTCAACTTAGAAGCTTCTTCTGTGTTCTTCTATGGTGCTTTTAGTGTCTCCGCATACCGCAGCACGCGACATACCTTTGCAGACGATAAATGTAATCGTTTCAGAGAGAAAAGCGGCCAATGTGACGATATGGCTTTAAGTCGATTCGATAACAAATGACGAAAACAGACGGATTTCTCAGGTTTTTACTACATATGATCACTTTTCACATTCTCCCGTGCAACGCGGCTGCTAGTCCTCCTTTCATGCAAAATCGTAAGGTCCTAGGCCATGTCTAAGCCACCAAAGCCAGCTAAAAAGTGAATAATCGACAGCTAAAACTTGAATTGTACTACTTCTTACTGGCTATTGCTTCAACTTAGAAGCTGCTTCTGTGTTCTACTATGGTGCTTTTAGTGTCTCCGCATACAGCAGCACGCGACATAGCTTTGCAGACGATAAATGTAACCGTTTCAGAGAGAAGAGCGGCAAATGTGACGATCTGGCTCTAAGTCGATATGATAACAAATGACGAAAACAGACGGATTTCTCAGGTTTTTTCTACATATGAACACTTTTAACATTCTCCCGTGCAACGCGGCTGCTAGTCCTCATTTCATGCAAAATCTTAAGGTCCTAGGTTATGTCCAAGCCACCAAAGCCGGCAAAAAGTGAATAATCGTCAACTAAAACTTGAATTGTACTACTTCCTACTGGCTATTGCTTCAACTTAGAAGCTTCTTCTGTGTCTACTATGGTGCTTTTAGTGTCTCCGCATACCGCAGCACGCGACATAGCTCTGCAGACGATAAATGTAACCGTCTCAGAGAGAAAAGCGGCCAATGTGACGCTCTGGCTTTAAGTCGATTCGATAACAAATGACGAAAACGGACGGATTTCTAAGGTTTTTACTACATATGAACACTTTTCGCATTCTCCCGTGCAACGCGGCTGCTATATTTCCTTTCAGTTTAATTTCATTAAAATCATGAGGTCCTAGGTCATGTCCAAGCCACCGAAGCCGGCTAAAAAGTGCATAATCGCCAACTAAAACTTGAATTGTTCTACATCTTACTGGCTATTACTTCAACTTAAAGCTTCTTCTGTGTTCTACTATGGTGCTTTTCGTGTTTCCGCATACCGCAGCACGCGACATAGCTTTGCAGACGATAAATGTAACCGTCTCAGAGGGAAAAGCGGCCAATGTGACGATCTGGCTTCAAGTCGATTCGATAACAAATGACGAAAACGGACGGATTTCTCAGGTTTTTTCTACATATGAACACTTTTCACATTCTCCCGTGCAACGCGGCTGCTAGTCCTCCTTTCATGCAAAATCTTAAGGTCCTAGGTCATGTCCAAGCCACCAAAGCCGGCAAAAAGTGAATAATCGACAACTAAAACTTGAATTGTACTACTTCTTACTGGCTATTGCTTCAACTTAGAAGCTTCTTCTGTGTTCTTCTATGGTGCTTTTAGTGTCTCCGCATACCGCAGCACGCGACATAGCTTTGCAGACGATAAATGTAACCGTCTCAGAGAGAAAAGCGGCCAATGTGAAGATCTGGCTTTAAATCGATTCGATAACAAATGACGAAAACGGACGGATTTCTCAGGTTTTTACTACATATGATCACTTTTTGCATTCTCCCGTGCAACGCGGCTGCTATATTTCCTTTCAGTTTAATTTCATGAAAATCGTAATGTCCTAGGTCATGTCCAAGCCACCGAAGCCGGCTAAAAAGTGCATAATCGCCAAATAAAACTTGAATTGTTCTACATCTTACTGGCTATTACTTCAACTTAAAGCTTCTTCTGTGTTCTACTATGGTGATTTTAGTGTTTCAGCATACCGCAGCACGCGACATAGCTTTGCAGACGATAAATGTAACCGTCTCAGAGAGAAAAGCGGCCAATGTGACGATCTGGCTTTAAGTCGGTCCGATAACAAATGACGAAAACGGACGGATTTCTGAGGTTTTTACTACATATGAACCCTCTTCACATTCTCCCGAACAACGCAGCTGCTAGTCATCCTTTCATGCAAAATCTTAAGGTTCCACCTCATGTCCAAGGCACCACAGCCGGCTAAAATCAATAGTCGAAAACCAAAACTTGAATTGTACTGCTTCTTACTGACTTGCTTCAACTTAGAAGCTTCTTATGTGTTCTACTATGTTGCTTTTAGTGTCTCCGCATACCGCAGCACGAGACATAGCTTTGCAGACGATAAATGTAACCGTCTCAGAGAGAAAGGCGGCCAATGTGACGATATGGCTTTAAGTCGATTCGATAACAAATGACGAAAACAGACGGATTTCACAGGTTTTTACTACATATGAACACTTTTCACATTCTCCCGTGCAACGCGGCTGCTATATCTCCTTTCATGCAAAATCGTAAGGTCCTAGGTCATGTCCAAGCCACCAAAGCCGGCTAAAAAGTAAATAATCGACAACTAGAATTTGAATTGTACCTCTTCTTACTGGCTATTGCTTCAACTTAGAAGCTTCTTCTGTGTTATACTATGGTGCTTTTAGTGTCTCCGCATACCGCAGCACGCGACATAGATTTGCAGACGATAAATGTAACCGTTTCAGAGAGAAAAGCGGCCAATGTGTCGATCTGGCTTTAAGTCGATTCGATAACAAATGACGAAAACGGACGGATTACTCAGGTTTTTACTACATATGAACACTTTTCACATTCTCCCGTGCAACGCGGCTGCTAGTCCTCATTTCATGCAAAACCTTAAGGTCCTAGGTCATGTCCAAGCCACCAAAGCCGGCAAAAAGTGAATAATCGACAACTAAAACTTGAATTGTACTACTTCTTACTGGCTATTGCTTCAACTTAGAAGCTTCTTCTGTGTCTACTATGGTGCTTTTAGTGTCTCCGCATACCGCTGCACGCGACATAGCTTTGCAGACGATAAATGTAACCGTCTCAGAGAGAAAAGCGGCCAATGTGACGATCTGGCTTTAAGTCGATTCGATAACAAATGACGAAAACGGACAGATTTCTCAGGTTTTTACTACATATGAACACTTTTCGCATTCTCCCGTGCAACGCGGCTGCTATATTTCCTTTCAGTTTCCTTTCATGAAAATCGTAAGGTTCTAGGTCATATCCAAGCCACCAAAGCCGGCTAAAAAGTGAATAATCGCCAACTAAAACTTGAATTGTACTACATCTTACTGGCTATTACTTCAACTTAAAGCTTCTTCTGTGTTCTACTATGGTGCTTTGAGTGTTTCCGCATACCGCAGCACGCGACATAGCTTTGCAGACGATAAATGTATCCGTCTCAGAGAGAAAAACGGCCAATGTGACGATCTGGCTTTAAGTCGGTCCGATAACAAATGACGAAAACGGACGGATTTCTGAGGATTTTACTACATATGAACCCTCTTCACATTCTCCCGAACAACGCGGCTGCTAGTCATCCTTTCATGCAAAATCTTAAGGTTCCACCTCATGTCCAAGGCACCACAGCCGGCTAAAAATCAATAGTCGAAAACCAAAACTTGAATTGTACTTCTTCTTACTGACTTGCTTCAACTTAGAAGCTTCTTATGTGTTCTACTATGGTGCTTTTAGTGTCTCCGCATACCGCAGCACGCGACATAGCTTTGCAGACGATAAATGTAACCGTCTCAGAGAGAAAAGCGGCCAATGTGACGATCTGGCTTTAAGTCGATTCGATAACAAATGACGAAAACGGACGGATTTCTCAGGTTTTTTCTACATATGAACACTTTTCACTTTCTCCCGTGCAACGCGGCTGCTAGTCCTCCTTTCATGCAAAATCTTAAGGTCCTAGGTCATGTCCAAGCCACCAAAGCCGGCAAAAAGTGAATAATCGACAACTAAAACTTGAATTGTACTACTTCTTACTGGCTATTGCTTCAACTTAGAAGCTTCTTCTGTGTTCTTCTATGGTGCTTTTAGTGTCTCCGCATACCGCAGCACGCGACATAGCTTTGCAGACGATAAATGTAACCGTCTCAGAGAGAAAAGCGGCCAATGTGAAGATCTGGCTTTAAATCGATTCGATAACAAATGACGAAAACGGACGGATTTCTCAGGTTTTTACTACATATGAACACTTTTTGCATTCTCCCGTGCAACGCGGCTGCTATATTTCCTTTCAGTTTAATTTCATGAAAATCGTAATGTCCTAGGTCATGTCCAAACCACCGAAGCCGGCTAAAAAGTGCATAATCGCCAAATAAAACTTGAATTGTTCTACATCTTACTGGCTATTACTTCAACTTAAAGCTTCTTCTGTGTTCTACTATGGTGATTTTAGTGTTTCAGCATACCGCAGCACGCGACATAGCTTTGCAGACGATAAATGTAACCGTCTCAGAGAGAAAAGCGGCCAATGTGACGATCTGGCTTTAAGTCGGTCCGATAACAAATGACGAAAACGGACGGATTTCTGAGGTTTTTACTACATATGAACCCTCTTCACATTCTCCCGAACAACGCAGCTGCTAGTCATCCTTTCATGCAAAATCTTAAGGTTCCACCTCATGTCCAAGGCACCACAGCCGGCTAAAAATCAATAGTCGAAAACCAAATCTTGAATTGTACTGCTTCTTACTGACTTGCTTCAACTTAGAAGCTTCTTATGTGTTCTACTATGGTGCTTTTAGTGTCTCCGCATACCGCAGCACGCGACATAGCTTTGCAGACGATAAATGTAACCGTCTCAGAGAGAAAAGCGGCCAATGTGACGATATGGCTTTAAGTCGATTCGATAACAAATGACGAAAACAGACGGATTTCTCAGGTTTTTACTACATATGAACACTTTTCACATTCTCCCGTGCAACGCGGCTGCTAGTCCTCCTTTCATGCAAATTCTTAAGGTCCTAGGTCATCTCAAAGCCACCAAAGAAACCTAAAAAGAGAATAATCGACAATTGAAACTTGAATTTTACTACTTCTTACTGGCTATTGCTTCAACTTAGAAGCTTCTTCTGTGTTCTACTATGGTGCTTTTACTGTCTCCGCGTACCGCAGCACGCGACATAGATTTGCAGACGATAAATGTAACCGTTTCAGAGAGAAGTGCGGCCAATGTAACGATCTGGCTCTAAGTCGATATGTTAACAAATGACGTAAACAGACGGATCTCTCAGGTTTTTACTACATATGAACTTTTTTCACATTCTCCCGTGCAACGCGGATACTAGTCCTCCTTTCAAGCAAAATCTTAAGGTCCTAGGTCATGTCCAAGCCACCAAAGCCGGCAAAAAAGTGAATAATCGACAAACAAAACTTGAATTGTACTACTTCTTACTGGCTATTGCTTCAACTTAGAAGCTTCATCTGTGTTCTACTACGGTGCTTTTAGTGTCTCCGCATACCGCAGCACGCGACATAGCTTTGCAGACGATAAATGTAACCGTCTCAGAGAGAAAAGCGGCCAATGTGACGATCTGGCTTTAAGTCGATTCGATAACAAATGACGAAAACGGACGGATTTCTCAGGTTTTTACTACATATGAACACTTTTCGCATTCTCCCGTGCAACGCGGCTGCTATATCTCCTTTCATGCTAAATCGTAAGGTCCTAGGTCATGTCCAAGCCACCAAAGCCGGCTAAAAAGTGAATAATCGAAAACTAAAATTTGAATTGTACTACTTCTTACTGGCTATTGCTTCAACTTAGAAGCTTCTTCTGTGTTCTACTATGGTGCTTTTAGTGTCTCCGCATACGCAGCACGCGACATAACTTTGCAGACGATAAATGTAACCGTCTCAGAGAGAAAAGCGGCCAATGTGACGATATGGCTTTAAGTCGATTCGATAACAAATGACGAAAACAGACGGATTTCTCAGGTTTTTACTACATATGAACACTTTTCGCATTCTCCCGTGCAACGCGGCTGCTATATCTCCTTTCATGCTAAATCGTAAGGTCCTAGGCCATGTCTAAGCCACCAAAGCCAGCTAAAAAGTGAATAATCCACAGCTAAAACTTGAATTGTACTACTTCTTACTGGCTATTGCTTCAACTTAGAAGCTGCTTCTGTGTTCTACTATGGTGCTTTTAGTGTCTCCGCATACCGCAGCACGCGACATAGCTTTGCAGACGATAACTGTAACCGTTTCAGAGAGAAGAGCGGCAAATGTGACGATCTGGCTCTAAGTCGATATGATAACAAATGACGAAAACAGACGGATTTCTCAGGTTTTTTCTACATATGAACACTTTTTACATTCTCCCGTGCAACGCGGCTGCTAGTCCTCCTTTCATGCAAAATCTTAAGGTCCTATGTCATGTCCAAGCCACCAAAGCCGGGAAAAAAGTGAATAATCGACAAACAAAACTTGAATTGTACTACTTCTTACTGGCTATTGCTTCAACTTAGAAGCTTCTTCTGTGTTCTACTACGGTGCTTTTAGTGTCTCCGCATACCGCAGCACGCGACATAGCTTTGCAGACGATAAATGTAACCGTCTCAGAGACAAAAGCGGCCAATGTGACGATCTGGCTTTAAGTCGATTCGATAACAAATGACGAAAACGGACGGATTTCTCAGGTTTTTACTACATATGAACACTTTTCGCATTCTCCCGTGCAACGCGGCTGCTATATCTCCTTTCATGCTAAATCGTAAGGTCCTAGGTCATGTCCAAGCCACCAAAGCCGGCTAAAAAGTGAATAATCGAAAACTAAAATTTGAATTGTACTACCTCTTACTGG